>NW_027362928.1:731250-1462500 GCF_046119375.1 Phyllobates terribilis | reverse complement strand
CCAATTCTGCTATAATGTCCCCAAAGCTGGTATAATGCCCCACATCCTGGTATGGTATCTCCAGTTCTGGCATAATGTCCCCCATGCTGCTATAATATCCCCCATACTGGTATAATATCATCATTGTGATGTAATGTCCCCATTCTGATATAGTGTCACCCATCCAGGTATGGTGTACCCCATTCTGGTATAGTGTCCCTTATTCTGGTATAATGTCCCCAATTCTGGTATAATGTCCCCAATTCTGATATAATGTCCTCATTCTGATATAATGTCCCCATCCTGGTATAATGACCCCCCATCCTGGTGTAATGACCCCCCATCCTGGTTTAATGACCATCATACTGGTTTAATGCCCCCCATCCTGGTACAATGCACTCCATTCTGTTACAGTGTCTCACATTCTGGCATAATGACCTAATTCTGGTATAATGTACCCATTCTGGCATAATGTCCCCCATCCTGGTATGGTATCTACTGAGATGCCATCCTGGGGATGGGTTATCAATATCAGATAGGTGGGCTCCCACACGTGGCACTGGCTCTACCCATCAGTTGTTTGCAACGCTCAGATGTAAATAGTTTGAAGATCTGAACATCACTGCTCCATTCACTGTACTGTGGGTCCTGCAAGTCAGCTAATATTCATGTAATAGGAGCTGATCTGCAGCACCAGGTAGCAGCCACTACACAGTGACCAGAGCTGTGATGTTCAGCTCCTCAACAATGTTTACATCTGACCTCTGCCGGAGTTTCAAACAACTGAGTAGTGGAGGTGCCACGTGCCGGACCCCCACAAATCTGATATTAACTCCTTACTGATGTCAGGCGTAATAATATGTACCTGCGACCTGGGCCTATTGGACCAGGTGCGTATTATTATGCCTTGGCGATCGCACCCATACAGAGGCTGTGCTGGCACGATCGCTGCCGGGTGTCAGCTGATTCTCACAGCCAACACCCGATGCTTTGTGCCAGGAGTGGGGCCGCACCGCTCCCTCGAAATGTTGCGAACTAAGTCGATCGCAGCATTCCGGGAGCAGGGGGGAGGTAAGCGCGACTCTCTTACCTTGAATCAAAAACTGCACTGTGAGCACGGGGTCCCGATCGTTGCTATGATGACCCGATGTCGTCATGACAACATCCGGGTCACCAGAAAGTTACTTTGATCATGCGCAGTGCACAATCAAAATAACTTGTGTGTGTGCAGCGCTGACAGGCTGCATGCATAGAGATGCTGCTGCTGCATCTCTATGCTGTACAAGCGATCGGCCTGCAAAAAATGAAAGTCCCATAGTGGGACAAAGTGTAAAAGTAAAAAAAAGTGTAAGAAAGTGAAATATATATATATATATATATATATATATATATACACATAATCAAAATATTTGGGTATATATATATATTGTATATGTGTGTGTATATATATGTATACTGTATATGTGTGTATATATACAGTACAGACCAAAAGTTTGGAAACACCTTCTCATTTAAAGATTTTTCTGTATTTTCATTACTTTGAAAATTGTACATTCACACTGAAGGCATCAAAACTATGAATCAGCTGTGACGCCTCTTACTCGAAAAAGCCCTTTTCTTTACCCTGGGAGATGGGGGACTCGGAGTCAGGTCCTGTGATGGAGAGATGGGGTGTAGCCGTGGCCCGGACCCGACCCGTGCTCAGGGCCGTCACAGTAAAAAAAGAGATGGTGTATGCTTGTCCGGGTTGAGTGGCTGATTAACGACTACGCCACCGGTGGTACCTGGTGAAGGGCCACCAGCGCCGCTTCAGTCCGCTGAGGCATGGTGTTATGGCGGTCAAAGTTATTACTACTCCCCACAGGCGGAGCGTGGCCTCAGGGCAGAGGGACAGGATGGAGGGGGTAGTAGTGAAGGAATGCGGGCTCCGCGTCTCGTGGTGTGGCGCAGAATGAACAGTCCGGAGGCCGTAGGGGTGAACTTCCAAGGCTTTACTCACATAGATGGCATGAGGAAGGTGACTCCCTGCTCCCCGCGGAGTCCTTTGGTCACCAGAGACGGGGGTCCGACAACCTCCGAGTAAGTCCAGCATTCAGTCGGGACACTACACCAGAGTGTTCCTGAACTACGGGCCTAATCCTTTCCTGTCAGTGTGTGTGCAAATAGGCCGGGTCTCCCTCTGAGCTCCTCTCAGAACAAGGGCTCGGGTGGCAGCTCCGCTCCGTCCGGTACCCGGTGGGATCCTCAGGGCCTACCGGGCTTCCCCGACCAGGACATGGAGTAGCAAGGTCGGGTGTCGGGGGTAGGTACCCCTCTTGCAGCCGGACTCCCTCTGAATATATCAGGTTGGCGAGGACAGGTGGCGTACACCGCTCCGTCTGCATCCTGCCTGGGATCCATTTGCTGTGGAGTCACACTCTTAAGCTCCAGGCCTTCTTGGTCATGGTCATTGGCCGGGTTGAGACATTCCCCGTCTGCAACTTGCCTCTCGTCCCAAGACCAGGGTACGAGGGCCGTGTCTCCGACCTCTGCAGGCCCACACAGGGTCCACTATCAGAGTGGGAGAGCACAGTAACACACAGTATTTAACAGCACAAAGACCAAAACCAAAGATGGCTTTTTATTAAATATGAAATTTAAAGTGTAACTAACTTGTAGGTCCTCCACCCACACCCACTAACTGGTTCCCCTCACTCTTGGTTCCCCAGTCTCCCTGTAACATACTAGCCCCCTCTGGTGGAGAAGTGTGGTGTTGGATGCAAAGATTGGGTCACGACTATCACACTGTTCTTACCTCAGAGGAGGAACACTACACTCCATTAAAGAAGTGCAGCATCCCTGTGGCGGTCGAACCCTCAGGGGCGCCACACAACACATGTGGAATTATATACTTAACAAAAAAGTGTGAAACAACTGAAAATATGTCTTATATTCTAGGTTCTTCAAAGTAACCACCTTTTGCTTTGATGACTGCTTTGCACACTCTTGGCATTCTCTTGATGAGCTTCAAGAGGTAGTCACCGGAAATGGTTTTCACTTCACAGGTGTGCCCTGTCAGGTTTAATAAGTGGGATTTCTTGCCTTATAAATGGGGTTGGGACCATCAGTTGTGTTGTGCAGAAGTCAGGTGGCTACACAGCTGATAATCCTACTGAATAGACTGTTAGCTGCTTTTTTCTTGCCATAATACAAATTCTAAGCAAAGAAAAACGAGTGACCATCATTACTTTAAGAAACGAAGGTCAGTCAGTCTGAAAAATTGGGCAAACTTTGAAAGTGTCCCCAAGTGCAGTTGCAAAAACCATCAAGCGCTACAAAGAAACTGGCTCACATGAGGACCCCCCAGGAAAGGAAGACCAAGAGTCACTACTGCTTCTGAGGATAAGTTTATCCGAGTCACCAGCCTCAGAAATCACAGGTTAACTGCAGCTCAGATTAGAGACCAGGTCAATGCCACACAGAGTTCTAGCAGCAGACACATCTCTTCAACAACTGTTAAGAGGAGACTTTGTGCAGCAGGCCTTCATGGTAAAATAGCTGCTAGGAAACCACTGCTAAGGACAGGCAACAAGCAGAAGAGACTTGTTTGGGCTAAAGAACACAAGGAATGGACATTAGACTAGTGGAAATCTGTGCTTTGGTCTGAGGAGTCCAAATTTGAGATCTTTGGTTCAAACCATCGTGTCTTTGTGCAACGCAGAAAAGGTGAACGGATGGACTCTACATGCCTGGTTCCCACCGTGAAGCATGGAGGAGGAGGTGTGATGGTGTGGGGGAGCTTTGCTGGTGACACTGTTGGGGATTTATTCAAAATTGAAGGCATACTGAACCAGCATGGCTACCACAGCATCTTGCAGCGGCATGGTATTCCATCCGGTTTGCGTTTAGTTGGTATCACGGTCTCCACACTTTCCTTGTCTGCTAGGTTACTATTGTGTGGAGGCTGTCAGTCTGTTTTGGGTTTGCTGGGTTGTTTCTGCAATCATCTGTGTTCACTTCCCTTGATTAGTCTTCTACTTAAGCATGCTAGCTCCTTCACCCAGTGTCAATTGTACATTTGGTATTACCTGTGTAGGACTGATCTCTCTGTGCTCTGTGCCTGACCCCGCCTGACTATTTTCCCTTACCTGGATTTTGACCATTTGCTTGTTATCTGACTACTCTTTTGTCTGCTCCCTTTGTACTGCGCCATCTTCCTGTACTTGACTTTGGATTGTTTGACCTCCCTATTTTTATCTAGTAAGTAGCTCTAATATTATATTTCTTTCAGTAATATTAGTCTTTTCTCTCCTCTTCTGAGACTGTTATTTCTGTAGTGACTCGCGTCACAGTTGGACCATCATTTATTTTTCAACAACACAATGACCCCAAACACACCTCCAGGCTGTGTAAGGGCTATTTGACCAAGAAGGAGAGTGATGGGGTGCTACGCCAGATGACCTGGCCTCCACAGTCACCAGAACTGAACCCAATCGAGATGGTTTGGGGTGAGCTGGACCACAGAGTGAAGGCAAAAGGGCCAACAAGTGCTAAGCATCTCTGGGAACTCCTTCAAGATTGTTGGAAGACTATTTCCAGTGACTACCTCTTGAAGCTTATCAAGAGAATGCCAAGAGTGTGCAAAGCAGTCATTAAAGCAAAAGGTGGCTACTTTGAAGAACCTAGAATATAAGACATATTTTCAGTTGTTTCACACTTTTTTGTTAAGTATATAATTCCACATGTGTTAATTCATAGTTTTGATGCCTTCAGTGTGAATGTACAATTTTCATAGTCATGAAAATACAGAAAAATCTTTAAATGAGAAGGTGTGTCCAAACTTTTGGTCTGTTCTGTATATGTATACTGTATGTGTGTGTGTGTGTATATATATATATATAATATATGCTCTGTCCTCAGTGGCTAGCGGTACACTGCAGGGCGCGGACCTGCGCACCGCAGTGTGCTGCCAGGACCTGCGGTGAAGTCAGCGTTCACCTGATGGTCACGTGACCATCAGGTGATCAGTGCCGTCAGCGATCACCTGATGGTTACGCGACCATCAGGTGATCAGTGAAGTCAGCGGTCAGCTGATGGTCGCGTGATCATCAGCTGATCAGTGCTGGCAACAATCAGCTGATGACCACGTGACCATTAGCTGATTGCTGACGCCGGTAATCAGCTGATCAGTCTCATGTCCGATCAGCTGATGTTCAACCTGAGAACATTTGCAAGAATGTTCCCATGGTGGTAAACTCACAGGGGCTCATCAGCTGATCTTCAGCTGATGAACCACAGTGACCCCCTGAAGCACTGTATTCTGACTAGGGGTGATTTTACACCCCTGTCAGTATACATTAAAATACTTTATTCTGGCCGTGTTTTTATTGAAAAAGCGCCGTTCACTTTACTACACGGTTAGTATTGGGGATCTTATGCGCCATTTCTGGGACTGCTGAGGGGTGATATTAATAGCCGCGAAGGGGGCTAGTATTCATGACCCCTTCCCTGGCTATTAATATCAGCCCACAGCTGTCTAGTTTAGCCTTTGCTGGTTAGGTTTTATAGGGGGACCCCATGTCAATTTTTTTCTGGGCTGCTCCTGTAATCTAGTCAGTTAAGGCTAAACAAACAGCTGTGGTTTGATATTAATAGCCAGGGAACATTGTTGGCTAATGGAGCCTTCTGCGGCTACTAATATCAGCCCCCACAGGTGGAGGTCCTGGGGAGAGGTCTTACATTTTCTCCAACTAATGCTTTCAACTTCTTCACAGGGATAAAAGATCTACACCTATTTTCTCGCAAATTGGTATTGAAGAAGTTGCATCACAAGAGCCCGGAGGTTATGGATGCAGCAGTGACTGAGAGAGAAGCATTGAGATGTTTGGAAGAACTGGCAGAGGAACACTGCAATCCTTCACGAGGTGGGTTCCCTCAATCTATTATGCCGAAATCTACAAGGTTCCCCCCTTATCTCTATGCCCTGCAGTAGAGATTTTCACCAAACTTGTCACTGAAGATTTCCTTAGATTACCAACAAAACGGAAATTTGATAATCTCACATATAACCATCGCCGAGCTTTACAACAGCTTCAGGAACTCAGTGACGTGGTTATCAAGGGTGTAGATAAGGGGGGCAACATTGTTATTTGGCCTATCAACAAGTATGAGCGGGAGGCTTTCCGCCAATTGAGAGACCCCAATACCTATGTTAGATTGCCCTCTTGTCTTTTGACCCACTTCACTGCTAGGCTGCAGGACATCCTAACCCAGGCTCTGGAGTGCTCAATAATCTCCAAAAAGGTTTATGAGGGCTTGACAGTGGCCTTCCCCAGGATCCCGACCTTTTACCTTCTACCCAAAATCCACAAAGATCCCGTCGACCCTCCAGGGTGTCCGATTGTGTCTGGTATTGGGGGACTATGTGAACCCATATGTAGATTTATTGATCACTATTTAAAACCCTTAGTGACCAATTTACCATCATACATCAAAGACACAACGGACGCCCTTACTAGGGTCGACGGTATCACGGTGGATGAGGGGACTCTCTTGGTCACTGCCGACGTTGAAAGCCTGTATACCAGCATTAACCACACTGATGGTTTGAACGTGGTGCGTCTCTTTCTCGGAGCCTCCGACCTGGATAGTCCCTTGTGTGAACTCATCCTTGAGCTGATGGAATTTGCCCTGACTCATAACTTTTTTGTTTTCAAAGATCAATTTTATCTCCAGAAGCGTGGCACAGCCATGGGGGCGGCCTGTGCCCCCTCATATGCCAACCTCTTCCTAGGGCTGTGGTAAAGGGAAATCTTTGATGGGGATACAATCCCTGCTGCCCACCATGTGCTGTGCTGGCTGAGATATATTGATGACATTTTATTTTTGTGGCGGGGCTCTATACAGCAGCTCGGAGAGTTCATGGACTGTCTTAACATGAATCAATATAACATCAAGCTGACCTATATACATGACACTAAGAGGGTGGACTTTCTGGACATATCCCTGTGTGTCGACATCCATGGGGGCCTGCAGACGGACGTGTTCAGAAAGCCCACCTCGGTCAATGCTTTGATTCATGCGGGATCTGCCCACAGTCCAGCCACAATTGGAGCTGTCCCGGTCGGACAGTTCCTGAGGATGAGGCGCATCTGCTCTACTGAACAGAGCTTTCAGCGTCAGGCACAGGACCTTAAACAGCGCTTCCTGCAACGTGGTTATAGTCGGAGATGTATTAGGAGGGGGTATGATAGAGTATGTAAGACTCCTCGTACTGTCCTCCTGCATCCGAAAATACGATCTTCGGATAGGGAAGAAACCATACGTTTCATCTCCACCTATAACCACGAATGGGATAGCATGAGAGCCATCCTTCAAAAACATTGGAGTATCTTGATGGTGGAGCCCTCCCTGAGGGGACACCCGGGGTCTCTTCCATCAATGACACCAATGAGATGTCGGAATCTTGGCAACATATTGACCAAGAGTCACTACGTTGCACCGGTAACGCGACCCTTTGGCTCTGGGGGCCCTATTAAAGGCAATTATAAATGTGGACACTGTGTGGCCTGTCCAAATGTTTTGCGGTACACCAGCTTTTGTTCAGCTGATGGCCACAGAACATTCGATATCAGACACCATATTTCCTGCGGTACATCCAACATCATTACTATGCCACGTGTAGCTGCCCCATGATCTATGTTGGTTTAACCACAAGGGAACTACGGGTTCGCACACGTGAGCATATTTGTGACATTGCAGCAGCTACCTCGGCGAGCGATCTAGCTCAGCTAAAAACAATACCACGGCACTTTAAATTGAAACATAACTGTAATCCCTGCTCTTTCATGGTGCGTGGTATTGATGCAATACACATGGGGATACGGGGTGGTAATGCCAAAAAGCTATTGGCTCAGAAAGAGTCACAATGGATTGTACGATTAAACACTGTGACACCTTATGGCTTGAACGAATCTCTGAGCTTCTCTCCATTCTTATAGCCACAATCTATGCATTTCTTATTTGGAGCTATATAATCTCCTTACACATGCATATATTGGGTGGTTGTTCATTATTTATATTTTATTTTTTCATTTTATTTTTCATTCTGGTTTTTATCTGTGGCCTTTCTATTTGTGTTTTCTTTTTGGTTTCAGGAGTGTATAGATTTGGCTGCTTCCCTAACCCAATTTGATTTGGCGAATTCTGTGATCACATCCATTATGGGATATATGTCCTGATGAGAGCATTACAAATTAGAATACACACCTATGCCGGGATGATGCTGCTGAATATGGCTAATCTCTATTACTCTGTAGTGGCATTTGTATTATTACTGTTTCATCCCTGTATTGTTATACTGTTATACTCTCTCGTGGCTGCTCCTAGTCGTTGTCCCCGTTCTTCTCCTTTCTTATATCTACAATTGGCAGTGCCATTCACTGACGTGATGTGCGCGTGCGTGTATGATGGGGGAGATTGCGTCGCGCGCTTGCCTGGCTGTCTCCATGCCTCTCTGCGCCTGCGCGAACCTTTTTGGTTCGCGCTTGCGCAGTAGCGGCTTGACGGCCGGGTCGTGCGCGGTGCGCCCCTCTCGCCCGCGCGCATGCGCCGTTACAGCTTTACTTCATGTCATGTGATTTGCGGGACACGCCCCCGGTTTAGCTGGCTACTTCCGGGTGCGCGCCCCGCATCACAGCTGCATGTATTTTCGCTAGTATCAAAGGGATATGGACATATATATATATGCCTTGGGGGCGCCATACATCTATCACCCGCCCTTGAGAAAGCGGTTTTACCGCGAAACGCGCATCAGGCTCCATGCTACCACCACACTCTCTTCTCTCCCCCTCCTCCCCTCTCTGACTGTGAGAGCTTTCTACAAGTAACATACTTCTCATTATATATTTTGCCCTGGTATTAGGTAGATGTTGGTGCGCCCCCTTGACATATGGCAATGCTTTTCTCTGTTACATTAAGAATACTCCTTTACCCGACACAAGTGACAAGTGGAATGCTTTTATTATATATAGCACATTCATTGCTTCCACTATTTATGATTCATGTTTTGCCTTGGGCTAGTGTGCAATCCTATCTATATCAAAGGGCTAAAACCATTGTCTTATTAGTGCATATATTTGAGTATTAGTATGTTCCTACTCAGTCATCTTTTACCTACAATTTGTCTGGTCTAAATACCTATTTTTCTATATATGTTTAAATAAAGATACTTTTTTGCAATGATATGCTGAGCTTTCCTCCTTTTTTTGATATGATGTTTTCAGCGTGCTTTTGGACGGATGCTCGCCATTTGGCTGGCTATCCGCCCACCTTTTTGTAGCTATTGTGTGGCTTTTTTCTGTATTATTAATATCAGCCCCCAGCGGTCGGCTTTCCCTCTGCTGGTTATAAAAATGATGCGGGAGCCCACACCATTTTTTTTTTCTTAGGCTCTGTGCCCATAATTCAGACGTAGCAGCGCTTTGGAAGCAAAGTAGTTTTCCTGCGTCCAAAATGCTGCATTCTATTGAACACAGGTAAATCCACATGTGTTCACTGAACCATGCTGATTTACCGCATTCAATACATTCTGGTGGTCAATTTTCTGTTGCGGAGACTAGCGACTCCGCAAGAGAACTTGACATGCTGCGGTCCTGAAAGACGCACCGCATGTCAGTGTCCACGGGTGATTCGCAGCCTCTGATGCACGCATAGTGGACGTGGGATTTCTAGAGATCCCATCCACTATGCTGTAACATCTGGACGCTGCGGGTTTGACGCTGTATAAACACGCCGCATCAAACCTGCAGCGGCTCCTGATCGTGGCCACGAACCCAAACTCACACGCTAGTCTCTGCTGCAGATTTTGACTGACCTGAAGTGTCATTATATGTGGTGGATTCACATGTACTGACAACAAAAGTGCGGCGTTAGAACATCACGTTTTGGATGCAACATAAATACGTTGTGTCCAAAGCGCTGCTGAGTGCTGATCGGGGGATGTAGCGGCTAACAAACCAGCTGTGAGATGTTATTTAATGGCCAGGGACCATGTTTGCCTAATGGCACCTTCCCAGGCTAAAATTAGCATCTCACACAAGTCGCATAAATTACATGAATAGAAATGCTAATGAAGATTGATTGAATGGGACTAGCTGACACCCAGCTCTTTTGTTTAGTGATGTCAAGGTGTCAATTAGACCTTTTCATGACCAAACTTTAATTTAAAAAAGCATAGACACAGTGTAAACACTTTATCTGAAATACAACAGACCCATTCTTTAATCATTTAAATGAACCAGTATAAACACCCAAGTTCTTATGGTAATCCAAGAGCTTAAGCAATGTCCCACCACCTTTATTTAGCTCCAAAAAGCATTCATTGATGTACAAAAACACTTAAAAAAGCGCATGTAAATCCGCATGCCTTTTACTCTGTCGCCTCTTTGGGGGACACAGGACCTTGGGTGTTATGCTGCTGTCCACTAAGGGAACACTATGCATAATCTGAAAAAGATTAACCGTGGCTCCTCCTCTGCAGTATACACCCCTGGACGGCATCAGCCTTCTCCAGTTTTTGCTTAGTGTCGCATAGAAGGCACACCTAAAACTTTTACTCCGTTTTCTCCGACGGGATTACAGATGAAGAAAAGTGGGTCTACTGCGAGACTCCCGGCATGGCTGCTTCCTCGGCCTCTTATTACGAGGTGCACGGTTGAAGTCGAGATGGCTATTCCCCATGTCGCTCCTTCCCCAGCCCCTCGGGTGCTGGTTCGAAGTCGAGACCCCCCTCCTTCCCCAATTCCTTTTGGTTTCTGGGTTGAGGTCGAGGCGAGGATATAGCCCCCTGACGGTGACAGCAGCACCTCCCTAATCCCCACCCTGGGGGTATTAGGTTGAAACGCCTCAGGTAGGGCCTGTACAGGCAGCAGCTCCCAGCAGCCAGCACACTACGGCTCAATCCAGGGACCCCAGTCCTGCTGCGGGCTCCTGTTGGGGCCAGGGGGTGTGCAGGCAGGCATGACACAACAGAGGCACAGGCCTCCCTGCGCCCTGTTTCTGCGGCAGCACCAGCTCTATGGTGCCTCAGGGGGACTCTTCACAGGGCCCCCCCTTCCGCTCATACCCCACCGCTATCCTGCCTTTAAATCCGGAGGGGTCCGGTTCAGATCCGTCCCCCTCCTGGACTTCCGCGCCAGTCTGGAGTCCCTTTGGGCATCAGGCATCTAATTTAGGCCGCGGCTTCGGCCTAGCCGAAGCCACCACCTCCTCTCCCCGGCCCGCCCCCCCGGATGACAAATTTGACACTCTACAGTGTCATAGAGGGGGCAGATCGAGACTGAAAGGGCGCGATTTCACACAGTTCTGCCGCCCTTTTCAGCTCTCAACCCCACTTCTTTCTTAACTTTACTCCGGCGGCCATTATCTGCTGCAGGATAAGGGAAGACCAGCCAGTCTCCGGGGGGCACAGGACTGTGGATCTTCGGCGCTGGAACTACGGACACACTGGTGGGATAAGATCACAGCTTGAGTTCTTCCTCGGCTGTGAATCCATTATTCCTTATAGGCTCCTCTGCATAGCCAACCCTGTAGGGCCCTCTGCATAGCCACCCCAGTGCACTATGCCTGGCTCAAGGTCCAAGAGAACCAGGCAGGACTGCTATTATGCACTCTGTACAGCCTGCAGCAATACTCTCCCCAGTGGCAGCACGTACCCGTGCTGCCAGGACTGCATCCAGACTACTGTGCCAGAGCCCCAAGAAGCCCCTGTCAATGCTTCGGTGTCTAATTCCATGCCGGAATGGGTCACTCAGATGTCGCAATCTATGACGCAGTCTATAGATAACCTAACCTCCACATTGCTTCAGGCTCTGCAGAGTCATGCCTCGGCTATGAACGCTACCCAGCAAAGGGAAGGCTCGACTCAGGGACATGACGACCCGGGCACATCCACGTCTAGGTCACGACGCAAGCGGACCCACAGGTCACGTTCATCTGCGTCATCCTATAGCACACGGTCATCCCCTTCTAGAGAGAGACACCGTAGTTCCAGGTCATCTAGACCGTCCCCTACCAGGGACAGACAATGCAGTTTTCCACAGCGATCCCCGACCAGACCTCCACCCCGGTTCACCCAGCAGGAGATGTCTTAGCGATACACAGGATTCGGAAGGCATCTGTAATTCCGACTCAGACAAGGAAACTGAAGGGTCCCTGATCCCAATTCCCCCTAGCAATACAGCGCTAGTTGAGGACGTAACCTCGTCCATCCATCGGGTGCTGGACATTTCTGATCCGCCCCCGGAGGCACCACAACACAAGATTTCCTTTTGAAGGAGTTCTGAAGCCGCCTAAGGTCTTCTTTGACCACCCAGAGTTTAAGTCGATCCTTAAAAAGCAGTTCTCACAGCCTGAGTAGAAGTTTACTAATCGCAAATATCTGGAGGCGCGGTACCCCTTCTCACAGGAGGCCACCAAGGAATGGACAGATCCACCCGAAGTGGATCCCCCAGTCTCTAGGCTAGCAGCACAGTCACTCCTTTACAAGCTGGCCTCCAAGTATCTGCTCCTGAGCTGTTGGACCAAGCGGTTCAAATAGCAGTTGTAGCAGATTGCACGCTTCATGCAGCTCTGGATTCTGCAAGGGGTGCAGCGGGGATAGCATCAAACGCCATCAATATTCGGTGTATCCTCTGGCTGCGGGAATGGAAAGCAGATGCAGCCTCTAAGAGGTCCCTCACGCACCTCCCGTACCTCAGTGGTCGACTTTTTGGTGAATAGTTGGACACGATGATATCCAACGCCACCGGGGGTAAGAGTACCTCTCTCCCCCAACTGCAACCCAAACGCACTTACAAGAAGAGTAACCAAACTCGATTCCGATCCTTTCGGAACTCTTCGTGCTGGTCCGTCTCGAGGCCAGCACAAAATAGCAACCACTCCCCACACAGGGACAACTCACGGTCGACTCAAAAGTCGGACAAGACCTGGCAGTCAAAAGCAGGCTAGTCAAAGTCCAAAGGAGGAAAATCTCAGACTTCCTCCTCATCATGACTCATGGACTCCGGAAGACACCCCACCTATAGGTGACCGACTTTTGCTTTTTCATCAAGTCTGGCTGCCTATTACAGAAGACAGGTGGGTCAGGGAACTAGTGTCTTCGGGATGCAAAATAGAGTTCACTTCCAACCCACCAAACAGACTCTTTCTTTCTGTTCCCCCGAAACCGCCAGCCAAGGCTCGTGCCTTCCGCCAAGCGGTCTTCTCGCTTCTTCAAGCATGAGTCATATTACCGGTCCCCGCGGCCGAGGGTTCTACTCCAATTTATTCGTAGTCCCCAAGAAAGGAGGAGGCATACGGCCCATACTGGACCTAAAACAGCTCAACAAATATGTACGGGTACGTCACTAACGCATGGAGTCCCTTCGGTCAATCATTGCGTCCATGGAAAAGGGAGAATTTCTCGCCTCCATAGACATACAAGACGCATACCTGCATATACCAATTGCACCTCCCCATCAGAGATTTCTCAGGTTCGCAATCGACCAGGACCACTACCAGTTCGTGGCTCTCCCGTTCGGACTCGCCACGGCTCCCAGAGTGTTTACCAAAGTCATGGCAGCCACCATGGACGTCCTGCACTCCAGAGGCATAGTAGTCGTTCCATACCTGGACGATCTCCTTATCAAGGCTCCCACCTTCAAGGACTGCGAGCTCAGCGTCTCAATCACAATCGACACTCTGAGTCGCCTGGGCTGGTTAGTCAACCTACAAAAGTCATCACCAACCCCGAGTCAGTCTCTGACCTTCCTGGGAATGCTACTCAACACCTTCAGGGGTCTAGTGCTCCTTCCCAAGGACAAGGCACTGCCTCTCCGTCTAGAAGTTCGCACTCTCCTCAGCAAACCCCCTCGATCTCTCCGGTTTGCCATGAGAGTCCTTGGCAGGATGGTGGCGGCAATAGAAGCGGTCCCATTTCCCCAGCCTCTCCAACTAGCCATCCTCAAGTCATGGGACAGGAACCCTTTTTCTCTCGACAGGGAGTTCCAGCTGACGTCGTCAACCAGGAGGTCCCTGCACTGGTGGCTCAAGCCAACCTCACTAACAAAGGGGAAATCCTTTCTCACGGGTCAATGGAAGGTTCTGACCACCGACGCGAGCCTGACGGGTTGGGGTGCGGTGCACCTACACCACAGAGCACAGGGCAAGTGGTCCCCAGCGGAAGCGACCATGCCCATCAACATCTTGGAAATTCGTGCCATCCTTCTGGCGTTGAGAGCCTTCCATTTCTTACTGGCAGCCTCTCACATTAGAGTACAGTCGGACAATGCCACGGCTGTGGCATATGTGAATCACCAAAGGGGGACCCGCAGTGCCCAGTCGATGCGAGAAGTGACACACATTCTCCACTGGGCGGAAGACACAGGTTCGATTCTCTCTGCGGTCCACATTCCGGGGGTGAACAACTGGGAAGCAGACTTCCTCAGCCGGCAAGGAATGGACTCGGGAGAGTGGTCTCTCCATCCCGAAGTTTTTAGACAGATCTGCCATCGCTGGGGGACTCCGGACGTGGACCTAATGGCATCCCACTTCAATGCCAAGGTCTCCAACTTCATGGCCAGAACACACGACCCGTGGGCGCTAGGAGCGGATGCCCTGGTTCAGGACTGGACCCAGTTCCAGCTCCTGTACATTTTTCCACCTCTCCCCCTGATATCCAGAGTCGTGAGGAAGATCAAGCAAGAGGGAGTTCCAACCATCCTAATCGCACCGGACTGGCCCAGACGTACATGGTATGCCGACATCGTACAGCTCACAGCAGACGTCCCCTGGCATCTCCCCGACCGCCCGGATCTTCTGTCATAAGGCCCGTTCTACCACCAGAACTTAGGGGCCCTCAAATTGACGGCGTGGCCATTGAGACCTGGGTTCTAACCCAGTCAGGGTTCTCGCCGGACGTCATTGGAACCATGATCAGGGCACGGAAGCCAACCTCTGCTAAGATTTATTACCGTACCTGGAAAGCCTTCTTTACCTGGTGTGAATCTCGTGGCCAGACCCCATTCCCTTATTCCCTCCCCAGGGTACTTGGGTTTCTACAATCGGGTCTGGAGGCCAGACTGTCCCTGGCCTCCCTTAAGAGCCAGGTATCAGCTCTCTCAGTGCTTTTTCAAAGGTGCATTGCTAACAAGCCACAAGTAAGGACATTTCTTCAGGGGGTTTCACGATTGGTTCCCCCCTACAGACGACCACTAGAAGCGTGGGACCTCAACCTGGTGCTGACAGCATTGCATGAAAAACCCTTTGAACCCCTTAGGGAAGTCCCACTCTGCTTCTATCCCAGAAAGTGGTTTTCCCGGTGGCAATCACCTCGCTACGCAGGGTGTCTGAACTAACAGCACTCACCTGCAGATGGCCCTTCCTGGCTTTTTACCAGGACAAGGTAGTTCTCCATACGGTCCCATCCTTCCTTCCGAAGGTTGTGTCCAACCTCCACCTCAATGAGGAAATTTCACTGCCATCCCACTGTCCGGTCCCGGTTGATAGAGTGGAGAATGCTCTGCATACGCTTGACCTTGTCAGGGCATTGCGTATCTATGTGTTTAGGACTGCGCCCTTACTGAAATCTTATTCTTTTTTCCTTCTTCTGGAAGACGGTCGCAAGGGTCTGCCAGCTTCCAACGCTACCCTTGCCAGGTGGATCAAATCCACCATACAAGAGGCCTTCCGCCTCAAATTCTCCTCTTCCAGCAGGTATTACGGCACACTCTACACGTGCGGTTGGACCTCCTGGGCCATTCGGCACCAGGCTTCGGCACAACAATTGTGTAAGGCAGCCACCTGGACTAGCCTACACACGTTTACCAAACACTACAGGGTTCATACCCAATCCTCGGCAGATGCGAGCCTGGGTAGGTGTATCCTGCAGGCGGCGGTGCCCCAATTATAGGGGCCTGTCTACACAATATTTGTCCATTGCTTTCCACCCAGGGAATGCTTTGGGACGTCCCATGGTCCTGTGTCCCCCAATGAGGCAACAGAGTAAAGGAGATTTTTGTGTGCTCACCCTAAAATCTCTTTCTCTTAGCCTCTAATTGGGGGACACAGCTCCCACCCTGTTGCCCGTTTCGGGCCGTTGTTATGTTGAGTTCTCATATTGTTTTTTTTTTTTGAGCTCGTACATAGTTATATGAAAAAGTTTGGGCACCCCTATTAATCTTAAGCTTAATGTTTTCGAAAAATTGGTGTTTTTGCAACAGCTATTTCAGTTTGATATATGTTATAACTGTTGGACACAGTAATGTTTCTGCCTTGAAATGAGGTTTATTGTACTAACAGAAAATGTGCAATCTGCATTCAAACAAAATTTGACAGGTGCATAAGCATGGGCACCTCACCAGAAAAGTGATATTAATATTTAGTAGATCCTCCTTTTGCAAAAATAACAGCCTCTAGTCGCTTCCTGTAGCTTTTAATGAGTTCCTGGATCCTGGATGAAGGTATTTTTGACCATTCCTCTTTACAAAACAATTCCAGTTCAGTTAAGTTTGATGGTCGCCGAGCATGGACAGCCCTCTTCAAATGATCCCACAGATGTTCAATGATATTCAGGTCTGGGGACTGGGATGGCCATTCCCAAACATTGTAATTGTTCCTCTGCATGAATGCCTGAGTAGATTTGAAGCGGTGTTTTGGATCATTGTCTTGCTGAAAGATCCATCCCCTGCGTAACTTCAACTTTATCACTGATTCTTGAACATTATTGTCAAGAATCTGCTGATACTGAGTGGAATCCATGCGTCCCTCAACTTTAACAAGATTCCCGGTGCCGGCATTGGCCACTCAGCCCCAAAGCATGATGGAGCCTCCACCAAACTTTAATGTGGGTAGCAAGTGTTTTTCTTGGAATGCTGTGTTTTTTGCCGCCATGCATAACGCCTTTTTGTATGACCAAACAACTCAATCTTGGGTTCATCAGTCCACAGGACCTTCTTCCAAAAAGAAATTGGCTTCTCCAAATGTGCTTTTGCATACCTCAGCCGACTCTGTTTGTGGCGTGCTTGCAGAAACGGCTTCTTTCGCATCACTCTCCCATACAGCTTCTCCTTGTGCAAAGTGTGTTGTATAGTTGACCGATGCACAGTGACACCCTCTCCAGCAAGTTGATGCTGCAGCTCTCTGGAGGTGGTCTGAGGATTGTCCTTGACTGATCTCACCATTCTTCTTCTCTGCCTTTCTGATGTTTTTCTTGGCCTGCCACTTCTGGCCTTAACAAGAACTGTCCCTGTGTTCTTCCATTTCCTTCCTATGTTCCTCACAGTGGAAACTGACAGGTTAAATCTCTGAGACAGCTTTTTGTATCCTTACCCTGAACAACTATGTTGAATAATCTTTGTTTTCAGATCATTTGACAGTTGTTTTGAGGAGCCCATTATGCCACTCTTCAGAGGAGATTCAAACAGGAGAACAACTTGCAAGTGGCCACTTTAACCCCTTAATAACATCTGACGTACTAATACGCGTCTGTGCCCTGGGACTTAAGAGTCAGACCCGTATTAGTACGTCATATCTTTAATGCGGCACCGCGACTTAAGTCGCGGTGACAGCATTAAAGTTACGGTGCCATCTTACCTCCTGGTAGATGGCGTCATCATCCCGGGGGCTGTCGCCGCCCCCCCCCACCAGCGATCGCTGTGATTGGCTGTTCAAATCTGAACAGCCAATCACAGCATTTCTCACTGTTTCCGGCAATGTGATTGCCGGAAACAGTGATCTGCAGCCTAGGATCGGTGCTCCTATGAGCACCGATCCTAGACTGTTGCTAGGACACCCCAGCCCTGGCCCCGGACTGCTATCATCGGTGCGATCGCCGATCACATCGATCGCACCTATCGTAGCGCGACCGCGCGGTGACAGGGCGGTCATGGGGCGGTGACCGGCTTGTGACCTGCCTGTCACCGCCCCATGACCCCCTGTAATGTGATTCAATCCCCCAGACTGCTGTGATTGGAGCGATCGATGATGACATCGATTGCTCCAATCAGAGTACCCTCATCCACCCCAATCCCCCTCTTCCCACTCCCCTGTTTTCTTACCCCTCTTCCCACTCCCCTGTCTTTTTACCCCCCTTCCCACCCCAATCCGCCTCACCCCAGTGTCCCTGTTAATTCTTTTGCTTCTGATCTCCAGCTCCAGTACTGGTCTCCTGCTCCGGGCTCCTGGTCTCCTGCTCCGGGCTCCTGGTCTACTGCTCCTGGGCTCCTGCGCCGGGCTCCCGGTCACCAGCTTCGGGCTCCCGGTCAACAGCGCCGGGCTCCTGGTCTCCTGCACCGGGCTCCTGGTCTCCTGCACCGGGCTCCTGGTCTCCTGCTCCGGGTTCCTGGTCTCCTGCTCCGGGCTCCCGGGCTCCTGCTCTGGGTCTTCTGTTCCAGTCCTGCTGACCCTTTGGTAAGTCCATCTCTGATCTCCCCTCATCCACCCCAATCCCCCTCTTCCCACTCTCCTGTCTTTTTACCCCTCTTCCCACTCCCCTGTCTTTTTACCCCCCTTCCCATCCCAATCCGCCTCACCCCAGTGTCCCTGTTAATTCTTTAATTCTTTTGCTTCTGATCTCCAGCTCCAGGACCAGTCTCCTGCTCCGTGCTCCTGGTCTCCTGCTCCGGGCTCCCGTCTTCCTGCTCCGGGCTCCCGGTCTCCTGCTCCGGGCTCCCGTCTTCCTGCTCCGGGCTCCCGGTCTCCTGCTCCGGGCTCCCGGTCTCCTGCTCCGGGCTCCCGTCTTCCTGCTCCGGGCTCCCGGTCTCCTGCTCCGGGCCCCCGGTCTCCTGCTCCGGGCCCCCGGTCTCCTGCTCCCGGTCTCCTGCTCCGGGCTCCCGTCTTCCTGCTCCGGGCCCCCGGTCTCCTGTTCCGGGCCCCCGGTCTCCTGCTCCGGGCCCCCGGTCTCCTGCTCCGGGCTCCCGGTCTCCTGCTCCGGGCCCCCGGTCTCCTGCTCCGGGCTCCCGGTCTCCTGCTCCGGGCTCCCGGTCACCAGCGCCGGGCTCCCGGTCACCAGCGCCGGGCTCCTGCTACGGGCTCCCGGTCCTGAAAGAACAGAGAGGACTTTGGTAAGTAATCTGATCTCCCCTCCTCCAACCCAATTCCCCTCTTCCCACTCCCCACACATTTGTGCGCACATCCAGCAGCCGCCGAGTATTGATCGGTGGCATAGTTCACCAATCCACACTCGTGCTCGCTGTTTGCACCACATACAGTATTTCCTTTTTCCACACACTCTAAATAAAGTACTGACACACACACACTCTCAAAGAATTGACACACACGCACCACATACATAACAAACAATGTCCTGCTCATCCCAAACTCATTATTCAGCGGAGGAGGCTTACGCTATTCTTGCCTCCGACACTGACAGTGAGGGTGAGGATCCCACATTTCTTTCTTTTTCCGACTCCTCGTCGTCTTCCTCCTTCTCTTCTTCCTCCTCTTCCTCAGGTTCTGCTGGCCCGCCCCGCCGTCGTCGCAGGAGAGATGTTCCAGCGCCCCCCACTACTGAGCCTATATGGACTTCGCCCCCCGAAAATTATGAGCCGCTGATTCCTGATTTCGTAGCGGAATCAGGAATCAAGTTTGACACCACCGGCCTCACAGAAATAGAGTTTTTCAAAGTCTTTTTCTCTGAGGATTTTATAAACCTCATGGTGGGCCAAACTAATTTATACGCTCATCAATTTTTAGAACAAAACCCCTCTTCACCATTTTCTAACTGGTCTCCTGTAGACGCAGTAGAAATGATGACGTTTTGGGGCCTGGTCCTTCTTATGGGGAACTTGAAGAAGCCCGAGCTTCGGCAATACTGGAGTGTTGACGTTTTGTATAACACTCCAGTGTTCCGAATGGTCATGCCCCGGACACGTTTTCAGGCCATCTACAAGTTCTTGCATTACCAAGATAATGCAAGGTGTCCTGCATGCGATGACCCGAACTTTGATCGTCTTTTCAAAGTTCGGCCGGTCATCGAACACTTCAACAACAAGTTTGGTGAAGTGTACGTGCCCCAAAGGGACATTTGTGTGGATGAGTCCTTAATTTCTTTTAAGGGGCGGCTTGGATTCCGGCAGTACCTGCCCAGTAAGAGGGCAAGGTATGGGATCAAGCTGTATAAACTTTGTGAGAGTACCTCAGGATACACTCACAAGTTTAGAGTTTATGAAGGGAAGGACTCCCGGATTGAACCCCCTGAATGCCCCCCTGTTCTGGGAGTGAGTGGGAAAATTGTGTGGGACTTGGTGCACCCACTGCTTGATAAAGGTTATCACTTCTACGTGGATAACTTTTATACAAGTATCTCGCTCTTCCAGTCCCTCTCTGCGCGACGTACCGCAGCCTGCGGTACTGTCCGCAAAATTCAGAAAGGCCTCCCAAAGACGCTAATTGGGCAGCTGCTCAAAAGGGGTGAGAGCAGAGCCCAATGTAGCGACCACCTGTTGATGGTCAAGTAGAAGGACAAAAGGGATGTCCTTTTCTTGACCACCATACATGGTGATGGCAGCACACTCAGCACTGTACGAGGTTCCACTACACAGGTCGTCAAACCAGACTGTGTAGTGGGGTACAACAAGTACATGGGGGGAGTTGATCTCTCTGATCAAGTCCTCCAGCCATACAGTGCTTTGAGAAAGTCCAGAGTGTGGTACAAGAAGCTGGCCGTGCACATTGTACAGATGGCAATGCACAATGCTTTTCTTCTGTCACAATGTGCAGGCCAGACTTCTGCGTCGTACCTTCAGTTTCAGGAAACAGTTATCAAGGCCCTGATATTTGGCAGCAGTGACAGAGAGGGCCCCAGTACTTCTGGAATTGAAGGACCAAGAATTGTACCAGGCCAGCATTTCCCAGGGCAGATCCCTCACAGCGGAAAAAAAGGAAAGTCACAAAAGAGGTGCCGAGTGTGTTATAAAAGTGGAATACGCAAGGACACCATTTATCAATGTGACACCTGCCCTGACAAACCTGGCCTGTGTATGAAAGACTGCTTCAAAAGGTACCATACTTCGATGACTATTGAATTAATTTATGAAGTATGACAAC
Source organism: Phyllobates terribilis (assembly GCF_046119375.1). Taxonomy (NCBI): domain Eukaryota; kingdom Metazoa; phylum Chordata; class Amphibia; order Anura; family Dendrobatidae; genus Phyllobates; species Phyllobates terribilis. The sequence continues at coordinate 1,441,458 of NW_027362928.1, read as the reverse complement.
CTGACGAACACTGCACAGCTGACGTAGTGTTCGTCAGGTTGTCATACATCAGTTGTGTAGTGTTCGTCAGATTGTCCTACACAACTGATGTATAACACTACATTACAAAATTCAAAAATCAACTAACACTACCAAAAAGGGGGCACTTGTTAGGCATTTCACTGTTTAGGCACATCAAGGGCTCTGAGAACATGACATGACGCCCGCAGACCATTCCATCAAAGTCTGCGTTCAAAAGCGTCACTCCTTCCATTCCGAGCCCTTACATGCGCCCAAACAGTAGTTTTTTTCCAACACATGGGGTATATGAGTACTCAGGAGAAATTGCACAACAACTTATGGGGTGCAATTTCTCCTAGTACCCTTGTGAAAATATTTTTTTTTGCATTTTTGTGGAAAAAATGTTTTTTTTTTTATTTTCACAAGTCAACATTATGATTTTCTGAGAGGCACCTGGGGGTTCAATGGGCTCACCACACATCTATATAAGTTCCCTGGGGGGTCTAGTTTCCAAAATGGGGTCACTTGTGGGGGAGCTCCAATGTTTAGACACACAGGGGCTCTCCAAACGCAACATGGTGTCCGCTAACAAATTGGAACCATGTCGCGTTTGGAGAGATCCTGTGTGTCTAAACATTGGAGCTCCCCCACAAGTGACCCCATTTTGGAAACTAGACCCCCCAAGGCACCTATCTAGATGCATAGTGAGCACTTGGAACCCCCAGGTGCTTCACAAATTGATCCATAAAAATGAAAAAGTGTTTTTTTTTCACTTATTCAATTTTACGAATCAATTTGTAAAGCACCTGAGGGTTCCAAGTGCTCATTATGCATCTAGATAGGTGCCTTGGGGGGTCTAGTTTCCAAAATGGGGTCACTTGTGGGGGAGCTCCAATGTTTGGGCACACAGCGGCTCTCCAAATGCAACATGGTGTCCGCTAACAAATTTAACGGAAAATCGGCTCAAATTGTTAGCGACACCATGTTGCGTTTGGAGAGCCGCTGTGTGCCCAAACATTGGAGCTCCCCCACAAGTGACCCCATTTTGGAAACTAGACCCCCCAAGGCACCTATCTAGATGCATAGTGAGCACTTGAAACCCCCAGGTGCTTCACAAATTGATTCGTAACAATGAAAAAGTGAAAAAAAAAACACTTTTTCATTTTTATGAATCAATTTGTGAAGCACCTGAGGGTTCCAAGTGCTCACAATGCATCTCGATAGGTGCCTTGGGGGGTCTAGTTTCCAAAATGGGGTCACTTGTGGGGGAGCTCCAATGTTTGGGCACACAGCGGCTCTCCAAATGCAACATGGTGTCCGCTAACAAATTTAACGGAAAATCGGCTCAAATTGTTAGCGACACCATGTTGCGTTTGGAGAGCCGCTGTGTGCCCAAACATTGGAGCTCCCCCACAAGTGACCCCATTTTGGAAACTAGACCCCCCAAGGCACCTATCTAGATGCATAGTGAGCACTTGAAACCCCCAGGTGCTTCACAAATTGATTCGTAACAATGAAAAAGTGAAAAAAAAAACACTTTTTCATTTTTATGAATCAATTTGTGAAGCACCTGAGGGTTCCAAGTGCTCACAATGCATCTCGATAGGTGCCTTGGGGGGTCTAGTTTCCAAAATGGGGTCACTTGTGGGGGAGCTCCAATATTTGGGGACACAGCGGCTCTCCAAATGCAACATGGTGTCCGCTAACAAATTTAACGGAAAATCGGCTCAAATTGTTATCGACACCATGTTGCGTTTGGAGAGCCGCTGTGTGCCCAAACATTGGAGCTCCCCCACAAGTTACCCCATTTTGGAAACTAGACCCCCCAAGGCACCTATCTAGATGCATAGTGAGCACTTGGAACCCCCAGGTGCTTCACAAATTGATTCATAACAATGAAAAAGTGAAAAAAAAACACTTTTTCATTTTTATGAATCAATTTGTGAAGCACCTGAGGGTTCCAAGTGCTCACTATGCATCTAGATAGGTGCCTTGGGTGGTCTAGTTTCCAAAATGGGGTCACTTGTGGGGGAGCTCCAATGTTTGGGCACACAGGGACTCTCCAAATGCAACATGGTGTCCGCTAACAAATTTAACGGAAAATCGGCTCAAATTGTTAGCGACACCATGTTGCGTTTGGAGAGCCGCTGTGTGCCCAAACATTGGAGCTCCCCCACAAGTGACCCCATTTTGGAAACTAGACCCTCCAAGGCACCTATCTAGATGCATTGTGAGCACTTGGAACCCTCAGGTGCTTCACAAATTGATTCATAAAAATGAAAAAGTGTTTTTTTTTCACTTTTTCATTGTTACGAATCAATTTGTGAAGCACCTTGGGGTTCCAAGTGCTCACTATGCATCTAGATAGGTGCCTTGGGGGGTCTTGTTTCCAAAATTGGGTCACTTGTGGGGGAGCTCCAATGTTTGGGCACACAGGGACTCTCTAAATGCAACATGGTGTCCTCTAACAAATTTAACGGAAAATCGGCTCAAATTGTTAGCGACACCATGTTGCGTTTGGAGAGCCGCTGTGTGCCCAAACATTGGAGCTCCCCCACAAGTGACCCCATTTTGGAAACTAGACCCCCCAAGGCACCTATCTAGATGCATTGTGAGCACTTGGAACCCTCAGGTGCTTCACAAATTGATTCATAAAAATGAAAAAGTGTTTTGTTTTTTCACTTTTTCATTGTTACGAATCAATTTGTGAAGCACCTGGGGGTTCCAAGTGCTCACTATGCATCTAGATAGGTGCCTTGGGGGGTCTAGTTTCCAAAATGGGGTCACTTGTGGGGGAGCTCCAATGTTTGGGGACACAGGGGCTCTCCAAACGCAACATGGTGTCCGCTAATTATTCAAGCAAATTTTACAATCAAAAAGTCAAATGGCGCTCCTTCCCTTCCGAGCCCTGCCGTGCGCGCAAACAGTGTTTTTTCCCCAAATATTGGGTATCTGCGTGCCCAGGGGAAATTGCACAACAATTTTTGAGGTCCATCTCTTCTTGTTACCCCTGTGAAAATAAAAAAATTGGGTCTAAAGTAACATTTTTGTGAAAAAAGTTAAATGTTCATTTTTTTCTTCCACATTCAAAAAATTCCTGTGAAGCACCTGAAGGGTTAATAAAGTTCTTGAATGTGGTTTTGAGCACATTGAGGGGTGCAGTTTTTAGAATGGTGTCACTTTTGGGTATTTTCTGTCATAAAGACCTCTCAAAGTGACTTCAAATGTGATGTGGTCCCTAAAAAAATGGTTTTGTAAATTTTGTTGGAAAAATGAGAAATCGCTGGTGAACTTTTAACCCTTATAGCTCCCTAACAAAAAAAAATTTTGGTTCCAAAATTGTGCTGATGTAAAGTAGACATGTGGGAAATGTTATTTATTAACTCTTTTGTGTGACATATCTCTCTGATTTCAGGGCTCAAAAATTCAAATTTTGAAAATTGCAAAATTTTCAAAATTTTTGCCAAATTTCCATTTTTTTCACAAATAAACGCAAGTGATATCGAAGAAATTTCACCACAATCATGAAGTACAATATGTCACGAAAAAACAGTCTCAGAATCAGGGGGATCCGTTGAAGCGTTCCAGAGTAATTACCTCATAAAGTGACAGTGGTCAGAATTGTAAAAATTGGCCTGGTCATTAACGTGCAAACCACCCTCGGGGCTTAAGGGATTAAGTAGCTTTTCTCATGATTGCATACACCTGCCTATGAAGTTCAAAGCTCAATGAGGTTACAAAACCAAAAAAAGGGCTTTAGTAAGTCAGTAAAAAGTAGGTAGGAGTATTTAAAACAAGAAAATGATAAGGGTGCCCATACTTATGCACCTGTCAAATTTTGTTTGAATGCAGATTGCACATTTTCTGTTAGTACAATAAACCTCATTTCAAGGCAGAAACATTACTGTGTCCAACAGTTATTACATATATCAAACTGAAATAGCTGTTGCAAAAACACCAATTTTTATAAAACATTAAGCTTAAGATTAATAGGGGTGCCCAAACTTTTTCATATAACTGTAGTTGCCTTCTTATAGGCATGGTTATGTTATCCATGTTACGTTCCTCCTAATGCTTTTGCACAAAACTGGAGAAGGCTTATGCCGTCCAGGGGTGTATACTGCAGAGGAGGAGCCACGCTTAATCTTTTTCAGATTATGCATAGTGTCGCCTCCTAGTGGACAGCAGCATAACACCCATGGTCCTGTGTCCCCCAATTAGAGGCTAAGAGAAAGAGATTTTACAGTGAGTACACAAAAATCTCCTTTTTTCTGCCAGGGAGAGGCAAAAATGCTCAGGAAATTTCTGCTTCAAATCCTGATAGTGTGCACATACCCTTAAGAGGAATTCGACCCTCCCTTCCTGCTATGAACATCATGCTGAGCAGGCTGCAGGGAGACTAATGCAAAGGAAATATCCCAGGTGGATGCTGAACAGGGCTAATGACATAGTGGAGAACAAACAAAGGGTTAATATGCTGCAGGACTGCAAAACAGATATGCCTGGCATTTTAACTGGAATGTGAATTTTTTTATGGAACGCATTTAATAAAGACAAGTTTTTAAGAAGGAAGTCTGGACGTTGGATTTATCCGTTTACCCAAATTTTATTTATGGTACAGTATATGTTTTATTTTTTGTAGATTATTTTTTCATTTAAAAAAAATATTTTGATTATGTGTATATATATATATATATATATATATATATATATATATATTTTTTTTTTTTTTTTTTTTCACTTTCTTACACTTTTTTTTACTTTTACACTTTGTCCCACTATGGGACTTTCATTTTTTGCAGGCCGATCACTTGTACAGCATAGAGATGCAGCAGCGGCATCTCTATGCTATGCAGCCTGTCAGCGCTGCACACGCACAAGTTATTTTGATTGTGCACTGCGCATGATCAAAGTAACTTTCTGGTGACCCGGATGTTGTCATGACGACATCGGGTCACCATAGCAACGATCGGGACCCCGTGCTCACAGTGCGGTTTTTGATTCAAGGTAAGAGAGTCGCGCTTACCTCCCCCTGCTCCCGGAATGCTGCGATCGACTTAGTTCGCAACATTTCGAGGGAGCGGTGCGGCACGACTCCTGGCACAAAGCAACGGGTGTTGGCTGTGAGAATCAGCTGACACCCGGCAGCGATCGCGCCAGCACAGCCTCTGTGTGGGTGCGATCGCCAAGGCATAATAATACGCACCTGGTCCAATAGGCCCAGGTCACAGGTACATATTATTACACCTGACATCAGGAAGGGGTTAATATCAGATTTGTGGGGGTCCGGCACGTGGCACCTCCACTACTCAGTTGTTTGAAACTCCGGCAGAGGTCAGATGTAAACATTGTTGAGGAGCTGAACATCACAGCTCTGGTCACTGTGTAGTGGCTGCTACCTGGTGCTGCAGATCAGCTCCTATTACATGAATATTAGCTGACTTGCAGGACCCACAGTACAGTGAATGGAGCAGTGATGTTCAGATCTTCAAACTATTTACATCTGAGCGTTGCAAACAACTGATGGGTAGAGCCAGTGCCGCGTGTCGGAGTCCACCGATCTGATATTGATAACCCATCCCCAGGATGGCAGCTAAGTAGATACCGTACCAGGATGGGGGACATTATGCCAGAATGGGGACATTATATCAGAATTAGGTCATTATGCCAGAATGTGAGACACTGTAACAGAATGGAGTGCATTGTACCAGGATGGGGGACATTAAACCAGGGCGAGGGACGTTAAACCAGGATGGGGACAATATATCAGAATGGGTACAATATACCAGGAATGGGGACATTATATCAGAATGGGGACATTATATCAGAATGGGGAAATTATAACAGAATTGGGGACATTATACCAGAATAAGGGACACTATACCAGAAAGGGGTACACCATACCCGGATGGGTGACACTATATCAGAATGGGGACATTATATCACAATGATGATGTTACACCAGGATGGGGGACATTATATCACAATGATAATATTATACCAGTATGGGGGATATTATAGCAGCATGGGGGACCTTATGCCAGAATTGGAGATACCATACCAGGATGTGGGGCATTATACCAGCTTTGGGGACATTATAGCAGAATTGGGAGCATTACACCAGCATGGGGAATATTATACCAGGTTAGAGACATTATACCAAAATGGGGACATTATATCAGAATGGGGACACTATACCAGGATGGGGACATTAAACCAGAATGAAGGAAATGATGCCAGAATGGGGACATTACCAGACAGGGGCACAGGTGGGGGAAAATGTTATAGCATAAGGCCCAGCATGTGGGAGATTATTACAAGAAGGAGCCAGGATGGGGGACATTACTACATAGGTAGAGAGCACATATTTCTTTATAGGATCCAGAACGCTATATCTCAGCATTGAGGGAACCAATAATTCTGACCCAATTTCCACCTCCATTTGCTGAAATGCAGCCCCAAACTTACAGGAGCCTCCACCGTGCTTATGCATCACTATTGCCCACAGACGCTCATTATTGTTCTGCTCTCCAGCCCTTCAGTGAACAAAATCTCTTCTGTAATAACAACATTTTTCATATTTTGACTCAACCGTCCAGAGCACATCCTGCCAATTTTCTACACCCTGGTTCCTCTGTTTTAATGCATAGTTGAGTTGTGGCACCCCAGGGGTCTGGTTTCCACAGAAATAGCAATATTACGTCTGTGAGCAAGTGGGAGGTCTCCTGGTCAGGAATCCTATGCATGCCACACCTCCTGCCCAGTCCTGGGAGGGGAAGAACTTCCCCTATATAAAACTGGGGCTGAGGCAGGGTTAGAGTGAGAAGAGAGAGAGAAGAAGAGGAGTCCCAGACAGAGACATAGTCTGGTCTGGAGAGGAGCAGCTATAGGAAAGAAAGATCAGGAGCTCAGTGGGAGCAGTGCTAAAAGGAGTCAGGGGCTGGAAGCTGTAGAGCTCGCCCTGATTGAAGAATTATCACCGGACCCGGAGTCCGAGGCTGTGGGGACTAATCCTTACCCAGCAGCAGAAACCGACCGGCAGGGGATTTCAGGTCCTCTGGCCCAGAAACCCGAAGGCACGGTCACACGCGTGGGACCAGCACCGCCGTCGTGGAACGGAAGCTACCAAAAGGCCCCGAGTCACCGGCCATATGGGTGAGCACCACACGGTACACTCAGGGACGTGGGCTACTTTTACCCGCCTCTAGCAAGGTAGCCAGAAGAGTACAATTAGTTGGGGTGGCCTACAACTCCGCCTGGCCAGGGGAGATCCCACCTGCTCACGGACTGACCAGGCCCCGACCACTAGCCAGTACTCCGGGAGGGTCTACCTTTGTCACCAGTAAAGACCCTGAACTACACCGCACCGTCTCTGAGTGGTTCCTGCTACCTGCATGCTCTCCTGCTACCCCCATCATTCACGTCGGCTGCCCTGAGGCCATACCCCTCCCGTTGGGGGTTATACCATCTACGCTGCACAATCGTACCACCGGCCTCAGCGGTCTGCCCTGCAGCGGCGGCCTCATAGCCGCATTCAACGGGTGGCGTAGTCGAACATTCTAACATCTACTGCTAATACTGCCGCTCAGTTTGACTCCCTGGGCACGGACCGGGTCCCCGCCACGAGACTACTACCCCTATCGGATCCGGCTCCGGGTAGGCTCCCGCGTGCGCAACGCTGCGCGACTCAGGCCCAGGGGCGCGTCAGAGTCACTTGGCCTTGTTTTGATGTGGAAGATATGGCTTTTTCACCACAATTCTGCTATGAAGACCACTTCTGGCCAGTCTTCTCTGAACATTAGATGAGTGAAGCTGAGTCCCACTGGTTGCTGCCAGTTCTGAGCTGATGGCACTGCTGGACATCTTCCACTTTTGAAGGAAAGTAACCATAATGTGTCATACATCTGCTGCACTAAGTTTCCTTGGCCGACCACTGCATCTACTGACCTCGACGTTGCACATTTTCTTGTGCTTCTTCACAAGTGCTTGAATGACACATCTTGAACCCTCAATCTGCTTTGAAATTTGTGCCTTAGAGTCCTTGCTGATGTAGTATAACTCCCTTGTGTATTCTTGCTCAGTCTTGCCATGGTGTATGACCAGACACCTGACTGTATTATTACAAAATCCCAGACTTTGCGCAGGTGTACCTAGAAGAATTGATGCTGTTTTAGGCTATGTGCCCACGATGCAGAAATGAAGCAGAAAATTTCTGCAGCATTTCTGCATCTCCCTGGCAGAAAAAACGCATGCAGATTGTGCATGCGTTTTTCCTGCAGAATACATGCGGATCCACATGCGGATTCACATGCGTTTCCGCATGCAGATTGACAAGCGCTTTCCAGGCGATAGCATCACTTGGAAAGTGCTTGACAACTAGGTCACACTGTATAAATCCATGCAAACAGCATGGATTTATACAGTGTGAACCATAAAAATGAAAACAAATAAAGCTATACTCACCCCCGAGGCCCCGGCGTGGCTGCAGCGCTCGTTCCTCTCTGCTTCCTGGATGCCGGCATATCGCGAGACAGAGCGGTGAAGGGCCTGCGGTCACATGACTGTGACGTCGCCGCAGGTCCTCAAGCGATGCCGGCATTCAGAGAGAAGCCTTCGGAAAGGTGAGTATAAACTTTATTTATTTTATTCTTTTTTTACAGGTACAATGGTACCCAGGTCTGGAGGAGAGTCTCCTCTCCTCCAGAACTGGGTACCATCCGCACATAGAGACGCATAGAAGCCGCTTGTACAAATGTACAGTCGCGGTTTCTATGCGTCTCAATGCAAGTCAATGGCGGGAGTTCCGCTGCGCTTCCGCAAAATTAAATGACATACTGCGGATTTTTGTACGCAGCATAAACGCTGCGGAAAAATCCGCAGCATGTGCATAGAACATGCGGAATCCCCTTGGGGACCATGGGGGGCCGATAACCTAGCGTTTAACAAGCGTTTACGCTGCGGAAATTCTGCAGCATAAACGCTTGAAAAATGCTACGTGGGCACCCAGCCTTAAAGTGAAAAGTTGGTCACACCAAATATTGTTTGGATCTAGATTTTTTGTTTGTTCATTCACTTGTATTTTGTTAATTGATTAAATAGATCATTAACATTTCTATTTTTGAAGCGTTCTTACTTTACAGCATTTTTTCTACACCTTTCTAAAAATTATTTTTATGTGATTGTGTCTTTTATTTGCTCATTAATAATCTGATATACCTTTTGGTATTTTGTGTATAGTTGTTTTTTTGCTGTTGGGGTAAATTGTAGGATATTGATTTCAGAGGGGTTTCCTGATCCTTTGATTGTAGGAATGGGAACAATATACCAGGAAGGGGGACATTATACCAGTATGATGGTCATTAAACCAGAATGGGGGGCATTATACCAGTATGATGGTCATTAAACCAGAATGGGGGGCATTATACCAGGATGGGGACATTATACCAGAATGGGGACATTATACCAAGATGAAGGACACTATATAAGAATGGGGACAATATATCAGAATAGGAACAATATACCAGGAAGGGGGACATTATACCAGAATAAGGGACACTATACCAGAAAGGGGTACACCATACCCGGATGGGTGACACAATATCAGAATGGGGACATTATATCACAATGATGATGTTACACCAGGATGGGGGACATTATATCACAATGATAATATTATACCAGTATAGGGGATATTATAGCAGCATGGGGGACATTATGCCAGAACTGGAGATACTATACCAGGATGTGGGGCATTATACCAGCTTTGGGGACATTATAGCAGAATTGGGAGCATTACACCAGCATGGGGGATATTAATAATCTGATATATCTTTTGGTATTTTGTTTATAGTTGTTTTTTTGCTGTTGGGGTAAATTGCAGGATATTGATTTCAGAGGGGTTTCCTGACCCTTTGATTGTAGGAATGAGTGGTATATATGTGCTAATAAATTAGGACAAAACGTAGGAAATTTAGGAAAAAACTGAACATCTCAGCAGTAATAACATGCTGATTGTGATGTCATGAAGATGACTTGAATTTCCACCAATCAGAGATCAGCATGTTTCAGGTCACCCAGATAGAACAGTCCATGAAACATGAGTCACGGCCACTGTGGGGTCATAATGCTGATTAGAATTTCCACCAGTCAGAAAACAGAACCGCCCAGAAGAACCACCCAGGAGGTATGAGTCATCGCCACTGTGAGGTCATAATGCTGACCAATCACAGAGCAGCCACACCCAGATTTTCCACCAATCAGAGAGCAGCCACACCCAGATTTTCCACCAATCAGAGATCAGCAGTGGGTATAAATAGCCGCTGCCGCCTGCCCGACTTAGCTTTGCACTGGTTGGGTCTCTCTTTTTTTCTCTCTCTTGGTATCTCCCGGTATCTCTCCCTCCCCTCTCTCTTCTCTCTCTCTCTCTCTTTGACCCAACGGCCCTCTTAAGGGCTACCCCAAATGTGTAAAAGATAGAACCAATATTTGTGTTGTTTGTCCGTTTTATGAGCCTTTTATTAACCCCTTCCCACTCTTTGCCATATATATATATATTATATACATAGTATGTGCAGGTGGGCCTTAAAGGGAATTTCCAGGACAAACATATTGATGGCCTATCCCCTGGTTAGCTCATTAATATCAGATTTGTGGGGGTCCGGCACGTGGCTCCTCCACTAATCAGCTGTTTGCAGCTTCGGCAGAGGTCAGATGTAAACATTGTTGAGGAGCTGAACATCACAGCTCTGGTCACTGTGTAGTGGCCGCTCCCTGGTGCTGCAGATCAGCTCCTATTACATGAATATTAGCTGACTTGCAGGACCCGCAGTACAGTGAATGGAGCGGTGATGTTCAGATCTTCAAACTATTTACATCTGAGCGCTGCAATCAGCTGATGGGTAGAGCCAGTGCCGCGTGTCGGAGCCCCACCGATCTGATATTGATAACCCATCCCCAGGATAAATCATCATTATTATACTACTGGAAACTCCATTAATGGATTGTCTGGGATTAATAACACGAGCCCCTTCTTTAAGAAAAAACAGTCCCTAACTGGTCACAGGATAAATGTGGGATTTCAGGTCACCCATTTACTGCAATGCAGCTGGCAATGCCACCCAGCGGATCTAAGCAAGTCCCGGGGCCACAACAATATACAGCCAGTGCCCGAGTATAGGATGGAAGATTAAAAAAAAATCTTCAAAAATGTATTTTGTATGAGGCATACATCAAAAATACAGGCAATGCTTTTCCTGACAACACTGAGTTTTATAATGTGGAAAAAAACGTTTAAAAAAACACTGTGTGAACATAACCCTAACTGCATTGTGACTGTGTATATACATATATAAGCTGCCCCTCCCCCACCATGTGAGCATTCTCAGCGCGTACTGACCAATGCTGTCCACCAGGTGGCATCAGCAGGAAATTACAGCGATGAGACAAGCACTGCATGACAGCCCCGCCCCAATCTGCCCTATACCAGACACGCCCCCTACCAACGCCCCGCCTCCACTGCCATGACAACCGAATTATTTAATGGCAGAAAGAGAGACCTTATATGAGCAGAGAAGTAGCGGCCGGAGCGCGGGGTCCGCACAGGTGAGCGCCCCCATAACACAGTGTATGTACTGCACGTCAGCTCTATGGCAGACTGTCACCTGTGCTGGATCCAGGACGTGTTACACTTATATCTGTACAGAGACACAGAGGACGCAGCGGGGCCTGTCGCCAGATATATATATGTGTGTGTATATACAGTATATATGTGTATGTATATCCTGTATTACTGTATATATGTGTGTGTGTGTGTATATATACAGTATATATGTGTATGTATATGCTGTATTACTGTATATATGTGTGTGTGTGGGGGGATATACAGTATATATGTGTATGTATATGCTGTATTACTGTATATATGTGTGTGTGTGTGTATATACAGTATATATATGTGTATGTATATGCTGTATTACTGTATATATGCGTGTATATATGTACTAGCTATTGAACCCGTTCTACGCCCAGGTGGCGAGCATTTTTATTGGTATATGGTCTCCCATCCTGGTATTTGTGCTGCCCCCATCCTATTGTGGTATGCATGGCACCCCTCACCCCCTAATCCTGGTATGCATGGTCCCCTTACCCCCTAATCCTGGTATGCATGGTCCCCTTACCCCCTAATCCTGGTATGCATGGTCCCCTCACCCCCTAATCCTGGTATGCATGGTCCCCTCACCCCCGAATCCTGGTATGCATGGCACCCCTCATTCCCCAATCCTGGTATACATGGCACACCTCATTCCCCAATCCTGGTATGCATGGTCACCTCACCCCCCAATCCTGGTATACATGGCATCCCTCATTCCCCAATCCTGGTATGCATGGCTCCCCTCACCCCCCAATCATGGTATGTATGGTCCCCTCACCCCCCAATCCTGGTATGCATGGCACCCCTCACCCCCCAATCCTGGTATGCATGGTCCCCTCACCCCCGAATCCTGGTATGCATGGCACCCCTCATTCCCCAATCCTGGTATACATGGCACACCTCATTCCCCAATCCTGGTATGCATGGTCACCTCACCTCCCAATCCTGGTATACATGGCACCCCTCACCCCCCAATCCTTGTATGCATGGCACCCCTCACCCCCAATTCTGGTATACTTGGCACCCCTCATTTCCCAATCCTGGTATGCATGGCACCCCTCACCCCCAATCCTGGAATGCATGGTCCCCTCATCCCCCAATCCTGGTATGCATGGCACCACTCATCCCCAATCCTGGTATGCATGTTCCCCTCCCCCAATTCTGGTATACATGGCACCCCTCACCCCCAATCCTGGTATGCATGGCACCCCTCATCCCCAATCCTGTTATGCATGGTACCCCCTCATCCCTATCCTGGTATCTATGGTACCCCCCTCACATCCCCAATCCTGGTATGCATGGTACCCCTCATCCCCATTCCTGGTATGCATGGCACCCCTCATCCCTATCCTGATATGCATGGCACCCCTCACCCCCAATCCTGGTATGCATGGCACCCCTCATCCCCAATCCTGTTATGCATGGTCCCCTCACCCCCAATTCTCGTATGCATGGCACCCCTCACCCCCCAATCCTGGTATGGATAGTCCCCTCACCCGCCAATCCTGGTATGTATGGTCCTCTCACCCCCCAATCCTGGTATGTATGGCACCCCTCACCCCCCAATCCTGGTATGTATGGCACCCCTCATCCCTATCATGCTGCACACACATACAAGAAAATAAACACTTATACTCACCTTTCTTCCCTGTGCTCCAGCGCTGTTTCCCGTTCTGCTGGAGGCCGGGGGAGGAGTGCGGCGCCGAAGTACGCGTGTGCTCATACCACGCTGTCCGGCTCCATTTTGCTGAAGACACATTGCAAATGTATCTTCAGTAAAATGGCACCAGATAGCGCTATGCGCATGCGCCAATTTCAACGCTTCCCTCTTCCCCCGGACTCTGGACCGAACAGAGGCGCCGCGGTAGCGCTCATCCCGGTCAGGTAAGTATGTAAGTATGGCGCCAGAGATCGCGGTATGTGTTCAGTGTATACGCATACCGTGATCTCCAGCACCATACACTCCTCTTACCTGTAACGGCTCCATGCGTTCTTCAGTCTGGAGCCAGACTGTGCAGGCGTGTCGCACTAGCGCAGACTATAAAGGCTTCAGACAGAGGGACGCTTGTAGCGTTATATTATAGATACTCTATATGTATGTATATATATATATGTATACTGTATAAGTGTATATGCATACTGTATGTATATATATATGTATACTGTATATGGCTGTATATATGTATACTGTATATGTGTGTATATATGTATACTGTATGTGCGTATATATATGTATACTGTATATGGGTGTATATATGTATACTGTATATGTGTGTATATATGTATACTGTATATGTGTATATATGTATACTGTATATGTGTGTATATATGTATACTGTATAAGTGTGTATATATATGTATACTGTATATGTGTGTGTATATATATGTATACTGTATATGTGTGTATATATATGTATGCTGTATGTGTGTGTATATATATGTATACTGTATATGTGTGTATATATATGTATGCTGTATGTGTGTGTATATATATGTATGCTGTATGTGTGTGTATATATATGTATACTGTATATGTGTGTATATATGTATACTGTATATGTGTGTGTATATGTATACTGTATATGTGTGTGTATATATATGTATACTGTATAAGTGTGTATATATATGTATGCTGTATGTGTGTGTATATATATGTATACTGTATATGTGTGTATATATATACTGTATATGGGTGTATATATATGTATACTGTATATGTGTGTATATGTATACTGTATATGGGTGTGTATATATGTATACTGTATATGTGTGTATATATATGTATACTGTATATGGGTGGATATATACAGTACAGACCAAAAGTTTGGACACACCTTCTCATTTAAAGATTTTTCTGTATTTTCATGACTATGAAAATTGTACATTCACACTGAAGGCATCAAAACTATGAATTAACACATGTGGAATTATATACTTAACAAAAAAGTGTGAAACAACTGAAAATATGTCTTATATTCTAGGTTCTTCAGAGTAGCCCCCTTTTGCTTTGATGACTGCTTTGCACACTCTTGGCATTCTCTTGATGAGCTTCAAGAGGTAGTCACCGGAAATGGTCTTCACTTCACAGGTGTGCCCTGTCAGGTTTAATATGATAAAGTGCTTTATTCTTTGTCGGGTCCAGGGGTCCTGTAGAATGTGAATCCCTGAGGAACAGCGTATCCTTGGCTTGTGCCAAGACAGAAGAAAAGTTGCTGAACACTTGGTACCCCAACGTGATCAATCTATTTGCCAATCAAGATGCCCTGCAGTTGATTAATGCGGACAAATTGGATACCTTTTATAACTGCGTCTCGACTAGCGGGGTGCCTCAAGGGTCTGTCTTGGGCCCTATATTATTTAATATATTTATTAATGATCTAGTGGAAGGGTTGCATAGTAAAATAGCAATATTTGCAGATGATACTAAACTTTGTAACGTAGTTAATACAGATGAGGATAGGGCACAGCTACAGGAGGATTTAGATAAATTGGGGAGTTGGGCCAAAAAATGGCAAATGGGGTTCAATGCCGATAAATGTAAGGTCATGCACATGGGAAAGAAAAACAGCAGTCACCCATACATATTAAATGGGAAACCGTTGGGGAAATCTGACATGGAGAAGGACCTGGGCGTCTTGGTTAACAGCAAATTAAATTGGAGTGCCCAGTGTCAGGCAGCAGCTGCGAAGGCAAATAGAGTCATGGCATGCATCAGAAGAGGAATAGGGGCATATGATGAGAACATTGTTCTTCCTCTGTATAAAGCGCTGGTAAGGCCGCACTTAGAATATTGTGCACAGTTCTGGGCTCCGGTACTCAGGAAAGACATATTGGAGCTAGAGAGGGTACAAAGGAGGGCGACTAAGGTAATAAAGGGTATGGAGGGACTAGAATACCCAGAGAGGTTGTCCAAATTAGGCCTATTTACGTTGGAAAAGAGAAGGCTTAGGGGAGACCTCATAAACATGTATAAATACATCAGGGGGATGTACAGAGATCTCTCCCATGACCTGTTTATACCAAGGATGGTGACAAAGACGAGGGGGCACACTATGCGTCTGGAGGAAAGGAGGTTCCTGCACCAGCATAGAAGGGGATTCTTTACGGTCAGAGCCGTGAGACTCTGGAATTCTCTGGGAGAGGAAGTGGTGATGTCCAACTCACTTAATGAGTTCAAGAGAGGCCTGGACGCCTTTCTTGAGAACAATAAAATTACATCTTATGCTTAGTGATAGTTAATTAATCCAGGGATTTAATCTGACTGCCAGATTGGAGTCGGGAAGTGAATTTTTCCTCAATGATGTAAATTGGCCTATACCGCATGGTTTTTTTTGCCTTCCCCTGGATCAAGGCTGCGGAATAGCTGCAGTGCACAAGAAATAGGCTGAACTGGATGGACGCTTGTTTTTTTTGCCCTTATAAACTATGTAACTATGTAACTATGTAACTATGTGACTTAAATATGAGCAAAGGGTCTGAATACTTATGACCATGTGATATTTCAGTTTTCCTTTTTTAATAAATTTGCAAAAATTTCTACATTTCTGTTTTTTTCAGTCAACATGGGGTGCAGAGTGTACTTTAATGAGAAAAAAATGAACTTTTTAGAATTTACCAAATGGCTGCAATGAAACAAATAGTGAAAAATGTAAAGGGGTCTGAATGCTTTCCGTACCCACTGTATATAGTACTCAATGGGTGTGGCCTGCCTCTGATTGAGAAGTGCCTCTTCCAGCAGTCTGAATAAGGGTCTATCGTTAGGGGTGTGACTAATTTGTTTTCACTTAGGGTGATATATGTCCCGCTTTTAATGAGATTTAATAACATTTGTATTTTAGGGTTTCTATTATAATTCTGGGATTTCCTAATTTGTTTATAGAATTTTTGAATTGCATAACACATAGGATAAGGATAATAGGTTTAGTATATGAGATAGGAAATAGTTATTGATAGAACTAGTGCAGTGGATGGGCACTAGTGTTAATAAAAAGAGGGGCACTTCCTGATAGTGTGCGCCATGTCCCATGATTTGGGAATCTTACAGACCATATTGCACTATCATTAAGTTGCTGTTTTGTTGCTATGCAGTTAGGTTTTCCTTTCTTATAAGTTTGTCCTTTGTCTCTCCCTGTCTCTCTCAGATGTAGCTGTGATGTCAGTGACTCGCCCCCTGGGCCGTGGGGCACTCGGATCCGGGCAGTAGGGGAACGATGGGAGTAGTAGTGGCAACCCGGTTCCGTGGCTCAGGGTGGTCAGGCCAGTGGTAGTCCGTTATGTGCTGATGTTTATGTCTGACTACGCCACCCGTGGAGTTGCGGTTATTAGGAACCGCCGCTGCATGCAGACCGCTGGGGCTGATGAGGTGTGCAGCTAGGGTAGTGTGACTCCCCACGGGAAGAGTGCGGCCCCAGGGCAGTATAGTGGATGGTGGGAGTGATGGTAGTGAGGGTCCCAGTGCTGATAGTGCTGGAGAAGCAAGGAGCACACAGACAACAGGTTGCAGTCCAGGGTCTTTACTAGAACAGGTAAATTGACCCATAAACAGTCCCGGCTAGGAGGGGGACCTGGATGTCTGAGAGCAACGGGGAAATTGGCCCTGGTCAGGGTGAGGGTGTAGGCCTACCTTGCTTTCTGCGCTCCTTCTGGCTATCTCCTCCTGATAGGGTAACAGCCCACGTTTCCGAGCTTTCAGTGTATTCTCGCCTGTATGGCCTGCGACGTGGGTTCCTTTCTGCTCCCAGCCTTGTACGGCTTTACTGGTCCCTTCGGTTGTGGCAGGGCCTCCAGGCTTCTTAGGCCAAGGAATATACAGTCCCTTGCGGACTGGTTCTCTGCTGGGGGATGTGGAATCCTTCCAGCCTCAGACACCAAAGTCTGGTAAGGTCAGTCTCTGATTTGCCAAGACAGGCTCTCTTCGCCTCTCGTCTCTGGCTGGTGGCTCTCCTACTGCCACACTTCCTCTTAGGTGCAATCAACTTTCTGTCCCTGCTCCACTCTGGGACACGTCTCAGTGCTGAGACAGGCCATCCAGTTCTTTCTAACCCTGCCCCCAGCACCAGCTTTTATAGGGGCAGCCTGCTCCCCCTACTGGCCTGAGACAGGAGGTACTGCATGCTAATGTTCCCCTGACTAGAGAACCTCCCCCTTGCTCTCAGACACAGCTTTATTACATTTTGTGGCATCCAGGCCAGGGTGACACATTCCCCCCTAGTGAAATTTAGTACTCCGGGACTAAACAATAAACAAAGACAATATGCATAACCATAAAACATTAATAGACAGACGACGCACAAATTGAGTTCTTAAGGTCACAGTGTGGCCTGTGACCGGGTGTCCATATCACCAATACAACGGGGAGCCTTAACCAGGTGGGGGTCTGTCCTACCCCAAGTCCTTTACAGTCTTAGTTCATTCCTGGGTTAGGCTCCGAATGCTGTCCATACAAGGTCCCGGTTATAAAAAGTCCATAACCTTTGAGTCCTTACGGTAGCTGCAAGAAACTGAAACACACTATTAATAAACATGCAGGTAACTTTGGCAAACATTTCAACATTTGGCAACAAGGTTATTTACAATTTTAGTACACTCTATATTCTCCAGCGAGCGGGTATCAGCCCCTTTGTGCTCCTGGTTGACCTCCTTAACCCACTGTCTGGTGGTGGACCAACCTGGCTTTCCCCACTAGCGTTAGGGGTACAGCTACCAGCTGGGTGTACAGGTAGGGCAGGCAGCTGTCTGCGGGTCCTTTGGCTTACCGCAGGCATGGCAGGCTCACTGTCAGCAGAGGGTTGACTCTCCTGGGCTGCTGGTACAGGCTCTTCTGCCTCTGGAACCGCTTGCTCCTCTTCACCTTCCGGCTCTGGTGTTGGCTGTTGCTGGGCCGGTTGCAGGAAATGCAGGACGGGTACCACTATGGCATCATTTATGCGAGTCCAGGACTGAGGGAACTCTCCGAGAACGGTGCTGATCATTTCTTCCTTGTCCTCTGCGGGTTCAAGGTCACTCTGATCCTCTTCTGCACTACGGAGTTGCTCGGGGCATCTTTTGAGGTGGTCTCTGGAGACGACACTAGTGGTTTCTCCTCCGTCCTTGGTGATTACGCACACCTTTGGGTTGTCGTGGTCAGACTGCAGTACGGTGTAGGGTTTCCTTTCCCACTGGTCGTCCAACTTATGTAGCCTTCTCTTCCGCTTCAGCACTTGCTCACCAGGTTCTAGGGGACCAGCAGGGGCGTGTTGGTTGAAGAGTTTTTCTTGCCTTTCTCTCACCTGGGCCAGGCTCTTCTCCACACTCTACTGTACCTTCTTGTACTGCAGTTGCCTTTCCGTATCCCAGTCCGCATCCGGGGAGGTGTCCTCAGGTATTAGGACTCCCATCTCCAGGTCTACGGGCAGCTTACCTGGTCTAGCTCGCATCAGGTAAGCCGGGGTGCAGTTGGTAGCATTCACCGGGATGTCATTGTATAAGTCTATCAGGTCTGGCAGTTTTTCTGGCCACAGGCTGCGTTCCTCCAGGGGCAACGTCTTCAGGAGATCAATGACTATATTGTTCATCTTCTCACACATCCCGTTAGTTTGGGGGTGGTAAGGCATTATACGAATCTTCTTACAGCCATAGAGGTTGCAGAACTCCTGGAAGATTTCAGCCTCGAACGCTGGACCCTGGTCTGTCAGGACCTGTTCCGGATACCCGTGTGGACGGCAGAAATATTGCTGGAAGGCTCTGGCCGCTGTTTGGGCTGTCAAGTCCTTTACCGGGACCACCACTAGAAAACGGGAATAGTGGTCCACGATTGTCAGGGCATAGATGTATCCAGACCGGCTTGGAGCCAATTTGACGTGGTCCAGAGCTACCAGCTCAAGAGGCTGCGTGGTGACGATGGGCCTCAAGGGTGTCTTCTGGCTGGTGCGGTCCTTCCTCCTCAGGTGACAAGGGCCACAGTCTCTGCACCACTTTTCTACAGCTCCTCTCATGCCGACCCAAAAGAACCTTCCTCTTAGCAGGAACTCCAGTTTCTTCCAACCGAAGTGCCCCGCTCTGTCATGGTAAGCCCCCAGGACCATAGCTGCATCTCGCCTTGGGACCACGACTTGCCAGGTCAGCTCATGCGTCCGGTGGTTGACAATCCTTCTGCACAACTTGCCTTCGTAGAGGAACAGCTTGCTCTTCTCCTTCCACAGCTGCTTGGCTTCCTCTGGAGCATCCGGATCCATACGGGCGTCTTCCTGGGTCAGCAGATCTTTCACCAGGCGGATGGCAGGGTCACTATCTTGGGTCTCGGCCCATCTGTGGTGAGGTAGGGGATTTATCATCACGGTTGTCAGATCCTCCTCCTTCACACGGTGGGAGTATTGAGCGGCTCCATACCGGTGAAACGCGGGGAGTTCTACCTCCTCCAGCTCTTCTGGGTCTTCGTCACCTTCAGGTAAGTGAGGCATCCTCGATAGGGCGTCAGCATTGGCATTGGTTTTGCCGGCCCGGTACTTGATCACGAAGTCATAGTTGGAGAGACGGGCCATCCACCGCTGTTCTAGGGCACCCAGTCTTGCATTGTCCAGGTGTGTCAACGGGTTGTTGTCCGTGTACACGGTGAACTTTGCGGAGGCCAGGTAATGCTTGAAGCGTTCCGTCACGGCCCACACTACCTCCAAGAATTCTAGCTTGAAGGAGCTGTAATTCTCTGGGTTCCTCTCGGTGGGCCTCAGCTTCCGGCTGGCGTATGCGATCACCCGTTCTCTGCCCTGTTGGTTTTGGGACAGTACAGCTCCCAGTCCCACATTACTGGCGTCCGTGTGGAGAATAAAAGGCTGGCCATAATCAGGGTAGGCCAGGATCTCATCCCCCGTGAGGGCCATCTTCAACTGGCGGAAGGACTCCTCTTCCGGTTTATCCCACTTGAAGGGTGGCTTTTGACTTCTGGATTAGACTGTCCGATTAGGAGGTCCTGCATAGGAGCTGCCATCTTAGTGGACCCGGGGATGAACCTTCGGTAGTAGCCTACCAACCCGAGAAACTGTCTCACCTCCTTGATGTTTGAGGGGCTTGGCCAGCTCTTGATTGCCGTGACCTTGTCAGCGTCGGGGGCTACTCCTTCCGCACTTACCACGTGCCCTAGGTACTGGACCTTTGGTTTCAGCAGGTGACACTTCGATGGTTTCACCTTCAGGCCGTAGCCTGCCAGGGCTTCGAACACCTCGGCCAGGTGCTTTAGATGGTCCTCGTAGGTTTTCGAATAGACGATCAAGTCGTCCAGGTAAAGGAGGACCGTCTCGAAGTTTCGGTGCCCTAGACAGCATTCCATCAGCCGCTGGAAGGTCCCTGGTGCGTTGCAGAGCCCGAAAGGCATACAGTTGAACTCACTCAGTCCCATCGGGGTGGTGAAGGCGGTCTTCTCCTTGTCAGCCTCTGCCACAGGAACCTGCCAGTACCCGCTAGTAAGGTCCAAAGTAGAAAAGAAGTTAGCTGATTTTAGTGCGGCTAAAGACTCCTCTATTGTAGGCATCGGATATGCGTCTTTGTGGGTGATACGGTTGATTTGTCTATAGTCGACGCACATTCTCATGGTGCCGTCTTTCTTTTTGACCAGAACCAAGGGGGCTGCCCAGGGGCTACAGCTGTCTCTAAGGACCCCAGCTTCTTTCATCTCTCTTAGCATGCCCTTTGCGTTCTGGTAGTTTGCAGGGGGTACAGGCCTGTGTCTCTCTTTTATTGGTGGGTGGCTCCCTGTGGGGATGTGGTGTTCTATCCCCTTTACTCTGCCGAAGTCCAGCGGGTGCTTACTAAAGACTCTCTCGTACTCCTGTACCACCCGGTAGACTCCTTGTTTTTGGTGCAGGGGAGTGGAGTCAGCACCCACATGCAGTTTCTGGCACCAGTCCTCCTTTTGTTTCTGGGAGCCATTACCCTCCGCCTGTGGAGATGGAGGCAAGGGTTCCACGGCCCTGATAGCTTTGTGTTCGACGACAAACAGTTTGGCGAGTGTAGCGTACCTGGGTAAGTGTACTTCCCTCTCCCCAATGTTGAGGATGCGGATGGGCACCCTCCCATGACGGACATCAACCACCCCCCGGGCTGTCAAAATGGTGGGCCTGCTGTCTGAGTACACGGGTTCTACCATGGCTTGGTAGTCTCTACCTCTCAACCCAATTGCAGTCCGACACCAGATCATCATTTCACTTTTGGGAGGCATGGAAATGGGGAATGGGTCACTCATTCTTACGCTACCGATCTCACCACCAGACAGTTCTACCTGCTGCCGTCTCATCAGGGCTTTTATTTCCTTGTTGAGGACTCTCTGTTGGCTGGAACTAGCATTCACCGCCACCTGTTGTAAGATCACAATTACCTCTGAAAGACAATTTTCAATTACGTTAGTACCCACAGTTATTTTAGGGTGACTTTCACGACGGTCAATGTCCACAATAATCACTCCCTGTGCCGGTAGTTCAACTTTACCAATTTTAATGGTCATCTCCTTGAACCCCATCTGCGGCACGGGTAAGCCATTACTGGCGATGATGCTGAAGTTACTGTCTGGATACCGTGTGATATCAGCATCAGTCCAATACTGCTTAAAAAGTACATAAGGGATAGTGGTTACTTGTGACCCAGTATCCAGCAAGGCGCTCATGGGGATACCGTCCAGCACCACGGGTAAAACCGGGCGCCCCCCAACGTACTTATTACGCCAATTGTAAGGGCCTGGTGATCTTATGTCTGGGGGTTGGCCCTCTGCCCCAGGTTGGACCCGTTTAAATTACAGTACCTGGAAATGTGTCCGGGCTGATTGCATCGACGGCAAATGGGATGTCCATCCTCTGCGTAGCGGTCTGTGGGCCTCCCTCGGAATGACGGGATCCTCCTCTGTCGACGCCACGGGACATCCTCCGGACTTGAAGCCAGCTCGATGGGTCTTGACGGGTCCACTTGCAACGCCTGGACGGTCCTGGTCAACGCCGCGACGCTCCTGGACTTGGTGGTGCAGGTCTTTCGACGGGGCTTGGTTCAGGGCCTGTGTATCAGCCCCCACGGGATCCATAGAGGAGGGCGCCGCCTCCTGGTGGTTGGTGAGAGCAGGGCGCCGGGGGTTTATAGCGCCACTGGTTGCAGATTCACGGAGCACCCTTATGGCCCTGTCCTTAAATTGGGCAAAGGTCAAGTCGGGGTTCTGAAAGAACATGAGGCTCAGTTGGGCCCTGTGGGCGCTAGACAGCAGACCTTCTATGAATTGTTCTGTTAGCAGCTTATCCGTTTCCTGCACACTGCCAGGGTCAGTTTGTTGAATAGCCCTCAAGGCTTCCTGCAGATTTAGGGCATAGTCTCTGATGCTGTCCTGTGCCCGCTGCTTACATCCATAGAACCTCATTTTAATTTCAGCGGAGGTACGTGTGTCAAAGGTACCCCGCAGCCGGGACAGAATACCTTTCACAGTCCTTTTCTCCTCAGTGGGCCATGATTTTACCTCCCTTTGGGCTGCGCCAGTTAACTGCCCTGTTAGTATGCTGACCTTCTGTTCCTCTGTCAGGGGGTAAACCTGGAAAAAACTGTATAGCCTTTCCTTGAAGTCAGTTAGGGCATGGGGCTCCCCTGAATATTTGGGCAGCCAGGCCGCTCCAGGGATGTAGGGCAGGGAATAGGGCATCACCGCTGCTGCAGCTGCGTTGGTGGTAGTGGGCGCCTCTGTCTCCGACATCTTCCTCCCCCCTAGTCAAGAGTGGCCTACCTTCCGACGATCCTCTTCTGTAGGCCGCGGCTCCGCTGCTGCTGCTATGGACGAGGACCTGGCGTCGCGTCCCGATGACGTCAGCGTCGCTCTCTCTCCCTTCCAGGACCTTGCGCAGCGTCGGTGCGTGGGGCGGAGCTTCGGATCTCGGGCGGTTTTGACGTCCACGCCCCTCTTCTTCCCGCGCGGCGTCCTGAAGATGGCGTCCGATGGCGGGAAACAGCTGCGGATGGCGGGAAGACGGCAGGAAACGGTCCAAGATGGCGTCTGATGGCGGGAATCGGCTCCGGATGGCGGGAAACGACACCGGACGGCGGGAAACTTCGCCACAGGTAAGTTACAAAAGTCTTTTTCAGGCACGCAGTACCCGGTGGTTGCGGGCACGAAATCCTGCCGACTACGCCAAAGCTGACTCGCCCCCTGGGCTGTGGGGCACTCGGATCCGGGCAATAGGGGGGACGATGGGAGTAGTAGTGGCGACCCGGTTCCATGGCTCAGGGTGGTCAGGCCAATGGTAGTCTGCTACGTTCTGCTGATAATGTCCGACTACGCCACCCGTGGATTGCGGTTATTAGGAACCGCCGCTGCATGCAGACCGCTGGGGCTGATGAGGTGTGCAGCTAGGGTAGTGTGACTCCCCACGGGAAGAGTGCGTCCCCAGGGCAGTATAATGGATGGTGGGAGTGATGGTAGTGAGGGTCCCAGTGCTGATAGTGCTGGAGAAGCAAGGAGCACACAGACAACAGGTTGCAGTCCAGGGTCTTTACTAGAACAGGTAAATTGACCCATAAGCAGTCCCAGCTAGGAGGGGGACCTGGATGTCTGAGAGCAACGGGGAAATTGGCCCTGGTCAGGGTGAGGGTGTAGGCCTACCGTGCTTTCTGCGCTCCTTCTGGCTATCTCCTCCTGATAGGGTAACAGCCCACGTTTCCGAGCTTTCCATGTATTCTCGCCTGTATGGCCTGCGACGTGGGTTCCTTTCTGCTCCCAGCCTTGTACGGCTTTACTGGTCCCTTCGGTTGTGGCAGGGCCTCCAGGCTTCTTAGGCCAAGGAATATACAGTTCCTTGCGGACTGGTTCTCTGCTGGGGGATGTGGAATCCTTCCAGCCTCAGACACCAAAGTCTGGTAAGGTCAGTCTCTGATTTGCCAAGACAGGCTCTCTTCGCCTCTCGTCTCTGGCTGGTGGCTCTCCTACTGCCACACTTCCTCTTAGGTGCAATCAACTTTCTGTCCCTGCTCCACTCTGGGACACGTCTCAGTGCTGAGACAGGCCATCCAGTTCTTTCTAACCCTGCCCCCAGCACCAACTTTTATAGGGGCAGCCTGCTCCCCCTACTGGCCTGAGACAGGAGGTACTGCATGCTAATGTTCCCCTGACTAGAGAACCTCCCCCTTGCTCTCAGACACAGCTTTATTACATTTTGTGGCATCCAGGCCAGGGTGACACATCAGTAACCCCTCCCTTCTTCTCCATTCTTCTTCCTCATTCACCATCTTCAGCCATGTTAGAAGCTTATGTGCTTCCAGCCCGTTTCTAAAAAAGTCTTTTTACCTGCTGTACATTTGCACATCATCGAGTATTCTGCTAGAAAATAAATCTTCTTCTGAATCTTCAACAATGTGCTTCTTGCAGTCGAGTTAAACTATCTGAAGACATCACTATGTGTGAGTACGGTAAAGAGACAGCCTAGAAACGGTGTCTCACAGCGCCCTATGCTTGCAGCTTAGTCATGGAGTCAGAATAGTGTGAGTTCAGTGAGAGTTAGTGAAGTGCATAGTGAAGGTCAAGTTCAGGTGCGGTGGGCTGCTAGGGGCAGCATGTGTCACTTGTTCCAGGCAGTGGGAGGCATTACTGGGATCCAGAGCAGTCGCTCCAGTCAGGTCCAGAGCCTAAGGTCTGGCATAGGAGCTGCCGGACACTTTGTGTGCTCTGAAGTACAAAGGAAGATGGACAGGGACCTGCATAGATGGAAGTTGAAGGCCAGTCCCGGGTGCACTGTAGAGGTGGACGAGAAATACAGGATGAGCTAGCAACAGGGCTGAAGAGGAGTTATGCTAAGAAGGAGGATAATGTGAATTGCTGTGCCTTATCCCATCTGTACCCACCTGATGAACTTGAACTGTCAAGTATATGTTTGACTGTTACAAAGAACTTTGTGTCCCCTAAATTGTGTGCGGTGGCTTCTGAGGACAGAAGCCTGAAGGCAGTGGAGGCCTGCGGCCTTCAAGAGAGTGTGCTGCACCCCACACCCTAGAGCACACTGGGACTGGGACACCCATTGTCTGTAAAGTGCCAGAGCGAAATCAGACAGACGTTCAGTCACGACTACCGCTCTGTGCCACTTTACAAGATGAGTGATAAGGGAACTTCTCGATCAGAAGAGAAGAGGAAATAATGGTCGCTGCCCAAACTGTGACAAGAACAGGACCACAATGCAACAAGAACTGTCTCACAATGCTCTTGGAACTTTCCCATAATGCATTGCAAATTGAAACTAGAGCAAATACATTAAATCACTAGCAGACAGTGCAGTTATCAAACAATAAAAAATAGACAGGATTCAAATGCAAGCAACATAATGTCAGAACTGATATACACATAAAGTGACTAGATTCCCTGGATAGCTAAATTCGCAGATGAAGCCAGAACACGGGCTGCCCAGCACTATTTAAGTGCACCCCATGAAGATAGACACTCTAATTTACAAGGCCATAACATATAGGTGCATCTCACAAAATTAGAATATCATCAAAAAGTTAATTTATTTCAGTTCTTCAATGCAAAAAGTGAACCTCATATATTATATAGAGTCATTACAAACACAGTAATCTATTTCTAGTGTTTATTTCTGTTAATGTTGATGATTATGGCTTACAGCCAATGAAAACACAAAAGTCATTAACTCAGTAAATTAAAATAATTAACAAAAAACACCTGCAAAGACTTCCTAAGCATTTAAAAAGGCCCCTTAGTCTGTTTCAGTAGGCTCCACAATCATGGTGAAGACTGCTGACTTGACAGATGTCCAGAAGGCAGTCATTGACACACTCCACAAGGTCCCAGAGTTCCAATTTTCATTTGAAATCAAGGTCCCAGAGTCTGGAAGAAGAGTGGAGAGGCCACAATCCAAGCTGCTTGAGGTCTAGTGTGAAGTTTCCACAATCAGTGATGGTTTGGGGAGCCGTGTCATCTGCTGGTGTAGATCCACTGTGTTTTTTCAACACTAAAGTCAGCGCAGCCGTCTACCAGGAAATTTTAGAGCACTTCATGCTTCCCTCCGCCACAGTATCATAGCTACCAGGGGGGCAAAGGGGGCGGTGGCCCCGGGCCCCTCGCTCTTAGGGGGCCCATCCAGGGCTACGCCAGTGTAACTGTATCTGGCATGCCCCTGGTGCCAGCATCGGGCCCCACCGCCCGTCACCGCCGCAAGTTTACTGATGAGAGGGAGCGCGGATCTCTCTCCCATTAGTCCCTTCTGTGACTGACGTCTCTGACATCATCACTTGGTGCCCGGCCCGCTGTGCTGAAGATGTGTGCGGGCTGGGTGCTCTGAGCAGTGAGGGAACCAGGAGGAGAGATGAGTACTGTTTATTTATTTTTTGCCGGGAGGGGGGCGGCATTATATTACAGACTCTGCCTATGGGAAGGGGGAGGTGCATTATACTACAGACTCTGCCTATGGGGGAGCATTATACTAAAGACTCTGCCCACAGAGAGGGGGGGGCATTATACTAAAGACTCTGCCTATGGGGAGGGGGGGCATTATACTACAGACTGTCTATGGGGAGGGGGGAGCATTATACTAAAAACTCTGTCTACGGGGGGGCATTATACTACAGACTCTGCCTATGGGGGGCATTATACTACAGACTCTGTTTATGAGCAGGGGAGAGCAGTATACTACAGACTCTGCCTATGGGGGGGGACATTGTACTACAGACTCTGCCTATAAGAGGGGGAGCATTAATCTACAGACTCTGCCTATGGGGGGTGCATTTTACTACAGACTCTGCCTATGAGATGGGGGGGCATTATACTACAGACTCTGCCTATGAGGAGGGGGGGCACATTATACTACAGACTCTGCCTATGAGATGGGGGGGCATTATACTACAGATTCTGCCTATGAGGAAGGGGGGGCATTATACTACAGACTCTGCCTATGAGAAGGGGGGGAGCATTATACTACAGATTTTGACTATGGGGGGGAGCATTATACTACAGACTCTGTCAATGGGGGAGCATTTTACTACAGACTCTGCCTATGGGGGCGCATTATACTATACGAAGGACTATGGGGAGTGCATTATACTATATTGAGGATTATCTGGTGCATTATACTATATGTAGGCTATTTATACAGTGTGGGAGATAATGTGGGTTCTTTGAACAGTGTGGGGGCCATCATACAGTGTGGGAGATAATGTGGGGTCTTTGTATAGTGTGGAGGCCATCATACAGTGTTGGAGCCATCAGCTTGGGGGCTACTAAGGGGTCAGTATACTTTGTGGGGGTACTATACAGTGAGGGGGAATTATATCGTGAATAGGAGAACATCATACTGGTTAGAGCGGAGCTCTACATGGGGGGAGACTCAGGACATTATTAAATCTTAGGTGGGCACTTATTGTTATAGGGGAACTCAGGTTATCGTGACTGTCGAAGGGGCACTATTACTTTCTAGGGGGCACAATGTGGGCACTGTTTTCTAGGACACTTGCACACGGCATTACTTTATTTTAGAGGTTTGTTTTACCATCTAGAGGGCACACAGTAGGTGCAGTAATAGGGACACATTTTGCAGCAGAGGCTCAGTATTGGGGTATCAGCAGGACGAGAAGTTTGTGCAGGTTGGGGATAGATCTGGTCAGTGCCTGAAATGTAAGGAGTCAAATGTGTCTTTGTTGTGATCTCTGCAGACCTGAGACTCTGAGCCCTGGCTGGAGAAGTTGTCGTGTCGGTCTGGGCCAGATGGAAAACACGGGAAAAGTGAACAATTTAATCAGAAAGAACGTCAGCTGTAAGGTACTATATAAAACTGAGCTGTGATCTCTTATATGTTCTGCAGGACTGGCATCAATCAATATATGTCACCATATGGCGGTAATATCAGTGCTGGTCTTTGTATAGAGATTATTTTTAGTAACAGCGCGGTCATCTGCTGAGGTTTTCCTACATCCACTATCTGGGTGCGCCGCTATAGTTGTAATCAGGGTTACCTGGTTAGAGGCCCACTCAGAAGTTTCGGCCCCCTGAACCAAAACCTTAGCTACGCCAAGCTTTTTGGAGATGGAAATTTCATTTTCCAGCAGGACTTGGCCCCTGTCCACACTGACAAAAGTACTAATACCTGGTTTAAACACAACAGTATCACTGTGCTTGATTGGCAGCAAACTGGCCTAACCTTAACCCCATAAAGAATCTATGGGGTATTGTCAAGAGGAAAATGAGAGACACCAGACCCAACAATGCAGACGAGCTGAAGGCTTCTATCAAAGCCACCTGGGCTTCCATAACCCCTCAGCAGTGCCACAGGCTGATCCCTCCATGCCACATTGCCGCATTGATGCAGTAATTGATGTAAAAGGATCCCCGACCAAGTATTGAGGGCATTTATTGAACATACTTTTCAGTAGGATAACATTTTGGATTTTAAAAACATTTTTCAAGCTGTTGTTATAAGGTATTCTAATTAATTGAAATAATGACTTTTGAGTTTTCATTGGCTGTAAGCCATAATCATCAACATTAACAGAAATAAACACTTGAAATAGATCACTCTGTTTGTAATGGCTCTACATAATATAAGAGTTTCACTTTTTGTACTGAAGAAATGAAATAAATTAACTTTTCTGGTGATATTCTAATTTTGTGAGATGCACCTGTAAATGGGCTTGGCTGCACCCTGAATAAAAATAGCATGTAAAAAATATATATGATATATATGAGGTATTGGTCGATATTTTGGCCAAAATATACAAGCTCGCAACCTGCTCAAGGGTCCTCATACTTGCGAGTCCCTACACTAACATTAAAAGCAAAGTCACAAAAACAAGGAATTAAAGTTCCCACCAAAATTCAAGAATTAACACCGCAAATACAGCAACAATAATTACAAGGATGCAGCAAACCCATATAATGAAGAAGTCAGCAACACAGGTGCAAAATATTGATGAGACAACCACTCACAACCTACCAATTCATGGAGGGGGTGATTGCTCAGTATTAAAACTGCACACAAATAAGCCTTGTATAGGGCACTGGTCACACACAGGTAGTGCACAATGTCTGGCTTACAGCCTATTAGTGAAGCCGAAACTATTAGATTAGGTGGGCTGCCGAGCACTTTTTAAGTGCACCCCATGAAGACAGACACCCTAGTTTACAAGGCCAACATTGATGGGTCTGGCTGCACGCTGAATAAAAATAACGTGCAAAAATTATATATGATATATATGAGGTATTAGTAAATATTTTGGCCAAAATACACAAGCTCGCAACCCGCGTCAAGGGTCCTCATACTTGCGAGTCCCTACACTAACATTAAAAGCAAAGACAAATTTAAATTCCCACCAAAATTCAAGAATTATCACAGCAAAAAAAGGGCAACAGTGTTTACCTGCCTAGGTCTCAGTACTAATCATACCATATAATAACGATGACAGCAACACAGGTGCAAAATACTGATGCGACAACCACTCACATATTACCAATTAATGGAGGGGGGTGATTACATAGTATTAAAACTGCACACAAAATTATATGGGATTGCTACATCCTAATAGTGCATTAGTTCTGAGATCTGGGCAGGTAAATGCTATATTAATAATTGATTTTTGTGGGAAAGTTAAATTCTCTTTTGTTGGCTTTACTTTTAATCTAACTGAAATAAACAAAAGCTTTTTTCCTAAACATTAGGATCTGTGTAGAGCCATCAGCTCAAAAAGGCTTCCTCGGACAGACTTGGCATAAGCAGGTCAAAAGGAACCCTGACTTTTACCATTACACCCCTGTACTGGAATGGAGACTTACTACATGCTCAGGGTTGCATCTACAGAGTAGCTGCTGGCCAGAGGAGCGAGCTTGAGGCTATAACTCTAACTACAGCTTTTTTATTACCAAATGATGGGTTCTGTCTAAGGCCGTTGGCTCAAACAGGCTTCCTTGGACAGACTTGGCGCAAAACACACCATTTCTGATGGTTCCAAATTAACCCTGGGCTTCACCCTTGAACCTCAATACAGGGACAGTTTCATAGTTTTAAGGTTGAAAGACACAAGTCCATCAAGTTCAACCTTAAAGCTAATGTGTTGATCCAGAGGAAGGCAAAAAACCCATGAGGCAGATGCTGATTGCTCCATATTAGGGGAAAAATTCCTTCCCGACTCCACATATGGCAATCAGACTAGGTCCCTGGATCAACGTCCCATAACAAAATCTAGTACGGATAACCTGCAATTTTATATTATTCAAGAAAGGCACACACATGCCCTCCTTGAATTTTTTTTAGAAAATTAAGTATTTCAAGTTCATGTGGTAGAGAGTTCCATAACCTCATTGCTCACACAATAAAAATTTGCCAACTAACTTCCTTTAGACAAAGTGAATTAGGATCTTTATGCTAGAGTAATTGAATTAACTCTAACTGAAATAGATTAATGCTTTTTTCCTAAATGTTGAAATTTGTTTAAATCCATCAGCTCAAAAAGGCTTTCTCGGACAGACTTGGCGCAAGCTACTCCATTCTGCAGATCCCAAGGGAACCCTAGCCTTTACCATTACACCCCTGTACAGGGATAGATACTTACCATAGGCCCAGGGCTGCATCTACAGAGTAGCAACTGGCCGGAGGAGCGAGCTTGAGGCTATAGTGGTTGATTCAACTCTAACTAAAGCTTTTTTTTCCTAAATACTGGGATCTGTTTAAGGCTGTTGGCTCAAACAGACTTCCTCGGACAGACTTGGCGCAAGCTACTCCATTCTGCAGATCCCAAGGGAACCCTGGTTTTTACCATTACACCCCTGTACAGGGATAGATACTTACCATAGGCCCAGGGTTGCATCTACAGAGTAGCTGCTGGCCCGAGGAGTGCGCTTGAGGCTTGAGTAGTTGAATCAATCCTAACTAAAGAAAAACCTATCTAATGCCTTTTTCTTGTTAGGACCTCTCTGAGGCCTATGGCTCAAAAAACTTCTTTGGAAAGACTTGGCAAAAGCCAGTCTATCCTTCAGGTTCCAAAGGAACTCTGGCCTTCACTCTTCCAGCCCTGTACAGCGATAAAGACTTATTACAGGGCCTTGATTGCATCTACATAGTAGATGCTGACTGGAGGGGCAAACTTAAGGCTAGAATGGTTCAGCCAACCCTAACTATTGCTACTTTCTTAAATGTTAAGATATTTCTGAGGCCGTTGGCTCAAACAGGCTTCCTCGGACAGACTGGGCGCAAAACACACCATTTCTGATGGTTCCAAATGAACCCTGGGCTTCACCCTTGAACCTCAATACAGGGACAGTTTCATAGTTTTAAGGTTGAAAGACACAAGTCCATCAAGTTCAACCTAAAAGCTAATGTGTTGATCCAGAGGAAGGCAAAAACCCCATGAGGCAGATGCTAATTGCCCCATATTAGGGGAAAAATTCCTTCCCGACTCCACATATGGCAGTCAGACTAGTTCCCTGGATCAACGTAACATAACAAAATCTATTACCACTAACCTGAAATGTTATATTATTCAAGGAACATTTTTCATCAAGCAGTTTTCTCCGGAAATGTGTTGCACAACTGTTTGAATCTCAGTAAATTCCTGCGCAACTTACATTTAAATACTCTGACCTTTTTACTCCCACTCTTTTAACTTCTTAAATAGTGAACAGAGCTTATCTGGACCGCTTGTGGCTTAGCTTTACCTGAAAACTTATTACAAATTAGGCTGGAAAAGTGGTGTAAATTAGGACTGAAATTGACTCCATCTTTTGACTGGAGTACATTTCTTGAGGTGTAGTACGTCAGCTTTAAGGGGATATTTCAATAAATGAATGACCCTGGCTGCTGGTATAAAGAATCAAACTGTGCTGTCCTGACCCATTCCTGGGATTGTGTATGGCACTGACATCACCTCAATACGGCCGCAGCCAACAAATGTAATCAGACGGACTGCCCAGCTGAGCGCACTGAGCTGCTGCAGCTCTGAGATGGTGGAACCTCTTTTTTTTAATTAAATGACCTGCAGCTAGGGACATTCATTTATTGAAAGGGAACAACCTCTATATACTGGTTATTTCTGTAGCACATCTCTAACTGCTTAATACTCCTTCTGCATCACATTGCTACCCTGCCTAATTCTCCCTCTCCTGTAGCACATCGCTTCCTGCCTAATCCCCTCTCTCCTGCATTTCATCAGTCCCCTGCCTAATCCTCCTTTTCTTGCAGCACATCGCTCCCCTGCCTAAGCCTCCCCCTCCTGCAGCACATTGCACCCCTGCCTAATCCCCTCCCCTTCCTGCAGCACATCGCACCCCTGCCTAATCCCCTCACCATTCTGCAGCACATTGCACCCCTGCTTAATCCCCTCCCCTTTCTGCAGCACATCGCACCCCTGCCTAATCCCCTCACCTTCCTGCAGCACATCTCTCCATCCCCGCCTAATTCTCCCCCTCCTGCATTATATCACTCCCCTGCCTAATCCTCCTTCTTCTGCAGCATATTACTCCCCTCCCTCCGGCAACACATCTCTCCCTGCCTAATCCTCTCCTCCTGCATTACATCACTACCCTGCCTAATATTGCTCTTCCTGCAGCACATCGTTCCCCCGCTTAAGCACAGCGCTCCCTGCCTAATCCTCTCCTCCTGCATTACATCACTCCCCTGCATAATCCTCCTCTCCCTGCAGCACACCACTCCCCTGGCTAATCTTCCCCCTCCTGCAGCACATCGCTCCCCTGACCCCCTCTTACGTGACATCTTTTCTATCAGTTACATTTGTGAAGTAACTGCTGTCTCCTGTGAGCAGTGGAGAGCGAAGCTGAGAGCCAGGAGGCTCTGCCCCTCTGCCCCTTCTTGCCACATCATCATCCATCTACATCAGGGCTGTCAAACTCAAATATATAGAGGGCCAAAAGGAAAAATAAGTCAACACTTTATCAGATGTTTCTGTGAAAACTTGAGTACAACAAATAAGATTTTGTTAATTTCCCTCAGTTATAAAAAAAATAGTTATGAGAAAAGTGTGACAAAAAGGAGTCATAAAATGCACCAAAATGAAATATCACAATTTATGGCTCAAATTGAGGTGAAGCAAGGAAGAGGTTGAGCTTAGCTAATGAGATGCATCAAACATACAGGTGCTTCTCACAAAATTAGAATATCATCAAAAAGTTAATTTATTTCAGTTCTTCAATCCAAAAAGTGAAACTCATATATTATACAGAGTCATTACAGAGTGATCTATTTTAAGTGTTTATTTCTGTTAATGTTGATAATGATGGCTTACAGCCAATGAAAACACAAAGTCATTATCTCAGTAAATTAGAATAATTAGCAAAAAACACCTGCAAAGGCTTCTTACGCATTTAAAAAGGTCCCTTTGTCTGTTTCAGTAGGCTCCACAATCATGGGGAAGACTGCTGACTTGACAGATGTCCAGAAGGCAGTCATTGACGCACTCCACAAGTAGTGTAAACCACAAAAGGTCATTGCTAAAGAAGCTGGCTGTTAACAGAGTGCTGTATCCAAGCATATTTATGGAAAGTTGAGTGGAAAGAAAAAGTGTGGTAGGAAGAGGTGCACAAGCAACCGGGATAACCGCAGCCTTGAAAAGATTATTAAGGAAGGGCCATTCAAACATTTGGGGAAGATTCACAAGGAGTGGACTGCTGCTGGAGTCATTGCTTCAAGAGCCACCACACACAGACGTATCCAAGACATGGGCTACAAGTGTCACATTCCTTGTGTCAAGCCACTCATCACCAATAGACAACGCCAGAAGCATCTTACCTGGGCCAAGGAGAAAAACACCTGGACTGTTGCTCAGTGGTCCAAGGTGTTGTTTTCCGATGAAAGTAAATTTTGCATTTAATTTGGAAATCAAGGTCCCAGAGTCTGGAGGAAGAGTGGAGAGGCCACAATCCAAGCTGCTTGAGGTCTCGTGTGAAGTTTTCACAATCAGTGATGGTTTGGGGAGCCATGTCATCTGCTGGTGTAGGTCGACTGTGCTTTATCAAGACCAAAGTCAGCGCACCCGTCTACCAGGACATTGTAGAGCACTTCATGCTTCCCTCTGCCGACAAGCTTTTTGGAGATGGAAATGTCATTTTCCAGCAGGACTTGGCCAATGTCCACACTGCCAAAAGTAAAATGGTGTGTTTGGCGCCCAGTCTGTCCAAGGAAGCCTGTTTGAGCCATCGGCCTCAGAAATATCCTAACATTTAAGAAAGTAGCAATAGTTAGGGTTGGCTGAACCATTCTAGCCTTAAGTCTGCCCCTCTAGTCAGCATCTACTATGTAGATGCAATCAAGGCCCTGTAATAAGTCTTTATCACTGTACGGGGCTGTAAGAGTGAAGGCAAGAGTTCCTTTGGAACCTGTAGGATAGACTGGCTTTTGCCAAGTCTTTCCAAAGAAGCTTTTTTGAGACATAGGCCTCAGGCAGGTCCTAACAAGAAAGTGGCATTACATAGGTTTTTCTTTAGTTAGGATTGATTCAACTACTCAAGCCTCAAGCGCACTCCTCCGGACAGCAGCTGCTGTGTAGATGCAAACCTGGGCCTATGGTAAATATCTATCCCTGTACAGGGGTGTAACGGTAAAAGCCAGGGTTCCCTTGGGATCTGCAGAATGGAGTAGATTGCGCCAAGTCTGTCCGAGGAAGTCTGTTTGAGCCAACAGCCTTAAACAGATCCCAGTATTTAGGGGAAAAAAAAGCTTTAGTTAGAGTTGAATCAACCACTATAGCCTCAAGCTCGCCCCTCCGGCCAGCAGCTACTCTGTAGATGCAGCCCTGGGCCTTTGGTAAGTATCTATCCCTGTATAGGGGTGTAATGGTAAAGGCCAGGGTTCCCTTGGGATCTGCAGAATGGAGTAGCTTGCGCCAAATCTGTCCGAGAAAGCCTTTTTGAGCTAATGGATTTAAACAAATTTCGACATTTAGGAAAAAAGCATTCATTTATTTCAGTTAGAGTTAATTCAATTACTCTAGTATAAAGACCCTAATTCACTTTGTCTAAAGGAAGTTAGTTGGCAAATTTTTATTGTGTGAGCAATGAGGTTATGGAACTCTCTACCACACGAACTTGAAATACTTAACTTTCTAAAAAAAATTCAAGGAGGGCATGTGTGTGCCTTTCTTGAATAATATAGAATTGCAGGTTATCCGTACTAGATTTTGTTAAGGGACGTTGATCCAGGGAACTAGTCTGATTGCCATATGTGGAGTCGGGAAGGGATTTTTCCCCTAATATGGGGCAATTAGCATCTGCCTCATGGGGTTTTTGCCTTCCTCTGGATCAACACATTAACTTTTAGGTTGAACTTGATGGACTTGTGTCTTTCAACCTTAAAACTATGAAACTGTCCCTGTATTGAGGTTCAAGGGTGAAGCCCAGGGTTCATTTGGAACCATCAGAAATGGTGTGTTTTGCGCCCAGTCTGTCCGAGGAAGCCTGTTTGAGCCAACAGCCTCAGAAATATCCTAACATTTAATAAAGTAGCAATAGTTAGGGTTGGCTGAACCATTCTAGCCTTAAGTTTGCCCCTCCAGTCAGCATCTACTATGTAGATGCAATCAAGGCCCTGTAATAAGTCTTTATCGCTGTACAGGGCTGTAAGAGTGAAGGCCAGAGTTCCTTTGGAACCTGTAGGATACACTGGCTTTTGCCAAGTATTTCCAAAGAAGCTTTTTTGAGCCATAGGCCTCAGACAGGTCCTAACAAGAAAGTGGCATTACATAGGTTTTTCTTTAGTTAGGATTGATTCAACTACTCAAGCTTCAAGCGCACTCCACCGGCCAGCAGCTACTCAGTAGATGCAACCCTGGGCCTATGGTAAGTATCTATCCCTGTACAGGGGTGTAATGGTGAAAACCAGGGTTCCCTTGGGATCTGCAGAACGGAGTAGCTTGCGCCAAGTCTGTCCGAGGAAGTCTGTTTGAGCCAACAGCCTTAAACAGATCCCAGTATTTAGGAAAAAAAAGCTTTAGTTAGAGTTGAATCAACCACTATAGCCTCAAGCACGCTCCTCCGGTCAGCAGCTACTCTGTAGATGCAGCCCTGGGCCTATGGTAAGTATCTATCCCTGTACAGGGGTGTAATGGTAAAGGCCAGGGTTCCCTTGGGATCTGCAGAATGGAGTAGCTTGCGCCAAGTCTGTCCAAGAAACCCT
The DNA here is from genome assembly GCF_046119375.1 of Phyllobates terribilis. Taxonomy (NCBI): domain Eukaryota; kingdom Metazoa; phylum Chordata; class Amphibia; order Anura; family Dendrobatidae; genus Phyllobates; species Phyllobates terribilis. The sequence continues at coordinate 1,404,705 of NW_027362928.1, read as the reverse complement.
TTTTGAGCTGATGCATTTAAACAAATTTCAACATTTAGGAAAAAAGCATTAATCTATTTCAGTTAGAGTTAATTCAATTACTCTAGCATAAAGATCCTAATTCACTTTGTCTAAAGGAAGTTAGTTGGCAAATTTTTATTGTGTGAGCAATGAGGTTATGAAACTGTCTACCACATGAACTTGAAATACTTAATTTTCTAAAAAAAAATTCAAGGAGGGCATGTGTGTGCCTTTCTTGAATAATATAAAATTACAGGTTATCCGTACTAGATTTTGTTATGGGACGTTGATCCAGGGAACTAGTCTGATTGCCATATGTGGAGTCGGGAAGGAATTTTTCCCCTAATATGGGGCAATTAGCATCTGCCTCATGGGGTTTTTGCCTTCCTCTGGATCAACACATTAGCTTTTAGGTTGAACTTGATGGACCTGTGTCTTTCAACCTTAAAACTATGAAACTGTCCCTGTATTGAGGTTCAAGGGTAAAGCCCAGGGTTCATTTGGAACCATTAGAAATGGTGTGTTTTGAGCCAAGTCTGTCCAAAGAAGCCTGTTTGAGTCAATGGCCTCAGAAATATCTTAAAATTTAAGAAAGTAGCAATAGTTAGGGTTGGCTGAACCATTCTAGCCATAAGTTTGCCCCTCCAGTCAGCATCTACTATGTAGATGCAATCAAGGCCCTGTAATAAGTCTTTATCGCTGTACAGGGCTGTAAAAGTGAAGGTCAAGAGTTCCTTTGGAACCTGTAGGATAGACTGGCTTTTGCCAAGTCTTTCCAAAGAAGCTTTTTAGAGCCATAGGCCTCAGACAGGTCCTAACAAGAAAGTGGCATTACATAGGTTTTTCTTTAGTTAGGATTGATTCAACTACTCAAGCCTCAAGCGCACTCCTCCAGCCAGCAGCTACCCTGTAGATGCAACCCTGGGCCTATGGTAAGTATCTATCCCTGTACAGGTGTGTAATGGTAAAAACCAGGGTTCCCTTGGGATCTGCAGAATGGAGTAGCTTGCGCCAAGTCTGTCCGAGGAAGTCTTTTTGACCCAACAGCCTTAAACAGATCCCAGTATTTAGGGAAAAAAAAGCTTTAGTTAGAGTTGAATCAACCACTATAGCCTCAAGCTCGCTCCTCCGGCCAGCAGCTACTCTGTAGATGCAGCCCTGGGCCTATGGTAAGTATCTATCCCTGTACAGTGGTGTAATGGTAAAGGCCAGGGTTCCATTGGGATCTGCAGAATGGAGTAGCTTGCACCAAGTCTGTCCGAGGAAGCCTTTTTGAGCCAATTGCCTTAGACAGAACCCATTATTTAGTAATAAAAAAGCTTTAGTTAGAGTTATAGCCTCAAGCTCACTCCTCTGGCCAGCAGCTACTCTGTAGATGCAACCCAGAGCATTTGGTTAGTCTCCATTCCTGTACAGGGGTGTAATGGTAAAGGTCAGGATTCCTTTTGAGCTGCTTATGCCAAGTCTCTCCGAGGAAGCCTTTTTGAGCTGATGGCTCTACACAGATCCTAATGTTTAGGTAAAAAGCTTTTGTTTATTTCAGTTAGATTACAAGTAAAGCCAACAAAAGAGAATTTAACTTTCCCCAAAAAATCAATTATTAATATAGCATTTACCTGCCCAGATCTCAGAACTAATGCACTATTAGGATGTAGCAATCCCATATAATTTTGTGTGCAGTTTAATACTATGTAATCACCCCCCTCCATTAATTGGTAATATGTGAGTGGTTGTCGCATCAGTATTTTGCACCTGTATTGCTGTCATCGTATATTATATGGTATGATTAGTACTGAGACCTAGGCAGGTAAACACTGTTGCCCTTTTCTTGCTGAGTTAATTCTTGAATTTTGGTGGGAATTTAAATTTGTCTTTGCTTTAATGTTAGTGTAGGGACTCGCAAGTATGAGGACCCTTGACGCGGGTTGCGAGATTGTGTATTTTTGCCAAAATATTTACTAATACCTCATATATATCATATATATTTTTTGCACGTTATTTTTATTCAGGGTGCAGCCAGACCCATCAATGTTGGCCTTGTAAACTAGGGTGTCTGTCTTCATGGGGTGCACTTAAAAAGTGCTGGGCAGCCTGCCTAATCTAATAGTTTGGGCTTCACTAATAGGCTGTAAGCCAGACATTGTGCACTACCTGTGTGTGACCAGTGCCCTATACAAGGCTTATTTGTGTGCAGTTTTAATACTAAGCAATCACCCCCTCCATGAATTGGTAGGTTGTGAGTGGTTGTCTCATCAATATTTTGCACCTGTGTTGCTGACTTCTTCATTATATGGGTTTGCTGCATCCTTGTAATTATTGTTGCTGTATTTGCGGTGTTAATTCTTGAATTTTGGTGGGAACTTTAATTCCTTGTTTTTGTGACTTTGCTTTTAATGTTAGTGTAGGGACTCGCAAGTATGAGGACCCTTGAGCAGGTTGCGAGCTTGTATATTTTGGCCAAAATATCGACCAATACCTCATATATATCATATATATTTTTTACATGCTATTTTTATTCAGGGTGCAGCCAAGCCCATCTACAGGTGCATCTCACAAAATTAGAATATCACCAGAAAAGTTAATTTATTTCAGTTCTTCAATACAAAAAGTGAAACTCATATATTATATAGAGCCATTACACACAGAGTGATCTATTTCAAGTGTTTATTTCTGTTAATGTTGATGATTATGGCTTACAGCCAATGAAAACTCAAAAGTCATTATTTCAATTAATTAGAATACCTTATAACAGCTTGAAAAATGTTTTTAAAATCCAAAATGTTATCCTACTGAAATGTATGTTCAATAAATGCCCTCAATACTTGGTCGGGGCTCCTTTTACATCAATTACTGCATCAATGCGGCAATGTGGCATGGAGGGATCAGCCTGTGGCACTGCTGAGGGGTTATGGAAGCTAAGGTGGCTTTGATAGAAGCCTTCAGCTCGTCTGTATTGTTGGGTCTGGTGTCTCTCATTTTCCTTTTGACAATACCCCATAGATTCTTTATGGGGTTAAGGTTAGGCGAGTTTGCTGGCCAATCAAGCACAGTGATACTGTTGTTTTTAAACCACGTATTAGTACTTTTGTCAGTGTGGACAGGGGCCAAGTCCTGCTGGAAAATGAAATTTCCATCTCCAAAAAGCTTGGCGTAGCTAAGGTTTTGGTTCAGGTGGCCGAAACTTCTGAGTGGGCCTCTAACCAGGTAACCCTGATTACAACTATAGCGGCGCACCCAGATAGTGGATGTAGGAAAACCTCAGCAGATGACCGCGCTGTTACTAAAAATAATCTCTATACAAAGACCAGCACTGATATTACCGCCATATGGTGACATATATTGATAGATGCCAGTCCTGCAGAACATATAAGAGATCACAGCTCAGTTATATATAGTACCTTACAGCGGACGTTCTTTCTGATTAAATTGTTCACTTTTCCCGTCTTTTCCTTCTGGCCCAGACCGACATAACAACTTCTCCAGCCAGGGCTAAGAGTCTCAGGTATGCTGAGATCACAACAAAGACACATTTGACTCCTTACATTTCAGGCACTGACCACATCTATCCCCAACCTGCACAAACTTCTCATCCTGCTGATACCCCAATACTGAGCCTCTGCTGCAAAATGTGTCCCTATTACTGCACCTACTGTGTGCCCTCTAGATGGTAAAACAAACCTCTAAAATAAAGTAATGCCGTGTGCAAGTGTCCTAGAAAACAGTGCCCGCATTGTGCCCCCTAGAAAGTAATAGTGCCCCTTCGACAGTCACGATAACCTGAGTTCCCCTATAACAATAAGTGCCCACCTAAGATTTAATAATGTCCTGAGTCTCCCCCCATGTAGAGCTCCGTTCTAACCAGTATGACGTTCTCCTATTCACGATATAATTCCCCCTCTCTGTATAGTACCCCCACACAGTATACTGACCCCTTAGTAGCCCCCAAGCTGATGGCTCCAACACTGTATGATGGCCTCCACACTATACAAAGACCCCACATTATCTCCCACACTGTATGATGGCCCCCACACTGTTCAAAAAACCCACATTATCTCCCACACTGTATAAATAGCCTACATATAGTATAATGCACCAGATAGTCCTCAATATAGTATAATGCACTCCCCATAGTCCTTCGTATAGTATAATGCGCCCCCATAGGCAGAGTCTGTAGTAAAATGCTCCCCCCATTGACAGAGTCTGTAGTATAATGCTCCCCCCCATAGGCAGAGTCTGTAGTATAATGCTCCCCCCCTCCTCATAGGCAGAGTCTGTAGTATAATGCCCCCCCATAGGCATTGTCTGCAGTATAATGCCCCCCCCCCCATAGGCAGAGTCTGTAGTATAATGCTCCCCCCTCCTCATAGACAGAGTCTGTAGTATAATGCCCCCCCCTCCTCATAGGCAGAATCTGTAGTATAATGCCCCCCCATCTCATAGGCAGAGTCTGTAGTAGAATGGGCCCCCCCTCCTCATAGGCAGAGTCTGTGGTATAATGCCCCCCCATCTCATAGGCAGAGTCCATAGTATAATGCTCCCCCTCTTATAGGCAGAGTCTGTAGTACAATGTCCCCCCCATAGGCAGAGTCTGTAGTATACTGCTCTCCCCTGCTCATAAACAGAGTCTGTAGTATAATGCCCCCCATAGGCAGAGCCTGTAGTATAATGCCCCCCCATAGAGAGAGTCTTTAGTATAATGCTCCCCCCCTCCCCATAGACAGTCTGTAGTATAATGCCCCCCCTCCCCATAGGCAGAGTCTTTAGTATAATGCCCCCCCTCTCTGTGGGCAGAGTCTTTAGGATAATGCTCCCCCATAGGCAGAGTCTGTAGTATAATGCACCTCCCCCTTCCCATAGGCAGAGTCTGTAATATAATGCCGCCCCCCTCCCGGCAAAAAATAAATAAACAGTACTCATCTCTCCTCCTGGTTCCCTCACTGCTCAGAGCACCCAGCCCGCACACATCTTCAGCACAGCGGGCCGGGCGCCAAGTGATGATGTCAGAGACGTCAGACACAGAAGGGACTAATGGGAGAGAGATCCGCACTCCCTCTCTCATCAGTAAACTTGCGGCGGTGACAGGCGGTGGGGCCCGATGCTGGCACCAGGGGCATGCCAGATACAGTTACACTGGCGTAGCCCTGGATGGGCCCCCTAAGAGCGCGGGGCCCGGGGCCACCGCCCCCTTTGCCCCCCTGGTAGCTATGATACTGTGGCGGAGGGAAGCATGAAGTGCTCTAAAATTTCCTGGTAGACGGCTGCGCTGACTTTGGTGTTGAAAAAACACAGTGGACCTACACCAGCAGATGACACGGCTCCCCAAACCATCACTGATTGTGGAAACTTCACACTAGACCTCAAGCAGCTTGGATTGTGGCCTCTCCACTCTTCTTCCAGACTCTGGGACCTTGATTTCAAATGAAAATTGGAACTCTGGGACCTTGTGGAGTGTGTCAATGACTGCCTTCTGGACATCTGTCAAGTCAGCAGTCTTCACCAAGATTGTGGAGCCTACTGAAACAGACTAAGGGACCTTTTTAAATGCTTAGGTAGTCTTTGCAGGTGTTTTTTGTTAATTATTTTAATTTACTGAGTTAATGACTTTTGTGTTTTCATTCGCTGTAAGCCATAATCATCAACATTTGTGAAGCACCTGGGGGTTCCAAGTGCTCATTATGCATCTAGATAGGTGCCTTGGGGGGTCTAGTTTCCAAAATGGGGTCACTTGTGGGGGAGCTCCAATGTTTAGGCACACAGGGGCTCTCCAAACGCGACATGGTGTCTGCTAACAAATTGAATGGAAAATCAGCTCAAATTGTTAGCGGACACCATGTTGCGTTTGGAGTGCCCCTGTGTGTCTAAACATTGGAGCTCTCCAACAAGTGACCCCATTTTGGAAACTATACCCCCCAGGGAACTTATCTAGATGGGTGGTGAGCATTTTGAACCCCCAGGTGATTCACAAATTAATCCGTAAAAATGAAAAAGTATATTTTTTTTCCACTTTTTCATTTTTATGAAACAATTTGTGAAGCACCTGGGGGTACCAAATGCTCACTATGCATCTAGATAGGTGCCTTGGGGGGTCTAGTTTCCAAAATGGGGTCACTTGTGGGGGAGCTTCAATGTTTAGGCACACGGGGCGCAGGAGGGGGCACACTCAGGCACACGCGGCGCAGGAGGGGGCACGCTCAGGCACACGCGGCGGAGGAGGGGGCACGCTCAGGCACACGGGGAGCAGGAGGGGGCTGAGGAGATGGAAGAGCCAGCAGCAGCAGGGGGGGGGGTGATCACTGGGGCAAAAGGGGGCAGAAAGGGGGGCAGGAGCCAGCAGCAGCAAGCGGGGGTAGGAGCCGGCAGGCAGTAGCTGGCAGCAGCAGGGGGGTGATCACTCGGATGGGGGGGTGATCACTGGGGGGAGGGGGTGATGATTGGGAGGGGGGGTGTTCACTGGGGAGAGGGGGTGATCATTGGGAGGGGGGGTGATCACTGGGAGGGGGAGATGGTGGGTGAGATCACTGGGACTGGGGGATGGTGGGTGTGATCACAGGCGCAGGGCATTTACACTGAGCCTGCTGCTGCCTGTGATCACAGTCCACCGGCTGTCAGAAGGAGAGCAGCAGCCGGTGGATGAAGACGTGGAAGATATTGGGAGCGGAGGTCGGGGTGCAGGTAAGAAATTGGGAGGGGGTAGTGGAGGTGGGGGGGGTCGGGGGGAAGTGGGGGCAATACTACCTGCTGCGGATCAGCGGTGGCAGATCAGCGGCGGCAGCAGACGATCCACGGCGGCGGCGGCAGCAGGACGATCCACGGCGGCGGCAGCAGGACAATCCATGGCGGCGGCAGCAGGACGATCCACGGCGGCAGCAGACGATCCAGGGACGGGATGGAGCTGGGGAGTTTCAGCCATCGTGAACAACTCCCTCCACATCTGATTGGGGCTAGTGTCCATGTGACGCTAGCCCCCCAATCAGATCTGGGGGGAGGGGGGGACAGAGGTGACACTCCCCCCAGCCAATGGCTCATGCTATATGCATCAATCCATGCCCAGATAGTAAATATTTCACCAATTTCCATTGGTGAAATATTTAATTCATTCCGATTGTCAGTTTCACTAAAGTGAAAGTGAAACTGCCAATTGGGGGGGTTTTAGGCACGAGAGGGTTAATCCACCACCTGTGGGGTCAACTACAGGTGTCACAGTTGCAGTTGCAACTGTGACACCTGAGCGACCCTGCTCGCAGGCACTGCAGGGGAGCGATCCCTCCATGTCACAGACGCTGTGACACGGGTCGGGAACGAACTGAATTCCATGTCACAGATGGTGTGAAACGGGTCGGGAAGGGGTTAATGATAGTGCAATATGGTCTGTAAGATTCCCAAATCATGGGACATGGCGCACACTATCAGGAAGTGCCCCTCTTTTTATTAACACTAGTGCCCATCCACTGCACTAGTTCTATCAATAACTATTTCCTATTTCATATACTAAACCTATTATCCTTATCCTATGTGTTATGCAATTCAAAAATTCTATAAACAAATTAGGAAATCCCAGAATTATAATAGAAACCCTAAAATACAAATGTTATTAAATCTCATTAAAAGCGGGACATATATCACCTTAAGTGAAAACAAATTAGTCACACCCCTAATGATAGACCCTTATTCAGACTGCGGGAAGAGGCACTTCTCAATCAGAGGCAGGCCACACCCATTGAGTACTATATACAGTGGGTACGGAAAGCATTCAGACCCCTTTACATTTTTCACTCTTTGTTTCATTGCAGCCATTTGGTAAATTCTAAAAAGTTCTTTTTTTTTTCTCATTAAAGTACACTGTGCACCCCATCTTGACTGAAAAAAAACAGAAATGTAGAAATTTTTGCAAATTTATTAAAAAAGGAAAACTGAAATATCACATGGTCATAAGTATTCAGACCCTTTGCTCATATTTAAGTCTCATGCTGTCCATTACCTTGTGATCCTCCTTGAGATGGTTCTACTCTTTCATTGGAGTCCAGCTGTGTTTAACTAAACTGATAGGACTTGATTTGGAAAGGCACACACCTGTCTATATAAGACCTCACAGCTCACAGTGCATGTCAGACCAAATGAGAATCATGAGCTCAAAGGAACTGCCTGTTACGATGTTAGTAGATACCCTGAAGTCCAATGGCGTGGGCCAAAAGCAGAGACTGAGACAAGAGTAGTGTGAAAGTCTATTTTAAACTCAAGTGCAAAAGATCACAGCAAACAGTTTATGAAGGTAAGTTCATTCCAAACAATACTTCTTAGAACCTAATCTGTAAGGCACGGCCTTCATTACTATTAGGGTATGTAAACGTTAACGATAGTCCAAGTTTACTTAGGTACAGTAATATGCAAACAGAAATAAGGATAGTAAGCAGACGTAGGTATTCCTCAGTTGATTGTGGACTCACGTAGTGCAGAAGAGAAGACAAACTGGAATATGGATCTGGATATTGAAGAATGCAGGAGGTGCAGCGGAGGAAACAGCGATGTCTTAAGCAGAGCTGGAGCCGGGTATTTAAACACAGAGCAAGATGGTGACTATACCAGAGGTGTAGAGATCCAGGAGAAGTTTGCTTCAGGAAGACAAAAGTTCAGAGATCCCAGTGTGAGTGAACAACAGCCAGCGGTTCCTTTCAGCAGAAGTCCACTTAGCAGAGGATTCAGGCAGCAATCCTTTCAGCGGATGACTAGGAGTAAACACAAGGTCAGCAAGACTCTATTCAGAGGGCTAGCACAGGTGAGTAGCAAGCTACAAGCACACAATACTCAGGCAAGGCATGATTGCAACACATGCAGTTTAAGTAGGTCCACAGGCAGGAAACACATGACCCCAGTGAGGCAATGGAAGCCATCTTGGCTAAGGGAAAAACTATTGGCAAAGTAAAATTAAACCTGGCATCCTGACACTGCCCAAGGAGCTTAGAGACAGAATTGTGGCAAGGCACAGATCTGGCCAAGTTTACAAAAGAATTTCTGCATTAGTCAAGGGTCCTAAGAACACAGTGGCCTCCATAATCCTTAAATGGAAGAAGTTTGGGACCACCAGAAGTCTTCCTAGACCTGGCCGTCCAGCTAAACTGAGCAATCGTGGGAGAAGAGCCTTGGTGAGAGAGGTAAAGAAGAACCCCAAGATCACTGTGGCTGAACTCCAGAGATGCAGTAGAGAGATGGGAGAAAGTTGCATAAAGTCAACTATCACTGCAGCCCTCCACAAGTCGAGCCTTTATGGCAGAGTGGCCCAACGGAAGCCTCTCCTCAGTGCAACACATATGAAAGCCCGCACAGAGTTTGCTTAAAAACACATGAAGGACTCCTAGTCTATGAGAAATAAGATTCTTTGGTCTGATGAGACGAAGATAGAACTTTTTGGTGATAATTCTAAGCGGTATGTGTGGAGAAAACAAGGCACTGCTCGTCACCTGCCCAATACAATCCCAACAGTGAAACATGGTGGTGGCAGCATCATGGGGGTGTTTTTCAGCTGCAGGGACAGGACGGCTGGTTGCAATTGAAAGAAACATGAATGCGGCCAAGTATACAGATATCCTGGATGAAAACCTCTTCCAGAGTGCTCTGGACCTCAGACTTGGCCGAAGGTTCACCTTCCAACAAGACAATGACCCTAAGCACACAGTTAAAATAACAAAGGAGTGGCTTCAGAACAACTCTGTGACCATTCTTGACTGGCCCAGCCAGAGCCCTGACCTAAACCCAATTGAACATCTCTGGAGAGACCTGAAAATGGCTGTCCACCAACGTTCACCATCCAACCTGACAGAACTGGAGAGGATCTGCAAGGAAGAATGGCAGAGGAACCCCAAATCCAGGTGTGAAAAGCTTGTTGCATCATTCCCAAGAAGACTCATGGATGAACTAGCTCAAAAGGGGGCTTCTACTCAATACTGAGCAAAGGGTCTGACATGCACTGTGAGCTGTGAGGTCTTATATAGACAGGTGTGTGCCTTTCCAAATCAAGTCCTATCAGTTTAATTAAACACAGCTGGACTCCAATGAAAGAGTAGAACCATCTCAAGGAGGATCACAAGGAAATGGACAGCATGTGACTTAAATATGAGCAAAGGGTCTGAATACTTATGACCATGTGATATTTCAGTTTTTCTTTTTTAATAAATTTGAAAAAATTTCTACATTTCTGTTTTTTTCAGTCAAGATGGGGTGCACAGTGTACTTTAATGAGAAAAAAAATGAACTTTTTAGAATTTACCAAATGGCTGCAATGAAACAAAGAGTGAAAAATTTAAAGGGGTCTAAATACTTTCCGTACCCACTGTACTTCAATAAAACTCACCCTATAGATACCCTAGCCTGAACCTGCATGTCAACGGAGATGGGCATCCTACATATAGATGACAATGGCACCCTTGCTGAACGGCAGCTGCCCCTAGACCCTAAAAGTCCCTTATTCGTACTTACATAGACCAAAGATCTGACAGTCTACCAGAAACTGGTACAGATATCACATCAAACAATCAATCCTCAGTGTGTACTAAATGATTAAAGTGACAACAGTGAATAAAGTGACAATGTGCAAATTTATAAATTACACCCAAGAACGTTCCTAATATCTTTGGACCTCCAAGCCAAAGGATACATTCGGGCATCCAAACAAAGGCTACAATCAGCCCTGTTCAACACCCTAGATGCTGATTACCTGCCTTATAGTGGAGGGTGACACCCTAGTTAATGTTGACACTGTGGCGCCCCGCTCCACGGCGGCTATCCCTGGATAACCCTAGCCAGCCCTGGAATTAATCACCCATAGAGGTATCAATGACATAAATGATCACAAGACTAAACAATAAAAGGAACTTATCTTGATAAAGTGCAATACTGATGCGGATCATCTTTATGCCGCATGTCCCGATTTTAAAGAGATTTAATAAAATTTGTATTTTAGGGTTTATGTTATACTTATGTCTTATGGTATCCTAAGCTTATCTTATGCTATACTCACATTATGCATTAACACTTCACATGCTGTTACATCACCATTATACATTACATAAGACACATATCACTTTTACATATAAAACCGCAAGACAGTGTTCACATGAGGTGTTTGTTGTCTTCAGGGGCAGGAACAGGGTAAGACAGTCCACATCCCTACAGTTTTGTATCTTGGGCTCTGTGCACACAGCCTGCTCCAAGCTTAGCCGGTAAGAGTCCTATCTATGGGGTACAATACTGGGGTTCATCGTATGTTTTCCGCATCTACTGTATGGAGGTTTCTCTACTATCAATAAAGAGAAGGGTTTTCGCAGCCTTATTCTTAAGAAGACAGGGGGTTTAGCTCCATGTCACACTACACACCGTGGTAAGGTGTATGAGGGGAGCATAGCCTGCCTAATCTAATAGTATGGGCGTCACTAATAGGCTGTAAACCAGACACTGTGCGTGACCAGCGCCAAAATATCTACCAGAACCTCATATATAGATTTTGCACATTATTTTTATTCAGGGTGCAGCCAAGCCCATCAATGCTGGATTTGTAAACTAGGGGGTCTGTCCTCATGGGGTGCACTTAGATAGTGCTTTGCAGCCCACCTAATCTAATAGTATGAGTGTCACTAATAGGCTGTAAGCCCTATATTGAGCACTATCTGTGTTAGGTGTTTTCTGGATCTGAAATGGGTTCAGAATCATCAGTGGATTCTGTGGTCTCCCATTCTGGTCCAGCCAGGGCTGATGCTGCTCAGCATCATCATCAGTCCGAACGCCTAGCTGGTGAACGAGATGTACAAGCTGTCTCTCAGGTCTTTATTCCTAGCAACATGAAGGATAGGTTGCGGAGGGAAACATGGCTGTTACAGCCTAAGTCCAGGATACACTGCACTGAGCATGCCCGTGACATGGCGGACCGTGATTGGTGGTTTGGGAGTCGGCTGATCCGGTGACCTGGCACCGCCTGATTGGTCGCAGGTGACGTCACCAATAATATGAGGGTGGGCAGGGCTTAATATTTAAATAGCACGCCCACAAACATGGCGGCGCGCTCTGATCATTGAGCTGAGTTGGTGTTATTGTGTGGACGCTTGGTCGTTTCGGCTCCACGTGTGCTTTTGCTGTTATAGCTTCTGACAGGCAGGTTTAGCAGGGGATAGGCAGCCTTAGATGGAGGGAGGCAGGTAGCTTCGTCTGACAGTCTGGCTCCGACAAGGGGGTCGCTATACACCCCGAGCAGACTGCGGACTCCGTATTCCCGGCACCGCCTGTTAGCCACGTGGAGAGATACTCCGCAGTCCGGTAGCACGCTGGCTGGGAGCATGTATACGCCGGCGTGAATCACACATGCATCCTAGCGCCTGCTGCGTAGCCTCTGTGCAGTTAACAGGGCTACAGCTACATTATGTGTCGCACATCTCTCGTGCAGTTAACGGAGATAGTGCGAATCCCTATTCCCGTTCCGGTGTGCAGTAACACGGGGGGGGGGATTGTTATTTCAGTTGGTTGTTTTACCTTCTTACCCGGAAGGTGTTCGGCCGCAGTCCTCCAGGCTGCATCGCGGACCCCGGGTTCGTTTGCTTTCCATTATTTAATAAAGTTGTTTGCAACCATTCCCCTAACAATCTGTGTGTGACCAGTGCCCTATACAAGCCATTTTTTGTGTGCAGTTTTAATACTAAGCAATGACTCCCTCCAAGAATTGGTAGGTTAATGAGTTGGTTGTCTCATCAGTATTTTGCACCTGTGCTGCCCCTGCCTTTATTATATGGTTTGCTTCATCCTGATTAGTGCATTAGTTTTGAGACCTGGGCTGGAGAATAAATACTGTTCCTCTTTTTTGCAGTGTTAATAATTTTTTTCAGTTTTAATTCAACTACTCTAGCATCAAGCTCCTAATTCGCTTTGTCTAAAGGAAGTTAGATGGCAATTTTTTATTGTGTGAGTTATGGAACTCTCTACCACATGACCTTGTAATACTTAATTCTCTAAAAAAAGTTCAAGAAGATCCTGTGTGACTTTCTTGAATAACATTACAGGTTATTCATACTAGATTTTGTTATGGGACGTTGATCCAGGGAACTAGTCTGATTGCCATATGTGGAGTCGGGAAGGAATTTTTCCCCTAATTTTGGGCAAGCAGCATCTGCCTCATGGGGTTTTTTGACTTCCTCTGGATCAACACATTAGCTTTTCACAGGTCTCTATATATAGTGTGATGGCTCCCACAGCTCTTTATATACAGTACTAGATGGTGGCCCGATTCTAACGCATCGGGTATTCTAGATTCTGTATGCGGCCGACCAGGCGCAATCAGCAGAGCAGTGTTTAAATTTGGCACCAATATTGCTGATTGGTCGCGGCGACAATATCGCTGATTCCGACCAATCAGCGAATCGTATTACTGAGGACCGGACAGCGACGCTGCCTGTGCGGGTACTTCCGCTGCGAGGAACCGGGAGATGGCCGGCTGCTCACAGCCGAAGTATCCCGACTGGCGGCGCCGCTCCCCCAGCGGCCCTAGCCACTGATCTCCCGATGGTAGCCGCATGGAGGTCAGCTTCGCCGCCGGTCGCGGTACTTCTGCTGAGAGCAGCCGGGAGATGAGCGGCTAGCGCCGGTCATCTACCGGCTGCATCGCCGCTGACCTCCGTGCGGCTGATGAGCCGCTAACGGCCGCCACCTTTTTCTAAAATCCCGCGTCACTGATTGGCCGCGGCCGGACCAATCAGCGACGCAGGATTTCCTGGACAGAAGGACAGACAGACAGACGGGATAAGACGATTATATATATTAGATGATGACCCCACAGACCCTATACACAGCATGATGTTTCCACAGCTCCTTGTATACAGTATGATTCCCTCATTGTTCCCTAAATACAGTATGATGTGCTCACAGCTCCATATACACAGTATGATGTCCCCACACATGCAGATACACAATATGATACCTATACACAATATGATGCCCCTACATCTCCCTATACACAATATGATGCCCCTACATCTCCCTACATCTGAACAAGTCTCTCCAGCTTCAAAAAGATTATGGACGCATCACATTTTTTTTTACGGACAGGGAAAAAAGTGCCCTATTTTTATGGACTGTCCAAGAATTTCTGGACAGTTGGCTACCCTGCTATTAGTTCCACTGCGGTGGCAGCCTAGGTGGATGCTAGAAGCACAACCGTCTCTCCCTAAGATTCGGAGAGGGAAGGCCACCGATTCCTGACCCTTGCTGTGGCCTTTTCGTTGAGAGGGATGGTTTATTGAGGGCCCATATATACACACAGTCATGGCCGGAAGTGTTTAGCAACCTTGAGATTGTTCCAGAAAGTGAAGTATTTCTCCCAGAAAATTATTACAATTACACATGTTTTGTTACACAATTGTTATAATATTTATTTCCTTTGTCTGTATTGAAACAGCACAAAAAAATGAGAAAAAAAGGAATATTGGACATAATTTCACACAAAACTCCAAAAATGGGCCGGACAAAATTGGCACTTTCCAAAATTGTGGAAAAACAACTTTGCTTCAAGCATGTGATGCTCGTTAAAACTCACCTGTGGCAAGTAACAGTCGTGGGTAATATGAAAGTCATACCTGAGACCAAATAAAAAGTGGAGAAGATAGATAGATATGAGATTGATAGATAGATAGATAGATAGATAGATAGATATGAGATAGATAGATGGATAGATAAAAGATAGATGATAGATAGTCCTATGATATGAGATAGAGGTCGTTATAGACAGGTTTATACACTCTCTCCCGAAGTCGGTGAAATCCTGGGTTGCCCAGGGAGATCCCCATAATGCTGATGACTTGGTGGGGTTGGTGGAAAGATACCAGGCGGTTGAGAGTCCGTTGGGAAAACAAGGGGTCGTAGCCTCTCAATACTGGGGTTCCCAAAAGGTGGCGGACACCCAAAAGAAGGGAGTTAGCGCCACACCTGGGGGGCATCCTAGAGTTCAGGAGGGGTCTGAGTTGCTGCCCAAGGTCCCACCCCATAATATGGTGTGTTGGAGATGTCATACCCCTGGCCATATTGCCGCCCGGTGTCCCATAAACGCTGAACCAATGGACTGCAACATGGGCCGGCGTTGCTCTTATTTTGCCTACCCCGCCTGCAGCGCGGTTCGTCAACATGGCGAGGTCCCTCAGGCATGCTCAGTGTCAGTTAAAGGGGCACAAGTCTCTGGACTATTGGACTCAGGAAGTTTGGTGACCCTGATAAGGGCCACACTCCCTCATCGGCTGGTTCCTGGGAAGGTGGTGGGTGTCCGGTGTATCCATGGGGACGCTAAGAACTATCCTGTGGCCCAGGTGGATGTAAACACAGACTGTGGCACCACATCTCATGAAGTGGCGGTCGTTAAGGACCTATTGCATCCCTTAATAATTGGACGTGACTTTGCATTATTCTGGGAAATGTGGGGGAAAGCGGGGACACCTGGCTGCTTGGACGACAGCCAGATCGCCCCTAAGGAAACTTACCCGCAGAACATAGTAGATGAGTTTCCCATGTGTGTGCTGGTGGACAATGAGGATGAAGTAGCATCCCCTGAGGCCAATATCCCTGAGCTGGAGGTGTCCGAGGGAAACTTTGGAACTGCCCAACTCAGGGATTTAACTCTGAAAGGGGCCTTTGAAAATGTTACTGTGTTAAATGGGGTGCCTCAGGAACCGGAGGCTGACACTCGGTTCCCTCATTTTGCTGTGAATGGGGATTTGCTGTACAGAATAACCAAGCCAAGGGGTGAGGTAATAGAACAGTTGCTGGTGCCAGGGCCCTATAGACGCAGGGTGTTAGACATGGCTCATTCTTATGTGTTGGGTGGTCACCTGGGTGCAGACAAGATTCAAGAACGGATCCTCCAAAGATTCTACTGGCCAGGTTGCTATAGAGAAATATAGAGTTATTGTCGTTCCTGCCCCACATGCCAGATAACCT
This sequence comes from Phyllobates terribilis, assembly GCF_046119375.1. NCBI lineage: Eukaryota > Metazoa > Chordata > Amphibia > Anura > Dendrobatidae > Phyllobates > Phyllobates terribilis. The sequence continues at coordinate 1,388,748 of NW_027362928.1, read as the reverse complement.
CCCCAGTGGCCCACTTCCGCAGTCCCCTAGTGCCACTACCAGTCATCGAGGTTCCATTCGAACGCATAGCAATGGGTCTAGTGGGGCCTCTGGTCATGTCCGCCCAAGGGCATCAGTATATCCTGGTGGTATTAGATTAAGCTACCCGGTATCCGGAGGCCGTACCACTACGAAACTCCTCCGCCAGGTGTATAGCCCCGGAGTTAGTCCACATGTTTTCAAGAACCGGGTTGCCTAAGGAGATCCTAACAGACCAAGGAACTCCATTTATGTCGAAGGTCATGAGGGAATTGTGCAAGACACTGCACATTGCACAACTGAGAACCTCCGTGTACCATCCCCAGACGGACGGACTGGTCGAGACGTTTAACAAAACCTTGAAAGCAATGTTGAGGAAAGCAGTGGAAAAGGATGGCCGAGACTGGGACTATCTGTTGTTCGCCATGAGGGAAGTTCCCAAAGCTTCCACAGGTTTCTCCCCGTTTGAACCACTCTATGGACGACACCCTCGAGGACTCCTGGAGGTGGCGAAAGAGTCCTGGGAAGCTGAGACCACTCCCTATAGGAGAGTGGTGTAGCACGTTGCCCAGATGCAAAAGAGGATTGCCCATGTGATGCCCATTGTGAGGGAGCACCTCCTCAAGCCACAAGAGGCACAGTCCAGGGTGTATAACAGGTCGGCCAGGGTGAGATCGTTCAACCCAGGAGATCGAGTGCTTGTGCTAGTCCCACAGTGGTGAGCAAGTTCATGGCCAAGTGGCAGGGCCCCTATGAGGTGGTAGAGAAAGTGGGGGAAGTCAACTATAAGATCCACCAACCAGGGAAGAGGAAGCCCTACCACATTTACCATGTTAACTTGATTAAGCCAGATAGAGAGCCTGCGGAAGCTCCCTGTTTAGTGGCTGAGGCTGAGGCCGATGTGAAAGAGGTCAAGGTGGCAGAGTCACTGTCATGTGCCCAAAAGCAATAGTGCAAAGAGTTGTTACAGCGAAATAAAGACATGTTTTCGGAGTTGCCAGGACTCACTCAGGTCATAGAGCATGAGGTTCTCACAGAGCCTCATGTTCGCGTCAATCTAAAACCATACCGGATCCCCGAAACCCGCAGAGAGGTGATCTCTAAAGAAGTAAGGCGGATGCTTAACCTGGGAGTCATTGAAGAGTCCAAAAGTGGATGGTCCAGTCCTATAGTCTTAGTGCCGAAACCAGATGGGGAATGGCGGTTTTGCAACGACTATAAGAAGCTGAACGAGGTCTCAAAGTTCGACGCCTACCCAATGCCTAGGTTAGATGAGCTTATCGAAAGGCTAGGACCCTCTCGGTACATCACCACTCTGGACCTCACCAAAGGATATTGGCAAATTCCCCTGTCCAAAGAGGCCAAGGAGAAGACAGCCTTCTCGACGCCAATACGTCAGGATGCCGTTTGGTTTGCAGGGAGCTCCGGCCACCTTCCAGGGAGCCATGGACCGGATCTTAGCACCCCACAAACAGTATGCAGCGGCCTACCTAGATGACATCGTCATATTTAGCCAGGACTGGGAAAGTCATCTGGACAAAGTTCAAGCCATACTTGATGCCCTAAGGAAGGTGGGCTTTACTATCAACCCGAAGAAATGTGCCATGGGGATGGAGGAAGCCAAGTACCTAGGGTACGTGGTTGTAGAGGGGAAATAAAACTACAAATAAATAAGGTCGAGGCGATCTTGAACTGGCCACAGCCCCTCTCGAAGAAGCAGGTCAGGGCGTTTCTAGGCATTGTGGGCTACTATCGAAGATTTGTCCCAAACTTTGCCCTGATAGCAGCCCCACTGACGGATCTTCTGAAAGGGATGAAGTCAGCTATGGCTAAGTGGGCCCCGGAAGCAGAAGCGACCTGCCAGGAATTGAAACTGGTCCTCTGTAAACAACCAGTCTTGTTGGCACCCAGCTTCTCCAAGGAGTTTGTGGTCCAGATGGATGCATCGGATGTCGGGCTGGGAGCTGTCTTGTCCCAGGAGGTTAACGGAGAAGAACACCCTGTAAAATACCTCAGTCGGAAGCTCTCCGCTTGTGAGAAGAACTACTCCATTGTAGAAAAAGAATGTTTGGCCATTAAGTGGGCGTTAGACACTGAGGTATTACCTATTAGGTAGAAGGTTCAGGTTAGTGTCAGACCATGCCCCATTGAGGTGGATGCGAGAAAAGAAGGGAAACAATGCCAGAGTGACTAGGTGGTTCCTGGCTCTACAAGATTTTAGTTTCTGGGTAGAGCATAGGCCTGGGAAACAACATGGGAATGCCGCTGCCTTGTCAAGGGTTTATTGTATGGTGACAGAAGGTGCCAAGCCTTCCGGCTTTGGACAGAGGGGGGGTGTATGTAAGGTTGCTGCCGGACAGGTTGTGGATGGGAGGTATGTGTCCTCGAAGTGCCATGCTTCGGTGATGTAGGACCCTGAGAAGCAGGCTCCAGCACACATAGTGCTGAGAGGAATTTAATGGGTCCGGATTACAGGGCCAGGTTTTATGAGCAGCTGAAAGAGCTGGGGGGGAACAGCTGCTCACTTACCTCCAGTCCAGGTCTTGGAAGGCTAATTTAAGACAGCTGCACCTGTCTCTGTCTATCTGTGTTTGCTGGGCAAGGTGAGCAGACCTTGCAGGTGCTTCTTAGACTCTGCAGGAGGCAGAGAAAAGCACCTTGTTTAAACGGCTGAAGCCGTGCTGCATGGACTTGTTATTTTGAGCTTTGTTCTGTTATTCCTTTTTGTGCCAGGAAAAGGCTGTAACTTTTGTTTCTTAACTGGTGTATGGACACTAAAATAAGCCACCAGTTTGTTTGAACCCGTGGACTGCATCACTGTGTGAACCCGTGCCTACCTCCAACGCGGCTCAGTGAGTACAAATCCCTACATTATCTATCTATCTATTTATCTATCTATCTATCCATCTATTTATCCATCTATCCATCTATCTATCCATCTATCATACATGGATAGATAGAAAGATAGATAGATACATATATGGCTAGATAGATGGATAGATAGATATGAAATAGAGAATATAAGGATAGATAGATGATAGATAATCCTATGATATGATAGGTTTGATCGTGCATTTCCAATGTCTCATACCACTGCTGCCATGATAGAGCATTTTCTACACTTTCTCGGTTCCCTCTTCCATTGCTGGAGGCTAACTTCTGCCGCATGAAATACAGTGGTGGCCAAAAGTATTGGCACCCCTGCAATTCTGTCAGATAATACTCTGTTTCTTCCTGAAAATGATTGCAATCACAAATTCTTTGGTATTATTATCTTCATTTAATTTGTTTTCAATGAAAAAACACAAAAATAATTGTCCTAAAGCCAAATTGCATATAATTCCACACCAAACCTAAAAAAGGGGGTGGACAAAAGTATTGGCACTGTTTGAAAAATCATGTGATGCTTCTCTAATTCGTGTAATTAACAGCACCTGTAACTTACCTGTGGCACCTAACAGGTGTTGGCAATAACTAAATCACACTTGCAGCCAGTTAACATGGATTAAAGTTGACTGAACCTCTGTCCTGTGTCCTTGTGTATACCACATTGAGCATGGAGAAAAGAAAGAAGACCAAAGAACTGTCTGAGGACTTGAGAAACCAAATTGTGAGGAAGCATGAGCAATCTCAAGGCTACAAGTCCATCTCCAAAGACGTGAATGTTCCTGTGTCTTCCGTGCGCAGTGTCTTCAAGAAGTTTAAAGCCCATGGCACTGTGGATAACCTCCCTAGATGTGGACGGAAAAGAAAAATTGACGAGAGATTTCAACGCAAGATTGTGCGGATGGTGGATAAAGAACCTCGACTAACATCCAAACAAGTTCAAGCTGCCCTGCAGTCTGAGGGTACAACAGTGTCAACCCGTACTATCCGTCAGCGTCTGAATGAAAAGGAACTGTATGGTAGGATACCCAGGAAGACCCCACTTCTTATCCCGAGACATAAAAATGCCAGGCTGGAGTTTGCCAAAACTTACCTGATAAAGCCTAAAGCGTTTTGGAAGAATGCTCTCTGGTCAGATGAGACAAAAGTCGTGTTAGAACCTTGCTGTTAGTTTTTTTTTCCTTTGCTGGTCACATGACCTTGTTGGCCTATTTAATCCTGCTCCGCCCTTCTGGCTTTGCTGGACTTCATTGTATATCTACTTTCTAGCTAGCCTGTGCTCTGTATCTAACTCTGTTAGTTTGCTTGGTCTACGGACCTCTATGTTCTATCTATTTTGTTTGTTCGTCTGTCTGCTACTATTTCTGTTAGGAGGTGTCCCATATTCCTCCCAGTCCTTAGTACTTGTAGGGATTCCCTCCCCACATCTATAGGTCTCCGTACAGACTAGATTAGGACTTTAGCAGGTCTGATCGCAGGATCAGGTTCCCTGTTACATCGTAGGGATTCAGCTGAGTCCTATAGTAGGGACAGATCTCCTCTCTTTCCTTAGCTTTGGTAGCAGAACATAACAGTAAGTCCAGCCTGCAAATTCTCTAAGGAAAGATTTTTTTTTTTGTTCCATCATGGTGTCGGTTCAGGATTTGGCTAAACACCTGCAGGGACTCTCTCTGGAAGTGGCCGAGCTCCGTCAGCACGTGAGTAACTGTCCTGGAGCATATTTCTTGGAGCCTAAGGTATGTTTGCCGGATTTATTTTTTGGTGAACATCGAGAATTTTTTTCATTTAAAAATGCTTGCTTATTGTATTTTCGTTTGAGACCCAAGTCCTCTGGGGATGAATCCCAGCGCGTAGGGTTCATAATGTCACTTTTGCGCAAAGAGCCTCAGGAGTGGGCCTTTTCTTTGCAACCTAGTGATACATGCTTCAGATCAGTGGATAGTTTTTTTTCTGCTTTAGGACTATTATATGATGATCCTGACCGTGTGGCATCAGCTGAGACTGAGTTGAGACGTTTAAGACAAGGATCAGGTAATGTCGAGAAATATTGTACTCATTTTCGTCGTTGGTCCACTCAAACAGGGTGGAACGATTCTGCTCTGAAAAGTCTATTTCTTGCTGGGCTCAGTGAAAGGGTTAAAGACCTGCTAATTGCTTATCCTACACCTGAGGATTTGCAACAGGCTATGCAATTAGCTATACGGGTGGATAGAAGACTGCGTGCTAGGGTTAATGAGAGCAAATCCTCTGCTATGTCAGTTTCTGGTTATGATAATGTGTGTACTAACAGTGGTGAACCGATGGAGATTGGATCGGTGGCACCTCGCTCTCAAGAAAAAGACCGTCGTTTTTCGGAAGGCTTGTGTTTCTATTGCGGAAAATCTGGTCATTTGATTAAAGGCTGTGAGCTTCGTATGAAGAAAGAAAAAAAAATGGTCAGTCACGCCCGTATTGCCTGTTTAAATTCCAAGGGTATATTTTTAGCTGCTTCCACGATTGCTCAGGAAAAATTAATGGAATTTCGGGTGTTTGTTGATTGCGGGTCTACACTGAATGTAATTGATGGGGGATTCGTGGAAAAACTCAATTTAAAACCTGAACCTTTATCATCCCCCATTGCTGTGGTTTCTGTGGATGGCTCCCCTTTGAAGAATATTACTCTCAAGGTCAGTGAATTTCCTCTCACTATTAATGGTGTTCACCATGAGAAATTGGATTTGGTAGTGTTGAATAACTTGCCTTCTCCAGTAATATTGGGTTTGCCCTGGTTAAAATTTCACAATCCTGTACTGGATTGGTCTACCAGTGAAATTAAATCCTGGAGCCATAAATGTTATGACAAGTGTTGTAACGGGCGTATTGCAGCTTTGGATAGGGGAGAATTGCCTGTTCCTATTCAGGATTTTTGGAGAGTTTTTTCTGAGAAGGAATCGCAGGTTTTGCCTCCCCATAGAGACTATGATTGTTCTATTGAATTTGTCCCTGGAGCGACTCTTCCTAAAAGTCGTTTATTTAACCTTACTATTCCTGAGAGGAAGGCTTTGGAGGAATACATACAGACAAGTTTGGCCGCCGGTCACATTAGGCCCTCTAAGTCTCCTGTGGCGGTTGGATTTTTTTTTGTAAAAAAAAAGGACGGCGGTTTACGTCCTTGTCTGGATTTTCGTGAGATTAACAAAATTACGGTACGCAATCCTTACCCACTGCCATTGATTCCTGATCTGTTTAACCAGTTATTGGGGGCCAAGTGGTTCTCTAAAATTGACCTTAAGGGGGCATACAATCTGTTGCGCATGAAGGAGGGTGATGAATGGAAGACTGCTTTTAACACTCCTGTGGGTCATTTTGAGAATCTGGTTATGCCTTTTGGTCTTACTAATGCTCCTGCATTTTTTCAGAATCTGATTAATGACATCCTTAGACCTTTGATCGGTAAAAATGTGGTTGTGTATTTGGATGACATTTTGATTTATTCGCCAGATCTGGAGTCTCATTGGCGGAGCGTGCGTGAGGTATTACAGTTATTAATGGACAATTCGCTTTTTGCTAAGCTGGAGAAATGTGAGTTCGCTGTACAGAGAATTAGTTTTTTGGGCTACATTATCTCCAGCAAAGGTTTTGAGATGGATCCGGTTAAGGTTCAGGCTGTGCAGGAATGGCCTAGGCCTATTGGTTTGAAATCGATACAGAGGTTTTTGGGTTTCGCCAATTACTACAGAAAATTCATAAAAAATTTTTCTAGTATTGTCAAACCTCTGACTGATCTCACCAGGAAAGGTGCTGATGCGGTTCAGTGGTCTTCTGAGGCCATTGAAGCTTTTGTGTATCTCAAGGAGAAGTTCAACTCTGCTCCCATCCTTATGCAGCCTGATGTTACTAGGCCGTTTTTGGTTGAGGTTGATGCTTCCTCTGTGGGGGTTGGCGCAGTATTGTCTCAGGATAACGGGGATGGATTACATCCCTGTGCCTTTTTTTCAAAAAAATTTTCGGAGACTGAACTGAATTACGATATTGGTAATCGGGAATTATTGGCTATTAAACTCGCATTTGAACACTGGCGCCACTTCTTGGAAGGTGCGGAATTTCCCGTTCAGGTTCTTACGGATCATAAAAATCTGATATATCTTGATGCTGCCAAGCGCCTGAATGCCCGTCAGGCTAGGTGGGCACTGTTTTTCTCGCGGTTTAATTTCTCCGTTACTTACATCCCTGGTACTAAGAATGTTAAGGCGGATGCCTTGTCTCGCAGTTTTTCTCCCATAGTCGGTGCTGAGAAAGAGGAAAACATTTTACAAGAAGGTGTTGTGATAGCTGCTTTAGACTCCGTTTTGGAAGATGAGATTCTTAAAGCTCAGGAGAATGCCCCATCTAACACTCCTCATGGGAGGTTGTTTGTGCCTGGGACCTTTAGGAGAGATTTGTTTGTTGAGTGTCACGAATCTCGGTTGGCAGGTCATCCCGGAATCTCTGAGACCAAGAGACTGGTGGGTCGCAGTTTTTGGTGGCCTGGATGGCAGAAGGAAGTCATTAAGTGGGTGCGCCAATGTACTATATGTGCTAGATCTAAGTCCTCACATACTCCTGCTGCGGGGTTGCTTTGTCCTTTGGAGGTCCCCAGTGCTCCTTGGACACATTTGGCTATGGACTTTATAACTGACCTTCCCCCCTCTGAGGGTTTTACTGTCATCTGGGTGGTCGTGGACCGTTTTAGCAAGATGTGTCACTTGGTTCCCTTCGTCAAACTGCCCTGCGCTAAAACTCTCGCTAAGGCCTTTGTCAAGGAAATTGTCAGACTTCATGGCGTTCCTACTGACATTGTTTCTGATAGGGGTCCTCAGTTCGTGGCTCGTTTTTGGCGTGCCTTTTGTGACAGGTTGGGAATTCATTTGTCGTTTTCGTCCGGATATCATCCTGAATCTAATGGCCAGACAGAAAGGAAAAACCAGGATGTTGAGCAGTTCTTGCGTTGTTTTGTGGCAGACAATCAAGAGGGGTGGTCTGAGTTTCTGCCACTTGCCGAATTTGCTCTGAACAATCATACATCTTCTTCTGCTGGTTGTTCGCCTTTTTTTTGTTGTTCTGGGAGACATCCGTCGTTTGGGTCGTTCTCCAAGTTGGGATCTGCCGTGCCTGAGGAGGAGAATTTTTCCGGTGATTTGGAAAGAGTTTGGACGGATGTGCGTGGTAATCTTCAGGAGGCCAACAGAAAATCTAAAGACTACTTTGATAGGAAACGACAGGAGGTTTTGTTCACTGTTGGTGACATGGTTTGGTTGTCCTCTAGGAATCTGCGGTTGAGGATTCCTTCTAAGAAATTGGGTCCCAAGTTTGTAGGGCCCTTTAAGGTGCTTCAGGTTGTCAACCAATCTGCTGTTAGGTTGGAGGTTCCTACCTCCTGGAGAATTAATCCGGTCTTTCATGTCTCTCTGTTAAAAAAAGCTGTTGTGTCGGATGGTGACGCCTCTGCCTCTGTTCCTCCGGTGGTGGAGGACGGGGAATATGAAATTTCTCGCATCCTTGACTCTAGACGGTATAGAGGTAGTTTGCAGTATCTTGTGGCCTGGAAAGGTTTCGGACCCGAGGATAACTCTTGGGTGAGGTCAGATGATGTTTCCGCGTCCAGACTTATCAGAGCGTTTCACAGGAGATTTCCTGATAAGCCTGGTCCTAGGGGATCCGGAGGATCCTCTTAGAAGGGGGGGGGTACTGTTAGAACCTTGCTGTTAGGTTTTTTTTCCTTTGCTGGTCACATGACCTTGTTGGCCTATTTAATCCTGCTCCGCCCTTCTGGCTTTGCTGGACTTCATTGTATATCTACTTTCTAGCTAGCCTGTGCTCTGTATCTAACTCTGTTAGTTTGCTTGGTCTACGGACCTCTATGTTCTATCTATTTTGTTTGTTCGTCTGTCTGCTACTATTTCTGTTAGGAGGTGTCCCATATTCCTCCCAGTCCTTAGTACTTGTAGGGATTCCCTCCCCACATCTATAGGTCTCCGTACAGACTAGATTAGGACTTTAGCAGGTCTGATCGCAGGATCAGGTTCCCTGTTACATCGTAGGGATTCAGCTGAGTCCTATAGTAGGGACAGATCTCCTCTCTTTCCTTAGCTTTGGTAGCAGAACATAACAAGTCGAGCTTTTGGGAAAAACCATCAACATAGAGTGTACAGGGAAAAAAAAGAGGCATTCAAAGAAAAGAACATGGTCCCTACAGTCAAACATGGTGGAGGTTCCCTGGTGTTTTGGGGTTGCTTTGCTGCCTCTGGCACTGGACTGCTTGACCGTGTGCATGGCATTATGAAGTCTGAAGACTACCAACCAGGGGTGGATTAAAAGGAGCAAGGACCCAGGGGCAGTTTAGAAGGCACGGGCCCCCCCCACACACACCTGATTTATCACGTGACATGTCACATGATCCCCTGTGATAAATCATGTGATAGTTCACGTGAAATTAATTTGGCACAATATTAATTATAATATCTTTTTTTAGGCTGTGTGCCCACTATGCGTTTTTTAAGCGTTTCCGCAGCGACAATTCCGCTGCCGAAACGCTTAAAAAACGCTTGGTAGAAGGTCTGCCATGTTCCCCAATGATAATCTGCATGTGCTGTGTACATGCTGCGGAAATTTCCGCTGCGGATTATCATTGCGGAAAAATCCGCAGCATTACCAATTATTTTGCAGAAGCGCGGCTTTTCGCCGCCATTGACTTGCATTAGAACGCATGGAATCCGCATCCCTGCATCTGTAGATGCAGAATCCATGCGTTTCAATGTGCGGATGGTACCCGGGTGTGGAGGACAGGAGACTCTCCTCCGGACCCGGGTACCATAGAACCTGTAAAAAAAGAATAAAATAAAAAATAAATATTATACTTACCTTCTGATGGCCCCCGGTCTTCATAGCGATGCGTCCTGGCTTGCCGGCAGCTCGCGATGGTCTGAAAAGGACCTGCCGTGACGTCATTTAGTCATGTGACGGGTCACGCGACCGCTGACATCGGCAGGCCATCAGAAGGTAAGTATATATTTTTTTATTTTTTACCATTCTTTTACGGTCACACTATATAAATCCTTGCTGGTTGCATGGATTTATATAGTGTGACCAAGTTGTCAAGCACTTTCCAAGTGATGCTAAAGTCGCTTGGAAAGCGCTTGTCAACCCGCATGCGGAAATGTAAGTGAAGAACGCTTCACATCTGCATGTCCCTGGCAGGAAAACGCATGTAAAATCCGCATGTACAATCCACATGTAAAATCCGCATGCATTTTTTCTGCCAGGGAGATGCAGAAACACTCAAAAAAAATCCGGAACATTTCTGTATCGTGGGCACATAGCCTTACATTAATTGTATGACTCAATATTGAGCACACGTAGCCATCTATACACAGCGGGAGGCCGCACATAGCCATCTATACACAGCGGGACGCCGCACGTAGCCTTCTATACACAGCGAGAGGCCGCACGGCGCCATCTATACACAGCAGGAGGCCGCACGGCGCCATCTATACACAGCGGAAGGCCACACGGCGTCCCCCCCAGAGACAGCAGGAGGCCGCACGGCGCCATCTATACACAGCAGGTGGGGGCAAGTAGCCATCTATACACAGCAGGAGGCCGCACGGCGCCATCTATACACAGCAGGAGGCCGCATGGCGCCATCTATACACAGCAGGAGGCCGCACGGCGCCATCTATACACAGCAGGAGGCCGCACGGCGCCATCTATACACAGCAGGAGGCCGCACGGCGCCATCTATACACAGCAGGGGCCGCACGGCGCCATCTATACACAGCAGAAGGCCGCACGGCGCCATCTATACACAGCAGGGGGCCGCACGGCGCCATCTATACACAGCAGGGGGCCGCACGGCGCCATCTATACACAGCAGGGGGCCACACGGCGCCATCTATACACAGCAGGAGGCCGCACGGCGCCATCTATATACAGCAGTAGGCCGCACGGCGCCATCTATACACAGCAGGAGGCCGCACGTAGCCATCTATACACAGCAGGAGGCCGCACGTAGCCATCTATACACAGCAGGAGGGCACACAGCGCCATCTATACACAGCAGGAGGCCGCACGGCGCCATCTATACACAGCAGGGGGCCGCACGGCGTCATCTATTCACAGCAGGGGGCCTTACGGCGCCATCTATACACAGCAGGGGGCCGCACGGCGCCATCTATACACAGCAGGAGGCCGCACGGCGCCATCTATACACAGCAGAGGGCCGCATGGCGCCATCTATACACAGCAGGGGGCCGCACGGCGCCATCTATACACAGCAGGAGGCCGCACATAGCCATCTATACACAGCAGGAGGCCGCATGTAGCCATCTATACACAGCAGGAGGCCGCACGGCACCATCTATACAAAGCAGGGGCCGCACGGCGCCATCTATATACAGCAGGAGGCCGCACGGTGCCATCTATACATAGTGGGAGGCCGCACGGCGCCCCCCCCAGAGACAGCAGGAGGCCGCACGGCGCCAACTATACTCAGCAGGAGGCCGCACGCTGTCACGCATGCAGTCACGCACACACACAAACATATACAGACATATACATACAAGCATAAACACATTTGAAACACAAAAATACATATAAACAGACATCACACAATGATATCTGCCTACACACACACACACACACACACACACACATACATACATACATACAGTCATGGCCAAAAGTATTGAGAATGAGACAAATAGTAATTTTTCCAAAGTTTACTGCTTCATTTTTTGTAATGGCAATTTGCATATTCTCCTGAATGTCAAAGAGTGATCAGCTTAACAGCAATTACTGTACTTGCAAAGTCAATATTTGCCCAGAAAATGAACTTTAACCCCCAAAACACATTTCAATATCATTGCAGTCCTGCCTTAAAAGGAGCAGCTAACATCGTTTTAGTGATTGATCCATTAACACAGGTGTGGGTGTTGATGAGGACAGGGCTGGCGATCAATCAGTCATGATTAAGTAAGAATGACATCACTGGACACTTTAAAAGGAGGCTGGTTCTTGGTATCATTGTTTCTCTTCAGTTAACCATGGTTATCTCTAAAGAAACACGTGCAGCCATCATTGCACTGCACAAAAATGGCCTAACAGGGAAGAGTATCGCAGCTACAAAGATTGCACCTCAGTCAACAATCTATCGCATCATCAAGAACTTCAAGGAGAGAGCTTCCATTGTTGTCAAAAAGGCTCCAGGGCGCCCAAGACAGACCAGCAAGCGCCAGGACCGTATCTTAAAACTGTTTCAGCTGCGGGATCGGACTACTAGCAGTGCCGAGCTTGCTCAGGAATGGCAGCAGGCTGGTGTGAGTGCTTCTGCACGCACTGTGAGGCGGAGACTCTTTGAGCAAGGGCTGGTTTCAAGGAGGGCAGCAAAGAAGCCACTTCTCTCCAGAAAAAACATCAGGGACCGACTGATATTCTGCAAAAGGTACAGGGAGTGGACTGCTGATGACTGGGGCAAAGTCATTTTCTCTGATGAATCCCCTTTTCGATTGTTTGGGACATCTGGAAAACAGCTTATTCGGAGAAGAAGAGGTGAGCGCTACCACCAGTCTTGTCTCATGCCAACTGTAAAGCATCCTGAAACCATTCATGTGTGGGGTTGCTTCTCAGCCAAGGGAATCGGCTCACTCACAGTCTTGCCTAAAAACACAGCCATGAATAAAGAATGGTACCAGAATGTCCTCCAAGAGCAACTTCTCCCAACCGTCCAAGAGCAGTTTGGCGCCCAACAATGCCTTTTCCAGCATGATGGAGCACCTTGCCATAAAGCAAAGGTGATAACTAAATGGCTCATGGAACAAAACATAGAGATTTTGGGTCCATGGCCTGGAAACTCCCCAGATCTTAATCCCATTGAGAACTTGTGGTCAATCATCAAGAGACGGGTGGACAAACAAAAACCAACAAATTCTGGCAAAATGCAAGCATTGATCATGCAAGAATGGACTGCTATCAGTCAGGATTTGGTCCAAAAGTTGATTGAGAGCATGCCAGGAAGAATTACAGAGGTCTTGAAGAAGAAGGGGCAACACTGCAAATATTGACTTGCTGCATTAACTCATTCTAACTGTCAATATAACCTATTGGTACTCATAATATGATTGCAATTATATTTCTGTATGTGATATAAACATCAGACAAACACTAATAAAAACCAGAGGCCAGCAGATCATGGGAAAATATAATTTTGGTGTCATTCTCAAAACTTTTGGCCATGACTGTACATACATACAGACACAGACTCACCATCCCCCGGCTCCATTCCTCCTGCCTGCTCTGATTTCTCCGTTGCAGCAGTGCAGGCCGGGCGCGCACTGCGTGACATCACAGCGCACAGGGCCGTGTCTCCTAGCAGTGACGGGGCCGTGTCTCCTAGCAGTGACGCGGTTGGGCCAGCACAGGGAAGTTAACTGCTGCAGTGCTGGCCCGGCCGATGAAGAAGTAGCGGCGGCCGCTGCTGGGGGAGCGGTCCGGGGCCCCCCCTCCCGCCACTGCTACCGGTATGTGCCGCGGTGGCCCGCACATATAATGAGGGCAATCCGGCATTAGACACCCCGCCCGGAGCCGCGGGCCCTCTGCAGGCTCGGGGGCCTGGGCGGTAGCCCGGATTGCCCTCATTATAATCCGCCTATGCTGCCAACAAATTTTGCAGCATAATGTAGGGCCCGGTGTGAGAAAGCTGGGTCTCTCTCAGAGGTCATGGGTCTTCCAGCAGGACAATGACCCAAAACACACTTCCAAAAGCACTATAAAATGGTTTTAGAGAAAGCACTGGAGACGTCTAAGGTGGCCAGCAATGAGTCCAGACCTGAATCCCATAGAACACCTGTGGAGAGATCTCAAAATGGCAGTTTGGAGAAGGCACCCTTCAAATATCAGGGACCTGGAGCAGTTTGCCAAAGAAGAATGGTCTATAATTCCAGCAGAGCATTGTAAGAAACTCATTGATGGTTACCGGAAGCGGTTGTTCGCAGTTATTTTGGCTAAAGGTTGTGCAACCAAGTATTAGGCTGAGGGTGCCAATACTTTTGTCCGGCCCATTTTTGGAGTTTTGTGTGAAATGATCAAGGTTTTGATTTTTGCTTCATTCTCTTTTGTATTTTTTCCTTGCAAGCAAATTAAATGAAGATAATAATACCAAAGAATTTGTGATTGCAATCATTTTCAGGAAGAAACTGAGTATTATCTGACAGAATTGCAGGGGTGCCAATACTTTTGGCCACCACTGTAATACACTGTGTTCCAAATTATTATGCAAATAATATTTTCTCAGATTTTCCCAAATTACCTATATGAATTGCAGTCATTGTAATTTTCCAGTCAAATAACTATTAGAGTACAATTGAAAGGTTTTTGTACAAACTGCCTATGATAACAGTATATTTAAAAAAAAATAAAAAACTCAAACTGCACTCAAAATGCATGTTCCAAATTATTATGCACAGCAGAGTTTTCAACCTTTTCATTTTAATAAAGAACAAAAAAATGGTCATTTTTGAAATTATAAGCATTAGCAGGTTATTACAAACTGAAATCAAACAGTTTTCAACTCAAAACTTTATTCTAGGTGATGTTACATTTGCACATAGCACCGCTTGTTCGAAAGGAGCTTCTGAACTCTCTCGTCCATTGAATTTGTCAGGTTTTGGATGGTTTCTGCTTCCAATTATTTTGCATGAGGACAGAATACCCTCCCAGAGCTGTTGCTTAGATGTGAACTGCCTCCCGCCATCATAGACACTCCTTTTGATGATGCTCCAGAGGTTCTCAATGGGGTTGAGGTCAGGGGAGCATGGGTGCCACACCATAAGTTTGTCCCCTTTTATGCCCATAGCAGCCAGAGATGCAGATGTGTTATGTGCAGCATGAGACGGGGCATTATCATGCATGAAATGATCTCGATGGTCCAGATGGATGGAGTGGAGGATGGCTGGTTGATGGACACCCCATGCAAACACGGCTACGGTGCTAACAAGGAGAAGGTGGAGTAATGTTTTGGGCTGGAATCATGGGGAGAGAGATTGTCGGCCCTTTTAGGATCCCTGAAGGGGTAAAGATGAACTCCATAATGTATGTTGAGTTTCTCAAACAGCACTTCCTTCCATGGTTCAAGAAGAAGAACCGTGCATTCCGCAGCAAGATCATTTTCATGCATGATAATGCCCCGTCTCATGCTGCACATAACACATCTGCATCTCTGGCTGCTATGGGCATAAAAGGGGACAAACTTATGGTGTGGTACCCATGCTCCCCAGACCTCAACCCCATTGAGAACCTCTTGAGCATCATCAAAAGGCGTGTCTATGATGGCTGGAGGCAGTTCACATCTAAGCAACAGCTCTGGGAGGGTATTCTGTCATCATGCAAAACAATTGGAAGCAGAAACCATCCAAAACCTGACAAATTCAATGGACGAGAGAGTTCAGAAGCTCCATTCGAACAAGCGGTCCTATGTGCAAATGTAACATCACCTAGAATAAAGTTTTGAGTTGAAAACTGTTTGATTTCAGTTTGTAATAACCTGCTAATGCCTATAATTTCAAAAATGAACATTTTTTTTGTTCTTTATTAAAATGAAAAGGTTGAAAACTCTGCTGTGCATAATAATTTGGAACATGCATTTTGAGTGCAGTTTGAGTTTTTTATTTTTTAAAAAATATACTGTTATCATAGGCACTTTGTACAAAAACCTTTCAATTGTACTCTAATAGTTATTTGACTGGAAAATTACAATGACTGCAATTCATATAGGTAATTTGGGAAATCTGAGAAAATATTATTTGCATAATAATTTGGAACACAGTGTAAGTGAGCTGTCATTTATTCATAAGACGTTCTATTCTTCAGAGCTGAGACTGTAAAATAAAAAGTGAAGAATAAAATATCTGATGACTGTTCTGTCACTGTGAGTAAGAAACAGATAATAAAATTAAAGGAAAAAATAACTGAGGGGAGAACCCTGCAGGTTTATTGTCCTTCTATAGCTGTATGGTGGCAGGATGGTGACACTGCTGGAGTCCTGGTGAGGATCTGTGTAGCATCGGCGTCTCTGCCCCTTGCTAGGCAGAGACGCCATCCCTCTAACCTCCCCGCTCCTGGCGCGGCGTCCTCTAGCGCTTCTCTCCCCACTGCTTCCGGCACGCGCTCCTTCCCCGGCTGTGTGCTTAGGGCGCGCGCTCGCGCACTTCCCCTCTCTTAAAGGGACCGCGCACGCCGTCCTAAGGAGTCCCCGGCCAATTGCCAGAGGACCTCCCATATATAAGGCACCTCCTCCAAAATGGAGGAGCCCGAGCAAAGTTGTTTGCACTGTGTCTGATCTGTGCTTCAGCCCTGAGGTCCCGCTCCTAGCCTGACTCCTCTTCCTGCCTGCCAGCCTATTATCTGCCCGTTACCTGCCAGCCTGCTCACCTGGAGTGCTCACCTGTTATCTGCCGGTTACCTGCCTTGGCTATCTGTCCGCTCACCTGGGAGCATCCGCCTGCCTTGTCTGTCAGACCGCTCACCTGGGAGCGCCCACCAGTTACCTGCCAGTTACCTGCCTCGTCTGTCTGGCCGCTCACCTGGGAGCACCCGCCTGTTACCTGCCTCGTCTGTCTGTCCGCTCACCTGGGAGCGCCCACCTGTTACCTGCCAATTACCTGCCTCGTCTGTCTGCCCGCTCACCTGGGAGCGCCCACCTGTTACCTGCCAGTTACCTGCCTCGTCTGTCTGCCGGCTCACCTGGGAGCACCCACCAGTTACCTGCCAGTTACCCGCCTCATCTGTCTGCCCGCTCACCTGGGAGCACCTGCCTGTTTCCTGCCAGCCTGCCTGGAGACCCTGCCGTCACTTGCTGTGACCACCTTCCTGGTAAACCTAAAGACTGCTGCTTGCTCTGCTTTCTTGAACTGTGACCACCTGTCTGCTACCAGAGACTTCCGCCTGCTTGCCGTGTCCATCCGCCATACCGGTCAGTCCCAGCCATCTGACCCGTGGGAGCCACCTGCTCTCTTACAAGGTCGTCCCCAGAGTAGCACCTGGTCCCTCAGCCCGGATCCTCCCTGGTCACAGTGTCGTTAGCTGCCGTACGACCAGGGTTGGTTCGGGTGGATACTTAGTCACGCCCCTCTGGGTCCCTCCTTGCACCTCAGCACAGAGGTTCCACCACCCGGACCCATAACAATCTGCATGATATTAATTTCTGTTGACTTTTTATTGCCAACATATTCTGCAGTGATGTACATATAGTCCCTGCCCACAATGCGGTACACATGAGGGACAATTTCATATTAAGCCAAGTAACCTATGATGTCAGTTTGTTTTTGCAGTATGAGTGAAAATGGAGAACCCAGAGGAAATTCATGCAAACAC
Source organism: Phyllobates terribilis (assembly GCF_046119375.1). NCBI lineage: Eukaryota > Metazoa > Chordata > Amphibia > Anura > Dendrobatidae > Phyllobates > Phyllobates terribilis. The sequence goes on along the minus strand of NW_027362928.1, from coordinate 1,371,462 downwards.
GGGGAGAACATACAAACTCCTTGAAGATGTTGTCCTTTTTATTTACATTATATCCCTACCCTAAACTCATTAAAGTGGTTGTCCAGCTCCTTCTTAACAGCTAAACTGACCATCATAAAATAAACAACTACTTACCACCTGGATCAGCGCTTTTCAACCATCAGGAGACATCTCTGCAGTGGCTTAACTAGAGTCCGATTGGCCCCATGCAAAATTTGGACCTTACCTTCTGTAAGCGTTCTAGAACCTACAAAAACATATATATTCGCCCCCCCCCATGTAATAATGTCCCCCATCCTGTCTCCTTCCTGTAATAATTTTCCTCATCCTGGTCCTTGCCTGTAATAATGTCCTCCGTCCTGGCCCCTTCAAGTAATAATGTTCCCCTCCTGACCCCTTCCTGAATTATTGTCCCCTGTCCTGGGCCCATTCCTGTATTAATGCCCCTCTATCCGATAACAATGTACCCCTTACTGTGCCCTTTCCTGGCAAAATATTCCCCATACTGTGTTCCTTTCTGATATAATGTCTCCCAACTTTGACCACTTCCTGGTATAAAGTCCTCCATCCTTGGCCCCTTCCAGTAATAATGTCCCCTTCCTGAAACCTTCCAGTAATAATGTTCCCCTCTTGGCTTCTTCCTGTGATAATGCCCCACTTCATCCTGGGCCCCATCCTATAACAATTTCCCACATCCTTGGCCCCTTCCTGATATATAGCTCCCCATCCTGAGTCCCTTCCAGTAATAATGTCCCCCTCCTGGCTTCTCCCTGTAATAATGCCCCTCTCCATCCTGGGCCCCATCTTAGAACAATTTCCCACTTCCTGGTCCCCATCCTGCTATATAGCCCCCCATTCTAGGCCCCTTCCAGTAATAATTTGTTCTCCAGTACATTTAAAAAAAAAACAAAACATTAATTCTTACCTTCCCGCTGCCACAATGTGCGGCATCCTCTTTTATAGCTGGTGCAAAAGCCAGCAGCTGACTTTGATGAGCCTGCATGAGTAGCGCAAGACGTCATTTCCATGTGCTGCCCATGACGGGCAAGCCAAGGTCAGCTGCCAGCCTCTGATTGGCCGGCAGCATGTATTGAAGTGCAGGGAATCAGTGGGTCTCTGCGCCACAGTACATTTCATCTGAATGTGCATCCGAGGATGTACATCCAGGTGGAATAAGCACTGGCGTAGGCGACGTCCCCCACATGAGCCTGATTGCCGTCGCCCACTCTTGTGATGTGATCATTACGCCCCTTCCTCCCCGCTGCCAATGGCTGCTGATTGGCTGCAGTGGTCATAAGACATGTCATGTGAAAGCTGGCAGACACAGCCCTGTGATTGGAGGAACCATGTTGGTCCGGGAGGTGTGAAGATTTTTTTTTTTAATTTTCAAAATGGCCAGTAAAGCTATTGGCCATTAGTGGAAAGCCCCTTTAAGAATCACTTTTAAATCAGGTGATAACTCCTTTAAAGTGAGTGTTTGCTTTTAAAACTAATAATTTTGAAACTTTATTTAACAAAACTCAGAGTCTCCTGGTTTTACTGTATAGTTATGGTATTTCAGTAATAAGATTTCTCCATAATTTCAAAATAATGCGACATCGTAAAATCATATAATATTCAACCTAATAAAGAAAAAACTGTGCTCCCCAATTTTAGAAGGCAGGTGTGTACCGGAGCAGACGTCGCATAAATGCAATGATTTTGTGCCTCTACACCTGTTCGGTGTACCGTTACAAATGGACCATTGATCCTAAACTTTCTGAGTCAAGGTCTCATATTTACAAGGTGCTTATTGGCAATCTGAGCAGGCGAATGGCTCTGTGTCCGTATATTCGCTATATACTGCCCGCAATATCTTGTAGAAAGCTCACAGTGTCTAAAAATGTATAAATAGTTCTCTTTGGAGAATTTAATTAGATCCATTCATACCTTACCTTATAATGAGGACTTAAAGGGCTTTTATAACTAGGTAAAACAAGCTTAACGGGACTGTCCAGGACTTATATATTAATGACCGATTTTAGGATAAGTCATCAACAGGGTGGGACTGGGCTGGCGGGGTACCCTCCTGCAGAGGAGAGGGGGAGAAGAGAATGAAGAAAAAAAAAACCTGCGGTTTTAAGGGGCACGGGCCCTTTAAAAGCGCAGGCACAGTGTATGCAGGGACGCGCGCACGCGGCGCTCATTACCTGAACCGCCGCGACACACGTCCCAGTGAAGCAGCTGAAACTGCGCGTCTCCCTTCCCCGGCCAGCATATGATGTCATCGTCATGCGCCTGCTGTGAAGGAGGCGCGCAACTCAGCCGCCGGAGAAGAAGGACACCGCACGGGAGCGCAGGAAGGTAAGAGGTGTCTGTGTCTGTGTGTGTGTCTGTGTGTATATGAGTGGATGCAGAATGGGATGGGCCGCTGGCTGGACACACAAGGGGGGGCCCGCTGGACACACAAGGGGGGACCCTGGCTGGACACACAAGGGGGGGCCCGCCTGGACACACAAGAGGGGCCTTGCTGGACACACAAGGGGGAGCCCTGGCTGGACACACAAGGGGGAACCCTGGCTGGACACACAAGGGGGAGCCCTGGCTGGACACACAAGGGGGGAGCTGGCTGGACACACAAGAGTGAACCCTGACTGGACACACAAGGGGGGAACCCTGGCTTGACACACAAGGGGGGGAGCCTGGCTGGACACATAAGGGGGAGCCTGGCTGGACACATGGGAAAGGGGGGGCAGGATGGCTATATGGGGGGCAGGCTGGACACACAAGGGGGGGCCCGGCTGGACACACAAGAGGGGCCTTGATGGACACACAAGGGGGAGCCCTGGCTGGACACACAAGGGGGAACCCTGGCTGGACACACAAGGAGGAGCCCTGGTTGGACACACAAGGGGGGAGCTGGCTGGACACACAAGAGGGAACCCTGGCTGGACACACAAGGGGGGAACCCTGGCTGGACACACAAGGGGGGGTGTCTGGCTGGACACATAAGGAGGAGCCTGGCTGGACACATGGGAAAGGGGGGCAGGATGGCTATATGGGGGTGCAGGCTGGACACATGGAGGCCAGGATGGATATGTGGGGGGGATGGATATATGGGGGGGCCGGATATATGGGGGGCGGGGCAGGCTGGACACATGATGGCCAGGATGGATATGTGAGGGGGCAGGCTGGACACATGAGGGGCTAGGATAGATATGTGGGGGGGGGCAGGCTCAATACACGTGGGCTAGGATAAATATATGGAGGGGCCACGCTGGACATATGGGGGCCAGAATGGATATATGGAGGGGGTGTCAGGATGGATATATGCAGGGGGGAAGGGCAGGATGGATATATGAGGGGGCAGGCTGGAAACATGGAGGCCAGGATGGATATATGGGGGGGCAGGCTGGAAACATGGAGGCCAGGATGGATATATTGCGGGGGGCAGGCTGGATACATGGAGGCCAGGATGGATATGTAGGGGGGCATGCTGGACACATGGAGGCCAGGATGGATATATAGGGGGGCAGGCTGGACACATGGAGCTTTAGGACGGATATATGGGAGGGGGCAGGCTGGACACATGGAGGCCAGGACAGATATATGGGGGGGCAGGCTGGACACATGGAGGCCAGGATGGATATATGGGGGGAACAGGCAGGCCACATGGGGGACTAGGATGGATATATGGGAGGGGGCAGGCTCGATACACGTGGGCTAGGATAAATATATGGAGGGGTCACACTGGACATATGGGGGCCAGAAGGGATATATGGGGGGGTGTCAGGATGGATATATGCAGGGAAGGGGGGGCCAGGATGGATATATGGGGGTGCCAGGCTGAACAAGGGACTTAATTACTGTTTGGGGCCAGATTGAGGAACATACTTTATTAGTTTATGGTGGCCAGTGGGGAACATTATTATTTTAGAGTCCAATTAGGGACATTATTACTTCTGTAATATAATTTACTTTTTAGGAAATTGTTTTCCATGGGATGGGACAAAAGCGGGCTCCTGTTACTGTGCAGGGCCGCACTATATTGATTTTTTTTCTTCAACTAGTGTAGTGTAGAAGTCGGGGGGTGGAGTGGGAATATTCTCTAGAAGAGATCAGTTATTGATAACTGTGTGTTATTTTCTGCAGAGATGATTCCTGGCTGGAAGAAGTGATGGCTGTCTGTGCCAGATGAAGAAGAAAAGCGAAGATGAAGGACTTCACCTAGAGACGTCACTGGTGAGTCAGTGTATTACATGTACACTTACACTACACACGTGGTCAAAATTGTTGGTACCCCTCGTTTAATGAAAGAAAAACCCACAATGGTCACAGAAATAACTTGAATCTGACAAATATTTTGCTGAACAACCTTTTGAGGCAATCACTGCAATCAAACGATTCCTGTAACTGTCAATGAGACTTCTGCACCTCTCCACAGGTATTTTGGCCACTCCTCATGAGCAAACTGCTCCAGTTGTCTCATGGTTGAAGGTTGCCTTTTCCAGATGTCATGTTTCAGCTCTTTCAGCTCTTTCCAAAGATGCTCAATAGGATTTAGGTCAGGGCTCATAGAAGCCACTTCAGAATAGTCCAATGTTTTCCTCTTAGCCATTGTTGGGTGTTTTTAGCTGTGTGTTTTGGGTCATTATCCTGTTGCAAGACCCATGACCTGCGACTGAGACCACGCTTTCTGACACTGAGCAGCACATTTCTCTCTAGAATCCCTTGATAGTCTTGAGATTTCATTGTACCCTGCACAGATTCAAGACACCCTGTGCCAGATGCAGCAGACCAGCCCCAAAGCATAAAAGAGACTCCTCCATGTTTCACAGTAGGGACAGTGTTCTTATCTTGATATGCTTCATTTTTCCATCTGTGAACATAAAGCTGATGTGCCTTGCCAAAAACTTCCATTTTTGTCTCATCTGTCCATAGGACATTCTCCTAAAAGCTTTGTGACATGTGAACATGTAGTTTGGCAAATTCCAGTCTGGCTTTTTTATGTTTTTTTTTCAACAATGGTGTTCTCCTTGGTCGTCTCCCATGAAGTCCACTTTAGATCAAACAACGACGGATGGTGCGATCTGACACTGATGTTCCTTGAGCTTGAAGTTCACCTTTAATCTCTTTAGAAGTTATCCTGGGCTCTTGTTACCATTCATATTATCCGTCTCTTTGATTTGTTATCAATTTTCCTCCTGCGGCCACGTCCAGGGAGGTTGGCTACAGTCCCATGGATCTTAAATTTCTGAATAATATGTGCAACTGTAGTTACAGGAACATCAAGCTGCTTGGAGATGGTCTTATAACCTTTACCTTTAACATGCTTGTCTATAATTTTCTTTCTAATCTCCTGAGACAACTCTTTCCTTTGCTTCCTCTGGTCCATGTTGAGTGTGGTACACACCATGTCACCAAACAGCACAGTGAGTATCTGTAGCCCTAAATATAGGCCCACTGACTGATTACAAGATTGTAGACACCTGTGATGCTAATTAGTGGACACAACTTGATTTAACATGTCCCTTTTGTCACATTATTTTCAGGGGTACCATCATTTCTGTCCAGGCCTATTTCATGAGTTTAATTTTTTTTTCATTTCTGTGGAAGCAGGGTTGAAAAGCAATGTCTGTCTTTCATTTGTTCATTTTCATCGATTTTTAATTTATTATTACTTTTGTCAGATTCAATTTTTTTCTGTGACCATTGTGGGTTTTTCTTTCATTAAACGAGGGGTACGAACAATTTTGACCACGTGTGTATATAGTATATACAGAGCTCCTGTGTATGTCACTGGTGATCACTGTATTACCTATACACTATATACAGAGCTCCTGTCTATAATGTCACTGGTGATCACTGTGTTACCTGTACACTGACACTATATACAGAGCTTAGTTAGTATTAGTGGTTTTGTATTCATGATCAGTATTGTAGTATTTGGTCACTTTGGGGTGGTAATATATGGTCTGGTCATAGTGTGGCCATATTTGTTCCTTGTATGTGGTATTATTCGGTCACTATGTAGTGGTAATATGTGATCTAGTCATGGTGTGGCGATATTTGTCCCTTTTGTATGTGGTATTATTGGTGTTGATATAGTGGACTGTGTTGTGTATGGCGGTCATTCTGTTCTCGCTGATGTTAACTAGAAAAAGATTTTTTTCCATTAGGCCACAGCCCCACCATCAGTATTTGTTCAGTATTTTTCTCAGGAGTGGCTGCCAAAACCAGGAATGGTTGATAAATGCAGAATTGGTGACTTGTTTCTATTATACCTTTTCTCTGATTGTTCATCACCTGTTTTGGCTCCCACTCCTGAGAAAAAATACTGACTGGACACTGACCGAATACTGATAGTAGGGCCGTGGCCTTAGCGATTAAATACTTGGACCAGAGCGGCAGAGATGCACTTACAGGGGTTCTCCGGTGAAAACAAGTAATCACCTCTCCACAGGATCATTGATAATATTGATTGGTGGGGGTCTGACTGCTTGCACACACCGGCAGAATGTGGAGCTTTTCTCCCCATTAGACTGGAGCGGCATGTGAGATGCGACCACTGATCCATTCATTCTCTCAGTGGCTGTGAGCGCTGCTCTTTTTTGCAAGTCTCTAAGAGAATGAATAGAGCTGCGGTCAGACGTCCCACCTGCCGCAGCATTTTAAAATAGGGATAAGTGTTCTGTCAGGGATAAAACTTCCCCATTCTTCCGATAGGTGCGTTTTCCAATGTTCGGAAACAAATGCTCAATAAGTGATCACCTATCCTGTAGAGCCCATGGATCGGTGATAACTTGTTTTAACTAGTGTTGAGCGAGTATGTTCTGTCCGAGTATGCTCGGGCCGAGCTCCGAGTATTTACAGCTGCTCGGTGATATGGTTGAATCGCTCCCGTGTGCATGATTTGCAACTGTTTGACAGCTTTAACCCCTTAACGACATGTCACGTATTAGTACGCGCATGTCGTTATCCTCCGGTTCAGTGAGGGCTGCTGCGCTGAGCCCGCACTGAACCAAGCACATGTCAGCTGATTATTACAGCTTACATGTGCCCGCAACAGGCGCGGGTGGAATCGCGATCCACCCGCGGCTGTTAACATATTAAATGCCGCTGTCAATCTCCGATAGCGGCATTTAACGCGCGCTTCCTGAAAGCGCGTCACTTACCCCTCCCATCGGCGACCCCGTCACATGATCGTGGGTCGCCGATGGGTGGTCATGACAACCCTGGGTCTGCAGCAGACACCAGTGGTTGTAATGATCCTGTCGCTGTGAGCGCCACCTAGTGGTCGGCGCTCATAGCACAGGACCATTTCTGCTGCATACAGGGGATCTGATCGTCCCCTGTATGTAGCAGAGGCGATCGGACAGTTGCTGCTTCTAGTCTCCTATGGAAACTACAGAAGCAAGCAAAAAGTGAAAAAAAAAGTTTTAAAAAATATGAAAAAAAATAAAAAAATATAAAAGTTTAAATCACCCCCCTTTCGCCTCATTCAAAATAAAATCATAAAAAAAAACCCTACATACACATATTTGGTATCGCCGCATTTAGAATTGCCCTATCTATCAATATAAAAAAAGAATTAATGCGATCGGTAAATGGCGTAATGAGAAAAAAATTCTAAACGCCAGAATTACGTTTTTTGGTCGCCGTAAAATTGCAATAAAATGCAATAACGGGCGATCAAAACATCGGATCTACCCCAAAATAGCATCTATAAAAACTTCAGCTCGGTTCACAAAAAATAAGCCCTCACCTGGCCGAAGATCCCAAAAAATGGAGACGCTACGGGTCTCGGAAAATGGCACCATTTTTTTTTTTTACCAAACTTTGGAATTTTTTTTCATCACTTAAATAAAAAAGAACCTATACATGTTTGGTGTCTTTGAACTCTTAATGACCTGGAGAATAATAATGGCAGGTCAGTTTTAGCATTCAGTGAACGTGGTAAAAAAAATTTTAAAAAAACCTCAGTGGTATTGCACTTTTTTTGCAATTTCACGGCGCTTGGAATTTTTTTCCCGTTTTCCCGTACACGGCATGGTAAAACTAGTAATGGCGTTAAAAAGTACAACTCGTCCCGCAAAAAATAAGCCCTAACATGGCCATATTGACTAAAAAATAAAAACGCTATGGCTCTGGGAACAAGTGGAGCAAAAAGCGAAAATGCAAAAACGGAAAATGCTCCGCGGCTTAAGGGGTTAATACATGTGAGGAATGTCTATTTCTTACACATTCCTCACATGTATTAAAACCGTCAGTCGCAAATCATGCACATGGGAGCGATTCAACCATATCACCGAGGAGCTATAAATACTCGGAGCTCGGCCCGAGCATACTCGCCGAAAGGGTTAACAGAACATACTCGCTCAACACTAGTTTTAACCAAAGAAGCCCTTTAATGCAAACATGTCCATCCCAGTTAGAGTGTCGCCCAGTAGATGTGCAGGAGCCGCCAGTCAATGCTCCACTATAACAGGGAGAGCGGATAACAGATATTTGCATCTTGCTGTAGGTGGGCCCCTAGAGTTAATTTCCCCTGTGGGCCCCAGACACCGCAGTCCGACCCTGGTCATCAATATCAGATCAGTGAGGTTCCAACACACGGCCCCCTCACCAATAAGACAGCAGCTAGAAATACTCAGCGTAGAGACCAAACAGCACAGCGCTGTACACTGTGTAGTGGCCGATCTTGGTACTGCAGCTCCTATTGAAATGATTGTGATCTGAGCTGTAGTACCTGAAACCAGCCATTGCACAGTGTGCGGAGCTGTGCTATTCCAGCTCTTAACACTGTGTACATCATCTTGCAGAAGTAGCTGATGTCTGGGGATTTCAGGTGTCAGACCCCCACTAATCACTGTATGAGTTCTGCTCTACTCCTTTATTAAAGGGGTGGTCTTGTGTTCCTCTCATCAGAAGCTGAAGATTTACAGTTCTGGCCGGTGGCTTGGCTGAGCCGCTTGTCTGAATTGTGCCCTCTTGCATTCTGCGGGCAGAGGCGGCTTTGCCTCTGCAGAATGGGACAGGCACAGGGGCGCTGAAGTCCACCAGTCTGCAAGTGAGCGCTTCTTGCCAAGGAGACCAGCCACTTCTCAGGTGGTCAGTAACCATAGCAATGAGCTGTACACTGCAGAATTAAAAATCTTTTCCTTCTTGAGAACAGAGAAGATTTTGAATAAGAAGGAAATTGCAAAGTTTCTTGTTTTTACAAGCTCTTTGCAATCTTAGCCTTTTAATACATTCATTTTATTTAGTTATATATTTATTTTACTCTCTTATATAGCGCCGTTAGATTTTGTAGCACCTTACAGACATTATCATCACTGTCCCCATTGGGGCTCACAATATGAATTCCCTATCAGTATGTCTTTGGAGTGTGGGAGGAAACCGGAGAACCCGGAGGAAACCCACACAAACACGGGGAGAACATACAAACTCCTTGCAGATGTTGTCCTTGCTATTATATGAACCCAGCCCACAGCGTTAATCATTGACCCACCATGTTGCCCACATTCCTCGGCTTTTTTAAGATTTTCTGCAATGAATAAGAACACTGAAGAAAATCTAGATTGATCAACATTTCCTATCACAAATGCAGTTGCTGCAAAACTTGTCCATAGTCCTGTTCCCAGCTGAAAATTGGATACAATTGTATCTTGTGTAGACAATGCTCTGTGAGCTAAATAGCCGGGATCCACTGCTACAAGGCAGGAAACAGACAGATTCTGCTGATGGGTTCTGCTCCCAGAGCATTATTCAGCCTGGACATCTCAGCTCAGAGCAAAACCAGCTATAAGGCTGTGTGCACACCTAGCAGATTTGATGCAGATTTACATGCGTTTTTTCTGCCAGAGAGAAGCGTTTTCACATGCGTTTTTTCAAGCACTTTTCCAAGCAATTTTGAGCATCACTTGGAAAAGTGCTTGACAAGTTGATCACACAATATAAATCCATGCAACCGACATGGATCTATAATGTGTGAACAACTTAGATGCTTTAAATGCAGCATCTATAGTAAAAAAAAGAAAACGTTAATAAATAAAAAAAAACAACGGTATATTCACCTCTCCGGCGGCCCCCGGTCTGCTCTCCGGTCTCCTCCCGGCCGCGTCTTCTCTCTTCAGCGTCCCGCAGTGTACGGTCAGGACCTGCGGTGACGTCATTTAGTCAGCTGATGGTCACGCGACCATCACCTGATGCCGACGTCAGCGGTCATGCGACCATCACCTGACTAAATGACGTCACCGCAGGTCCTGACAGTACAGACAGCAGACCGGAGGAGACCGGAGAGCAGACCGGGGGCCGCCGGAGAGGTGAATATACAGGTTTTGTTTGTTTTTAACTTTTTTATTTCTTTATTTCACCGCGTGGTAGCCGGGATGAAGAGGAGTTGTAGTCTCGTCTTCCTCCCAGATACCACACGCATCGCGAATAAGCTTCAGCGTAATCGCAGTAGAAATGGTCATGCTGCGTTTTGCAAAGTAATGCGAATTCGGCGCGCAAATTAGCGCATCATGTGCACAGCACATCCGAATTCACATGGCTTTGCATGGCAGACTGTTTTACAAGCGTTTTCGCGGCCGTAAAAACGCCGCAAAAACGCTACAAAAACGCTACGTGGGCACATAGCCTAAGGCTGTGTGCCCACGACGCGTATTTTAAGCGTTTCCGCATGGCAAAAACGCTGCAGAAACGCTTAAAGACGCATGTTAGAAGGCCTGCCATGTTCCCCAATGATAGTCTGCATGTGCTGTGCACATGCTGCGGAAATTTCCGCTGCGGATTATCATTGCGGAAAAAAACGCAGCACTACCAATTATTTTGCGGAAGCGCAGCGTTTTCCTGGCCATTGACTTGCATTGGAACGCATGGATTCCGCTTCACTAGATAAGCACATGCGGAATACATGCGTTCAATGTGCGGATGGTACCCGGGTGTGGAGGATGGGAGACTCTCCTCCGGACCCGGGTACCATAGAACCTGTCAAAATAAAGAATAAAATAAAAAATAAATGTTATATTTACCTTCTGACGGCCCCCGCTGCGCTCGTCCTCCCATGTCGGCAGCTCGCGATAGACTGAAGGACCAGCGCTGACGTCATAGTCATGTGACGGCAGGTCCTTCAGTGTACCGCGATCTGCCGGCAGCCAGGACGGAGCGAAGCGAGACTGCGGGGGCCATCGGAAGGTAAGTATAGATTTATTTTTTTATTTTTAACCAGTCGTTGGGGTCACACTATATAAATCCATGCCGTTTTCATGGATTTCTATAGTGTGACCAAGTTGTCAAGCACTTTCCAAGTGATGCTAAAATCGCTTGTAAAGCGCTTGTCAACCCGCATGCGGAAATGCATGTGAAGAACGCTTCAATTCTGCATGTCCCTGGCAGGAAAAACGCATGTACAATCCGCATATACAATCCGCATGTACAATCCGCATATACAATCCGCATGTACAATCCGCATGTACAATCCGCATGTACAATCCGCATGTACAATCCGCATGTACAATCCGCGTGTACAATCCGCGTGTACAATCCGCATGTACAATCCGCATGTACAATCCGCATGTACAATCCGCGTGTACAATCCGCGTGTACAATCCGCGTGTACAATCCGCATGTACAATCCGCATGTACAATCCGCATGTACAATCCGCATGTACAATCCGCATGTACAATCCGCGTGTACAATCCGCATATACAATCCGCATATACAATCCGCATGTACAATCCGCATGTACAATCCACATGTACAATCCGCATGTACAATCCGCATGTACAATCCGCATGTACAATCCGCATGTACAATCCGCATGCGTTTTTTCTGCCAGCGAGATGCAGAAACGCTCAGGAAAAATCCGGAGCATTTCTGCATCGTGGGCACATAGCCTAAGTCTCTGCATTTGTCTGCTTACACATCTGTACATTTCTGAACACATTCAGCAAAAATTGCAGTATATTTGTTAAAATTGGGCATATAGCATACTATAGGTGCTTCTCACAAAATTAGAATATCATCAAAAAGTTAATTTATTTCAGTTCTTCAATACAAATAGTAAAACTCATATTATATAGAGTCATTACAGACAGAGTGATCTATTTCAAGTGTTTATTTCTGTTAATGTTATTATCTCAGTAAATTAGAATACTTTATAACACCAGCTTGAAAAATGTTTTTAAAATCTGAAATGTTGTCCTACTGAAATATATGTTCAGTAAATGCCCTCAATACTTGGCCAGGCTCCTTTTGCATCAATTACTGCATCAATGCGGCAATGTGGCATGGAGGCGATCAGCCTGTGACACTGCTGAGGTGTTATGGAAGCCCAGGTGGCTTTGATAGAAGCCTTCAGCTCGTCTGCATTGTTGGGTCTGGTGTCTCTCATCTTTCTCTTGACAATACCCCATAGATTCTCTATAATAGATTCTCTATGGGGTTAAGGTCAGGTGAGTTTGCTGCCAATCAAGCACAGTGATACTGTTGTGTAAACCAGGTATTGGTACTTTTGGCAGTGTGGACAGGGGCCAAGTCCTGCTGGAAAATGACATTTCCATCTCCAAAAAGCTTGTGGGCAGAGGGAAGCATGAAGGGCTCTACAATGTCCTGGTAGACGGGTGCGCTGACTTTGGTCTTGATAAAACACAGTGGACCTACACCAGCAGATGACATGGCTCCCCAAACCATCACCGATTGTGGAAACTTCACACGAGACCTCCAGCAGCTTGGATTGTGGCCTCTCCACTCTTCCTCCAGACTCTGGGACCTTGATTTCCAAATTAAATGCAAAATTTACTTTCATCGGAAAACAACACCTTGGACCACTGAGCAACAGTCCAGGTGTTTTTCTCCTTGGCCCAGGTAAGATGCTTCTGGCGTTGTCTATTGGTCATGAGTGGCTCGACACAAGGAATGTGACACTTGTAGCCCATGTCCTGGATACGTCTGTGTGTGGTGGCTCTTGAAGCAATGACTCCAGCAGCAGTCCACGCCTTGTGAATCTTCCCCAAATGTTTGAATGGCCTTTCCTTAACAATCTTTTCAAGGCTGCGGTTATCCCGGTTGCTTGTGCACCTCTTCCTACCACACTTTTTCTTTCCACTCAACTTTCCATAAATATGCTTGGATACAGCACGCTGTTAACAGCCAGCTTCTTTAGCAATGACCTTTTGTGGTTTACACTCCTTGTGGAGTGTGTCAATGACTGCCTTCTGGACATCTGTCAAGTCAGCAGTCTTCCCCATGATTGTGGAGCCTACTGAAACAGACAAAGGGACCTTTTTAAATGCGTAAGAAGCCTTTGCAGGTGATTTTATTCTTCTAATTTACTGAGATAATGACTTTGTGTTTTCATTGGCTGTAAGCCATCATTATCAACATTAACAGAAATAAACACTTGAAATAGATCACTCTGTAATGACTCTGTATAATATATGAGTTTCACTTTTTGGATTGAAGAACTGAAATAAATAAACTTTTTGATGATATTCTAATTTTGTGAGAAGCACCTGTATGTTTGATGCATCTCATTAGCTAAGCTCAACCTCTTCCTTGCTTCACCTCAATTTGAGCCATAAATTGTGATATTTCATTTTGGTGCATTTTATGACTCCTTTTTGTCACACTTTTCTCATAACTATTTTTTTTATAACTGAGGGAAAATAACAAAATCTTATTTGTTGTACTCAAGTTTTCACAGAAACATCTGATAAAGTGTTGACTTATTTTTCTGAGTTAAACTCTTCCTTTTGGCCCTCTATATATTTGAGTTTGACAGCCCTGATGTAGATGGATGATGATGTGGCAAGAAGGGGCAGAGGGGCAGAGCCTCCTGGCTCTCAGCTTCGCTCTCCACTGCTCACAGGAGACAGCAGTTACTTCACAAATGTAACTGATAGAAAAGATGTCACGTAAGAGGGGGTCAGGGGAGCGATGTGCTGCAGGAAGAGGAGGATTAGGCAGGGAGCGCTGTGCTGCAGGAAGAGGAGGATTAGGCAGGGGAGTGATGTAAGGCAGGAGGGGGAGGCTTAGGCAGGGAAGCGATGTGCTGCAGGAAGAGGTGGCTTATGCAGGGGAGTGATGTAATGCAATAGGAGAGGATTAGGCAGGGAGCGATATGCTGCAGGAAGTGCAGGATTTGGCAGTTGCCGATGTGGTGCAAGAGGGGATTTGGCAGTGGGTGATGTGGTGCAGGAAGGGGGAGATTTAGAAAGGGCACAATGTGCTGCAAGGAGGGGAGGATTAGACGGGAGCAATGTGCCGCAAGAGGGGGAGGTTTAGACAGGGGAGTGATGTGCTGCAGGAGTGGGAGAATTAAGCGGTGAGGAACATGCTGCAGGATGGGGAGGGTTAGGCAGGGGAGCAATGTGCTGCAGGTGGAAGGAGAATCTGTGACTACAGCCCAGTGTTTAAGGTTTATTGGAGCCTGTCTTTTATATATTTTATTGTTTTTTTTTCTGACAAAACTGCATAACATCTGACATGAAGTCCGCTTAGCAGTCACTGTCCCTGTAGATTGTTACTGTCCAGGTTCACCGCGGTCTCTTTTTGTTTTTAGTGCCAATCTGACAGCAGTGAAGGTTCCGCTGATAATGGCGGTCGGGTTCCGAATAGAATGTTCATGTCTGTTCTCATTGTAGTAACATCACGGAATATGCTAATTTCTTCTGACCACACCCGATGACTGAATAAAAGCGCCTCACCCACTTGTCTATGTCATCACTTTGTGGTGTCACAATGATCTAAGGGGATAAAGAAACGCTCCTGGCAGCTTTACAGTCATTCGTCCCTTCGTGTTAAAGGAGCAGGATGATAGAGCCGCACCATGCCAGCCAGAAGAAAAGAAAGTGGAGCCCTTCAAGATGATGAAGCAAGAAAGCAGACTGTGGAAGGCCATCCAGGACCAAGAGCATCATGAGGGCCTGGTAACGTATACTACACAACTGTTCTGTATATGCTCATGCCATGTAAACCTATGGTGGCCGATTCATCAAGGCTGGTGGATTTCTATACCAGCATTCATGAAGCACCTA
Source organism: Phyllobates terribilis (assembly GCF_046119375.1). Lineage (NCBI taxonomy): Eukaryota > Metazoa > Chordata > Amphibia > Anura > Dendrobatidae > Phyllobates > Phyllobates terribilis. The sequence goes on along the minus strand of NW_027362928.1, from coordinate 1,356,441 downwards.
TTGGAGGAACGTGCACCAAATTCATTAAAAAGACTAAACCTCTTAATGAACTTGACTCATCCTTAAAGGGGTTGTTCCCTTTCAATAAATGAATGTCCCTAGCTGCAGGTCATTTAATTAAAAAAAAGAGGTTCCACCATCTCAGTGCTGCAGCAGCTCAGTGCGCTCAGCTGGGCAGTCCGTCTGATTACATTTGTTGGCTGCGGCAGTATTGAGGTGATGTCAGTGCCATACACAATCCCAGGAATGGGTCAGGACAGCACAGTTTGATTCTTTATACCTGCAGCCAGGGTCATTCATTTATTGAAATATCCCCTTAAAGCTAACGTACTACACCTCAAGAAATGTACTCCAGTCAAAAGATGGAGTCAATTTCAGTCCTATTTTACACCACTTTTCCAGCCTAATTTGTAATAAGTTTTCAGGTAAAGCTAAGCCACAAGCGGTCCAGATAAGCTCTGTTCACTATTTAAGAAGTTAAAAGAGTGGGTGTAAAAAGGTCAGAGTATTCAAATGTAAGTTGTGCAGGAATTTACTGAGATTCAAACAGTTGTGCAACACATTTCCGGTGAAAACTGCTTGATGAAAAATGTTCCTTGAATAATATAACATTTCAGGTTAGTGGTAATAGATTTTATTATGGGATGTTGATCCAGGGAACTAGTCTGATTGCCATATGTGGAGTCGGGAAGGAATTTCTCCCCTAAAATGGGGCAATTAGCATCTGCCTCATGGGGTTTTTGCCTTCCTCTGGATCAACACATTAGCTTTTAGGTTGAACTTGATGGACTTGTGTCTTTCAACCTTAAAACTATGAAACTGTCCCTGTATTGAGGTTCAAGGGTGAAGCCCAGGGTTCATTTGGAACCATCAGAAATGGTGTGTTTTGCGCCCAGTCTGTCCAAGGAAGCCTGTTTGAGCCAACGGCCTCAGAAATATCCTAACATTTCAGAAAGTAGCAATAGTTAGGGTGGCTGAACCATTCTAGCCTTAAGTTTGCTCCTCCAGTCAGCATCTACTATGTAGATGCAATCAATGCCATGTAATAAGTCTTTATCGCTGTACAGGGCTGTAAGAGTGAAGGCCAGAGTTCCTTTGGAACCTGTAGGATAGACTGGCTTTTGCCAAGTCTTTCCAAAGAAGCTTTTTTGAGCCATAGGCCTCAGACAGGTCCTAACAAGAAAGTGGCATTAGATAGGTTTTTCTTTAGTTAGGATTGATTCAACTACTCAAGCCTCAAGCGCACTCCTCCGGCCAGCAGCTACTCTGTAGATGCAACCCTGGGCCTATGGTAAGTATCTATCCCTGTACAGGGGTGTAATGGTAAAAACCTGGGTTCCCTTGGGATCTGCAGAATGGAGTAGCTTGCGCCAAGTCTGTCCGAGGAAGTCTGTTTGAGCCAACAGCCTTAAACAGATCCCAGTATTTAGGAAAAAAAAAAGCTTCAGTTAGAGTTGAATCAACCACTATAGCCTCAAGCTCGCTCCTCCGGCCAGCAGCTACTCTGTAGATGCAGCCCTGGGCCTATGGTAAGTATCTATCCATGTACAGGCGTGTAATGGTAAAGGCCAGGGTTCCCTTGGGATCTGCAGAATGGAGTAGCTTGCGCCAAGTCTGTCCGAGAAAGCCTTTTTGAGCTGATGGATTTAAACAAATTTCAACATTTAGGAAAAAAGCATTAATCTATTTCAGTTAGAGTTAATTCAATTACTCTAGCATAAAGATCCTAATTCACTTTGTCTAAAGGAAGTTAGTTGGCAAATTTTTATTGTGTGAGCAATGAGGTTATGGAACTCTCTACCACATGAACTTGAAATACTTAATTTTCTAAAAAAAATTCAAGGAGGGCATATGTGTGCCTTTCTTGAATAATATAAAATTGCAGGTTATCCGTACTAGATTTTGTTATGGGACGTTGATCCAGGGAACTAGTCTGATTGCCATATGTGGAGTCGGGAAGGAATTTTTCCTCTAATATGGGGCAATTAGCATCTGCCTCATGGGGTTTTTGCCTTCCTCTGGATCAACACATTAGCTTTTAGGTTGAACTTGATGGACTTGTGTCTTTCAACCTTAAAACTATGAAACTGTCCATGTATTGAGGTTCAAGGGTGAAGCCCAGGGTTCATTTGGAAACATCAGAAATGGTGTGTTTTGCGCCCAGTCTGTCCAAGGAAGCCTGTTTGAGCCAACGGCCTCAGAAATATCCTAACATTTAAGAAAGTAGCAATAGTTAGGGTTGGCTGAACCATTCTAGTCTTAAGTTTGCCCCTCCAGCCAGTATCTACTATGTAGATGCAATCAAGGCCCTGCAATAAGTCTTTATCGCTGTACAGAGCTGAAAGAGTGAAGGCCAGAGTTCCTTTGGAACCTGTAGGATAGACTGGCTTTTGCCAAGTCTTTCCAAAGAAGCTTTTTTGAGCCATAGGCCTCAGACAGGTCCTAACAAGAAAGTGGCATTAGATAGGTTTTTCTTTAGTTAGGATTGATTCAACTACTCAAGCCTCAAGCGCACTCCCCCGGCCAGCAGCTACTCTGTAGATGCAACCCTGGGCCTATGGTAAGTATCTATCCCTGTACAGGGGTGTAATGATAAAAAACAGGGTTCCCTTGGGATCTGCAGAATGGAGTAGCTTGCGCCAAGTCTGTCCGAGGAAGTCTGTTTGAGCCAACAGCCTTAAACAGATCCCAGTATTTAGGAAAAAAAAGCTTTAGTTAGAGTTGAATCAACCACTATAGCCTCAAGCTCGCTCCTCCGGCCAGCAGCTACTCTGTAGATGCAGCCCTGGGCCTATGGTAAGTATCTATCCCTGTACAGGGGTGTAATGGTAAAGGCCAGGGTTCCCTTGGGATCTGCAGAATGGAGTAGCTTGCGCCAAGTCTGTCCGAGAAAGCCTTTTTGAGCTGATGGATTTAAACAAATTTCAACATTTAGGAAAAAAGCATTAATCTATTTCAGTTAGAGTTAATTCAATTACTCTAGCATAAAGATCCTAATTCACTTTGTCTAAAGGAAGTTAGTTGGCAAATTTTTATTGTGTGAGCAATGAGGTTATGAAACTCTCTACCACATGAAATTGAAATACTTAATTTTCTAAAAAAAATTCAAGGAGGGCATGTGTGTGCCTTTCTTGAATAATATAAAATTGCAGGTTATCCGTACTAGATTTTGTTATGGGACGTTGATCCAGGGAACTAGTCTGATTGCCATATGTGGAGTCGGGAAGGAATTTTTCCCCAAATATGGGGCAATTAGCATCTGCCTCATGGGGTTTTTGCCTTCCTCTGGATCAACACATTAGCTTTTAGGTTGAACTTGATGGACTTGTGTCTTTCAACCTTAAAACTATGAAACGGTCCCTGTATAGAGGTTCAAGGGTGAAGCCCAGGGTTCATTTGGAAACATCAGAAATGGTGTGTTTTGCGCCCAGTCTGTCCAAGGAAGCCTGTTTGAGCCAACGGCCTCAGAAATATCTTAACATTTAAGAAAGTAGCAATAGTTAGGGTTGGCTGAACCATTCTAGCCTTAAGTTTGCCCCTCCAGTCAGCATCTACTATGTAGATGCAATCAAGGCCCTGTAATAAGTCTTTATCGCTGTACAGGGCTGTAAGAGTGAAGGCCAGAGTTCCTTTGGAACCTGTAGGATAGACTGGCTTTTGCCAAGTCTTTCCAAAGAAGCTTTTTTGAGCCATAGGCCTCAGACAGGTCCTAACAAGAAAGTGGCATTAGATAGGTTTTTCTTTAGTTAGGATTGATTCAACTACTCAAGCCTCAAGCGCACTCCTCCGGCCAGCAGCTACTCTGTAGATGCAACCCTGGGCCTATGGTAAGTATCTATCCCTGTACAGGGGTGTAATGGTAAAAACCAGGGTTCCCTTGGGATCTGCAGAATGGAGTAGCTTGCGCCAAGTCTGTCCGAGGAAGTCTGTTTGAGCCAACAGCCTTAAACAGATCCCAGTATTTAGGAAAAAAAAGCTTTAGTTAGAGTTGAATCAACCACTATAGCCTCAAGCTCGCTCCTCCGGCCAGCAGCTACTCTGTAGATGCAGCCCTGGGCCTATGGTAAGTATCTATCCCTGTACAGGGGTGTAATGGTAAAGGCCAGGGTTCCCTTGGGATCTGCAGAATGGAGTAGCTTGCGCCAAGTCTGTCCGAGAAAGCCTTTTTGAGCTGATGGATTTAAACAAATTTCAACATTTAGGAAAAAAGCATTAATCTATTTCAGTTAGAGTTAATTCAATTACTCTAGCATAAAGATCCTAATTCACTTTGTCTAAAGGAAGTTAGTTGGCAAATTTTTATTGTGTGAGCAATGAGGTTATGAAACTCTCTACCACATGAAATTGAAATACTTAATTTTCTAAAAAAAATTCAAGGAGGGCATGTGTGTGCCTTTCTTGAATAATATAAAATTGCAGGTTATCCGTACTAGATTTTGTTATGGGACGTTGATCCAGGGAACTAGTCTGATTGCCATATGTGGAGTCGGGAAGGAATTTTTCCCCTAATATGGGGCAATTAGCATCTGCCTCATGGGGTTTTTGCCTTCCTCTGGATCAACACATTAGCTTTTAGGTTGAACTTGATGGACTTGTGTCTTTCAACCTTAAAACTATGAAACGGTCCCTGTATAGAGGTTCAAGGGTGAAGCCCAGGGTTCATTTGGAAACATCAGAAATGGTGTGTTTTGCGCCAAGTCTGTCCAAGGAAGCCTGTTTGAGCCAACGGCCTCAGAAATATCCTAACATTTAAGAAAGTAGCAATAGTTAGGGTTGGCTGAACCATTCTAACCTTAAGTTTGCCCCTCCAGTCAGCATCTACTATGTAGATGCAATCAAGGCCCTGTAATAAGTCTTTATCACTGTACAGGGATGTAAGAGTGAAGGTCAGAGTTCCTTTGGAACCTGTAGGATAGACTGGCTTTTGCCAAGTCTTTCCAAAGAAGCTTTTTTGAGCCATAGGCCTCAGACAGGTCCTAACAAGAAAGTGTCATTAGATAGGTTTTTCTTTAGTTAGGATTGACTCAACTACTCAAGCCTCAAGCGCACTCCTCCGGCCAGCAGCTACTCTGTAGATGCAACCCTGGGCCTATGGTAAGTATCTATCCCTGTACAGGGGTGTAATGGTAAAAACCAGGGTTCCCTTGGGATCTGCAGAATGGAGTAGCTTGCGCCAAGTCTGTCCGAGGAAGTCTGTTTGAGCCAACAGCCTTAAACAGATCCCAGTATTTAGGAAAAAAAAGCTTTAGTTAGAGTTGAATCAACCACTATAGCCTCAAGCTCGCTCCTCCGGCCAGCAGCTACTCTGTAGATGCAGCCCTGGGCCTATGGTAAGTATCTATCCCTGTACAGGGGTGTAATGGTAAAGGCCAGGGTTCCCTTGGGATCTGCAGAATGGAGTAGCTTGCGCCAAGTCTGTCCGAGAAAGCCTTTTTGAGCTGATGGATTTAAACAAATTTCAACATTTAGGAAAAAAGCATTAATCTATTTCAGTTAGAGTTAATTCAATTACTCTAGCATAAAGATCCTAATTCACTTTGTCTAAAGGAAGTTAGTTGGCAAATTTTTATTGTGTGAGCAATGAGGTTATGAAACTCTCTACCACATGAAATTGAAATACTTAATTTTCTAAAAAAAATTCAAGGAGGGCATGTGTGTGCCTTTCTTGAATAATATAAAATTGCAGGTTATCCGTACTAGATTTTGTTATGGGACGTTGATCCAGGGAACTAGTCTGATTGCCATATGTGGAGTCGGGAAGGAATTTTTCCCCTAATATGGGGCAATTAGCATCTGCCTCATGGGGTTTTTGCCTTCCTCTGGATCAACACATTAGCTTTTAGGTTGAACTTGATGGACTTGTGTCTTTCAACCTTAAAACTATGAAACGGTCCCTGTATAGAGGTTCAAGGGTGAAGCCCAGGGTTCATTTGGAAACATCAGAAATGGTGTGTTTTGCGCCAAGTCTGTCCAAGGAAGCCTGTTTGAGCCAACGGCCTCAGAAATATCCTAACATTTAAGAAAGTAGCAATAGTTAGGGTTGGCTGAACCATTCTAACCTTAAGTTTGCCCCTCCAGTCAGCATCTACTATGTAGATGCAATCAAGGCCCTGTAATAAGTCTTTATCACTGTACAGGGATGTAAGAGTGAAGGTCAGAGTTCCTTTGGAACCTGTAGGATAGACTGGCTTTTGCCAAGTCTTTCCAAAGAAGCTTTTTTGAGCCATAGGCCTCAGACAGGTCCTAACAAGAAAGTGTCATTAGATAGGTTTTTCTTTAGTTAGGATTGACTCAACTACTCAAGCCTCAAGCGCACTCCTCCGGCCAGCAGCTACTCTGTAGATGCAACCCTGGGCCTATGGTAAGTATCTATCCCTGTACAGGGGTGTAATGGTAAAAACCAGGGTTCCCTTGGGATCTGCAGAATGGAGTAGCTTGCGCCAAGTCTGTCCGAGGAAGTCTGTTTGAGCCAACAGCCTTAAACAGATCCCAGTATTTAGGAAAAAAAAGCTTTAGTTAGAGTTGAATCAACCACTATAGCCTCAAGCTCGCTCCTCCGGCCAGCAGCTACTCTGTAGATGCAACCCTGGGCCTATGGTAAGTATCTATCCCTGTACAGGGGTGTAAAGGTAAAGGCCAGGGTTCCCTTGGGATCTGCAGAATGGAGTAGCTTGCGCCAAGTCTGTCCGAGAAAGCCTTTTTGAGCTGATGGATTTAAACAAATTTCAACATTTAGGAAAAAAGCATTAATCTATTTCAGTTAGAGTTAATTCAATTACTCTAGCATAAAGATCCTAATTCACTTTGTCTAAAGGAAGTTAGTTGGCAAATTTTTATTGTGTGAGCAATGAGGTTATGAAACTCTCTACCACATGAAATTAAAATACTTAATTTTCTAAAAAAAATTCAAGGAGGGCATGTGTGTGCCTTTCTTGAATAAAATAAATTTGCAGGTTATCCGTACTAGATTTTGTTATGGGACGTTGATCCAGGGAACTAGTCTGATTGCCATATGTGGAGTCGGGAAGGAATTTTTCCCCTAATATGGGGCAATTAGCATCTGCCTCATGGGGTTTTTGCCTTCCTCTGGATCAACACATTAGCTTTTAGGTTGAACTTGATGGACTTGTGTCTTTCAACCTTAAAACTATGAAACGGTCCCTAAACCAGACAATGTGAACTGAGGTCTAAGATGGCAGACATACAAGAAACAGAGGCATGTTCACACTAGCAAAAAAGAAAAAAAGAAGCAAGACAAAATTATATCTCATACCCTACCATAATTATATATAAATGTAAAGCAAAATTGCATAATAAATATAGCGTACTTAGTGAACTATTTTTGATCAAAAAAAGTATACAAGCCGTCCCACCAGCGGCAAGGTGACCCTAAATTGGGACGGTACCTATACTGCCTATATTAAAAACCTTACTGTATATTAAAGTTGAAGTAATGCATATAAAAGGGTAGACAAATAGGACCGGGTCCCAACTCCAGACCACCTAGGCCCGTGGTAAGCTACATATATACCAATCAGCTCAACAAAGGGCATGCCACACCCTTAAAATGCACAGAATGCAAACAAGTCAAAAAACCAGACAATGTGAACTGAGGTCTAAGATGGCAGACATACAAGAAACAGAGGCATGTTCACACTAGCAAAAAAGAAAAAAAGAAGCAAGACAAAATTATATCTCATACCCTACCATAATTATATATAAATGTAAAGCAAAATTGCATAATAAATATAGGGTACTTAGTGAACTATTTTTGATCAAAAAAAGTATACAAGCCGTCCCACCAGCGGCAAGGTGACCCTAAATTGGGACGGTACCTATACTGCCTATATTAAAAACCTTACTGTATATCAAAGTTGAAGTAATGCATATAAAAGGGTAGACAAATAGGACCGGGTCCCAACTCCAGACCACCTAGGCCCGTGGTAAGCTACATATATACCAATCAGCTCAACAAAGGGCATGCCACACCCTTAAATTGCACAGAATGCAAACAAGTCAAAAAACCAGACAATGTGAACTGAGGTCTAAGATGGCAGACATACAAGAAACAGAGGCATGTTCACACTAGCAAAAAAGAAAAAAAGAAGCAAGACAAAATTATATCTCATACCCTACCATAATTATATATAAATGTAAAGCAAAATTGCATAATAAATATAGGGTACTTAGTGAACTATTTTTGATCAAAAAAAGTATACAAGCCGTCCCACCAGCGGCAAGGTGACCCTAAATTGGGACGGTACCTATACTGCCTATATTAAAAACCTTACTGTATATCAAAGTTGAAGTAATGCATATAAAAGGGTAGACAAATAGGACCGGGTCCCAACTCCAGACCACCTAGGCCCGTGGTAAGCTACATATATACCAATCAGCTCAACAAAGGGCATGCCACACCCTTAAATTGCACAGAATGCAAACAAGTCAAAAAACCAGACAATGTGAACTGAGGTCTAAGATGGCAGACATACAAGAAACAGAGGCATGTTCACACTAGCAAAAAAGAAAAAAAGAAGCAAGACAAAATTATATCTCATACCCTACCATAATTATATATAAATGTAAAGCAAAATTGCATAATAAATATAGGGTACTTAGTGAACTATTTTTGATCAAAAAAAGTATACAAGCCGTCCTACCAGCGGCAAGGTGACCCTAAATTGGGACGGTACCTATACTGCCTATATTAAAAACCTTACTGTATATCAAAGTTGAAGTAATGCATATAAAAGGGTAGACAAATAGGACCGGGTCCCAACTCCAGACCACCTAGGCCCGTGGTAAGCTACATATATACCAATCAGCTCAACAAAGGGCATGCCACACCCTTAAATTGCACAGAATGCAAACAAGTAAAAAAACCAGACAATGTGAACTGAGGTCTAAGATGGCAGACATACAAGAAACAGAGGCATGTTCACACTAGCAAAAAAGAAAAAAAGAAGCAAGACAAAATTATATCTCATACCCTACCATAATTATATATAAATGTAAAGCAAAATTGCATAATAAATATAGGGTACTTAGTGAACTATTTTTGATCAAAAAAAGTATACAAGCCGTCCCACCAGCGGCAAGGTGACCCTAAATTGGGACGGTACCTATACTGCCTATATTAAAAACCTTACTGTATATCAAAGTTGAAGTAATGCATATAAAAGGGTAGACAAATAGGACCGGGTCCCAACTCCAGACCACCTAGGCCCGTGGTAAGCTACATATATACCAATCAGCTCAACAAAGGGCATGCCACACCCTTAAATTGCACAGAATGCAAACAAGTCAAAAAAACAGACAATGTGAACTGAGGTCTAAGATGGCAGACATACAAGAAACAGAGGCATGTTCACACTAGTAAAAAAGAAAAAAAGAAGCAAGACAAAATTATATCTCATACCCTACCATAATTATATATAAATGTAAAGCAAAATTGCATAATAAATATAGGGTACTTAGTGAACTATTTTTGATCAAAAAAAGTATACAAGCCGTCCCACCAGCGGCAAGGTGACCCTAAATTGGGACGGTACCTATACTGCCTATATTAAAAACCTTACTGTATATCAAAGTTGAAGTAATGCATATAAAAGGGTAGACAAATAGGACCGTGTCCCAACTCCAGACCACCTAGGCCCGTGGTAAGCTACATATATACCAATCAGCTCAACAAAGGGCATGCCACACCCTTAAATTGCACAGAATGCAAACAAGTCAAAAAACCAGACAATGTGAACTGAGGTCTAAGATGGCAGACATACAAGAAACAGAGGCATGTTCACACTAGCAAAAAAGAAAAAAAGAAGCAAGACAAAATTATATCTCATACCCTACCATAATTATATATAAATGTAAAGCAAAATTGCATAATAAATATAGGGTACTTAGTGAACTATTTTTGATCAAAAAAAGTATACAAGCCGTCCCACCAGCGGCAAGGTGACCCTAAATTGGGACGGTACCTATACTGCCTATATTAAAAACCTTACTGTATATCAAAGTTGAAGTAATGCATATAAAAGGGTAGACAAATAGGACCGGGTCCCAACTCCAGACCACCTAGGCCCGTGGTAAGCTACATATATACCAATCAGCTCAACAAAGGGCATGCCACACCCTTAAATTGCACAGAATGCAAACAAGTCAAAAAACCAGACAATGTGAACTGAGGTCTAAGATGGCAGACATACAAGAAACAGAGGCATGTTCACACTAGCAAAAAAGAAAAAAAGAAGCAAGACAAAATTATATCTCATACCCTACCATAATTATATATAAATGTAAAGCAAAATTGCATAATAAATATAGGGTACTTAGTGAACTATTTTTGATCAAAAAAAGTATACAAGCCGTCCCACCAGCGGCAAGGTGACCCTAAATTGGGACGGTACCTATACTGCCTATATTAAAAACCTTACTGTATATCAAAGTTGAAGTAATGCATATAAAAGGGTAGACAAATAGGACCGGGTCCCAACTCCAGACCACCTAGGCCCGTGGTAAGCTACATATATACCAATCAGCTCAACAAAGGGCATGCCACACCCTTAAATTGCACAGAATGCAAACAAGTCAAAAAACCAGACAATGTGAACTGAGGTCTAAGATGGCAGACATACAAGAAACAGAGGCATGTTCACACTAGCAAAAAAGAAGCAAGACAAAAATATATCTCATACCCTACCATAATTATATATAAATGTAAAGCAAAATTGCATAATAAATATAGGGTACTTAGTGAACTATTTTTGATCAAAAAAAGTATACAAGCCGTCCCACCAGCGGCAAGGTGACCCTAAATTGGGACGGTACCTATACTGCCTATATTAAAAACCTTACTGTATATCAAAGTTGAAGTAATGCATATAAAAGGGTAGACAAATAGGACCGGGTCCCAACTCCAGACCACCTAGGCCCGTGGTAAGCTACATATATACCAATCAGCTCAACAAAGGGCATAGGTACCGTCCCAATTTAGGGTCACCTTGCCGCTGGTGGGACGGCTTGTATACTTTTTTTGATCAAAAATAGTTCACTAAGTACCCTATATTTATTATGCAATTTTGCTTTACATTTATATATAATTATGGTAGGGTATGAGATATAATTTTGTCTTGCTTCTTTTTTTCTTTTTTGCTAGTGTGAACATGCCTCTGTTTCTTGTATGTCTGCCATCTTAGACCTCAGTTCACATTGTCTGGTTTTTTGACTTGTTTGCATTCTGTGCAATTTAAGGGTGTGGCATGCCCTTTGTTGAGCTGATTGGTATATATGTAGCTTACCACGGGCCTAGGTGGTCTGGAGTTGGGACCCGGTCCTATTTGTCTACCCTTTTATATGCATTACTTCAACTTTGATATACAGTAAGGTTTTTAATATAGGCAGTATAGGTACCGTCCCAATTTAGGGTCACCTTGCCGCTGGTGGGACGGCTTGTATACTTTTTTTGATCAAAAATAGTTCACTAAGTACCCTATATTTATTATGCAATTTTGCTTTACATTTATATATAATTATGGTAGGGTATGAGATATAATTTTGTCTTGCTTCTTTTTTGCTAGTATGAAACGGTCCCTGTATAGAGGTTCAAGGGTGAAGCCCAGGGTTCATTTGGAAACATCAGAAATGGTGTGTTTTGCGCCCAGTCTGTCCAAGGAAGCCTGTTTGAGCCAACGGCCTCAGAAATATCCTAACATTTAAGAAAGTAGCAATAGTTAGGGTTGGCTGAACCATTCTAGCCTTAAGTTTGCCCCTCCAGTCAGCATCTACTATGTAGATGCAATCAAGGCCCTGTAATAAGTCTTTATCGCTGTACAGGGCTGTAAGAGTGAAGGCCAGAGTTCCTTTGGAACCTGTAGGATAGACTGGCTTTTGCCAAGTCTTTCCAAAGAAGCTTTTTTGAGCCATAGGCCTCAGACAGGTCCTAACAAGAAAGTGGCATTAGATAGGTTTTTCTTTAGTTGGGAATGATTCAACTACTCAAGCCTCAAGCGCACTCCTCCGGCCAGCAGCTACTCTGTAGATGCAACCCTGGGCCTATGGTAAGTATCTATCCCTGTACAGGGGTGTAATGGTAAAAACCAGGGTTCCCTTGGGATCTGCAGAATGGAGTAGCTTGCGCCAAGTCTGTCCAAGGAAGTCTGTTTGAGCCAACAGCCTTAAACAGATCCCAGTATTTAGGAAAAAAAAGCTTTAGTTGGAGTTGAATCAACCACTATAGCCTCAAGCTCGCTCCTCCGGCCAGCAGCTACTCTGTAGATGCAGCCCTGGACCTATGGTAAGTATCTATCCCTGTACAGGGGTGTAATGGTAAAGGCCAGGGTTCCCTTGGGATCTGCAGAATGGAGTAGCTTGCGCCAAGTCTGTCCGAGAAAGCCTTTTTGAGCTGATGGATTTAAACAAATTTCAACATTTAGGAAAAAAGCATTAATCTATTTCAGTTAGAGTTAATTCAATTACTCTAGCATAAAGATCCTAATTCACTTTGACTTTGTCTAAAGGAAGTTAGTTGGCAAATTTTTATTGTGTGAGCAATGAGGTTATGAAACTCTCTACCACATGAAATTGAAATACTTAATTTTCTAAAAAAAAATTCAAGGAGGGCATGTGTGTGCCTTTCTTAAATAATTTAAAATTGCAGGTTATCCGTACTAGATTTTGTTATGGAACGTTGATCCAGGGAACTAGTCTGATTGCCATATGTGGAGTCGGGAAGGAATTTTTCCCCTAATATGGGGCAATTAGCATCTGCCTCATGGGGTTTTTGCCTTCCTCTGGATCAACACATTAGCTTTTAGGTTGAACTTGACAGACTTGTGTCTTTCAACCTTAAAACTATGAAACGGTCCCTGTATAGAGGTTCAAGGGTGAAGCCCAGGGTTCATTTGGAAACATCAGAAATGGTGTGTTTTGCGCCAAGTCTGTCCAAGGAAGCCTGTTAGAGCCAATGGCCTCAGAAATATCCTAACATTTAAGAAAGTAGCAATAGTTAGGGTTGGCTGAACCATTCTAACTTTAAGTTTGCCCCTCCAGTCAGCATCTACTATGTAGATGCAATCACGGCCCTGTAATAAGTCTTTATCACTGTACAGGGCTGTAAGAGTGAAGGCCAGAGTTCCTTTGGAACCTGTAGGATAGACTGGCTTTTGCCAAGTCTTTCCAAAGAAGCTTTTTTGAGCCATAGGCCTCAGACAGGTCCTAACAAGAAAGTGTCATTAGATAAGTTTTTCTTTAGTTAGGATTGATTCAACTACTCAAGCCTCAAGCGCACTCCTCCGGCCAGCAGCTACTCTGTAGATGCAACCCTGGGCCTATGGTAAGTATCTATCCCTGTACAGGTGTGTAATGGTAAAAACCAGGGTTCCCTTGGGATCTGCAGAATGGAGTAGCTTGCGCCAAGTCTGTCCGAGGAAGTCTGTTTGAGCCAACAGCCTTAAACAGATCCCAGTATTTAGGAAAAAAAAGCTTTAGTTAGAGTTGAATCAACCACTATAGCCTCAAGCTCGCTCCTCCGGCCAGCAGCTACTCTGTAGATGCAGCCCTGGGCCTATGGTAAGTATCTATCCCTGTACAGGGGTGTAAAGGTAAAGGCCAGGGTTCCCTTGGGATCTGCAGAATGGAGTAGCTTGCGCCAAGTCTGTCCGAGAAAGCCTTTTTGAGCTGATGGATTTAAACAAATTTCAACATTTAGGAAAAAAGCATTAATCTATTTCAGTTAGAGTTAATTCAATTACTCTAGCATAAAGATCCTAATTCACTTTGTCTAAAGGAAGTTAGTTGGCAAATTTTTATTGTGTGAGCAATGAGGTTATGAAACTCTCTACCACATGAAATTGAAATACTTAATTTTCTAAAAAAAATTCAAGGAGGGCATGTGTGTGCCTTTCTTGAATAATATAAAATTGCAGGTGATCCGTACTAGATTTTGTTATGGGACGTTGATCCAGGGAACTAGTCTGATTGCCATATGTGGAGTCGGGAAGGAATTTTTCCCCTAATATGGGGCAATTAGCATCTGCCTCATGGGGTTTTTGCCTTCCTCTGGATCAACACATTAGCTTTTAGGTTGAACTTGATGGACTTGTGTCTTTCAACCTTAAAACTATGAAACGGTCCCTGTATAGAGGTTCAAGGGTGAAGCCCAGGGTTCATTTGGAAACATCAGAAATGGTGTGTTTTGCGCCAAGTCTGTCCAAGGAAGCCTGTTTGAGCCAACGGCCTCAGAAATATCCTAACATTTAAGAAAGTAGCAATAGTTAGGGTTGGCTGAACCATTCTAACCTTAAGTTTGCCCCTCCAGTCAGCATCTACTATGTAGATGCAATCAAGGCCCTGTAATAAGTCTTTATCACTGTACAGGGCTGTAAGAGTGAAGGTCAGAGTTCCTTTGGAACCTGTAGGATAGACTGGCTTTTGCCAAGTTTTTCCAAAGTTGCTTTTTTGAGCCATAGGCCTCAGACAGGTCCTAACAAGAAAGTGTCATTAGATAGGTTTTTCTTTAGTTAGGATTGACTCAACTACTCAAGCCTCAAGCGCACTCCTCCGGCCAGCAGCTACTCTGTAGATGCAACCCTGGGCCTATGGTAAGTATCTATCCCTGTACAGGGGTGTAATGGTAAAAACCAGGGTTCCCTTGGGATCTGCAGAATGGAGTAGCTTGCGCCAAGTCTGTCCGAGGAAGTCTGTTTGAGCCAACAGCCTTAAACAGATCCCAGTATTTAGGAAAAAAAAGCTTTAGTTAGAGTTGAATCAACCACTATAGCCTCAAGCTCGCTCCTCCGGCCAGCAGCTACTCTGTAGATGCAACCCTGGGCCTATGGTAAGTATCTATCCCTGTACAGGGGTGTAATGGTAAAGGCCAGGGTTCCCTTGGGATCTGCAGAATGGAGTAGCTTGCGCCAAGTCTGTCCGAGGAAGTCTTTTTGAGCCAATGGCCTTAGACAGAACCCATCATTTAGTAATAAAAAAGCTTTAGTTAGAGTTATAGCCTCAAGCTCGCTCCTCTAGCCAGCAGCTACTCTGTAGATGCAACCCTGAGCATGTGGTAAGTCTCCATTCCTGTAAAGGGGTGTAATGGTAAAGATCAGGGTTCCTTTTGACCTGCTTATGCCAAGTCTGTCAAAGGAAGCCTTTTTGAGCTGATGGCTCTAAACAGATCCTAATGTTTAGGAAAAAAGCTTATGTGTATTTCAGTTAGATTAAAAGTAAAGCCAACAAAAGAGAATTTAACTTTCCCCAAAAAATCAATTATTAATATAGCATTTACCTGCCCAGATCTCAGAACTAATGCACTATTAGGATGTAGCAATCACATATAATTTTGTGTGCAGTTTTAATACTATGTAATCACCCCCCTCCATTAATTGGTAATATGTGAGTGGTTGTCACATCAGTATTTTGCACCTGTATTGCTGTCATCGTTATTATATTGTATGATTAGTACTGAGACCTAGGCAGGTAAACACTGTTGCCCTTTTCTTGCTGTGTTAATTCTTGAATTTTGGTGGGAATTTAAATTTGTCTTTGCTTTTAATGTTAGTGTAGGGACTCGCAAGTATGAGGACCCTTGACGCGGGTTGCGAGCTTGTGTATTTTGGCCAAAATATTTACTAATACCTCATATATATCATATATATTTTTTGCACGTTATTTTTATTCAGGGTGCAGCCAGACCCATCAATGTTGGCCTTGTAAACTAGGGTGTCTGTCTTCATGGGGTGCACTTAAAAAGTGCTGGGCAGCCCGCCTAATCTAATAGTTTGGGCTTCACTAATAGGCTGTAAGCCAGACATTGTGCACTACCTGTGTGTGACCAGTGCCCTATACAAGGCTTATTTGTGTGCAGTTTTAATACTAAGCAATCACCCCCTCCATGAATTGGTAGGTTGTGAGTGGTTGTCTCATCAATATTTTGCACCTGTGCTGCTGACTTCTTCATTATATGGGTTTGCTGCATCCTTGTAATTATTGTTGCTGTATTTGCTGTGTTAATTCTTGAATTTTGGTGGGAACTTTAATTCCTTGTTTTTGTGACTTTGCTTTTAATGTTAGTGTAGGGACTCGCAAGTGTGAGGACCCTTGAGCAGGTTGCGAGCTTGTATATTTTGGCCAAAATATCGACCAATACCTCATATATATCATATATATTTTTTACATGCTATTTTTATTCAGGGTGCAGCCAAGCCCATCTACAGGTGCATCTCACAAAATTAGAATATCACCATAAAAGTTAATTTATTTCAGTTCTTCAATACAAAACGTGAAACTCATATATTATATAGAGCCATTACACATAGAGTGATCTATTTCAAGTGTTTATTTCTGTTAATGTTGATGATTATGGCTTACAGCCAATGAAAACTCAAAAGTCATTATTTCAATTAATTAGAATACCTTATAACAACAGCTTGAAAAATGTTTTCAAAATCCAAAATGTTGTCCTACTGAAATGTATGTTCAATAAATGCCCTCAATACTTGGTCGGGGCTCCTTTTACATCAATTACTGCATCAATGCGGCAATGTGGCATGGAGGGATCAGCCTGTGGCACTGCTGAGGGGTTATGGAAGCCCAGGTGGCTTTGATAGAAGCCTTCAGCTCGTCTGCATTGTTGGGTCTGGTGTCTCTCATTTTCCTCTTGACAATACCCCATAGATTCTTTATGGGGTTAAGGTCAGGTGAGTTTGCTGCCAATCAAGCACAGTGATACTGTTGTTTTAAACCAGGTATTAGTACTTTTGTCAGTGTGGACAGGGGCCAAGTCCTGCTGGAGAATGAAATTTCCATCTCCAAAAAGCTTGGCGTAGCTAAGGTTTTGGTTCAGGGGGCCGAAACTTCTGAGTGGGCCTCTAACCAGGTAACCCTGATTCCAACTATAGCGGCGCACCCAGATAGTGGATGTAGGAAAACCTCAGCAGATGACCGCGCTGTTACTAAAAATAATCTCTATACAAAGACCAGCACTGATATTACCGCCATATGGTGACATATATTGATAGATGCCAGTCCTGCAGAACATATAAGAGATCACAGCTCAGTTATATATAGTACCTTACAGCTGACGTTCTTTCTGATTAAATTGTTCACTTTTCCCGTCTTTTCCATCTGGCCCAGACCGACACGACAACTTCTCCAGCCAGGACTCAGAGTCTCAGGTATGCAGAGATCACAACAAAGACACATTTGACTCCTTACATTTCAGGCACTGACCACATCTATCCCCAACCTGCACAAACTTCTCATCCTGCTGATACCCCAATACTGAGCCTCTGCTGCAAAATGTGTCCCTATTACTGCACCTACTGTGTGCCCTCTAGATGGTAAAACAAACCTCTAAAATAAAGTAATGCCGTGTGCAAGTGTCCTAGAAAACAGTGCCCACATTGTGCCCCCTAGAAAGTAATAGTGCCCCTTCGACAGTCACGATAACCTGAGTTCCCCTATAACAATAAGTGCCCACCTAAGATTTAATAATGTCCTGAGTCTCCCCCCATGTAGAGCTCCGCTCTAACCAGTATGATGCTCTCCTATTCACTATATAATTCCCCCTCACTGTATAGTACCCCCACACAGTATACTGACCCCTTAGTAGCCCACAAGCTGATGGCTCCAACACTGTATGATGGCCTCCACACCATACAAAGATCCCACATTATCTCCCACACTGTATGATGGCCCCCACACTGTTCAAAGAACCCACATTATCTCCCACACTGTATAAATAGAGTACATATAGTATAATGCACCAGATAGTCCTCAATATAGTATAATGCACTCCCCATAGTCCTTCGTATAGTATAATGCGCCCCGATAGGCAGAGTCTGTAGTATAATGTGCCCCCCCTCCTCATAGGCAGAGTCTGTGATATAATGCCCCCCCCATCTCATAGGCAGCGTCTGTAGTATAATGCCCCACCTATAGGCAGAGTCTGTAGTAAAATGCACCCCCCATAGGCAGAGTCTGTAGTATAATGCTCCCCCTCTTATAGGCAGAGTCTGTAGTACAATGTCCCCCCATAGGCAGAGTCTGTAGTCTACTGCTCTCCCCTGCTCATAAACAGAGTCTGTAGTATAATGCCCCCCATAGGCAGAGTCTGTAGTAGAATGCCCCCCCATAGACAGAGGCTTTAGTATAATGCTCCCCCCCTCCCCATAGACAGTCTGTAGTATAATGCCCCCCCTCCCCATAGGCAGAGTCTTTAGTATAATGCCCCCCCTCTCTGTGGGCAGAGTCTTTAGGATAATGCTCCCCCATAGGCAGAGTCTGTAGTATAATGCACCTCCCCCTTCCCATAGGCAGAGTCTGTAATATAATGCCGCCCCCCACCCGGCAAAAAATAAATAAACAGTACTCATCTCTCCTCCTGGTTCCCTCGCTGCTCAGAGCACCCAGCACGCACACATCTTCAGCACAGCGGGCTGGGCGCCAAGTGATGATGTCAGAGACGTCAGTCACAGAAGGGACTAATGGGAGAGAGATCCGCGCTCCCTCTCTCATCAGTAAACTTGCGGCGGTGGCGGGCAGTGGGGCCCGATGCTGGCACCAGGGGCATGCTAGATACAGTTACACTGGCGTAGCCCTGGATGGGCCCCCTAAGAGCGAGGGGCCCGGGGCCACCGCCCCCTTTGCCCCCCTGGTAGCTTGATACTGTGGCAGAGGGAAGCATGAAGTGCTCTAAAATTTCCTGGTAGACGGCTGCGCTGACTTTTGTGTTGAAAAAACACAGTGGACCTACACCAGCAGATGACACGGCTCCCCAAACCATCACTGATTGTGGAAACTTCACACTAGACCTCAAGCAGCTTGGATTGTGGCCTCTCCACTCTTCTTCCAGACTCTGGGACCTTGATTTCAAATGAAAATTGGAACTCTGGACATCTGTCAAGCCAGCAGTCTTCATCATGATTGTCATGATTGTGGAGCCTACTAAAACAGACTAAGGGACCTTTTTAAATGCTTAGGAAGTCTTTGCAGGTGTTTTTTGTTAATTATTTTAATTTACTGAGTTAATGACTTTTGTGTTTTCATTGGCTATAAGCCATAATCATCAACATTAACAGAAATAAACACTTGAAATAGATCACTGTGTTTGTAATGACTCTATATAATATATGAGGTTCACTTTTTGCATTGAAGAACTGAAATAAATTAACTTTTTGATGATATTCTAATTTTGTGAGATGCACCTATATGTTATGGCCTTGTAAATTAGAGTGTCTATCTTCATGGGGTGCACTTAAATAGTGCTGGGCAGCCCGTGTTCTTGCCTCAGCAGCGAATTTAGCTATCCAGGGAATCTAGTCACTTTATGTGTATATCAGTTCTGACATTATGTTGCTTGCATTTGAATCCTGTCTCTTTTTTATTGTTTGATAACTGCACTGTCTGCTAGTGATTTAATGTATTTGCTCTAGTTTCAATTTGCAATGCATTATGGGAAAGTTCCAAGAGCATTGTGAGACAGTTCTTGTTGCATTGTGGTCCTGTTCTTGTCACAGTTTGGGCAGCGACCATTATTTCCTCTTCTCTTCTGATGGAGAAGTTCCCTTATCACTCATCTTGTAAAGTGGCACAGAGCGGTAGTCGTGACTGAACGTCGGTCTGATTTCGCTCTGGCACTTTACAGACAATGGGTGTCCCAGTCCCAGTGTGCTCTAGGGTGTGGGGTGCAGCACACTCTCTTGTAGGCCGCAGGCCTCCACTGCCTTCAGGCTTCTGTCCTCAGAAGCCGCCGCTCACAATTTAGGGAACACGAAGTTCTTTGTAACAGTCAAACATATACTTGACAGTTCAAGTTCATCAGGTGGGTACAGATGGGATAAGGCACAGCAATTCACATTATCCTCCTTCTTAGCATAACTCCTCTTCAGCCCTGTTGCTAGCTCATCCTGTATTTCTCGTCCACCTCTGCAGTGCACCCGGGACTGGCCTTCAACTTCCATCTATGCAGGTCCCTGTCCATCTTCCTTTGTACTTCAGAGCACACAAAGTGTCCGGCAGCTCCTATGCCAGACCTTAGGCTCTGGACGTGACTGGAGCGACTGCTCTGGATCCCAGTAATGCCTCCCACTGCCTGGAACAAGTGACACATGCTGCCCCTAGCAGCCCACCGCACCTGAACTTCACCTTCACTATGCACTTCACTAACTCTCACTGAACTCACACTATTCTGACTCCATGACTAAGCTGCAAGCATAGGGCGCTGTGAGACACCGTTTCTAGGCTGTCTCTTTACCGTACTCACACATAGTGATGTCTTCAGATAGTTTAACTCGACTGCAAGAAGCACATTGTTGAAGATTCAGAAGAAGATTTATTTTCTAGCAGAATACTCGATGATGTGCAAATGTACAGCAGGTAAAAAGACTTTTTTAGAAACGGGCTGGAAGCACATAAGCTTCTAACATGGCTGAAGATGGTGAATGAGGAAGAAGAATGGAGAAGAAGGGAGGGGTTACTGACATCACAGCTACATCTGAGAGAGACAGGGAGAGACAAAGGACAAACTTATAAGAAAGGAAAACCTTACTGCATAGCAACAAAACAGCAACTTAATGATAGTGCAATATGGTCTGTAAGATTCCCAAATCATGGGACATGGCGCACACTATCAGGAAGTGCCCCTCTTTTTATTAACACTAGTGCCCATCCACTGCACTAGTTCTATCAATAACTATTTCCTATCTCATATACTAAACCTATTATCCTTATCCTATGTGTTATGCAATTCAAAAATTCTATAAACAAATTAGGAAATCCCAGAATTATAATAGAAACCCTAAAATACAAATGTTATTAAATCTCATTAAAAGCGGGACATATATCACCCTAAGTGAAAACAAATTAGTCACACCCCTAACGATAGACCCTTATTCAGACTGCCGGAAGAGGCACTTCTCAATCAGAGGCAGGCCACACCCATTGAGTACTATATACAGTGGGTACGGAAAGCATTCAGACCCCTTTACATTTTTCACTCCTTGTTTCATTGCAGCCATTTGGTAAATTCTAAAAAGTTCATTTTTTTCTCATTAAAGTACACTCTGCACCCCATGTTGACTGAAAAAAAACAGAAATGTAGAAATTTTTGCAAATTTATTAAAAAAGGAAAACTGAAATATCACATGGTCATAAGTATTCAGACCCTTTGCTCATATTTAAGTCACATGCTGTCCATTTCTTGTGATCCTCCTTGAGATGGTTCTACTCTTTCATTGGAGTCCAGCTGTGTTTAATTAAACTGATAGGACTTGATTTGGAAAGGCACACACCTGTCTATATAAGACCTCACAGCTCACAGTGCATGTCAGACCAAATGAGAATCATGAGCTCAAAGGAACTGCCTGTTACGATGTTAGTAGATACCCTGAAGTCCAATGGCGTGGGCCAAAAGCAGAGACTGAGACAAGAGTAGTGTGAAAGTCTATTTTAAACTCAAGTGCAAAAGATCACAGCAAACAGTTTATGAAGGTAAGTTCATTCCAAACAATACTTCTTAGAACCTAATCTGTAAGGCACGGCCTTCATTACTATTAGGGTATGCAAAAGTTAACCATAGTTCAAGTTTACTTAGGTACAGTAATATGCAAACAGAAATAAGGATAGTAAGCAGACGTAGGCATTCCTCAGTTGATTGTGGACTCACGTAGTGCAGAAGAGAAGACAAAGTGGAATATGGATCTGGATATTGAAGAATGCAGGAGGTGCAGCGGAGGAAACAGCGATGTCTTAAGCAGAGCTGGAGCCGGGTATTTAAACACAGAGCAAGATGGTGACTATACCAGAGGTGTAGAGATCCAGGAGAAGTTTTCTTCAGGAAGACAAAAGTTCAGAGATCCCAGCGTGAGTGAACAACAGCCAGTGGTTCCTTTCAGCAGAAGTCCCCTTAGCAGAGGATTCAGGCAGAAATCCTTTCAGCGGATGACTAGGAGTAAACACAAAGTCAGCAAGACTCTATTCAGAGGGCTAGCACAGGTGAGTAGAAAGCTAAAAGCACACAATACTCAGGCAAGGCATGATTGCAACACATGCAGTTTAAGTAGGTCCACAGGCAGGAAACACATGACCCCAGTGAGGCAATGGAAGCCATCTTGGCTAAGGGAAAAACTACTGGCAAAGTAAAATTAAACCTGGCATCCTGACACTGCCAAAGGAGCTTAGAGACAGAATTGTGGCAAGGCACAGATCTGGCCAAGTTTACAAAAGAATTTCTGCATTAGTCAAGGGTCCTAAGAACACAGTGGCCTCCATAATCCTTAAGTGGAAGAAGTTTGGGACCACCAGAAGTCTTCCTAGACCTGGCCGTCCAGCTCAACTGAGCAATCGTGGGAGAAGAGCCTTGGTGAGAGAGGTAAAGATGAACCCCAAGATCACTGTGGCTGAGCTCCAAAGATGCAGTAGGGAGATGGGAGAAAGTTGCATAAAGTCAACTATCACTGCAGCCCTCCACAAGTCGAGCCTTTATGGCAGAGTGGCCCAACGGAAGCCTCTCCTCAGTGCAAGACATATGAAAGCCTGCACAGAGTTTGCTTAAAAACACATGAAGGACTCCCAGTCTATGAGAAATAAGATTCTTTGGTCTGATGAGACTAAGATAGAACTTTTTGGTGATAATTCTAAGGGGTATGTGTGGAGAAAACCAGGCACTGCTCATCACCTGCCCAATACAATCCCAACAGTGAAACATGGTGGTGGCAGCATCATGGGGGTGTTTTTCAGCTGCAGGGACAGGACGACTGGTTGGAATTGAAAGAAACATGAATGCGGCCAAGTACACAGATATCCTGGATGAAAACCTCTTCCAGAGTGCTCTGGACCTCAGACTTGGCCGAAGGTTCACCTTCCAACAAGACAATGACCCTATGCACACAGTTAGGGTATGTGCACACGATGCAGAAATGAAGCAGAAAATTTCTGCATCATTTCTGCATCTCCCTGGCAGAAAAAACGCATGCAGATTGTGCATGCGTTTTTCCTGCAGAATACATGCGGATCCACATGCAGATTCACATGCGTTTCCGCATGCAGATTGACAAGCGCTTTCCAGGCGATGTTAGCATCACCTGGAAAGTGCTTGATAACTAGGTCACACTGTATAAATCCATGCAAACAGCATGGATTTATACAGTGTGAACCGAGAGAGTGTATATACTTACCTCCGATGGCCCGCGCTGTCCTGCTCAATCTGTTCTCCCTCGCCGGCAACTTTGAATTGAAAGACCTGCCGACGTCAGCGTCACGTGACCCGTCACATGACTCTGACGTCACCGCAGGTCCTACAACTCACTGCAAGTGCCGGGAACCAAGCGGGAGCGCTGCGCGGGCCGACAGAAGGTAAGAATACATTTATTTTTTATTTTATTCTTCTTTTACAGCTTTTTTAATGGTACCTGGGTGTGGATGAGACTCTCCTCTCCTCCACACCCGGGTACCATCCGCACATTAGAACGCACCAATTACGCAAGTACAGATGCAGTCTTGCGGAATTGGCGCGTTCTAATGCAAGTCAATGGCGGCGAAATCGCCGCGTTTCCGCAAAATTAATTGACATGCTGCGGATTTTTGACCGCAGCGTTAACGCTGCGGAAAAATCCGCATCATGGGCACAGCACATGCGGATTTCCATTGGGGAACATTGCTTCCCTTCTACCATGCGTTTTTCATGCGTTTCCGCGGCGTTTACGCAACTGCAAAAACGCCGCGGAAACGCATGAAATACGCATCGTGTGAACACAGCCTTAAAATAACAAAGGAGTGGCTTCAGAACAATTCTGTGACCATTCTAGACTGGCCCAGCCAGAGCCCTGACCTAAACCCAATTGAACATCTCTGGAGAGACCTGAAAATGGCTGTCCACCAACGTTCACCATCCAACCTGACAGAACTGGAGAGGATCTGCAAGGAAGAATGGCAGAGGAACCCCAAATCCAGGTGTGAAAAACTTGTTGCATCATTCCCAAGAAGACTCATGGATGCACTAGCTCAAAAGGGGGCTTCTACTCAATACTGGTCATTTGGTCTGACATGCACTGTGAGCTGTGAGGTCTTATATAGACAGGTGTGTGCCTTTCCAAATCAAGTCCTATCAGTTTAATTAAACACAGCTGGACTCCAATGAAAGAGTAGAACCATCTCAAGGAGGATCACAAGGAAATGGACAGCATGTGACTTAAATATGAGCAAAGGGTCTGAATACTTATGACCATGTGATATTTCAGTTTTCCTTTTTTAATAAATTTGCAAAAATTTCTACATTTCTGTTTTTTTCAGTCAACATGGGGTGCAGAGTGGACTTTAATGAGAAAAAAATGAACTTTTTAGAATTTACCAAATGGCTGCAATGAAACAAAGAGTGAAAAATTTAAAGGGGTCTGAATGCTTTCCGTACCCACTGTACTTCAATAAAACTCACCCTATAGATACCCTAGCCTGAACCTGCATGTCAACGGAGATGGGCATCCTACATATAGATGACAATGGCACCCTTGCTGAACAGCAGCTGCCCCTAGACCCTAAAAGTCCCTTATTCGTACTTACATAGACCAAAGATCTGACAGTCTACCAGAAACTGGTACAGATATCACATCAAACAATCAATCCTCAGTGTGTACTAAATGATTAAAGTGACAACAGTGAATAAAGTGACAATGTGCAAATTTATAAAAACACCCAAGAACGTTCCTAATATCTTTGGACCTCCAAGCCAAAGGATACATTCGGGCATCCAAACAAAGGCTACAATCAGCCCTGTTCAACACCCTAGATGCTGATTACCTGCCTTATAGTGGAGGGTGACACCCTAGTTAATGTTGACACTGTGGCGCCCCCGCTCCACGGCGGCTATCCCTGGATAACCCTAGCCAGCCCTGGAATTAATCACCCATAGAGGTATCAATGACATAAATGATCACAAGACTAAACAATAAAAGGAACTTATCTTGATAAAGTGCAATACTGATGCGGATCATCTTTATGCCGCATGTCCCGATTTTAAAGAGATTTAATAAAATTTGTATTTTAGGGTTTATGTTATACTTATGTCTTATGGTATCCTAAGCTTATCTTATGCTATACTCACATTATGCATTAACACTTCACATGCTGTTACATCACCATTATACATTACATAAGACACATATCACTTTTAGATATAAAACCGCAAGACAGTATTCACATGAGGTGTTTGTTGTCTTCAGGGGCAGGAACAGGGTAAGACAGTCCACATCCCTACAGTTTTGTATCTTGGGCTCTGTGCACACAGCCTGCTCCAAGCTTAGCCGGTAAGAGCCCTATCTATGTGGTACAATACTGGGGTTCATCGTATGTTTTCCGCATCTACTGTATGGAGGTTTCTCTACTATCAATAAAGAGAAGGGTTTTCGCAGCCTGATTCTTAAGAAGACAGGGGGTTTAGCTCCATGTCACACTACACACCGTGGTAAGGTGTATGAGGGGAGCATAGCCTGCCTAATCTAATAGTATGGGCGTCACTAATAGGCTGTAAACCAGACACTGTGCGTGACCAGCGCCAAAATATCTACCAGTACCTCATATATAGATTTTGCACGTTATTTTTATTCAGGGTGCAGCCAAGCCCATCAATGCTGGATTTGTAAACTAGGGGGTCTGTCCTCATGGGGTGCACTTAGATAGTGCTTTGCAGCCTGCCTAGTCTAACAGTATGAGGGTCACTAATAGGCTGTAAGCCCTATATTGAGCACTATCTGTGTAAGGTGTTTTCTGGATTTGAAATGGGTTCAGAATCATCAGTGGATTCTGTGGTCTCCCATTCTGGTCCAGCCAGGGCAGATGCTGCTCAGCATCATCATTGGTCCCAACGCCTAGCTGGTGAACGAGATGTACAAGCTGTCTCTTGGGTCTTTGTTCCTAGCAACATGAAGGATAGGTTGCGGAGGGAAACAGGGCTGTTACAGCCTAAGTCCAGGATACATTGCACTGAGCATGCCCGTGACATGGCGGACCGTGATTAGTGGTTTGGGAGTCAGCTGATCCGGTGACCTGGCACCGCCTAATTGGTCGCGGGTGACGTCACCAATAATGTGACGGTGGGCATGGCTTAATATTTAAATAGCACGCCCACAAACATGGCGGCGCGCTCTGATCATTGAGCTGAGTTGGTGTTATTGTGTGGACGCTTGGTCGTTTCGGCTCCACGTGTGCTTTTGCTGTTATAGCTTCTGACAGGCAGGTTTAGCAGGGGATAGGCAGCCTTAGATGGAGGGAGGCAGGTAGCTTCGTCTGACAGTCTGGCTCCAACAAGGGGGTCGCTATACACCCCGAGCAGACTGCGGACTCCGTATTCCCGGCACCGCCTGTTAGCCACGTGGAGAGATACTCCTCAGTCCGGTAGCACGCCGGCTGGGAGCACGTATAAGCCGGCGTGAATCACACACGCATCCTAGCGCCTGCTGCGTAGCCTCTGTGCAGTTAACAGGGCTACAGCTACATTATGTGTCGCACATCTCTCGTGCAGTTAACGGAGATAGTGCGAATCCCTATTCCCGTTCCGGTGTGCAGTAACACGGGGGGGATTGTTATTTCAGTTGGTTGTTTTACCTTCTTACCCGGAAGGTGTTCGTCCGCAGTCCTCCAGGCTGCATCGCGGACCCCGGGTTCGTTTGCTTTCCATTATTTAATAAAGTTGTTTGCAACCATTCCCCTAACAATCTGTGTGTGACCAGTGACCTATACAAGCCATTTTTTGTGTGCAGTTTTAATACCAAGCAATGACCCCCTCCAAGAATTGGTAGGTTATGAGTTGGTTGTCTCATCAGTATTTTGCACCTGTGCTGCCCCTGCCTTTATTATATGGTTTGCTTCATCCTGATTAGTGCATTCGTTTTGAGACCTGGGCTGGAGAATAAATACTGTTCCTCTTTTTTGCTGTGTTAATAATTTTTTTCAGTTTTAATTCAACTACTCTAGCATCAAGCTCCTAATTCGCTTTGTCTAAAGGAAGTTAGATGGCAATGTTTTATTGTGTGAGGTATGGAACTCTCTACCACATGACCTTGTAATACTTAATTCTCTAAAAAAAAGTT
Source organism: Phyllobates terribilis (assembly GCF_046119375.1). Taxonomy (NCBI): domain Eukaryota; kingdom Metazoa; phylum Chordata; class Amphibia; order Anura; family Dendrobatidae; genus Phyllobates; species Phyllobates terribilis. The sequence goes on along the minus strand of NW_027362928.1, from coordinate 1,329,364 downwards.
CAAGGAGGTCCTGTGTGACTTTCTTGAATAACATTACAGGTTATTCATACTAGATTTTGTTATGGGACGTTGATCCAAGCAACTAGTCTGATTGCCATATGTGGAGTCGGGAAGGAATTTTTCCCCTAATTTTGGGCAAGCAGCATCTGCCTCATGGGGTTTTTTGACTTCCTCTGGATCAACACATTAGCTTTTCACAGGTCTCTATATATAGTGTGATGGCTCCCACAGCTCTTTATATACAGTACTAGATGGTGTCCCGATTCTAACGCATCGGGTATTCTAGAATCTGTATGCGGCCGACCAGGAGCAATCAACAGAGTGGTGTTTAAATGTGGCGCCAATATCGCTGATTCCGACCAATCAGCGAATCGTATTACTGAGGACCGGGCAGCGACGCTACCTGTGCGGGTACTTCCGCTGCGAGGAACCGGGAGATGGCCGGCTGCTCACAGCCGAAGTATCCCGACTGGCGGCGCCGCTCCCCGGTCCTCGCTTCACACTTGCCGTCGGGAGATCAGCGGCCCTAGCCATTGATCTCCCGACGGTAGCCGCATGGAGGTCAGCAGCGCCGCCGGTCGCGGTACTTCTGCTGCGAGCAGCCGGGAGATGAGCGGCTAGCGCCGGTCATCTCCCGGCTGCATCGCCGCTGACCTCCGTGCGGCAGATGAGCTGCTAACGGCCGCCATCTTTTTCTGAAATCCCGCGTCGCTGATTGGCCGCGGCTGGACCAATCAGCGACGCAGGATTTCCTGGACAGAAGGACAGACAGACAGACGGGATTAGACGATTATATACAGTACAGACCAAAAGTTTGGACACACCTTCTCATTTCAAGATTTTTCTGTATTTTCATGACTATGAAATTTGTACATTCACACTGAAGGCATCAAAACTATGAATTAACACATGTGGAATTATATACTTAACAAAAAAGTGTGAAACAACTGAAAATATGTCTTATATTCTAGGTTCTTCAAAGTAGCCACCTTTTGCTTTGATGACTGCTTTGCACACTCTTGGCATTCTCTTGATGAGCTTCAAGAGGTAGTCAATGGAAATGGTCTTCCAACAATCTTGAAGGAGTTCCCAGAGATGCTTAGCACTTGTTGGCCCTTTTGCCTTCACTCTGCGGTCCAGCACACCCCAAATCATCTCGATTGGGTTCAGGTCTGGTGACTGTGGAGGCCAGGTCATCTGGCGTAGCACCCCATCATTCTCCTTCTTGGTCAAATAGCCCTTACACAGCCTGGAGGTGTGTTTGGGGTCATTGTCCTGTTGAAAAATAAATGATGGTCCAACTAAACGCAAACCGGATGGAATAGCATGCCGCTGCAAGATGCTGTTGTAGCCATGCTGGTTCAGTATGCCTTCAATTTTGAATAAATCCCCAACAGTGTCACCAGCAAAGCACCCCCACACCATCACACCTCCTCCTCCATGCTTCTCGGTGGGAACCAGACATGTAGAGTCCATCCGTTCACCTTTTCTGCATCGCACAAAGACACGGTGGTTGGAACCAAAGATCTCAAATTTAGACTCATCAGACCAAAGCACAGATTTCCACTGGTCTAATGTCCATTCCTTGTGTTCTTTAGCCCAAATAAGTCTCTTCTGCTTGTTGCCTGTCCTTAGCAGTGGTTTCCTAGCAGCTATTTTACCATGAAGGCCTGCTGCACAAAGTCTCCTCTTAACAGTTGTTGAAGAGATGTGTCTGCTGCTAGAACTCTGTGTGGCATTGACCTGGTCTCTAATCTGAGCTGCTGTTAACCTGCGATTTCTGAGGCTGGTGACTCGGATAAACTTATCCTCAGAAGCAGAGGTGACTCTTGGTCTTCCTTTCCTGGGGCAGTCCTCATGTGAGCCAGTTTCTTGCAGCGCTTGATGGTTTTTGCATCTGCACTTGGGGACACTTTCAAAGTTTTACCAATTTTTTGCATTGACTGACCTTCATTTCTTAAAGTAATGATGGCCACTCATTTTTCTTTACTTAGCTGCTTTTTTCTTGCCATAATACAAATTCTAACAGTCTATTTAGTAGGACTATCAGCTGTGTATCCACCAGACTTCTGCACAACACAGCTGATGATCCGAACCCCATTTATAAGGCAAGAACTCCCACTTATTAAACCTGACAGGGCACACCTGTGAAGTGAAAACCATTTCCGGTGACTACCTCTTGAAGCTCATCAAGAGAATGCCAAGAGTGTGCAAAGCAGTCATCAAAGCAAAAGGTGGCTACTTTGAAGAACCTAGAATATAAGACATATTTTCAGTTGTTTCACACTTTTTTTGTTAAGTATATAATTTCACATGTGTTAATTCATAGTTTTGATGCCTTCAGTGTGAATGTACAATTTTCATAGTCATGAAAATACAGAAAAATCTTTAAATGAGAAGGTGTGTCCAAACTTTTGGTCTGTACTGTATATTAGATGATGACCCCACAGACCCTATACACAGCATTATGTTTCCACAGCTCCTTGTATACAGTATGATTCCCTCATTGTTCCCTAAATACAGTATGATGTGCTCACAGCTCCATATACACCGTATGATGTCCCCACACATGCAGATACACAATATGATACCTATACACAATATGATGCCCCTACATCTCCCTATACACAATATGATGCCCCTACATCTCCCTCCATCTGAACAAGTCTCTCCAACTTCAGAAAGATTATGGACGCATCACATTTTTTTTACGGACAGGGAAAAAAGTGCCCTATTTTTATGGACTGTCCAAGAATTTCTGGACAGTTGGCTACCCTGCTATTAGTTCCACTGGGGTGGCAGCCTAGGTGGATGCTGGAAGCACAACCGTCTCTCCCTAAGATTCGGAGAGGGAAGGACACCGATTCCTGACCCTTGCTGTGGCCTTTTCGTTGAGAGGGATGGTTTATTGAGGGCCCATATATACACACAGTCATGGCCGGAAGTGTTTAGCAACCTTGAGATTGTTCCAGAAAGTGAAGTATTTCTCCCAGAAAATTATTACAATTACACGTTTTGTTATACATTTGTTATAATATTTATTTCCTTTGTGTGTATTGAAACAGCACAAAAAATGGGAAAAAAAGGCAAATTGGACATAATTTCACACAAAGCTCCAAAAATGGGCCGGACAAAATTGTTGGCACTTTTCCAAAATTGTGGAAAAACAACTTTGCTTCAAGCATGTGATGCTCGTTAAAACTCACCTGTGGCAAGTAACAGTCGTGGGTAATATGAAAGTCATACCTGAGACCAGATAAAAAGTGGAGAAGATAGATAGATATGAGATTGATAGATAGATAGATATGAGATAGATAGATGGATATGTGGCACCCCAGGGGTCTGGTTACCACTGTAATAGAAATATTATGTCTGAGAGCAAGTGGGAGGTTTCCTGGTTCGGAGCCCTTAAACATGGAACACCTCCTGTCCCAGACCAGATAGGGGAGGAACCTGCCCTATATAAACTGGATCTGGGGCGGGGTTAGTGAAGTCAGAGCCTGGAGTTAGTTCCAGACACAGGGAAAGTAACAGCGAGGAGCTCTGTAGGAGCAGGAGCTGAAGACCAGGGACTTGAGCTAAGCGGAGTTCATCCTGGCAGAAGACTCTGAGAACCGGACACAGGAGTCCGAGGTTGCGGGGACTTATATATACCCAGCAGCAGAAACCCGCCGGCAGGGGATTTCAAGTCCTCTGGCCATAGAAGCCCGGAGGCTCAGTCACGAGCAAGGGACCAGCACTGCAATCGAGGAGCGGGGGCTATCAGAAGGCCCCAAGTCACCAGCCATACAGGTGAGCACCACACGGAACACTCAGGGACGTGGGCTACTTCCACTCGCTTACAGCAAGGTAGCCAGGAAGAGTGCAGATAGTCGGGGAGGCCTACAACTCCACCTGGCCAGGGGAACTCCAGTTTGCTCACAGACTGACCAGGCCTCTTATGCTAGCCAGTACTCCCGGGAGGGTCTGCCTTATCACCATCAGTAAAGACCCTGAACTGCACTGCAAAGCCTCTGAGTCGTTCCTGCTGCGCTCGTGTACCATCACTCCTATCATCCACACTCACTAGCCTGAGGCTATACTCCTCCCGTGGGGAGTTATACTACACTCTGCTGCCCTCACAACATCAGCCTCAGAGGTCTGCTCAGCAGCGGCCGTTCTTATTGACCGCAATCCACGGGTGGCGTAGTCGGACATTGCATTATACTGATACAGAGACTGCCACAATATTGGTCTGGCCACCCTGAGCCACGGGACCAGGTCGCCACAACTACTCCCAGCATTGCCCTGAAGTCCGGTCCCGGGTGCCCCATGGCCCAGGGGGCGCGTCATATAGATAATAGATAGATGATAGATAGTCCTATGATATGAGATAGAGGTCGTTATAGACAGGTTTATACACTCTCTCCCGAAGTCGGTAAAATCCTGGGTTGCCCAGGGAGATCCCTATAATGCTGATGACTTGGTGGGGTTGGTGGAAAGATACCAGGCGGTTGAGAGTCCGTTGGGAAAACAAGGGGTCGTAGCCTCTCAATACTGGGGTTCCCAAAAGGAGGCGGACACCCAAAAGAAGGGAGCTAGCGCCACACCTGGGGGGCATCCTAGAGTTCAGGAGGGGTCTGAGTTGCTGCCCAAGGTCCCACCCCATAATATAGTGTGTTGGAGATGTCATACCCCTGGCCATATTGCCTCCCGGTGTCCCATAACCTCTGAACCAATGGACTGTAACATGGGCCGGCGTTGCTCTTATTTTGCCTACCCCGCCTGCAGCGCGGTTCGTCAACATGGCGAGGGCCCTCAGGGATGCTCAGTGTCAGTTAACGGGGCACAAGTCTCTGGACTATTGGTCTCAGGAAGTTTGGTGACCCTGATAAGGGCCACACTCCCTCATCGGCTGGTTTCTGGGAAGGTGGTGGGTGTCCGGTGTATCAATGGGGACGCTAAGAACTATCCTGTGGCCCAGGTGGATGTAAACACAGACTGTGGCACCACATCTCATGAAGTGGCGGTCGTTAAGGACCTATTGCATCCCATAATAATTGGACGTTACTTTGCATTATTCTGGGAAATGTGGGGGAAAGCGGGGACACCTGGTTGCTTGGACGACAGCCAGATCGCCCCTAAGGAAACTTACCCGCAGAACATAGTAGATGAGTTTCCCATGTGTGTGCTGGTGGGCAATGAGGCTGAAGTAGCATCCCCTGAGTCCAATATCCCTGAGCTTTAGGTGTCCGAGGGAAACTTTGGAACTGCCCAACTCAGGGATTTAACTCTGAAAGGGGCCTTTGAAAATGTTTCTGTGTTAAATGGGGTGCCTCAGGAACCGGGGGCTGACACTCGGTTCCCTCATTTTGCTGTGAATGGGGATTTGCTGTACAGAATAACCAAGCCAAGGGGTGAGGGAATAGAACAGTTGCTGGTGCCAGGGCCCTATAGACGCAGGGTGTTAGACATGGCTCATTCTCATGTGTTGGGTGGTCACCTGGGTGCAGACAAGATTCAAGAACGGATCCTCCAAAGATTCTACTGGCCAGGTTGCTATAGAGAAATATAGAGTTATTGTCGTTCCTGCCCCACATGCCAGATAACCTCCCCAGTGGCCCACTTCCGCAGTCCCCTAGTGCCACTACCAGTCATCGAGGTTCCATTCGAACGCATAGCAATGGATCTAGTGGGGCCTCTGGTCAAGTCCGCCCAAGTGCATCAGTATATCCTGGTGGTATTAGATTATGCTACATGGTATCTGGAGGCCGTACCACTACGAAACTCCTCCACCAGGTGTATAGCCCGGGAGTTAGTCCACATGTTTTCAAGAACTGGGTTGCCTAACGAGATCCTAACAGACCAAGGAACTCCATTTATGTCGAAGGTCATGAGGGAATTGTGCAAGACACTGCAGATTGCACAACTGAGAACCTCCGTGTACTCTCCCCAGACGGACTGACTGGTAGAGAGGTTTAACAAAACCTTGAAAGCAATGTTGAGGAAAGCAGTGGAAAAGGATGGCCGAGACTGGGACTATATGTTGTTCGCCATGAGGGAAGTTCCCAAAGCTTCCACAGGTTTCTCCCCGTTTGAACCACTCTATGGACGACACCCTCAGGACTCCTGGAGGTGGAGAAAGAGTCCTGGGAAGCTGAGACCACTCCCTATAGGAGAGTGGTGGAGCACGTTGCCCAGATGCAAGAGAGGATTGCCCATGTGATGCCCATTGTGAGGGAGCACCTCCTTAAGGCACAAAAGGCACAGTCCAGGGTGTATAATAGGTCGGCCAGGGTGAGATCGTTCAACCCAGGAGATCGAGTGCTTGTGCTAGTCCCACAGTGGAGACAAGTTCATGGCCAAGTGGCAGGGCCCCTATGAGGTGGTAGAGAAAGTGGGGGAAGTCAACTTTAAGATCCACCAACCAGGGAAGAGGAAGCCCTACCAAATTTACCATGTTAACTTGATTAAGCCATGGCAAGATAGAGAGCCTGCGGAAGCTCCCTGTTTAATGGCTGAGGCCGATGTGAAAGAGGTCAAGGTGGCAGAGTCACTGTCACATGCCCAAAAGCAACAGTGCAAAGAGTTGTTACAGCGAAATAAAGACATGTTTTCGGAGTTGCCAGGACTCACTCAGGTCATAGAGCATGAGGTTCTCACAGAGCCTCATGTTCGCGTCAATCTAAAACCATACCGGATCCCCGAAGCCCGCAGAGAGGTGATCTCTAAAGAAGTAAGGCGGATGCTAAACCTGGGAGTCATTGAAGAGTCCAAAAGTGGATGGTCCAGTCCTATAGTCTTAGTGCCGAAACCAGATGGGGAATGGCGGTTTTGCAACGACTATAGGAAGCTGAACGAGGTCTCAAAGTTCGACGCCTACCCAATGCCTAGGGTAGATGAGCTTATCGAAAGGCTAGGACCCGCTCGGTACATCACCACTCTGGACCTCACCAAAGGATATTGGCAAATTCCCCTGTCCAAAGAGGCTAAGGAGAAGACAGCCTTCTCAACGCCAATACGTCAGGATGCCGTTTGGGTTGAAGGGAGCTCCGGCCACCTTCCAGAGAGCCATGGACCGGATCTTAGCACCCCACAAACAGTATGCAGCGGCCTACCTAGATGCCATCGTCATATTTAGCCAGGACTGGGAAAGTCATCTGGACAAAGTTCAAGCCATACTTGATGCCCTAAGGAAGGCGGGCTTTACTATCAACCCGAAGAAATGTGCCATGGGGATGGAGGAAGCCAAGTACCTAGGGTACGTGGTTGGTAGAGGGGAAATAAAACCACAAATAAATAAGGTCGAGGCGATCTTGAACTGGCCACAGCCCCTCTCGAAGAAGCAGGTCATGGCGTTTCTAGGCATTGTGGGCTACTATCGAAGATTTGTCCCTAACTTTGCCCTGATAGCAGCCCCACTGATGGATCTTCTGAAAGGGATGAAGTCAGCTATGGCCAAGTGGTCCCCGGAAGCAGAAGCGACCTGCCAGGAATTGAAACTGGTCCTCTGTAAACAACCAGTCTTGGTGGCACCCAGCTTCTCCAAGGAGTTTGTGGTCCAGATGGATGCATCGGATGTCGGGCTGGGAGCAGTCTTGTCCCAGGAGATTAACGGAGAAGAACACCCTGTAAAATACCTCAGTCTGAAGCTCTCCGCTTGTGAGAAGGACTACTCCATTGTAGAAAAAGAATGTTTGGCCATTAAGTGGGCGCTAAACACTCTGAGGTATTACCTATTAGGTAGAAGGTTCAGGTTAGTGTCAGACCATGCCCCATTGAGGTGGATGCGAGAAAAGAAGGGAAACAATGCCAGAGTGACTAGGTGGTTCCTGGCTCTACAAGATTTTAGTTTCCGGGTAGAGCATAGGCCTGGGAAACAACATGGGAATGCCGCTGCCTTGTCAAGGGTTTATTGTATGGTGACAGAAGGTGCCAAGCCCTACGGCTTTGGACAGAGGGGGGGTGTATGTAAGGTTGCTGCCGGACAGATCGTGGACGGGAGGTATGTGTCCTCGAAGTGCCATGCTTCGGTGATGTAGGATCCGGAGAAGCAGGCTCCAGCACACATAGTGCTGAGAGGAATTTAATGGGTCCGGATTACAGGGCCGGGTTTTATGAGCAGCTGAAAGAGCACCTGTGGCACCTAACAGGTGTTGGCAATAACTAAATCACACTTGCAGCCAGTTAACATGGATTAAAGTTGACTCAACTTCTGTCCTGTGTCCTTGTGTGTACCACATTGAGCATGGAGAAAAGAAAGAAGACCAAAGAACTGTTTGCGGACTTGTGAAACCAAATTGTGAGGAAGCATGAGCAATCTGAAGGCTACAAGTCCGTCTCCAAAGACCTGAATGTTCCTGTGTCTTCCGTACGCAGTGTCATCAAGAAGTTTAAAGCCCATGGCACTGTGGCTAACCTCCCTACATGTGGACGGAAAAGAAAAATTGACGAGAGATTTCAACGCAAGATTGTGCGGATGGTGGATAAAGAACCTCGACTAACATCCAAACAAGTTCAAGCTGCACTGCAGTCTGAGGGTACAACAGTGTCAACCCATACTATCCGTCGGCGTCTGAATGAAAAGGGACTGTATGGTAGGATACCCAGGAAGACCCCACTTCTTACCCCGAGACATAAAAAAGCCAGGCTGGAGTTTGCCAAAACTTACCTGATAAAGCCTAAAACTGGAAGTGCATTGAGGTGAAGGTGAAGAGGTATTGGGAATCCTGCAGAAAATACCTGTGTGAATTGCGTGAAGAGGTATTGGGAATCCTGCAGAAAATACCTGTGTGAATTGCGTGAAGAGGTATTGGGAATCCTGCAGAAAATACCTGTGTGAATTGCGGTGAGTGCTGCATTGTGATCTGCTGAGTGCTTTTCTACCTGTTTAGATTTATTGGGCTTTTTAAAATCTATTTTCTCACTACAGTTTTAGTTTCTTAGTTTACTACCTGTGTATTTAAGGGTTAACTACATTGCACTAAAATCCTGAGGTGTAGATTTACTCACAAGGGGTTAATTAAGGGGAAGGGGTCATAATTAAGGGTTTATAAGGGGCAGCTGATTGGGCATAAAGTCCTTTGGAAGTGCATTGAGGTGAAGGGTACATTGCTGGAAAAGGAAAAAAAAAAAAAAAAAAACACTTTAAATCTCTTAGTTTGCGAGTGTGAACGAGCTGCGTGTGTCCGGAGCGTAAGTGCGAACGAAAGTAAGTGTGTGACTTGTTTTTCAGTGAAGAGTAGTGTTGAGCGATACCTTCCGATATCAGGAAATATCGTATCGGATTGGATCGGGCCGATACCCAAAAAGTATCGGATATCGCCGATTCCGATACCGGAAACCAATGCAAGTCAATGGTACACAAATATCGGAATGAAAATAAACCCTTTCTTTCCTTGTAGGTTAATTCTACATGAAGGAAAACAACTAACAATAATGTAGAATGACATGAAATGCCGGCAATTCATCAGCGGCATTCACCGGTACCCGACAATTTACAACAGAAAGAATAGAGCATCACACATAGATTAGATAGATAGAAACATGTCAGTCACATATATATGAAGTACAGTGACAGTGTTGCTTACTGTACTTGTCATTTAGTGTAAAGGATTTATTAAAAAAAATATTAGTGTTTTCGTGCACCGTCTCTTTAAAAAAGCCGGCCGGCAATTCAGCAGCGGTACCCGACAATTTATAACAGACAGAATAGAGCTTCACACATAGATTAGATAGATAGAAACATGTCAGCCACATATATAAGAAGTACAGTGACAGTGTTGCTTACTGTACTTGTCATTTAGTGTAAAGGATTTATTTAAAAAAATAATAGTGTTTTCATGCACCGTCTCTTTAAGAAAGCCGGCCGGCAATTCAGCAGCGGTACCCGACAATTTATAACAGACAGAATAGAGCTTCACACATAGATTAGATAGATAGAAACATGTCAGCCACATATATAAGAAGTACAGTGACAGTGTTGCTTACTGTACTTGTCATTTAGTGTAAAGGATTTATTTAAAAAAATAATAGTGTTTTCATGCACCGTCTCTTTAAGAAAGCCGGCCGGCAATTCAGCAGCGGTACCCGACAATTTATAACAGACAGAATAGAGCTTCACACATAGATTAGATAGATAGAAACATGTCAGCCACATATATAAGAAGTACAGTGACAGTGTTGCTTACTGTACTTGTCATTTAGTGTAAAGGATTTATTTAAAAAAATAATAGTGTTTTCATGCACCGTCTCTTTAAGAAAGCCGGCCGGCAATTCAGCATCTGTACCCGACAATTTAGAATAGAAAGAATAGAGAATCACACATAGATTAGATAGATAGAAACATGTCAGTCACATATATATGAAGTACAGTGACAGTGTTGCTTACTGTACTTGTCATTTAGTGTTAAAATAAAGGATTTATTTAAAAAAAAATTGGCGTGGGGTTCCCCTTAATTTTAGGCTCTAGCGGAGGTTAAGCAGACAGCTGGGGCAAATGTTTGAAGCCTGGGAAGTGGGTAATACCCACGGAGCTTCCCAGGCTACTAATATCAGCCCCCAGCTGAATACCTAGCCTTTACTAGCTATTAAAATGGGGGAACCCCCCCAAAAAAATGACGTGGGGTCCCCCCTAATTTAATAGCTAGCAAAGGCTAGGCAGACAGCTGGGGGCTGATATTAATAGCCCAGGAAGGGAGCCATGAATATTGGCCCCCTCCCAGGCTAGAAACACCAGCCGTCAGCCGCCCCAGAAATGGCGCATCCATAGGATGCGCCAATTCTGGCACTTAGCCTCGCTCTTCCACGCTGCCCTGGTGCGGTGGCAGGGGGTAATAGGGTTGGGGTTGATGTCAGCTTATAATGCCAGCTGACATCAAGCCCAGGTTAGTAATGGAGAGGCGTCTATAAGACACCCCCATTACTAACCCCATAGTCAAAGTTAAAAGAAAACACAAACACCCAGAATAAAGTCCTTTAATTGAAATAAAGACACAATTCTTTATTGTTCTAAATTAAACCATACTTACCATCACGCCCATTCCAGCTGAAGCCAACGATCTCCTGCAATAAAAGTAAAATAATAAAGCAACCTCATCCTTACCTTTCCATGGTTCCCACGACAGCTTCAGCTCTGCTACATCGAGATGACAGGCTGGACCGCAGCAGAACGCTGCCATCCAGCTTGCCATCCCGCAGACACTGAGAAGCGCAGGCATGCTTGCGCTCCTCAGTGTCTCTCTGTGACGTCATCCAGATGAGCCGAGTTCATGTCCAATGAACTCAGCTCACCTCATGCACGTCACTGACAGCGTGGGAAAATTCTCCTGCACTCAGCGCTTCAGCGTGAGAATTCTCCCACGGTGTCAGTGACGTGCATGAGGTGAGGTCATGTCCAATGAACTCAGCTCACCTCATGCACGTCACTGACAGCGTGGGAAAATTCTCACGCTGAAGTGCTGAGTGCAGGAGAATTTTCCCACGCTGTCAGTGACGTACATGAGGTGAGCTGAGTTCATTGGACATGACCTCGGCTCATCTGGATGCCGTCACAGCCAGACACTGAGGAGTGGAAGTATGCCTGCGCTTCTCAGTGTCTGCGGGATGACAGGATGGATGGCAGCGTTCTGCTGCGGTCCAGCCTGTCATCTCGATGTAGCAGAGCTGAAGCTGTCGTGGGAGCCATGGAAAGGTAAGGATGATGTTGCTTTATTATTTTACTTTTATTGCAGGAGATCGTTGGCTTCAGCTGGAATGGGCGTGATGGTAAGTATGGTTTAATTTAGAACAATAAAGAATTGTGTGTTTATTTCAATTAAAGGACTTTTTTCTGGGTGTTTGTGTTTTTTTAAATACTTTACTAGAAATTCATGGTGGTCATGTCTAATATTGGCGTGACCCCATGAATTTCGGGCTTAGGGCCAGCTGATAATGCCAAGCTGGCCTTAACCCCTTTATTATCCAGTGAGCCACCGCACCAGGGCCCTGGATGAGTTGGGTACAGCGCCAGAAGATGGCGCTTCTATGAACGCGCCATTTTCCGGGGTGGCTGCGGACTGCAATTTGCAGCGGGGGTGGCCCAGAAAGCTTGGGTCTCCCTGCGCTGCGAATTCCAGCCCCCAGTTGCCTAGTTGTATCTGGCTGGGCACAAAAATAGGGCGAAGCCCCACGCATTTTTTTTTTAAATTATTTCATGAAATTCATGGAATAATTAAGAAAAAAAGGGTTTCCCTATATTGTTGTGTCCAACCAGGTACAAATAGGCAGCTGGTGGTTGGGGGCAGCCCGTTCCTGCCTGCTGTACCTGGCTGGACACAAATATAGTGGGAAGCCCCACGTCAATTTTTTTTAAATCATTTCAGGAAATTCATGAAATAATTAAAAAAAATTGATGTGGGGCTTCGCCCTATATTTGTGTCCAGTCAGGTACAGCAGGCAGGAACGGGCTGCCCCCAACCACCAGCTGCCTATTTGTACCTAGCCGGACACAACAATATAGGGAAGCCCTTTTTTTCTTAATTATTCCATGAATTTCATGAATTTAAAAAAAAAAAACGTGGAGCTTCGCCCTAATTTTGTGTCCAGCCAGGTACAACTAGGCAGCTGGGGGCTGGAATCTGCAGCGCAGGGAGGCCCAAGCTTTCTGGGCCCCACCCGCTGCAAATTGCAGTCTGCAGCCGCCCCGGAAAATGGCGCGTTCATAGAAGCGCCATCTTCTGGCGCTGTACCCAACTCATCCAGGGCCCTGGTGCGGTGGCTCACTGGGTAATAAAGGGGTTAAGGCCAGCTTGGCATTATCAGCTGGCCCTAAGCCCGAAATTCATGGGGTCACGCCAATATTAGACATGACCACCATGAATTTCTAGTAAAGTATTTAAAAAAAACACAAACACCCAGAAAAAAGTCCTTTAATTGAAATAAACACACAATTCTTTATTGTTCTAAATTAAACCATACTTACCATCACGCCCATTCCAGCTGAAGCCAACGATCTCCTGCAATAAAAGAAAAATAATAAAACAACCTCATCCTTACCTTTCCATGGTTCCCACGACAGCTTCAGCTCTGCTACATCGAGATGACAGGCTGGACCGCAGCAGAACGCTGCCATCCAGCCTGTCATCCCGCAGACACTGAGAAGCGCAGGCATACTTCCACTCCTCAGTGTCTGGCTGTGACGGCATCCAGATGAGCCGACAATGAACTCGGCTCACCTCATGTACGTCACTGACAGCGTGGGAGAATTCTCCTGCACTCAGCGCTTCAGCGTGAGAATTTTCCCACGCTGTCAGTGACGTGCATGAGGTGAGGTCATGTCCAATGAACTCGGCGCACCTCATGCACGTCACTGACAGCGTGGGAAAATTCTCACGCTGAAGCGCTGAGTGCAGGAGAATTTTCCCACGCTGTCAGTGACGTGCATGAGGTGAGCTGAGTTCATTGGACATGACCTCGGCTCATCTGGATGCCGTCACAGCGAGACACTGAGGAGCGCAAGCATGCCTGCGCTTCTCAGTGTCTGCGGGATGACAGGCTGGATGGCAGCGTTCTGCTGCGGTCCAGCCTGTCATCTCGATGTAGCAGAGCTGAAGCTGTCCTGGGAACCATGGAAAGGTAAGGATGAGGTTGCTTTATTATTTTACTTTTATTGCAGGAGATCGTTGGCTTCAGCTGGAATGGGCGTGACTGTAAGTATGGTTTAATTTAGAACAATAAAGAATTGTGTCTTTATTTCAATTAAAGGACTTTTTTTCTGGGTGTTTGTGTTTTTTTTAAATACTTTACTAGAAATTCATGGTGGTCATGTCTAATATTGGCGTGACCCCATGAATTTCGGGCTTAGGGCCAGCTGATAATGCCAAGCTGGCCTTAACCCCTTTATTACCCAGTGAGCCACCGCACCAGGGCCCTGGATGAGTTGGGTACAGCGCCAGAAGATGGCGCTTCTATGAACGCGCCATTTTCCGGGGCGGCTGCGGACTGCAATTTGCAGCGGGTGGGGCCCAGAAAGCTTGGGCCTCCCTGCGCTGCGGATTCCAGCCCCCAGCTGCCTTGTTGTACCTGGCTGGACACAAAAATAGGGCGAAGCCCCACGTATTTTTTTTTTTAATTATTTCATGAAATTCATGGAATAATTAAGAAAAAAAGGGCTTCCCTATATTGTTGTGTCCGGCTAGGTACAAATAGGCAGCTGGTGGTTGGGGGCAGCCCGTTCCTGCCTGCTGTACCTGACTGGACACAAATATAGGGCGAAGCCCCACATAATTTTTTTTTAATTATTTCATGAATTTCCTGAAATAATTAAAAAAAAATTGACGTGGGGCTTTGCACTATATTTGGGTCCAGCCAGGTACAGCAGGCAGGAACGGGCTGCCCCCAACCACCAGCTGCCTATTTGTACCTGGTTGGACACAACAATATAGGGAAGCCCTTTTTTTCTTAATTATTCCATGAATTTCATGAAATAATTAAAAAAAAAAAACCGTGGAGCTTCTCCCTATTTTTGTGTCCAGCCAGGTACAACTAGGCAGCTGGGGGATGGAATCTGCAGCGCAGGGAGGCCCAAGCTTTCTGCCCCCCGCTGAAAATTGCAGTCCGCAGCCGCCCCGGAAAATGGCGCGTTCATAGAAGCTGGATGCTGTACCTGGCTGGCATACAAAAATATGGCGAAGCCCACGTCAAAAGTTTTGGGAAAAATTAATTAAAAAATAAATAATAATTTAGGGACTGCATCTTTATTAACTCCTCAAATGTCATTTAGTGTTAAAATAATGGATTTATTTAAAAAAAAAATAGCGTGGGATCCCCCATAATTTTAGTCTCTAGCGGAGGTTAAGCAGACGGCTGGGGCAGATGTTTGAAGCCTGGGAAGGGGGTAAAACCCACGGAGCTTCCCAGGCTACTAATATCAGCCCCCAGCTGAATACCTAGCCTTTACTAGCTATTAAAATGGGGGACCCCCTATTTAATAGCTAGCAAAGGCTAGGCAGACAGCTGGGGGCTGATATTAATAGCCCAGGAAGGGTGCCATGAATATTGGCCCCCTCCCAGGCTAGAAACACCAGTCGTCAGCCGCCCCAGAAATGGCGCATCCATAGGATGCGCCAACTCTGGCACTTAGCCTCGCTCTTCCACGCTGCCCTGGTGCGGTGGCAGGGGGTAATAGTGGTGGGGTTCATGTCAGCGCCAGCTGCCATGAAGCCCAGGTTAGTAATGATGGGCGTCTATAAGACACCCCCATTACTAACCTACAAAGTGTTAAAAAAAAAAAACACACACTACACCCAGAAAAAAATAATTTATTTGAAATAAAACACACAATTTTATTTAATTCTTAGTTTACTAAAAATAATAGTTACCTGTCCACGTTCCTGCGCTGATCTCCCATGCACAGCTGTCACATCTGGAGATGGTGACAGCTGTGCATGGCTGCTGTAAGCTCACGCTGCCGGGAACACGTCCGCTCCCGGCAGCGGGAGCCACTGACTGAGGTCACCGGAGTGCATTCAGGCAGCGCAGCTCCGGAGACCTCCTTTACGGCACTGCTGTACCGTGGGAATTTCTCACGATACAGCAGGGCCGTAAAGGAGCTAACCGGAGCAGCGCTGCCTGAACTCCGGTGAACCCTTACGGCCCCGTCATTCTAGCGGCGGCAGCGGTTCAGAGCGGTCACATTCTATGTGGCTGCTCTGAACTGGAGATCTTCGTGGGACACTCGTGGACTGCTACGGAGGGGTAAGGATAAGGTTGTGGTTTATTATTTTATATTTTATTACAGGAGATCGATGGCTTCGGGGAATTAGGTGTCTTGGTGAGTATAGGTGTAGTTTTTTATTTTTTACTTTATTTTAGGTGGCGATCGGCGGGGACAGGTAATGTATGAACTAATTTCTTTTAGGTAACCACTGGCCACCAATGACATGTATTTAACATTTATTGGGGACACAGTAGGGCAATTTAAATAGCAGGATCAGGCTGATGGGAACTACTGCTCCCATCGAGCTGATCCTGCTGGCAGGAGTGGACGGGGGACAGACATAGGCCGATGGGAGTAGTAGTGTCACATCGGCCTATGTCTGCCTGCACGCACACACACCGCACACACACCCGCACACATCGCACAGACACCCGCACACACACCCCGCACACACACCCCGCACACACACCCGCAGACACACACCCCGCACACACACACCCCGCACACACACACCCCGCACACACACACCCCGCACACACACCCGCACACACCCCGCACAAACATCGCGCACACACCCCGCACACACACCCCGCACACACACTAATCATGACGGGTCTGGGAGGTGAGGCTGACCTGTGCGGCCGTGGGAAAGTTCATGTGAGTTCATGCAGTCAAGCATGAACTCACATGAACCCTCTGAGGGCAACGCGGCGACTTCAAATGAACAGCTGATCGGCATCAGCTGATACCTCAGCTGTTCATTTGAAATAACCGGCGGGAAAGCGCAGCACAGAACGGGAAAGCCGGCGGTGAAGTCTTTTCACTGCCGGCTTCCCCGCCCGGGTCCTTCACTCCCCGCTCCTTGGAGCTGCGCTCCCCGCCCGGTCCTAACTTACGATCGGGATGGGAGGTGGCGAGGGGAGCGGAGGATCGGGGTGGGAGGCTGCGGGGAAGCAGTATGGGGCTGTGTGATTGTTTAAAAGCCGGCGGCTTTATACCGCCCGCCGGCTTTTAAACAATCAGGAGAATTCTCCCCCGCTGGGATGGCATTCTGATGACAGGCTGGATCGCGCTGCCATCCAACTTGTCATCCTTCACAGACACTGCAGAGCGCAGGCATTATGGGAACTTCCGATTCCGGTATCCGATATTGTAAAAGTATCGGAATTAAGTATCGGAATTCCGATACCGCGAATATCGGCCGATACCCGATATTACAGTATCGGAATGCTCAACACTAGTGAAGAGGTATTGGGAATCCTGCAGAAAATACCTGTGTGAATTGCGGTGAGTGCTGCATTGTGATCTGCTGAGTGCTTTTCTACCTGTTTAGATTTATTGGGCTATTAAAAATCTATTTTCTCACTACAGTTTTAGTTTCTTAGTTTACTACCTGTGTATTTAAGGGTTAACTACATTGCACTAAAATCCTGAGGTGTAGATTTACTCACAAGGGGTTAATTAAGGGGAAGGGGTCATAATTAAGGGTTTATAAGGGGCAGCTGGTTGGGCATCAAGTCCTTTGGAAGTGCATTGAGGTGAAGGGTACATTGCTGGAAAAGGAAAAAAAAAACCAAAAAAAAAAAACACTTTAAATCTATTAGTTTGCGAGTGTGAACGAGCTGCGTGTGTCCGGAGCGTAAGTGCGAACGAAAGTAAGTGTGTGACTTGTTTTTCAGTGACTTTGGATTCAGGGAGTTTGGAAGGGAGGACTTAGGACTGAATTGCTGACTGTATTTCATTCTTTCTTTACTTTACTTTTTACTTAATTAATCCACCTGACCTACTTAGCTGATTCCCCCGTCCATACTTGATACTTAATTGATCCCCCGTCCATACTTAACTGATCCCCCGCCGATATCTAATTGATACACTTGCACATCCCTAATTGATCCCCGTCCATACACCTATATATAAATAATTGTGTTTTGTACTTGTATATATATACTGACTGTATCCCCATATTTAGAATGACGTCCATGTTGGACGGAGCCGTGCAGTGTACATCTTGCGCAATGTATGCATTCCGTGAGCACCCGCTCGAGGATCCATACTGCTGCGAGAGATGTGAGCATATCGTGCACTTGGAAGCCCAAATTCTGGATCTAAGTGCTCAGATAGCGTTACTGAGGAGCATCGACAACATAGAACGGAGTTTGCTGCTCACCGAGCAGACACTCAATGGGTCAATACTGGGGGTGGAGCATAGAGGGGAAGTGCAGGCTGAACAGGCAGGGAGCTGGATAACAGTAAGGAGGGATAGAGGGAAGAAGTATAGGAAGGCTGGTTCAGAACCGGCATTATTGGAGCACGACAGATCCTCTGACCGCCGGGGGAGTGTATGCTCCAGTAATGAGGGGGAGGGGGGAAGTGTAGGGCAGGCAAGACAGGTTCTGGTAGTGGGTGACTCTATTATTAGGGGGACAGACAGGGCAATCTGTCACAAAGACCGGGATCGCCGAACGGTGTGCTGCCTCCCTGGCGCTCGAGTCCGGCACATCGCGGATCGGGTTGACAGGTTACTGGGTGGGGCTGGCGAAGACCCAGCGGTCATGGTCCACATTGGCACCAATGACAAAGTGAGTGGTAGATGGAGGGTCCTTAAAAATTATTTCAGGGACCTAGGTAGGAAGCTTAGGGCAAGGACCTCCAAGGTAGTTTTCTCAGAAATACTACCAATCCCGCGAGCCACACAGGAGCGCCAACAGGAGGTTAGGGAGGTGAATAAGTGGCTAAAGAGTTGGTGCAAGGCAGAAGGGTTTGGGTTCATGGAGAACTGGGCCGACTTCGCGGTCGGCTACAGGCTCTACCGTAGGGACGGGCTGCACCTCAATGGGGAGGGTGCAGCGGTGCTGGGGAAGAAGATGGCTAATAGGTTGGAGGAGTTTTTAAACTAGAGACGAGGGGGGGGAAACCAAGGAAATAGGTGGGATGTGAGGCAAGCAAGGGGGAAGGGGAGAAGTGAATATAATGAGGGTGGAGAGGGGGGTGGGGATAGTACAGTTAGATCGTTAGAGAAGAATAGGATGCTAAATAACCACAAAGTTTTATCTTGCATGCTGACCAACGCAAGAAGCCTGACCAATAAGGCGGATGAGCTGCGGGCGCTTATATGGGAGGAGAGGTATGACATCGTAGGTATAACAGAGACTTGGCTAGACGATAGCTACGACTGGGCGGTAAATTTATTAGATTATAGTTTATTTAGAAGGGACCGGAAACAGGGGAAAGGCGGAGGAGTCTGCTTATATGTAAAGTCATGTCTAAAACCCAGACTAAGGGAAGATATAGGAGAGGGAGAAGAGGGGGTCGAGTCCATGTGGGTAGAGATAGAGGGAACTAAAAATAATAATAAAATATTACTGGGGGTCGGCTATAAGCCACCCAATATAACAGAGGAGAATGAGAAACTGCTATTAGGACAAATAGACAAAGTAGCAAAACATAATGAAGTGATTGTAATGGGGGATTTCAACTACCCGGATATTGACTGGGAAACAGAAACCTGTAGATCTCAGAAAGGAAAAAGGTTCTTGACAAATATTAAGGATAATTATCTCTCCCAACTAGTGCAGGAACCAACGAGAGGGAAGGCCGTGTTAGACTTAATATTGACTAATAGGCCTGATAGAATAACTGAGGTACAGATAGGGGGGCACCTAGGTAATAGCGACCATAATATTATCGACTTCAAAATGCCCTTCAGTAGGGTTATCAATAAGGGAACAACAAAAACATTAAACTTTAGGAGGGCGAAGTTTGATCAGCTGAAAGAAAGCCTTCAACTTATTGACTGGGACAAAGTTCTTAATCAAAGGAATACGAATAGTAAATGGGAAACCTTCAAAAGAATTCTGAATACTCAGTGCGAGAGGTATATACCGTATGGGAATAAAAGGGCCAGAAATAAGAGGAAACCAATATGGTTGAACAAGAACGTAAAAGGGGCGTTAAATAGCAAAAAAGAGGCATTCAAGAGATTAAAACAGGAAAACAGTAAGGAGGCACTAATGTGTTACAAGGAAAAAACGAGAACCTGCAAAAAACAAATAAAAATAGCGAAGGAGGAAACAGAGAGACGTATTGCTAGGGAAAGTAGATCAAATCCCAAACTGTTCTTTACGTATATAAATAGTAAAAGGATTAAATCGGATAATATTGGACCGATAAAAAGTGAGGAAGGCAAAATCATAGAGAAAGATGAGGATAAAGCTAATCTATTAAATAATTTTTTTTCGACAACTTTCACAAAGGAAATCGAACTAACAGGAGAAATGAGAAGTGACAAACTTAATCCTCCACTAAGTATGACAAATCTAACCCAAGCTGGGGTACAGAAACGCCTCAGTAACATTAAAATAAACAAATCACCAGGACCTGATGGCATACACCCACGGGTACTAAGGGAACTAAGTAATGTGATAGACAGACCGTTATATCTTATATTTAAGGACTCTGTTGAGACTGGGTCTGTGCCACTTGATTGGCGACAGGCGAATGTAGTGCCAATATTCAAAAAGGGAGCGAAAAGTGACGCCGGAAACTATCGGCCGGTGAGTCTGACGTCCGTTGTGGGCAAAATTTTTGAAAGCTTCATTAAAGAGGCAATTATGGAGCATCTTGATGCTAATAATCTTTTAATCCCGAACCAACATGGATTCATGAGGAATCGCTCCTGCCAAACAAACCTGATTGACTTCTACGAGGAGGTTAGCTCTCGAGTAGATCAGGGGGAACCAGTGGATGTCGTGTATCTCGACTTCTCAAAAGCTTTCGATAGCGTGCCACATAATAGGTTGGTATACAAAATGAGAATGATGGGGCTGGGGGAAAATGTCTGCAAGTGGGTAGCTAACTGGCTAAAGGATAGAAGGCAGAGGGTGGTTATAAATGGAATATACTCAGATTGGGTAAGCGTCACTAGTGGGGTACCACAGGGGTCTGTACTAGGCCCAATGTTATTTAATATCTTTATTAACGACATAGTCAATGGGATAAATAGTAAAATATCAATATTTGCAGATGACACAAAGTTATGTAAAACAATTAATACAAAAGAGGACAGTGCAGACCTACAGAGGGATTTGGATAAGCTGGGTAGGTGGAGCATTAAATGGCAAATGAGGTTTAACGAGGAGAAATGTAAGGTCATACATATGGGAAGGAAAAATGGAAGTCACCAGTACTCACTGAATGGGAAATCATTGGGGAATTCAGAGATGGAGAAGGACTTGGGCATCTTGATTGATAGCAAACTAAATTGGAGTGCCCAAAGTCAGGCCGCTGCTGTAAGGCCAAACAGGGTAATGGGATGTATCAGAAGAGGTATAGCTGCAAAGGAGGAGAACATTGTTCTTCCACTGTACAAAGCACTGGTCAGACCACACTTGGAATACTGTGCTCAGTTATGGGCCCCAATATATAGAAAGGATATAAATGAGCTTGAAAAGGTACAAAGGAGGGCAACAAAATTAATAAGGGGAATGGAGGGACTGCAATACCAAGAGAGGTTGGCAAAACTAGGACTATTCAGCCTGGAAAAGAGAAGGTTGAGGGGGGACATAATAAATGTGTACAAATATGTTAGGGGACAGTATAGAGATCTTGCCAGGGATTTGTTCAAAAGGAGGGATATTACGGTAACAAGAGGGCACTCACTAAGACTGGAAGAGAAAAGGTTTCAGCACCAGCATAGGAAGGGGTTCTTTACGGTAAGAGCAGTGAGAATATGGAATTCACTGAGTGAGGAGACGGTAATGTCGGATTCACTACACCAGTTCAAGCGGGGACTGGATGCATTTCTAGATACCAGGCAGATTTCTGCATATACTTAAAAATAAAATAAAATAGTAAGTTGATACAGGGATTTATTCTGACTGCTGGTTTCAGAGTCGGGAGGGAATTTTTCCTCAGGTGAAGATTGGCTAAATCATTTGGGGTTTTTGCCCTCCTCTGGATCAACTTTAGCAATTACAGAACTAACAGGTCGAACTTGATGGACGCAAGTCTTTATTCGGCTTTACTAACTATGTAACTATGTTACTATGGTAACAGTGTTATCCCAGACAGCACATGGATGGCAATGCCAGCTGTCAGCGATGTCATGGACCCATAGATCTGACTGGAGAATTTTCATCAACCACTAGGATAAAAAACGGACACTACGCGGTTTTCAACAAAAAAAAATGACATGTGGACGACTCCACAGATTATATTGTGTATGTGATCTATCCGTAACAAATATGGAGAGGACACAAACATGAAAAACAGACGTCTGAATGAGGCCAAAGATATATGTTTCCACACTGATAAGGGAGCGAGAAATATCTATTTCAGATTTGCCAATGAGTCCATGGCAGAAAATTCCAGTTAACCCCTTTATCACCTCAGGATTTTCCGTTTTTGCGCTTTCATTTTTTGCTCCCCTTCTTCCCAGAGCCATAACTTTTTTATTTTTCCGTCAATATGGCCATGTGAGGGCTTGTTGTATTATGGGATGAGTTATTCTTTTGAACACCACCATTGATTTTACCATATTGTGTACTGGAAAATGGGAAAAATATCCAAGTGCAGTGAAATGGCAAAAAAAGTGCAATTCCACAAAAGGTTTTTTTTACCATGTTCAGTAAATGCTAACACTGACCGGCCATTATGATTCTCCAGGTCATTACGAGTTCGTAGTTACCAAACATGTGGAGCTTCTATTTTATTTAAGGGGTGAAATCAAAATTCAAAGCTTGTAAAAAAAAAATAAAATTTTTCCGAGACCCGTAGCGTCTCCATTTTTGGTGATCTAGAGCCGGGTCAGGGGTTATTTTTTGCGCACTGAGCTGACATTTTTATTGATACCGTTTTGGTGTAGATATGATGTTATGATCGCCTGTTATTACATTTTAATGCAATGTTGCGGCGACCAAAACAACTTAATTTTGGAGTTTTGTTTTTTTTCTCGTTATACAGTTTACTGATCGAAGTCATTCTTCTTATATATTGATAGATCGGGCGATTCTAAATGCGGCGATACCAAACGTGTATTTTTGATTGTTTTATTTTGAATGGGGTAAAAGGGGGGTGATTTGAACTTTTAAATATTTTTTTTTACTTTTTACATGCTTCAATAGTCTCCTTAGCAGACTAGAAGCTGTGATCTTCCGATCGCTTGTGTTACACAAATGGCCGCCTGAGGCAGCACATGCGCAATTGAGACCTCAGTAGCCGAGATCTCAGGAGACATTTACTTGGTTTGGCTTTCTACTTCTTTATCTAACTGTATTGCCCTCTATATCATCCATTCTGTATGGACTGCTCTGTACTCATATTGGACATTTATGCATTTAGTAGGGCTTAAGGGGATTATTGTGCTTGTTACCCATCAAATCTGTAGATGCGCTCACTAATTAGACTTTGTTTAGGGCAATTTTAAAGTATAATATTGATAACGGTCCTGCATAGTGACAAGATTATGTTACAGGATTCCGGACAAATGTACAGTGCCAGTCATTCAAGGGTTAATTCTTTGGAACACTGAGAGAGACTTTCTAGCCAGTGAAGCACCAGTAATAAACACCTGTGGTAACTACGGCAACTGTGCTGATGTCATAAACACTTACATCTATGATATAAAAGATGATTCCGGAACCACAGGTCATTCAGCCGTATGAAGCGCCGTACTTGATGTGTCTGGAGACCTGGAGCTTCATCACTCCACAACCTGTAAGGGAGGAAGGGGATACGGCCTAGCCAGCCAGATCAGCCATACCGCTTAGCCAGCCAGATCAGCCATACCGCCTAGCCAGCCAGATCAGCCATATCGCCTAGCCAGCCAGATCAAACTAACCCTAGCGATCAATGGGGTGACAGATGTTGCAGCCAGATCTCCCTCACGTCCGGTACTAGTTGCCTTCACCTTTATGTGTACGGCCTGGAGATGTCGCATTAGACTTCTCCATATGGTGCTCGCACAGGGCACCTACTTTGACCATCTCCATTACTGTCTGTTTTCTGATGATGTAATGTGTAACTTGTGTGACTATGTGATGTCACTGCTATCATATCTATAGTGGATGTATATCATGTCTCACTGTAAATATGATACAATGTACAAATTCTAGTACAATTTGTTGTTACTTGTTGGCACTATCCTTCTAAGCCCGAGGGATGGGCAAGTCCTCCAGCCATGGTTCCCTAGAGGTTTCCTCCACAGGGGGTTTTCCTCTCCTGAGTGCTGACGGATGATTCTTCGTGAGTCGGAGGTTTGCCATTTTCAGTGTCTTTTTCATAGCAATTGGCTGATTCTAAATTTCAGACACTGAATGAAATAATATGATTTGTAATAAAATTTGGTCTATTTAACATTCACTAAAAGTGTTTTGTGCATTTCTTTCACAATCTTGGGTTGGTGGGATTTTCTTGGGAATCAGGATCCAGCATCTATGATCAAGCCATGAAGCTGGATATGAAGTCAGAGCATTGTTAACCCTGTGCTTGAAGACAGAATGGAGCAGAAATGACAAAGTGTTACTGCACAAGTTCACAATCTTCCTTGCATTCAGATAATGGAGGTGGCTGCTGCAGAAAAACATACCCACAGCATGATACTGCAACCAACATGTTTCACTGTGGGGATGGTGTTCTTGGAGTGATGAGCTGTTGGTTTGGTGCCAGACATAGCGTTTACCTTGGTGGCCAAAAAGTTCAATTTTGGTCTCATCTGACCACAGCACATTCCTCCATATATTTTGGGAGTCTCCCACATGTTTTTTGGCAAACTCAAATCGAGACTTACAATTTTTAAGTAAAAGCTTTTTTCTGCCCACTGAACAAGACAACTGTAGACTGGACAAGGGGATCAGAGGATGCCCACAAGCTCGTGACACTGAGTTTTCAGCTCCTGCAGTGTCAGTGTGTGCAGGGATGAGGATTCAATATAGGTTGTGCTGTCAATCATCGTAAGGGGCAGAGGATGGTAATTAAGCGTGGGGTGTAAATGCTGTTTTTGCATAAAAATATCATCTGTACCTAAAGTATATTTTTTTTTATAGGGGCCAAGATTCCTATACAAATCCATAAATGATTTGAGTATTGGGGTGACAGACTCCCTTTAAGAAACTGAGACCACCCCATTAACTGGTTGTACAAAAAAACATGAAAAATGTGAATTAACCAGACAGGTAAATTACAAAAAGGAGATAAACACCAATGGAAATTCTTTGAAAATGTTATCAGTTTATTTCTATTAAGCATAAAACACGTTTTCCTGGAATATCCCTGTGTTTCCAAATAAATACCAGTAGCGCAGTGAAGGATGGACATGGTGGAACAGGTTTCTATTAAAGTGCTTGAGCATATATTATGGATGCACCAAAATTCTGTAGTATAATAAAGCCTGCATCTTGGAGGGTTTCGTCCATATCTGGAGTAATATTAATAAAAATGTGGAGTTGGTGCATCCCTAGTATACTGCTATATCACTAGTAACACAATGGGACACACACAAAGCACTGTGTGCTGCCACCTAGACAGGGTAGCTGCTCAGCAGTGAGGGGTGCGGATTCGGCACAGATTGTCTATGATGACAGATATGTTGAGCTGTCCTCCACATTTATCTGATCGAAACTAGAGGGCTCCACAGCAAACAGTCTTCGCATATCCAGTTCTAGGGGATGCATGCAGCCGCTGACCACCAGGGAATGAAGAGGACCTCCAAAGTCAACAGTGCTGAGTTGCTGCAGAGTGCCCGCCGCTATATGTTGGCCAGATGCCCCCCACGCAGATTGTGTTCTCAGGTAGAGCTGAGGATCGCAACAGAAACATTTGTATCTTAATGATATCGCAGTACGGTCTTCTATTTAAAACCATTATAAGAAAACTCACATGCAAAAATACTTATTTTATATATATATATAAACCTTTAGGCACAATGGATATTGATGCAAATCAAGGTATTTATTCAGACAATAAATTGTTCATGATACAGATGTTTGACCAACATTTCGGCCTCAGCCTTTATCAAGGTTTATCTAAAACAATACAAAAATGGGAAGAACTGTATAAAAAACGAAAATCCATCGTCTCATGATAAATCAAATTACAATCATATCTGAGAAAAAGAGGGGGGGGGGTAACAAATAAGCCGACACTCAGCACATGAAAATATCTCATATAAATGAATACAAAGCGGTGCTTCGTTCCAGAGTTAACCACTAAAGAGGAAAAATAAAAAAATATACACGATTTAGTTATGGATTGTAACACATATATGCTTCAAGTGTAAAACAGCCTCCTTCAAAAGAGTAAAAAGGGGGGGACATACTATGAGGTCAGACGTATCACAGGTATCAAAAGAGCCTAAGCGTAATGACACCATATACGCCCTACAGTATATGCCCCTCATCCTTCTATATGCCCCATCCTGGTATATGGAATATGGTCCACATCCTGGGTAGGTGTATATGCCCCTCCATCCATCCATCCTGAGTAAGTGTATATGCCCCTCCATCCATCCATCCTGGGTAGGTGTATATGCCCCTCCATCCATCCATCCTGGGTAGGTGAATATGCCTCTCCATCCATCCATCCTGGGCAGGTGAATATGCCTCTCCATCCATCAATCCTGGGTAGGTGTATATGCCCCTCCATCCATCAATCCTGGGTAGGTGTATATGCCCCTCCATCCATCAATCCTGGGTAGGTGTATATGCCCCTCCATCCATCCATCCTGGGTAGGTGAATATGCCTCTGAATCCATCAATCCTGGGTAGGCGTATATGCCTCTCCATCCATCAATTCTGGGTAGTTGTAGATGCCCCTCCATCCATCAATCCATCCTGGGTAGGTGTTTCGGCCCCTCCATCCATCCTGGGTAGGTGTATTTGCCCGTCCATCCATCCTGGGTAGGTGTATATGCCTCTCCATCCATCCATCCTGGGTAGCAGTATATGTCCCTTCCTCCATCCATCCTGGGTAGGTGTATATGCCCCTCCATCCATCCTGGGTAGGTGTATATGCCTCTCCATCCATCCAACCTGGGTAGGTGTATATGCTTCTCACTCCATCCAACCTGGGTAGGTGTATATGCTTCTCACTCCATCCAACCTGGGTAGGTGTATATGCCTCTCCATCCATCCATCCTGGGTAGGTGTATATGCCTCTCCATCCATCCATCCTGGGTAGGTGTATATGCCTCTCCATCCATCAATTCTGGGTAGTTGTAGATGCCCCTCCATCCATCAATCCATCCTGGGTAGGTGTTTCGGCCCATCCATCCATCATGGGTAGGTGTAGATGACCCTCCATCCATCCATTCTGGGTAGGCGTAGATGACCCTCCATCCATCCATCCTGGGTAGTCTATTCTAGTATGTGTTTATGCCCCTCCATCCATCCATACTGGGTAGGCGTAGATGGCCCTCCATCCATCCATTCTGGGTAGGCGTAGATGACCCTCCATCCATCCATGCTGGGTAGTCTATTCTAGTATGTGTTTATGCCCCTCCATCCATCCTGGGTAGCAGTATATGTCCCTTCCTCCATCCATGCTGGGTAGGAGTATATGCCCCTCCATCCATCCTTGGTAGGAGAATATGCCCCTCCATCCATTCATTCTGGGTAGGTGTATATGCCCCTCCATCCATCCATCCTGGGTAGGTGTATATACCCCTCCATCTATCCATCCTGGGTAGGTGTATATGCCCCTCCATCCATCCATCCTGGGTAGGTGTATATGCGCCTCCATCCATCCATCCTGGGTAGGTGTATATGCCCCTCCATCCATCCATCCTGGGTAGGTGTATATGCGCCTCCATCCATCCATCCTGGGTAGGTGTATACGCCCCCCCATCCATACTGGATAGGTGTATATGCCCCTCCATCCATCCTGGGTAGGTGTATATGCCCCTCCATCCATCCATCCTGGGTAGGTGAATATGCCTCTCCATCCATCAATCCTGGGTAGGTGTATATGCCTATCCATCCATCCATCCTGGGTAGGTGAATATGCATCTCCATCCATCAATCCTGGGTAGGTGTATATGCCCCTCCATCCATCCATCCTGGGTAGGTGTATATGCCCCTCCATCCATCCATCCTGGGTAGGTGAATATGCCTCTCCATCCATCAATCCTGGGTAGGTGTATATGCCCCTCCATCCATCCATCCTGGGTAGGTGTATATACCCTTCCATCCTTCCTCAGTAGGTGTAAATGCCCCTCCATCCATCCATCCTGGGTAGCAGTATATGTCCCTCCCTCCATCTATCCATCCTGGGTAGGTGTATATGCCCCTCCATCCATCCATCCTGGGTAGGTAAATATGCCTCTCCATCCATCAATCCTGGGTAGGTGTATATGCCTCTCCATCCATCAATTCTGGGTAGTTGTAGATGCCCCTCCATCCATCAATCCATCCTGGGTAGGTGTTTCGGCCCCTCCATCCATCCTGGGTAGGTGTATTTGCCCGTCCATCCATCCTGGGTAGGTGTATATGGCCCTCCATCCATCCATCCTGGGTAGCAGTATATGTCCCTTCCTCCATCCATCCTGGGTAGGTGTATATGCCCCTCCATCCATCCTGGGTAGGTGTATATGCCTCTCCATCCATCCAACCTGGGTAGGTGTATATGCTTCTCACTCCATCCAACCTGGGTAGGTGTATATGCTTCTCACTCCATCCAACCTGGGTAGGTGTATATGCCTCTCCATCCATCCATCCTGGGTAGGTGTATATGCCTCTCCATCCATCCATCCTGGGTAGGTGTATATGCCTCTCCATCCATCAATTCTGGGTAGTTGTAGATGCCCCTCCATCCATCAATCCATCCTGGGTAGGTGTTTCGGCCCATCCATCCATCATGGGTAGGTGTAGATGACCCTCCATCCATCCATTCTGGGTAGGCGTAGATGACCCTCCATCCATCCATCCTGGGTAGTCTATTCTAGTATGTGTTTATGCCCCTCCATCCATCCATACTGGGTAGGCGTAGATGGCCCTCCATCCATCCATTCTGGGTAGGCGTAGATGACCCTCCATCCATCCATGCTGGGTAGTCTATTCTAGTATGTGTTTATGCCCCTCCATCCATCCTGGGTAGCAGTATATGTCCCTTCCTCCATCCATGCTGGGTAGGAGTATATGCCCCTCCATCCATCCTTGGTAGGAGAATATGCCCCTCCATCCATCCATTCTGGGTAGGTGTATATGCCCCTCCATC
Source organism: Phyllobates terribilis (assembly GCF_046119375.1). Lineage (NCBI taxonomy): Eukaryota > Metazoa > Chordata > Amphibia > Anura > Dendrobatidae > Phyllobates > Phyllobates terribilis. Next base: position 1,300,482 of record NW_027362928.1, on the reverse strand, counting down.
CATCCATCCTGGGTAGGTGTATATACACCTCCATCTATCCATCCTGGGTAGGTGTATATGCCCCTCCATCCATCCATCCTGGGTAGGTGTATATGCGCCTCCATCCATCCATCCTGGGTAGGTGTATATGCCCCTCCATCCATCCATCCTGGGTAGGTGTATATGCGCCTCCATCCATCCGTCCTGGGTAGGTGTATACGCCCCCCCATCCATACTGGATAGGTGTATATGCCCCTCCATCCATCCTGGGTAGGTGTATATGCCCCTCCATCCATCCATCCTGGGTAGGTGAATATGCCTCTCCATCCATCAATCCTGGGTAGGTGTATATGCCTATCCATCCATCCATCCTGGGTAGGTGAATACGCATCTCCATCCATCAATCCTGGGTAGGTGTATATGCCCCTCCATCCATCCATCCTGGGTAGGTGTATATGCCCCTCCATCCATCCATCCTGGGTAGGTGAATATGCCTCTCCATCCATCAATCCTGGGTAGGTGTATATGCCCCTCCATCCATCCATCCTGGGTAGGTGTATATACCCTTCCATCCTTCCTCAGTAGGTGTAAATGCCCCTCCATCCATCCATCCTGGGTAGCAGTATATGTCCCTCCCTCCATCTATCCATCCTGGGTAGGTGTATATGCCCCTCCATCCATCCATCCTGGGTAGGTAAATATGCCTCTCCATCCATCAATCCTGGGTAGGTGTATATGCCTCTCCATCCATCAATTCTGGGTAGTTGTAGATGCCCCTCCATCCATCAATCCATCCTGGGTAGGTGTTTCGGCCCCTCCATCCATCCTGGGTAGGTGTATTTGCCCGTTCATCCATCCTGGGTAGGTGTATATGGCCCTCCATCCATCCATCCTGGGTAACAGTATATGTCCCTTCCTCCATCCATCCTGGGTAGGTGTATATGCCCCTCCATCCATCCTGGGTAGGTGTATATGCCTCTCCATCCATCCATCCTGGGTAGGTGTATATGCCTCTCCATCCATCCATCCTGGGTAGGTGTATATGCCTCTCCATCCATCAATTCTGGGTAGTTGTAGATGCCCCTCCATCCATCAATCCATCCTGGGTAGGTGTATCGGCCCATCCATCCATCATGGGTAGGTGTATATGCCCCTCCATCCATCCATTCTGGGTAGGCGTAGATGACCCTCCATCCATCCATCCTGGGTAGTCTATTCTAGTATGTGTTTATGCCCCTCCATCCATCCTGGTTAGGTGTAGATGACCCTCCATCCATCCATGCTGGGTAGGAGCATATGCCCCTCCATGCATCCTTGGTAGGAGAATATGCCCCTCAATCCATCCATCCTGGGTAGGTGTATATACCCCTCCATCTATCCATCCTGGGTAGGTGTATATGCCCCTCCATCCATCCATCCTGGGTAGGTGTATATGCGCCTCCATCCATCCATCTTGGGTAGGTGTATATGCCCCTCCATCCATCCATCCTGGGTAGGTGTATATGCCCCTCCATCCATCCATCCTGGGTAGGTGTATATGCCCTTCCATCCATCCATCCTGGGTAGGTGTATATGCCCCTCCATCCATCCATCCTGGGTAGGTGTATATGCCCCTCCATCCATCCATTCTGGGTAGGTGTAGATACCCCTCCATTCATCCATTCTGGGTAGGTGTAGATGTCCCTCCATCGATCAATCCATCCTTGGTAGGTGTAGTTGCCCCTCCATCCATCCATGGTGGGTGTGGATACCCCTCCATCCATCCTTCCATCCATTCTGGGTAGGTGTATATCCCCCTCCATCCATCCATCATGGGCAGGTGTATATGACGCGCCCCTGGGCCTTCTGTGTCGTGCGGCATCGCGTGCACGGGGGCTTACCCGGAGCCGGATCAGATGGGGGTAGTAGTCTCGTGGCGGTGACCCGGTCCGTGCCCAGGGAGTCAAACTAAGTGGCGAGTCTATTAGCAGTAGATGTTGGATGACTACGCCACCCGTTGAATGCAGCTTTGGAGCTGCCGCTGCAGGGCAGACTGCTGAGGCCGGTGGAAGGATGGTGCAGCGGGGATGGTATAACCCCCAACGGGAGGGGTATGGCCTCAGGGCAGCCGAAGTGGATGATGGGGGTAGCAGGAACCACTCAGAGACGATGCGGTGTAGTTCAGGGTCTTTACTGGTGACAAAGATAGACCCTCCCGGAGTACTGGCTAGCGGTTGGGGCCTGGTCAGTCCTTGAGCAGATGGGATCTCCCCTGGCCAGGCGGAGTTGTAGGCCTCCCAAACTAACGATACTCTTCTGGCTACCTTGCTTGAAGCGAGTATAAGTAGCCCACGTCCCTGAGTGTACCGTGTGGTGCTCACCCGTATGGCCGGTGACTCGGGGCCTTCTAGTAGCTTCCGCTCCACGACGGCGGTGCTGGTCCCATGCGTGCGACCGTGCCTTCGGGTTTCTTGGCCAGAGGACCTGAAATCCCCTGCCTGACGGATTCTGCTGCTGGGTAGGAGTTAGTCCCCACAGCCTCGGACTCCGGGTCCGGTAAGAAATCTTCTCAGTCAGGGCGAGCTCTGCAGCTGCCAGCCCCTGACTCCTTGTAACACTGCTCCCACAGAGCTCCTGTTGTTTCTTCCTATGCTGCTTCTCTTCTCTACTTCTGGCATGGCCCAGGAGCTGGGCCCAGCCGGAGCCACAGCTCCCTGTCAGCCCTCCTGGCTGAACTCTCCCTCTCCACTCTCTAACCCTGCCTCAGCCCCAGGTTTATACAGGGGAAGTTCTTCCCCTCCCAGGACTGGGCAGGAGGTGTGGCATGCATAGGATTCCTGACCAAGAGACCTCCCACCTGCTCTCAGACGTAATATCTCTATCACTGTGGCAACCAGACCCCTGGGGTGTCACATTCCCCCCTAGTGAAATTTAGTACTCCGGGACTAAACATATTTTTAGAAAAACATAACAAGGTATAAACAATAATAATACAATAAGAAAAACACATAAAGATGGTTACGGCGTGTCCGCAACCGGGTGCAGTTTTGAAGAAAAGCAAGGTGTCCATTTCACCAAAACAGGGAGACGTAACCAGTTAGGGGTCTGTCCTGCCCCGAGTCCTTAACAGTCTTTAGTCCGTCCTGGGTTACGCTCCAACTATTTGTACAAGGATTCCCGGTAATCCACCAAGGACTCCTAAAAATAACTAGAAACACATAATTATTTACAAGTAACAGACAGGTGACCACAAATAAAACAATTTAAACACTTCAAATCCTCCAACGTGCGGGTAACTGGCCTCTAGTGGCCCTAGTGGACCTACGGAGCTGACTGTCTGGCCCTGAACTACAGGGTGTAGGAGCTGTCAAGGATAAACTGGGCAGCTGTCTACAGGCTCTTTGACTCACTAGGGGTATGGCAGGCTCACTATAAGCAGAGGGTTGATCCTCCTGATCTGCTTGTGTGGAGTCTTCTGCCTCCTGGACCGGCTGTTCTTCCAGCTCTACCGGTTGCTCCGCAAGTACTTGGGATGCTGGTTGGAGGAACGTGAGGACGGGTACCACAACTGCACCACTGACTTGAGTCCAGGACCGAGGGAAGTCTCCGAGCACAGTACTAACCACATCTTCCCTTTCCTCTACGGGTCGAGGGTCTTCTTGTTCCTCTTCAGGGTTCCGTAGCTGTTCGGGACACTTCTTCAGGTGATCCCGGGATACAATGGTTGTGGTTTCCCCTCCGTCTTTACTGATGGTACAGACCTTTGGGTTGTCGTGGCTTGAGGGCAGTACGATGTACGGGTCCTTCTCCCACTGGTCGTCCAACTTGTGGAGCCGTCTTTTCCTCTTCAAGACCTGCTCTCCGGGTACCAAGGGAACAGCGGGAGCATACTGGTTGTAAGTTTTCTCTTGTCTTTCCCTAGCTAGACAGAGACTTCGCTCCACGCTCTCCTGTACTTTCCGGTACTGCTGCTGCCTCTCTGTGTCCCAGTCTGCTTCCGGTGAAGTGTCCTCGGGTGTTCGGACTCCCATCTCCAGGTCAACAGGTAGCTTACCGGGTCTTGCCCTCATTAGGTAAGCCGGGGTACAGTTGGTGGAACCTACAGGGATGTAGTTGTATAGGTCCACCAGGTCGGGCAGCTTCTCAGGCCACAGACTGCGTTCTTCCAGGGGCAATGTTTTTAGAAGATCTATCACCACCTGGTTCATTTTCTCACAAAGTCCATTAGTTTGCGGATGATAGGGTGTCGTCCTGATCTTCCGGCAGCCATACAGAGTACAGAACTCTTGGAAGACCTCCGCTTCAAAGGCAGGTCCCTGGTCCGTCAGCACCTGCTCTGGGTAGCCGTGTGGACGGCAGAAGTGCTGCTGGAAGGCTCTAGCTGCTGTTTGAGCCGTTAAGTCCTTGACGGGGACGACAACCAAGAACCGGGAGTAGTGATCCACGATGGTTAATGCGTAGACGTAGCCACTTCTGCTTGGGGTCAGTTTTACATGATCCAAGGCGACCAGTTCCAACGGCTGCCGGGTGACGATGGACTGAAGGGGGGTCTTCTGGCTGGCACGGTCCTTCCTTCTTAGGTTGCATGGGCCACAGTCTCTGCACCACCTCTCGATGGTTCCTCTCATGCCTACCCAATGGAACCGCCCGCGCAGCAGGAACTCCTGCTTCTTCCATCCGAAGTGCCCAGCCCCGTCGTGGTATGCCTCCATCACCATAGCTGCGTCCCTTCTTGGCACCACTACTTGCCAGATCAGTTCATGCGTCCGGGAGTTAACCATTCTGCGGCACAACTTCCCCTTGTAAAGGAACAGTCGACTCTTCTCTGCCCACAGTTGCTTGGCCTCCTCCGGAGCGTCTGGGTCAAGGCGAGCTTCTGGCTGAGTCAGCATCTCCTTCACCAGCCGGACGGCAGGGTCACTGTCTTGCGTTTCCGCCCAGTTGTAGTGAGGTAAGGGGTTGAACGTAGCGGCTTGCTTACCCCTTACACGGTGGGAATACTGGATAGTCCCATGACGGTGGAACGCAGGGAGTTCGACCTCTTCCAAGTCTTCTGAATCCTCACCCTCGTCCGGTAGGTTTGGCATCCTGGACAGGGCGTCCGCGTTGGTATTGGAGCGTCCTGCCCGGTATTTGATTGTAAACTCATAGTTGGACAAGCGGGCCATCCATCTCTGCTCTAGGGCACCGAGTCTTGCAGTGTCCAGGTGTGTCAACGGGTTGTTATCCGTGTACACGGTGAACCGGGAAGAAGCGAGGTAGTGCTTAAAGCGTTCGGTGACTGCCCACACCACTGCCAGGAACTCTAGCTTAAATGAGCTGTAATTCTCAGGGTTTCTTTCGGTGGGTCGCAGTTTTCGGCTGGCGTAAGCAATTACCCGTTCTTTCCCCTGCTGGATCTGGGACAGTACGGCTCCTAGCCCGATGCTACTGGCGTCGGTGTAGAGGATAAAGGGCTGGCTATAATCAGGGTACGCCAGGATTTCATCCCCCGTGAGGGCCATCTTCAGCTGACGGAAGGACTCTTCTTCCAGCTTCTCCCATCTGAAGGGTGGCTTCTGGTTCTTGGCTTTCCTGGACTGGCCTATCAGGAGGTCCTGCATAGGGGCTGCCTTTTTGGTGAAACCGGGAATGAACCTTCGGTAGTAGCCTACCAACCCGAGGAACTGCCTCACTTCCTTTACGCTGGAGGGGCTTGGCCATTCCTTAATTGCGGTGATCTTATCAGGGTCGGGAGCCACTCCGTCCGCACTCACCACGTGTCCCAGGTACTGCACCTTTGGCTTCAGGAGGTGACACTTGGAGGGTTTCACCTTTAGGCCGTAGCTTGCCAGAGCTTCGAACACTTCCGCCAGGTGTTTCAGGTGGTCCTCATAAGTCTTGGAATATACGATGACATCGTCCAGGTACAACAAAACCGTCTCAAAGTTTCGGTGTCCCAGACAGCATTCCATCAATCGTTGGAAGGTTCCTGGTGCGTTACAGAGCCCGAACGGCATGCAGGTAAACTCACTAAGTCCCATCGGGGTGGTGAATGCAGTTTTCTCCCGGTCCGCCTCTGCTACAGGAACCTGCCAGTACCCGCTAGTGAGATCCAAGGTAGAGAAGAAGTTAGCAGATTTTAAAGCAGCCAAAGACTCCTCTATCCTTGGTAAGGGGTACGCATCCTTGTGTGTGATACGGTTGATTTTCCGGTAATCTACACACATTCTCATGGTGTTGTCTTTCTTTTTGACCAAGACTAGTGGAGCTGCCCAGGGGCTACAGCTATCTCTGATTACCCCAGCCTCCTTCATGTCTCTAAGCATCCCCTTGGCGTGTTGGTAGTGTGCAGGGGGTACGGGTCGATACCTCTCTTTTATGGGAGGATGGTCTCCCGTGGGGATGTGGTGTTCTACCCCCTTGACTCGCCCGAAGTCTAACGGGTGTTTACTAAACACTCTCTCATACTCTTGAACCACCCGATAGACTCCCTGTTTCTGGTGTGAGGGAGTGGAGTCAGTACCCAAATGTAGTTGCTGACACCAATCCTCCATTTGTTGTTTAGAGCCGTTACCTTCCTCCGGAGAAGATGGAGGCAAGGGTTCTACGGACTGTATGGAATTCTGATTGATAGTATACAATTTGGCTAGCGTGGCATACCGGGGCAGGTACACTTCCCTCTTCCCGATATTTATTATGCGAACGGGCACCCTCCCATGGCGTACATTGACCACCCCCCGTGCTGTCAAAATGGTGGGCCTACTGTCTGAGTAAACTGGTTCTACCATTGCCTGGTAATCTCTACCCCTCAGACCATTAGCCGCCCGGCACCAAATCATCATTTCACTTTTTGGGGGCATGGCAATAGGAAAAGGGTCACACATTCTCACGCTACCAATCTCACCGCCGGAGAGTTCCACCTGTTGCCGTCGCATCAGTGCCCGGATCTCTTTTTGGAGCACTCGCTGCTGGCCGGAGCTGGCGTTCTTGGCAACCTGCTGTAAAATAAAAATCACCTCTGCAAGACAATTTTCAATTACATTAGTTCCTAGAGTTATCTTAGGGTGACTCTCGCGCTTGTCAATGTCCACAATGATCAGTCCCTGGGCTGCCAGCACGACTCTACCGATTTTAATGGTCACCTCTTTAAATCCGATCTGTGGCACGGGCTGACCATTGCTGGCGATGATACTCAAGTCGTCGTCAGGGTAGCGGGTTATATCCGAGTCATTCCAGTACTGCTTGAAGAGCACGTACGGGATGGTGGTGACCTGTGACCCAGTGTCCAGTAGGGCACTCATAGGAATGCCATCCAGTACCACAGGCAAGACTGGACGTCCTCCCACATATTTGTCACGCCAGTTCGATGGGCCTGGTGATCTTTTTCCTGGGGGTTGGCCCTCTACCCCAGGTTGTGCCAGTTTAAAGGACAGTACCTTGCCATATGTCCGGGTTGATTGCAGCGGCGGCAGATAGGTTGTCCGTCCTCGTTGTACCGGTCGCTGGGTCTTCCTCTGGCCGGTGGGGTCCTCCTTGGTCGACGCCACGGGATGTCCTCCGGTCCGGATGCCAGCTGGATCTTCCCTGGAGTGGAAACCTGTAAAGACTGCACAGTTCGGGTTAGCGCAGCAACGCTTTTAGCTAGCTCTTGGACCTGATGGTGCAGGTCCGGAGCCGGGTCATTGTTCAAAGCCTGCGCGTCAGCTCCCACAGGCCCTGTCGACAAGGGCGCCGCCTCCTGGTGGTAAGCGGTAGTAGGGCGCCTGTGGGTCACAACGCCACCCGGTGCCGGTTCTCGGAGCACCCGGATGGCTCTGTCCTTGAACTGTGCAAAGTCCAGATGAGGATCCTGTAAGGCCATTGCCCGCAACTGGGTTCGGTGGGCATTGCAATATAGTCCCTCTATAAATTGTTCGGTCAACAGCCTGTCCTCGTTTCCCACGCCGTCAGGGTCGGTCTGCTTAATGGCTCTCAGGGCCTCTTGTAGGTTTAGTGCATAGTCCCTTATACTCTCATGTGCTCACTGCTTGCACCCATAGAATCTAAGCTTAATCTCGGCTGAGGTGCGGGTATCAAAGGTGTCCCTCAGCCGGGTTAGTATCCCTGCGACAGTCCTTCCCCCAGGTGGCCAGGACTTTACCTCCCTTTGGGCTGCCCCAGTTAATTGGGCCACCAGGATGCTCACATTTTGCTCTTCTGTGAGGGGGTACACCTGGAAGAGGCTATCCAGCTTTTCTCTAAAGTCATGCAGAGTATGTGACTCCCCTGAGTACTGGGGTAGCCAGGCCGCTCCCGGGATATAGGGCATGGTGAAAGGCATGACTGCAGCAGCGGTGGCGCTGGCGGGGGTTGAGGCAGTGAAGCTCTCCTCCGTATCCGACATCTTCCTCCCCCCTAGTGGACCGTGGCCTACCTTGCGATGATCCTCTTCCGTAGGCCGCGGCTCCGCAGTGGATCGTCAGGGTTGAGGACCTTCCGTCGCGCTCCTGTGACGTCAGCGTCTGCTGGGCTCCTTCCAGGACCTTACGCGACGTCTGGACGTGAGGCGGAGCTTCAGTTCTCGCGCGCTTTCGGAGTCCACGCCCCTCTTCTTCCCGCGCGGCGTCTTCAAGATGGCGTCCAACGGCGGGAAAACTCCACGGATGGCGGGAAGAAGGCAAAAGATGGCGCCGGATGGCGGGAATCTTCACGGATGGCGGGAAGAAGGCTGAAGATGGCGCCGGATGGCGGGAATCTTCACGGATGGCGGGAAGAAGGCTGAAGATGGCGCCGGATGGCGGGAATCTTCACCACTGGTAAGTTTGAACAGTCTTTTTCAGGCACGCAGTACCCGGTGGTTGCGGGCACGAAATCCTGCCGACTACGCCAAAAGTTGACGCGCCCCTGGGCCTTCTGTGTCGTGCGGCATCGCGTGCACGGGGGCTTACCCGGAGCCGGATCAGATGGGGGTAGTAGTCTCGTGGCGGTGACCCGGTCCGTGCCCAGGGAGTCAAACTAAGTGGCGAGTCTATTAGCAGTAGATGTTGGATGACTACGCCACCCGTTGAATGCAGCTTTGGAGCTGCCGCTGCAGGGCAGACCGCTGAGGCCGGTGGAAGGATGGTGCAGCGGGGATGGTATAACCCCCAACGGGAGGGGTATGGCCTCAGGGCAGCCGAAGTGGATGATGGGGGTAGCAGGAACCACTCAGAGACGATGCGGTGTAGTTCAGGGTCTTTACTGGTGACAAAGATAGACCCTCCCGGAGTACTGGCTAGCGGTTGGGGCCTGGTCAGTCCTTGAGCAGATGGGATCTCCCCTGGCCAGGCGGAGTTGTAGGCCTCCCAAACTAACGATACTCTTCTGGCTACCTTGCTTGAAGCGAGTATAAGTAGCCCACGTCCCTGAGTGTACCGTGTGGTGCTCACCCGTATGGCCGGTGACTCGGGGCCTTCTAGTAGCTTCCGCTCCACGACGGCGGTGCTGGTCCCATGCGTGCGACCGTGCCTTCGGGTTTCTTGGCCAGAGGACCTGAAATCCCCTGCCTGACGGATTCTGCTGCTGGGTAGGAGTTAGTCCCCACAGCCTCGGACTCCGGGTCCGGTAAGAAATCTTCTCAGTCAGGGCGAGCTCTGCAGCTGCCAGCCCCTGACTCCTTGTAACACTGCTCCCACAGAGCTCCTGTTGTTTCTTCCTATGCTGCTTCTCTTCTCTACTTCTGGCATGGCCCAGGAGCTGGGCCCAGCCGGAGCCACAGCTCCCTGTCAGCCCTCCTGGCTGAACTCTCCCTCTCCACTCTCTAACCCTGCCTCAGACCCAGGTTTATACAGGGGAAGTTCTTCCCCTCCCAGGACTGGGCAGGAGGTGTGGCATGCATAGGATTCCTGACCAAGAGACCTCCCACCTGCTCTCAGACGTAATATCTCTATCACTGTGGCAACCAGACCCCTAGGGTGTCACATATATGCCCCTCCATCCATCCATCGTAGGTGTATATACCCTTCCATCCATCCATCCTGGGTAGGTGTATATCCCCCTCCATCCATCCATCCAGTGTAGGTGTATATCCCCCTCCATCCATCCATCCTGGGTAGGTGTATATCCCCCTCCATCCAGTGTAGGTGTATATCCCCCTCCATCCATCCATCCTGGGTAGGTGTATATGCCCCTCCATCCATCCATCCTGGGTAGGTGTGTATGCCCCTCCATCCATCCATCCTGGGTAGGTGTATATGCCCCTTCATCCATCCATCCTGGGTAGCTGTATATGCCCCTTCATCCATCCATCCTGGGTAGCTGTATATGCCCCTCCATCTATCCATCCATCATGGGTAGGTGTATATGCCCCTTCATCCATCCATCCTGGGTAGTCTATTCTGGTAGCTGTATATGCCCCTCCATCCATCCATCCATCCACCCTGGGTAGGTGTAGATGCCCCTCCATCCATCCATCCTGGGTCTGTGTATATTCCCCTCCATCCATCCATCCTGCGTAGTTGTATATTCCCCTCCAACCATCCATCCTGGGTAGGTGTATATGCCCCTCCATCCATCCATCCTGGGTAGGTGTATATGCATCTCCATCCATCCATCCTGGGTAGGTGTATATGCCCCTCCATCCATCCATCCTGGGTAGGTGTAGATGCCCCTCCATCCATAAATCCATCCTGGGTAGGTGTATCGGCCCCTCCATCTATCCTGGGTAGGTGTATATGCCCCTCCATCCATCCTGGGTAGGTGTATATGCCCCTCCATCCATCCTGGGTAGGTGTATATGCCCCCCTCCATCCATCCTGGGTAGGTGTATATGCCCCCCTCCATCCATCCATCCTGGTGGGTATATCCCCCCCTCCATACTGGTGGGTATATGCCCCTTCCATCCATCCTGGTGGGTATATGCCCCCCCCCTCCACCCTGGTGGGTATATGCCTCCAACTACACCCTTGTGTGTATATGCCCCCATATATTCAATGCAAAGGAAAAAAAACAAACAAAACAATAAACGCTTCTACTCACCTTCCACGTTCCCACGCAGCGCTGTGTCTGTGGTGCCTGAGGATGTCGGCAGTGATAACAGCAGAGAAGCTGAGATCACCGCACGGCGCCGCCGCAGATACTCACTCGGGACGTCCACTCCCAGGCATTTCCTCCCCGGCAGCTCCTGTCATGGCATGCTCTGACTGAGCAGTGCGTGCGACGACAGGGGGAATGTACAGCTTACACTGCAGGCTCCACAAAGATGGCTGCAATCTCCTCCCACGGCTGCGACCTGAACAGCCAAGGGGGCGTGCCCAGGTCACAGCTAGAGGCAGGAGGAGCGGCCTCTAGTGTTAGAGATAGGGTCGGTGACAGACTACTGTCTCTTATGGCCAGGGCTGCCGTAAATGAGGTGTGTAAGAGCGCTTATTACACCCCCCCCCAAATAAAAATGGCAGCCCCTAGTGGCCAATGTCAACATAAATAACTAAAAAACTAATAAAGTGGGACATTTAATTTTGTATTAAAAATAATTGATTACATAATTATTAATACAAAACATAAAATGGTGGCCCCTTCCCTGTAAGAATAGCACATGGCTCTTTTCACGTCTGGTTATTTCTGTAACAGGTAGAATATGCTCCGTTATAGACCGGGGACAGGTTTACAGCTCTATTTATTGTGGACGATTGATCTGTAAATCAAAACTGAGACTGGTCCGATTTTCATGCGATTTGTAGATAAAGATCATCTATTGAAGTCAATGAGTCGGTCAGAAAAATGGCCAGAACCAACCATGTTGCCTGTACTGCCTGTTCTCCAGTGTCTATAGGCCGGGCAAGCGAGGCCAGGAAACCTTTAGCCTTTTACTTTACATATAAAAAAATATGCCCGAATGAGGAGAGAAACTGCCACACTGACCAAAATCAGATGAAAATTAGAAAAAAACACTGATTAAAACCTGACATGTGAACGGGGCCTTAGGCTTTAATCAGATGTCAGCAGGGTCGGACTGGGGTGTCTGGGGCCCACAGGGGACATTGACTCTAGGGGCCACCTACAGCAATATGCAGATCTCTTTTCTCTGCTCTCCCTGTTATAGTGGAGCAGTGACCGGCGGCTCCTCACATCTACTGTGCACAGACTAGAACAGGGATGGACAATTTCTGGAGTTTGCATGAAAGAGCTTCTTTGGTTAAAACAAGTGATCACAGATTCATGGGCTACACAGGATAGGTGATCACTTATTGATTGGAAACCGCACCGATTGGAAGAATGGGGAAGTTTTATCCCTGACAGGACACTTATCCCCATTTTACAATGCAGCGACAGGTGGGACGTCTGACCACAGCCTCATTCGTTCTCTTGGGGGCTTCCAAAAAAGAGCAGCGCTCGCAGCCTCTGAGGGAATGAATGGATCAGTGGTCGAGTCGCACATGAGCTCCAGTCTAATGGGGAGAAAAGCTCCACATTCTGCCGATCGGTGCAGGTCCCAGTAGTCAGACCCCACCAATCAATAAGTTATCACTGATCCTGTGGAGAGGTGATGACTTGTTTTCACCGGAGAACCCCTGTAAGTGCATCTCTGACGCTCTGCTCCAAGTATTTCATCTCTAAGGCCACAGCCCCACTATCAGTATTCAGTCAGGATTATTCTCAGGAGTGGGAGCCAAAACCAGGTGAGGAACAATCAGAGAAAAGGGAGAATAGAAACAAGTCACCAATTCTGGATTTATCACCCACTCCTGCTTTTGCCTCTCACTACTGAGAAAAAATACTGACCAAATACTGATAGTGAAGCCGTGGCCTCATGGAAAAAAATCTTTTCCTAGTTAATCTCAGCGAGAACAAATAACCGCCATACACAACATCATCCACTATAACAACACCAATAATACCACATACAAAAGGGACAAATATCACCACACCATGACCAGACCACATATTACCACCACATAGTGACCAAATAATACAATACTGATCAGGAATAAAAACCACAATACTAACAACACTGTCACTATACATATGAGCTCTGTATATAGTGTCAGTGTACAGGTAATACAGTGATCACCAGTGACATTATACACAGGAGCTCTGTATATAGTGTCAGTGTACAGGTAATACAGTGATCACCGGTGACATTATACACAGGAGCTCTGTATATAGTGTACAGGTAATACAGTTATCACGAGTGACATACACAGGAGCTCAGTATATACTATATAGTGTAAGTGTACAGTAATACACTGACTCACCAGTGATGTCTCTAGGTGAAGTCCTTCATCTTCGCTTTTCTTCATCTGGCACAGTCCGCCATCACTTCTTCCAGCCAGGAATCATCTCTGCAGAAAATAACACACAGTTATCAATAACTGATCTCTTTTAGAGCACATTCCCACTTTTCCCCAGGATTCTACACTACACCAGTTGAAGAAATAAAGCGACATAGTGGCGCCCTGCACAGTAACAGGACCCCCCTTTTGTCCCCTCTTATGGAAAACAGTTTCCTAAAAAGTAAATTATATTACAGAAGTAATAATGTCCCTAATTGGACTCTAAAGTAATAATGTTCCCCATTCGCCATCATAAACTAATAAAGTTCCTCAATCTGGCCCCTAAACAGTAATAAGGTCCCTTGTCCAGCGTGGCCACCCATCTATCCAACCTGACCCCCCCCCCCCCCATATATCCATTCTGGTCTCCATGTGTCCAGCCTGCCCCTCCCATATATCCATCCGGGCCTCCATGTGTCCAGCCCGCCCCCCTTCATATATCCATCCTGTCCCCCTCATATATGCATCCCATCCCACCCCATATATCTATCCAGGTCCCCATGTGTCCAGCTTGCCGCCCTTCACCTCCATGTGTCCATCCAGGTCCCCAACTTGGCCACCTTCACCTCCATGTGTCCGATCATGCGTCCAGCCAGCCCCCCCCTTCAGCCCCGTGCCTCCATCCATAAGTCTCCCCATGCGTCCAGCCAGCCCCCCCCTTCAGCCCCATGCCTCAATCCATGTCTCCCCATGCGTCCAGCCAGCCCCCCTTCAGCCCCCTGCCTCCATCCATATGTCACCCCATGCGTCCACCCAGCCCCCCCTTCAGCCCCATGTCCCCATCCATATGTCACCATGGGTCCATCCAGCCCCCCCCCTTCAGCCCCATGTCCCCATGGGTCCATCCAGCCCCCCTTTCCGCCCCATGTCCCCCTCCATGTCCCCATGGGTCCAGCCAGCCCCCCTTTCCGCCCCATGTCCCCCTCCATGTCCCCATGGGTCCAGCCAGCCCCCCCATCAGCCCCATCCATGTCTCCATGGGTCCAGCCAGCCCCTCCTTCAGCCCCATCCATGTCCCCATGGGTCCAGCCAGCCCCCCCATTCAGCCCCATGTCCCCATGGGTCCACCCAGCCCCCCCATTCAGCCCCATGGGTCCACCCAGCCCCCCCATTCAGCCCCATGGGTCCATCCAGCCCCCCCATTCAGCCCCATGGGTCCATCCAGCCCCCCCCTTCAGCCCCATGGGTCCATCCAGCCCCATGTCCCCATGGGTCCATCCAGCCCCATGTCCCCATGGGTCCATCCAGCCCCATGTCCCCATGGGTCCATCCAGCCCCATGTCCCCATGGGTCCATCCAGCCCCATGTCCCCATGGGTCCATCCAGCCCCCCCTTCAGCCCCATGTCCCCATGGGTCCATCCAGCCCCCCCTTCAGCCCCATGTCCCCATGGGTCCATCCAGCCCCCCCTTCAGCCCCATGTCCCCATGGGTCCATCCAGCCCCATGTCCCCATGGGTCCATCCAGCCCCCCCTTCAGCCCCATGTCCCCATGGGTCCATCCAGCCCCCCCTTCAGCCCCATGTCCCCATCCAGCCCCCCCTTCAGCCCCATGTCCCCATGGGTCCATCCAGCCCCCCCTTCAGCCCCATGGGTCCATCCAGCCCCCCCTTCAGCCCCATGTCCCCATGGGTCCATCCAGCCCCCCCTTCAGCCCCATGTCCCCATGGGTCCATCCAGCCCCCCCTTCAGCCCCATGTCCCCATGGGTCCATCCAGCCCCCCCTTCAGCCCCATGTCCCCATGGGTCCATCCAGCCCCCCCTTCAGCCCCATGTCCCCATGGGTCCATCCAGCCCCCCCTTCAGCCCCATGTCCCCATGGGTCCATCCAGCCCCCCCTTCAGCCCCATGTCCCCATGGGTCCATCCAGCCCCCCCTTCAGCCCCATGTCCCCATGGGTCCATCCAGCCCCCCCTTCAGCCCCATGTCCCCATGGGTCCAGCCAGCCCCCCCTTCAGCCCCATGTCCCCATGGGTCCAGCCAGCCCCCCCTTCAGCCCCATGTCCCCATGGGTCCAGCCAGCCCCCCCTTCAGCCCCATGTCCCCATGGGTCCAGCCAGCCCCCCCTTCAGCCCCATGTCCCCATGGGTCCAGCCAGCCCCCCTTTCCGCCCCATGTCCCCCTCTATGTCCCCATGGGTCCAGCCAGCCCCCCTTTCCGCCCCATGTCCCCCTCCATGTCCCCATGGGTCCAGCCAGCCCCCCCATCAGCCCCATCCATGTCTCCATGGGTCCAGCCAGCCCCTCCTTCAGCCCCATGTCCCCATGGGTCCAGCCAGCCCCCCCATTCAGCCCCATGTCCCCATGGGTCCACCCAGCCCCCCCATTCAGCCCCATGTCCCCATGGGTCCATCCAGCCCCCCCTTCAGCCCCATGGGTCCATCCAGCCCCCCTTCAGCCCCATGGGTCCATCCAGCCCCCCCTTCAGCCCCATGTCCCCATGGGTCCATCCAGCCCCCCCTTCAGCCCCATGTCCCCATGGGTCCATCCAGCCCCCCCTTCAGCCCCATGTCCCCATGGGTCCATCCAGCCCCCCCTTCAGCCCCATGTCCCCATGGGTCCATCCAGCCCCCCCTTCAGCCCCATGTCCCCATGGGTCCATCCAGCCCCCCCTTCAGCCCCATGTCCCCATGGGTCCATCCAGCCCCCCTTCAGCCCCATGTCCCCATGGGTCCATCCAGCCCCCCCTTCAGCCCCATGTCCCCATGGGTCCATCCAGCCCCCCCTTCAGCCCCATGTCCCCATGGGTCCATCCAGCCCCCCCTTCAGCCCCATGTCCCCATGGGTCCATCCAGCCCCCCCTTCAGCCCCATGTCCCCATGGGTCCATCCAGCCCCCCCTTCAGCCCCATGTCCCCATCCATGTCCCCATGGGTCCATCCAGCCCCCCCTTCAGCCCCATGTCCCCATCCATGTCCCCATGGGTCCATCCAGCCCCCCCTTCAGCCCCATGTCCCCATCCATGTCCCCATGGGTCCATCCAGCCCCCCCTTCAGCCCCATGTCCCCATCCATGTCCCCATGGGTCCATCCAGCCCCCCCTTCAGCCCCATGTCCCCATCCATGTCCCCATGGGTCCATCCAGCCCCCCCTTCAGCCCCATGTCCCCATCCATGTCCCCATGGGTCCATCCAGCCCCCCCTTCAGCCCCATGTCCCCATCCATGTCCCCATGGGTCCATCCAGCCCCCCCTTCAGCCCCATGTCCCCATCCATGTCCCCATGGGTCCATCCAGCCCCCCCTTCAGCCCCATGTCCCCATCCATGTCCCCATGGGTCCATCCAGCCCCCCCTTCAGCCCCATGTCCCCATCCATGTCCCCATGGGTCCATCCAGCCCCCCCTTCAGCCCCATGTCCCCATCCATGTCCCCATGGGTCCATCCAGCCCCCCCTTCAGCCCCATGTCCCCATCCATGTCCCCATGGGTCCATCCAGCCCCCCCTTCAGCCCCATGTCCCCATCCATGTCCCCATGGGTCCATCCAGCCCCCCCTTCAGCCCCATGTCCCCATCCATGTCCCCATGGGTCCATCCAGCCCCCCCTTCAGCCCCATGTCCCCATCCATGTCCCCATGGGTCCATCCAGCCCCCCCTTCAGCCCCATGTCCCCATCCATGTCCCCATGGGTCCATCCAGCCCCCCCTTCAGCCCCATGTCCCCATCCATGTCCCCATGGGTCCATCCAGCCCCCCCTTCAGCCCCATGTCCCCATCCATGTCCCCATGGGTCCATCCAGCCCCCCCTTCAGCCCCATGTCCCCATCCATGTCCCCATGGGTCCATCCAGCCCCCCCTTCAGCCCCATGTCCCCATCCATGTCCCCATGGGTCCATCCAGCCCCCCCTTCAGCCCCATGTCCCCATCCATGTCCCCATGGGTCCATCCAGCCCCCCCTTCAGCCCCATGTCCCCATCCATGTCCCCATGGGTCCATCCAGCCCCCCCTTCAGCCCCATGTCCCCATCCATGTCCCCATGGGTCCATCCAGCCCCCCCTTCAGCCCCATGTCCCCATCCATGTCCCCATGGGTCCATCCAGCCCCCCCTTCAGCCCCATGTCCCCATCCATGTCCCCATGGGTCCATCCAGCCCCCCCTTCAGCCCCATGTCCCCATCCATGTCCCCATGGGTCCATCCAGCCCCCCCTTCAGCCCCATGTCCCCATCCATGTCCCCATGGGTCCATCCAGCCCCCCCTTCAGCCCCATGTCCCCATCCATGTCCCCATGGGTCCATCCAGCCCCCCCTTCAGCCCCATGTCCCCATCCATGTCCCCATGGGTCCATCCAGCCCCCCCTTCAGCCCCATGTCCCCATCCATGTCCCCATGGGTCCATCCAGCCCCCCCTTCAGCCCCATGTCCCCATCCATGTCCCCATGGGTCCATCCAGCCCCCCCTTCAGCCCCATGTCCCCATGGGTCCATCCAGCCCCCCCTTCAGCCCCATGTCCCCATGGGTCCATCCAGCCCCCCCTTCAGCCCCATGTCCCCATGGGTCCATCCAGCCCCCCCTTCAGCCCCATGTCCCCATGGGTCCATCCAGCCCCCCCTTCAGCCCCATGTCCCCATGGGTCCATCCAGCCCCCCCTTCAGCCCCATGTCCCCATGGGTCCATCCAGCCCCCCCTTCAGCCCCATGTCCCCATGGGTCCATCCAGCCCCCCCTTCAGCCCCATGTCCCCATGGGTCCATCCAGCCCCCCCTTCAGCCCCATGTCCCCATCCATGTCCCCATGGGTCCATCCAGCCCCCCCTTCAGCCCCATGTCCCCATCCATGTCCCCATGGGTCCATCCAGCCCCCCCTTCAGCCCCATGTTCCCATCCATGTCCCCATGGGTCCATCCAGCCCCCCCTTCAGCCCCATGTCCCCATGGGTCCATCCAGCCCCCCCTTCAGCCCCATGTCTCCATCCATGTCACCATGTGACCAGCCTGCGACCCCTCCATATATGGATGATGACCAATGCTGGGAACACTCACCCAGAAAAACGTGGATGTTGCACTTGACTTGAAGTTGAAGCAGGGAGAGCTGTAGCCGGGGCCGGCAGCCTTGTTTCCAGGGTGATGGTGAGAGAGCAGAGTGCAGGTCACCGCATACTCAGCCCAGGAGCCGGCTTAAAAGGCCAAGAGAGCAGGAGAGAAGAGGGCGGTGCGCGGTGCTGGTGCGGTGTTACATACCCGGACGAGAGCCGGTGTTACAAGGCCAATTCCAAGGGAGCAGAAGCCGGGACTGGAGAGCAGAGCGCGGCGTCGGCGTATCAAAAACCGGCAGGGGAGCAGGGAGAGGAGAGCGTGACGTCAGCGTGTCACCTGACACCACACAACTGCCAGCCACCAGCGGGAAAGCAGAGCGCGGTGCGTGTCACCGCCCACTAAGATCACGTCCTCCTGTCATGTGACTATGCGCGTCACCCGCTGTCACCACTGAATAGTATGAGCGCCGCACGCGACGCTACATTTCCTTCGGCTGCGCTTTTAAAGGGTCCGCACTTTTTAAGAGCCCCCGCTACCAATTCTCTCACTCTCTCATCGGGGCCCACCGGGAATTTATCACACCAGGCCAGTCCGACCCTGCATGGGCCCATCAGGTAAAGTGGTCAGGGGCGGAACTACCGCCCGTGCAGCCGGTTCATTGAACGGGGGCCCCGAGGGAGAGGGGGCCCCTTCAGCCTCCAGCAGGGCCGCCATCAGGGCATGACTGCCCTGACTCCAGTATGGGGCCCAGCCGGTAGGGGCCCCCTTGGGGGCCCCCCTCTTGTGCGTCTCTCTCCTCATGGGGCCCCCGGCCCCATGCTAAGCGCCGGGGCCGGAACATCTCAGCGCTGCGCTGCTGCGGCAGCGCTTTCATGATTCCCCTGACTTCCGGTCATGTGACGGCACCGTCACATGACCGGAAGTCAGGAGAACCTGGTGTCATCGATTTGGACGAGCGCCAGGATTCTGCAGGGATCGCATGGGGGTAAGTATAACAAGTTTTTTTTTTTTTTTAAATACAATTTACTAGGAGTGGGGGGAATGGGAGGTGCACATGTGGGGGAGGGGAATGAGAGAGGTGCACATGTGGGGGAGGGGGATGAGAGAGGTGCACATGTGGGGGAGGGGGATGAGAGGTGTGCACATGTGGGGGAGGGGAATGAGAGAGGTGCACATGTGGGGGAGGGGGATGAGAGATGTGCACATGTGGGGGAGGGGGATGAGAGATGTGCACATGGGGGGGATGAGAGAGGGGCACATGTGGGGGAGGGGAATGAGAGAGGTGCACATGTGGGGGAGGGGGATGAGAGAGGTGCACATGTGGGGGAGGGGGATGAGAGGTGCACATGGGGAGGGGAATGAGAGAGGTGCACATGTGGGGGAGGGGGATGAGAGAGGTGCACATGTGGGGGAGGGGGATGAGAGAGGTGCACATGTGGGGGAGGGGGATGAGAGAGGTGCACATGTGGGGGAGGGGGATGAGAGAGGTGCACATGTGGGGGAGGGGGATGAGAGAGGTGCACATGTGGGGGAGGGGGATGAGAGAGGTGCACATGTGGGGGAGGGGGAATGAGAGAGGTGCACATGTGGGGGAGGGGGATGAGAGGTGCACATGTGGGGGAGGGGGATGAGAGAGGTGCACATGTGGGGGAGGGGGATGAGAGAGGTGCACATGTGGGGGAGGGGGATGAGAGAGGTGCACATGTGGGGGAGGGGGATGAGAGAGGGGCACATGTGGGGGAGGGGGATGAGAGAGGGGCACATGTGGGGGAGGGGGATGAGAGATGTGCACATGGGGGGGTGAGAGCTGCACATGGGGGAATTGGGAGAAAATGAGCTGCACATGGGGGAATTGGGAGTAGGGGGATAATGAGCTGCACATAATGAATGTGGGGTGGGGGACAGTAAATGATAAATGATGATGGGGTGGGGAGAGCAGGACATGATATAATGAATTGGGGCAGGGGGTGCATGTAAATAATGAATGCGGGGAGCAGGAAGTATAGAGTAGGGGGCGTTGCGGATGCAGGAGTGTAACTGGTAACAAATTGGCGGAAAGAGTAGAGGTTCTAATTAAATTATATATTAAGTGCCTATTTACAGTTAATGGGGGCACCGTGGTGGATTACAATTTATATTTGGAATGGTAGGTTGTATAATAACTAACCATATATTGATGGTGGATACACGTCTGTATTCAGCTGCGTAATGTAGAAGTTGGGGAATGTGCACTAGATAACTGTGTTATTTTATGCAGAGACGAGTCCTGGCTGGAAGACGTAATGGCGGTCTGTGCTGGATGAAGGAGAAAAGCGTAGCTGAAGGACTTCACCTAGAGACGTCACCAGTGAGTCAGTGTATTACATGTACACTTACACTATATACTATGTACCGGGCTCCTGTGTATAATGTCACTGGTGATCACTGTATTACCTGTACACTGACACTATATACAGAGCTCCTGTGTATAATGTCACTGGTGATCACTAGATTACCTGGACACTTACATTATACATACCATGTATAGAGCTCCCGTGCATAATGACACTTATGGTAATATTAGTAATGTGGTGGTAATATTAGTAATGTGGTGGTAATATGTGGTCTGGTCATGGTGTGGCAGTTTTTCCCCCTTCTGTGTGGTATTATTCGGTCACTATGTTGTGGTAATATGTGGTCTGATCATGGTGTGGCAGTATTCCCTGTATGTGGTATTATTGGTCATTTTTAAAAAAAAATGTATATGACACATTCCCTTAAAGAAAACTAAATAAAAATATATCTAAAAAGAGTATTGGATATTTTAAGAAAATTTTAATAGGTTAGAGTAGGGCCCTGCCAGAAGAGTCTACCTTATCGTGGTGGCGGCTTTAAAAATCTTTTGGCCAAAACAAAAGCTGATGGCTATGTATGTGGCACCGTCTGGTGGCAGCGACGTGGACGAGCGCCAGGATTCTGCAGGGATCGCATGGGGGTAAGTATAACAAGTTTTATTTGTTTTAAATACAAGTAGTTAACTAGGAGTGGGGGGGATGAGAGATGCACATGGGGGGGGATGAGAGATGCACATGGGGGGGGTTGAGAGATGCACATGGGGGGGGTTGAGAGATGCACATGGGGGGGATGAGAGATGCACATGGGGGGGATGGGAGATGCACGGGGGGGATGAGAGCTGCACATGGGGGGGGATGAGAGCTGCACATGGGGGGGATGAGAGCTGCACATGGGGGGGATGAGAGCTGCACATGGGGGGGCGAGAGATGCACATGGGGGAGGGTTATGTTTAGATAACTTTGTTGCCTTATGAAGCGCAGGGGGGGGGGGCCCAAAAAATTTCTTGCACAGGGGCCCACTACAGTCTGTGTCCGCCCCTGAAAGTGGTGGAATGAAGTTTTCTCTCCTCATGTTGAAAAATGACATTTTCTGCCACCTATTGATGAGAGAAAAAAAGTGATGAAGATTTACAAACTTCTAACATTAGTCAGTGAAAAACATACAGAACAAGGATGCAAATGGATCTTTTTTTGGCAATCCAATCATTTGAATGGGCCAGCTTTATCTGCAAATCAGATTATAATCAAACATGTCTCAAATTTCTTTTGTGAACCATCAGCATCAGAAAAGGTCCATAGACTATAATTATTATGTTTTTATAAGCAAAGAAAAGGAACACAATGCAAACTCTAAAATCAGACATTTAAATGGATGAGTTTGGTGGGCAAACAGGGTCTGACTGGTGCACCGGGACACTGGACGATTATCCGGTGGACCAGGGTCCTTGGCAGGACCTTGAGCAGGACGTAGAGGGGGCCCACTGGTTTCAACTGAATGTGCGTCCGAGGACATTTCATTAATGATCAGTATTGTAATATTCGGTCACTATGTTGTAATATCTGGTCCGGTCATGGTGTGGTATTTATCCCTGTATGTGTTATTATTTGGTCACTATGTGGTGTGGACATGGTGTGGTGGTATTTCTCCCTTGTATGTGCAATTATTTGGTCGCTATATGTTGGTAATATCTGGTCTGGTCATGGTGTGGCGATATTTCTCCCTTTTACAGTATGAGGTATTGTTCGGTCACTATGTGGTGGTCATATGTGGTCTGCTCACGGTGTGACGGTAGTTCTCCCTTCTATGTGGAATAATTTGGTCGCTATATGCTGCTAAAATCTGGTCTGGTCATGGTGTGGCGATATTTGTCCCTTTTACAGTATGAGGTCTTGTTCGGTCACTATGTGGTGGTCATGTGGTCTGCTCACGGTGTGACGGTAGTTCTCCCTTCTATGTGGAATAATTTGGTCGCTATATGCTGCTAAAATCTGGTCTGATCATGGTGTGGCGATATTTGTCCCTTATACAATATGTGGTATTATTCGGTCACTATGTGGTGGTAATATGTGGTCTGGTCACGGTGTGGCTGTATTTCTCCCTTCTACGTGGGATTATTCGGTCGCTTTATGCTGGTAATATGTGGTCTGGTCACAGTGTCACGTTAGTTCTCCCTTGAATGTGGTATTATTGGTCTTGAAAAAGTGGAGTGTGTTGTGTATAGCAGTCAATTGTTCTCTCTGATATTAGGAGAATAATCTTTATTTAGATTTGTGATTAAATACTTGGAACAAGATGCACTTACAGGAATTCTACTGTGAAAACAAGTAATCACCTTTCCAAAGGATAAGTGATAAGGTATTGATTGGTGGGGGTCTGACTGCTGGGACCCGCACCGATTGGTAGAATGTGGAGCTTTTATCCCCACTAGACTGGAGCAGCATGTGCGACTTCACCACTGATCCATTCATTCCCTCAATGGCTGCGAGCGCTGCTCTTGTTTTTTTCTGGAAGCCCCAAAGAGAATGAATGGATCTGCGGTCAGACATCCCACCTGCCGCTGCATTTTAAAATGGGGATAAAAGTGTCCTGTCAGGGATAAAACTTCCCAATTCTGATCAGTGCAGTTTCCAATGGTCGGACCCAAACGATCATTAAGTTATCACCAATCCTGAGGAGCCCATGGATCGGTGATAACTTGTTTTCACCAAAGAAGCCCTTTAATGCAAACTACCGTAATTGTCCATCCCAGTTGTGCTGTGCGCACAGTAGATGTGCAGGAGTCGCCTGTGTTTTACAGTCGAGGTCCCACTATAACGGGGATAACGGCTATCAGGTATCTGCATCTAGCTGTAGGGTGGGCCCCAGTCTCCCCAGTCCGACGCTGTGGGCAAATATAACCTGTCTGGGCAATTGTAGCCAATTTTGCTGCAAAAAAAGAAAAGTCTTTTTACCTTTTTAACCATAACTTTCAATGTCTTGGATAAATGTGTAACCCTTTATTAAATTCTGCCTTTATTATGGGGATCTCATGGTAGTAGAGCATACCAGAGGTTGACTATATTTTATTTTTTATTTATTTATTTTTTACTGAAAGATCCACGTAAAGAAAAAAAAAAAGTAAAAAAAAATGGAAACCAAAAGAAAATAAACAGACCACACCTTTTTGGTAAATTTTTATACTTTGAGCAGCCCCATGATATAAGCTGGTGCAGGTCACTAATCAGACAAATCCACATGAATGAGTGTAAGAAGTGAATGCAGCACTCACCGCTATAATAAAACATTGTATTCCATCATTAATAACCATCAGCTTCTCACAGAGGGAGGTCGGCGAGTGGTAGATACAGCGCATTGTGAAAGGATTTGGCCCCCTTGAACTTTTCTACCTTTTGCCACATTTCTGGCTTCAAACATAAAGATATAAAATTCAAATTTTTTTGGGAAGAATCAACAAGTGGGAATGAAATTTATTGGATATTTTAAACTTAAAAATAAAAAATGAAAAGTGGGGCGTGCAATATTATTCGGCCCCTTTACTTTCAGTGCAGCAAACTCACTCCAGAAGTTCAGTGAGGATCTCTGAATGATCCAATGTTGTCCTAAATGACTGGTAACGATAACTAGAATCCACCTGTGTGTAATCAAGTCTCTGTATAAATTCACCTGCTCTGTGATAGTCTCAGGGTTCTGTTTCAAGTGCAGAGAGCACCATGAAGACCAAGGAACACACCAGGCAGGTCCGAGATACTGTTGTGGCGAAGTTCAAAGCCGGATTTGGATACAAAAAGATTTCCCAAGTTTTAAACATCTCAAGGAGCACTGTGCAAGCGATCATATTGAAATGGAAGGAGTATCAGACCAATGCTAATCTACCAAGACCCGGCCGTCCCTCTAAACCAGTGTTTCCCAAACTCCAGTCCTCACGGACCACCACAGGTCATGTTTTCAGGATTTCCTTAGTATTGCATAGGTGATGGAAGTATCATCAAGGCATCAGGAATTTTCTCACCTGTGCAATACTATGGAAATCCTGAAAACATGACCTGTGGGGTCTGTGAGGACTGGAGTATGGGAAACACTGCTCTAAACTTTCATCTCGAACAAGGAGAAGACTGATCAGAGATGCCGCCAAAAGGCCGATGATCACTCTGGATGAACTGCAGAGATCTATAGCTGAGGTGGGTTAGTCTGTCCATAGGACAACAATCAGTTATACACTGCACAAATCTGGGCTTTATGGAAGAATGGCAAGAAGAAAGCCATTTCTCAAAGATATCTATAAAAAGTCTCGTTTGAAGTTTGCCACAAGCCATCTGGGAGACACACCAAACATGTGGAATAAGGTGCTCTGGTCAGATGAAACCAAAATCAAACTTTTTGGCCACAATGCAAAACGATATGTTTGGCGTAAAAGCAACACAGCTCATCACCCTCAAAACACCATCCCCACTGTCGAACATGGTGGTGGCAGCATCATGGTTTGGGCCTGCTTTTCTTCAGCAGGGACAGAGAAGTTGGTTAAAATTGATGGGAAGATGGATGGAGCCAAATACAGGACCATTCTGGAAGAAAACCTGTTGGAGTCTGCAAAAGACCTGAGACTGGGACGGAAATTTATCTTCCAACAAGACAATGATCCCAAACATAAAGCAAAATCTACAATGGAATGGTTCAAAAATAAACATATGCAGGTGTTAGAATGGCCAAGTCAAAGTCCAGACCTGAATCCAATCGAGAATCTGTGGAAAGAGCTGAAAACTGCTGTTCACAAACGCCCTCCATCCAACCTCAATGAGCTCGAGCTGTTTTGCAAGGAAGTATGGGCAAGAATTTCAGCCTCTCGATGTGCAAAACTGATAGAGGCATACCCCAAGCGACTTGCAGCTCTAATCGCAGCAAAAGGTGGCGCTACAAAGTATTAACTCAAGGGGGCCGAATAATATTGCACGCCCCACTTTTCAGTTTTTAATTTGTTAAAAAAGTTTAAAATAGCAAATAAATTTCATTCCACTTCACGATTGTGTCCCACTTGTTGTTGATTCTTCCCCCAAAAAATAGAATTTTATATCTTTATGTTTGAAGCCAGAAATGTGGCAAAAGGTAGAAAAGTTCAAGGGGGCCAAATCCTTTCACAATGCAGTGTATAGGCGACGGCAGTGCTGTGTATCTGCAGGATTCCAGGCCAGTATCTGCCACCCGCTGGATTTCCCATGGGAGAAGCTCTGGGATTTTATTACAGGGAAACTGTCATCAGGTTTTTGCTATGTAATCTAAAAGCAACAAGTCGGGGCAGAGGACCTTATCCCAGCGATGTGTCACTTGCTGGTCTGCATGATGGCATTTTGATATAATCCCTCTTTTATCTGCCGCAGATCTAGCAGTTCCCTGAATTCACAGATTATGTAGAGACCAATGCGGGAAAGTTACCCCAAATGTTCTAGAAGTCAGCATTGGATTTTCTGCTTTCAGATCACCTCACAGACCAATGTAAGTTAAGGGACAAGTTCACATGACTGTTTATCCCACTGTTTTTTTAAAGAAATTCGCCATTAAAACTCATGCATACAGTACAAAAAGAAATAGATGCCACAACCAGGGCCGGCTCCAGGATTTCATGGGCCCCGGGCAAAAGTCTCAGTGGGCCCCTTTCACACCTACCACGATTCATGATGCACAGGAATATAGGTATAGTACAATGCTAAAGATTTCACTTACTTCTCACATTACATGAGTGATATCTATTGTAAAGTCTACAACAGCTCAGAAACCGGCGAATCTTCCCAGCGCACAGTGCAGACCAGACAATATAGTCCTCTATACAGTATTATGGGCCCCACGTAGTCCTCCATATACAGTATTATGGGCACCACGTGGTCCTCCATATACAGTATTATGGGCACAACGTGGTCCTCCATACAGTATTATGGGCACCACGTGGTCCTCCATATACAGTATTATGGGCACCACATGGTCCTGCATCCAGTACTATGGGCACCATATATTGCTCCATACAGAATAACGGACCGTATATAATGCTCCATACAGTATGATCCCCATATATTGCTCCATTCAGTATAATGGATCCCATATATTGCTCCATAAAGTAAAATGAGCCCCATATATTGCTCCATACATAATGGGTACCATATAATGCTCCATACAGAATAATGGAGCCCAAATATTGCTCCATACAGTATGGGCCCTATATATTGCTCCATAAATAGTGGGACCAATATATTGCTCCATAAAGAATAGGCCCCATATAATGCTCCATAGATAATGGGCCCTATATAATACTCCATACATAATGGGCCCCATATATTGTTCAATAGATAATGAGCCCCATATAATACTACATACATAATGAGCCCCATATATTGTTCAATAGATAATAAGCCCTATATAATACTCCATACATAATGGGCCCCATATATTGTTCAATAGATAATGAGCCCCATATAATACTCATAACATAAAAAAAAAAATCAAATACTCACCGCTCCATGCTGGAAGCAGGCCTGTCTCATCAGCGTCTTCTGACTCTCTGCACTGGGACTGCTCAGCAGAGGGCGCTCTGTAGTGACGTCATTGCGCCCTCTGTCCTGAGATGTCACAGAGTAAGAAGACGCAGAAGACAGAGGAGCAGCAGAGGAACAGGGAGAGGTAAGTATTGCAAACAGTTTAAAGCACTGGGGAAGGCCCAGTGCAAGTGCCCATTCGCTGGCATCAGGCCCCGCTGACTCATGGGCCCCATAGCGCGCTGGTGTCCCAGAGGGTGAGTGGGCCCCCTGCTCGCTCAGGGCCCAGGCACTTGCCCGGGTGGTGATGCCGGCCCTGGGTACAACACATACGGCACCCGTTTTTAACTGATCCGCTGCAATGATTATGTAGGAAACTGTATTCATTTACAATCATCCACAGCGTGAGAGAAAACAGCTACAACATTACTGAATAAACAGAAACCCTGCAAGTATAAGAAAATTATTTTATTAAAAATATTTTGCATATCAATCCAGTTTGAAAAAAAATAACTCATTAAGCATTTTTTGCAACGTAGCAGTCCACATCTGACAGACTCCTGTAACTCTGGACACAGTATAATAGTGTGGCCGCTGTTCTCTAGCAGGACCCTCTAATGATAGAAGCAGGACGGCATACTGGATCTCGCACAACGCTACCTGCATGCCATCTGATTGGCTACTGTAAGTGCTCCAGCCGTATAAAGATCACTATGTATACAATATACTCCGAAAAGATGTCAGTGATTACTGTGAAGTCAAAATATTGTGGCCCCCATTGAGCAGGAATGATTAGAGATGGACAAGCTCCAGTCTGCAGACAGTCAGTGATGGCGGAGAGCTGATCATCTTTACTCGCTGCTCATTAGGAAAGTGGTCGCTTTCTGAAACCATTTGACTGTGAACTCGGCGTCAGACGGCATTATGTAAGAGGCCAATGTCTGAGTGGTTTTTGTGTCCATTTGTCCTTCCTCTGTTCTTTCTGCCAAAAGATCCTCACCCATAACCTAAGGATTAAAATAAAGTTGAATTGTTACTAATATTTTTTTACATTTAGCACATGAATTGAATTTCATAAATTAAAAGAAAACTTTCCCTCCGATGTCCACAAAACTGAGCGCCACTACATAAGCCACAAATAGTCTCCTCTCTCTCTCCCAGTCTGTGCAGCGGACGGGAACCATTTAAATGGGTGCAGGGCCGATTTTAGATAAAGTGGGGCCCTGGGGAAAAGTTTAAGGTGGGGTCCCAAATGCTGACATACAGCACCACACAAACATTTAGCTTGTATGTGCATGCCCTGAGATCAGGCCGCTAAACGAGCGCAATCCACAATACTGAAGCCGTTCGACGCTTGTTTCCCGACCTCTTTACACCAGCTGAGGAAGAATGATGGATACAGAACAATCACTAATAGATCAATCTGTCCCCATACAGCATCATGTTATCAGCAGCACATCTGCAGGTTACACCGGCCGATGTGCTGCTGAGAACAAGGATTTTTGTTCTGGCATAAACAATCCAATTACTCGATGAATAGGCAGCATTTTGCTTGTTTAGTATAATACATGCCATAGTCCTCCATATTTTATAATGTGCCCCACAGCCCCCCATATTGTATAATGAGGCCCACAGTCCTCCATATAGTATAATACACTCCCGATAGCCCTCCATATAGTATAATGCACTCCCCATAACCCTCTATATAGTATAATATACTCCCCATAGTCCTCCATATTGTATAATGTGCCCCATAGCCCTCCATATTGTATAATGCACTCCCCATAGTCCTCCATATTGTATAATGCACTCCCCATAGCCCTCCATATTGTATAATGTGGCCCATATTCCTCCAAATAGTATAATACACTCCCCATAGCTCTCTATATAGTTTAATGCACCTCATAGTTCTCCATATAGTATAATGCACCTCATAGTCCTCCATATAGTATAATGCACCTCATAGCCCTCCATATAGTATAATGCACCTCATAGCCCTCCATATAGTATAATATACTCCCCATAGTCCTTCATATAGCATAATGCACTCCCCATAGTCTTTCATATTGTATAATGTGCCCCACAGCCCTCCATATTGTATAATGTGGCCCATTTTCCTCAATATAGTAAATACATTCCCCATAGCCCTCCATATAGTATAATGCACCTCATAGTCCTCCATATAGTATAGTACACTCCCCATAGCCCTCCATATAGTATAATGCACTCCCCATAGCCCTCCATATAGTATAATACACTCCCCATAGCCCTCCATATAGTATAATGCACCTCATAGTCCTCCATATAGTATAATACACTCCCCATAGCCCTCTATATAGTATAATGCCCCTCATAGTCCTCCATATAGTATAATACACTCCCCATAGCCCTCCATATAGTATAATATACTCCCCATAGTCCTCCATATAATGGAATGCACCTCATAGTCCTCCATATAGTATAATGCACTCCCTATAGCCCTCCATATAGTATAATGCACTCCCTATAGCCCTCCCTATAGTATAATGCACTCCCCATAGCCCTCCCTATAGTATAATGCACTCTCCATAGTCCTTCATAGTGTATAATGCACTCCCCATAGTCCTTCATATAGTATAATGCATTCTCCTCAGTCCTTAATAGAGTATAATGCAGCCTCCCTATAGTATAATGCAGCCAAACATATAGTACATATAATATAATGCAACCCATAGTCCTCGTAAAGTATAATTCGGCCCCAACCATAGAGTATAATTCAGCCACTCCATACAGTATAATGCAGCCCCCCAGTTCTGCAGTATTATGGTCACCACGTATAAAAAAACAAATACATACAATACTCACCTCTCCTCGTTCTCCAGCTGCTCCATGCTCTGCAGAGCGTCTCAGCAGCTCCACTCTGCAGGCACAGTCATTCCCCCGCTACCGATACAGTTCAATGCGCGATGCGGGGGGACGAACTCACGGACCCTATAGAGGCATGCCACGGGCTGGAGGCCCCAGGCAGATGCCTAGTCTGCTTGCCATTACGCCGGCCCTGAATGGGTGTCTCATGCTGGGGACATGTTTTTCTGCTTTTTTTCTTGCCATAGTACAAATTCTATTCAGTAGGACTATCAGCTGTGTATCCACCAGACTTTTTAAACCTGACAGGGCACACCTGTGAAGTGAAAACCATTTCCGGTGACTACCTCTTGAAGCTCATCAAGAGAATGCCAAGAGTGTGCAAAGCAGTCATCAAAGCAAAAGGTGGCTACTTTGAAGAACCTAGAATATAAGACATATTTTCAGTTGTTTCACACTTTTTTGTTAAGTATATAATTCCACATGTGTTAATTCATAGTTTTGATGCCTTCAGTGTGAATGTACAATTTTCATTGTCATTGAAAATACAGAAAAATCTTTAAATGAGAAGGTGTGTCCAAACTTTTGGTCTGTTACTGTATATATCCAGGATGTGTGATCACGGGGTGCCATACATACCAGAATGGGAGATCAAGGGGTGTCATGCATACCAGGATGGGTGATCAAGGGATGCCATGCATACCAGGATGGGGGATCAAGGGGTGCCATGAAAACTAGGATGGGGATCAGGGGGTGCCATGCATACCAGGATGGTTGATCAAAGGGGTGCCATGAATACCGGGGGCTCAAGGGGTGCCATGCATTCCAGGATGGGGATGAGGGTCACGTATACCAAGATGTGATGGGGGCCACATATACCAGGAAGGAGGGACCATACATACCAGGATGGAGGATAGTAACAGAATTGGGGGACATTACCCCAATACCAATGTCAGCAGCAGACTCCTATTAGACAAAGATAGCACAAGTATACACAAAATGCAGTTTTTAAAAGGAAGGTTTTTATGATTAAGGGAAAAGGAAATCCAAACCTAAAGGGCCCTGTGTGAAAAAGTGATGCCCCTCCCTCCTTAAAACATAAATTAACTGTGATTTGTCACATCTTTGGGAAGCTGAGTTCAATTTCCGTAGCCCCACACAGCCCTGTTTACACGTGTTCTCAATCAAGAAATCACTTAAATAGGACATGCCTGACAAAGTGAAGTAGAACAAAAGATCCTCTAAAGCTAGACATCATGCTGCGATCCAAAGAAATTCAGGACCAAATGAGAAACAAAGTAATTGAGATCTATCAGTCTGGAAAAAGTTCTAAACCCATTTCTAAAGATTTGGGACTCCAGCGAATCACAGTGGAAGTCATTATCCACAATAGGCAAAAATATGGAACAATGGTGAACTTTCCTAGGCGTGGCCGGCTGATCAAAATTACCCCAAGAGCGCAGCAACGACTCATCCAAGAGGTCACAAAAGACCCCACAACAACATCCAGAGAACTGCAGGTCTCACTTGCCTCAGTTAAGGACAGTGTTCATGACTACACCAAAAGAAAGAGACTGGGCAAAAATGACACGCATAGCAGAGTTCCAAGACGAAAACCATTGCTGAGCAATAAGAACAAAGGCTCATCTCAGTTTTGTCAGAAAACATCTTGATGATCGCCAAGACTTTTGGGAGAATACTCTGTGGACTGACAAGACAAAAGTTGAACTTTTTGAAAGGTGTATGTCTCATTACATCTGGCGTAGAAGTAACACTGCATTTTAAAAAAGGAACATCATACCAACAGTAAAATATGGTGGCGGTAGCGTGATGGTCTGGGACTGTTATGCTGCTTCAGGACCTGGAAGACTTGCTGTGGAAATGGAACCAAGAATTCTGCTGGTTAACCAAAAAATCCTGAAAGAGAATGTCTGGCCTTCTGTTCATGACCTCAAGTTGAAGTGCACTTGGGTTATGCAGCAGGACAATGATCCAAAACACACCATTAAGTCCACCTCTGAATGGCTTAAGGAAAACAAAATTAAGACTTTGCAGTGGCTTAGTCAAAGTCCTGACCTTAAGAAAGAGGTTCATGCTCGGAAACCCTCCAATGTGGCTAAATTACAACAATTTTGCAAAGATGAGTGGGCAAAAATTCCTCCAGAGTGTTGTAAAAGACTCATTGCCAATTATCCCAAACACTTGATTGTAGTTGTTGTTGCTGAGGGTGCTTCAACCAGTTATTAGGTTTAGAGGACAATCACTTTTTCACACAGGGCCCTGTAGGTTTGGATTTCTTTTTCCCTTAATAATTAGGATCTTCATTTAAAAACTGCATTTTGTGGTTACTTGTGTTATCTTTGTCTAATATTAAAATTTGTTTTGAGATCTGAAATATTTAAGTATGACAAACATGCAAAAGAATGAGAAATCAGGAAGGGGCAAACAACTTTTCACACATACACATATACATATATATATATATTCATCCCACAATGTCACATTCATGGTAGAAGAGAGGGATTGGTAAGATGGGACAACCATTACAAACCAGCCACCTGATCAGACGTTATTGAACACCTTTCCAGAAGCTTTAATCAATCTTATCTGCTGTTATTTTCTGAAGAGAGGAAACAAATGTCCTAAAAATAAAAAAATATAAAAATGAAAGTTAAAAAAAATAATAATCGGCTCACCTCCACTATGAGCATTTTTTGCTCTTCTAATAATCCAAGCTTTCCTAATTGTTCTTCTATTTGCTCCTGCGTCCTCATATTCCTCTCCAGCACAAATGATGCATGCTGGGGCTGTAAGAGCTGTAATAGAAGCCTAGAAGAACCATCAGAGGTCAGGCCCATCTGGTTACAGAAAGAACACAGATACACGCTGTATAAGACAATGGGATGGAAACAAGATTTATCCAACACTTTTATACTCCACTGGATAGGTCATTAATATAAGATAGGTGGGGGTCCAACCATCGGCCCCCCGATGATCAGCTGTCATCACCTCTGGTAAGATGCAGGCAATGTTCAAAGTGGAACAAAACCGCTCCGTACACTGCGGCCGCTGCCGGGTGCAGACCAGCTATTCAGGAGTACCGGAGGTGATCTGCAGCACCAGGCAGTGGCCACTGGGGTGCGCTCTGTTCACAAGTTACATCCGGCCGTTGCCAGAGCTATAAACAGCTTATTGGTGGGGAGCCAAGAGTCGGACCTACAACGATCTGATATAGACCACCTATTTTATGCATAAATCATCTGCATTAAAGTATTAGAGAACGTCTTTAAGAGCCCTGCATTTTCAGAGCCAAACTTCAGTCAACATCTAATAACCAATTACAAGGTCTTTCTTAGGACTCGTTCACACGAATGTATTTTCAGTAGGAAAGTTGTCTGTGGAACAAATGGACGGCACTCAGACCAATGGGATTCAATGGGAAAGTGCAGAGGAGTCATTTTTCTTTTTTGTCACTGATCGAATCTGTGTGTGAGCAAAAAATAAAGAAAGAAAATGGCAGCATGTCCTCGTTTCATCCGTCAGACAAGATTCACCCATTCAAGTCTATGGGTACAGAAAAAAATCTGCTTTTTACAGATACATTGCAATCCTGTAGCCCTGGAAACTGTAAATGGTTAAAAAGCCAGATTAGATCTGGACTGCACATGGACGACAAGTGAGAAAAGAATTCTCCCACTTTTCTGGATGAAACTCTGAATGATATTTTATCTGCTTGTGTGAACAGGCCCTTAGAGGTCTCGACAAGACGGAGGAGCTGATCCAGAGTGTCCAGGTAAAGCTAGCAGTCCAGGTAATGGCGGATACGGAGGCAACCATCCACATCGTGCTCCATGCCCTTCTAATCTGACCTCCGTGACAGTGATGCTCAGTGTAAAGCCTGAGCTCAGGAGATGTGGGCTCGGACCCTGTTCAGACACACTGGCACTGATCAATCTCCATTCAACATTATGAACGTAAACCTGGAGCACTGGCCCCACTCAAATATATTGTATTATGGTCAAATCATTCCCTTTAGGAGCTGAGTGCTGTGTAATAGAGGAGGATAAGGCCCCCCGTATACAGCCATCTATTCTCTGATAGGCGAGAGGGCAGAGACGTCATCTCCTCCTTTCTGATAATGTCCCCTGTATCCTGCTGACAGTGATTGTGCCATCCCAGCCGGTGACACTAGAGCCGCTCCCCGCTCTTAGGCTATGTGCCCATGTAAAACCGTCTGCCATGCAAAGCAATGTGAATTGGGATGTGCTGTGCACATGATGCGCTAATTAGCGCGCCGAATTGGCATTGCGTTGCAACACGCAGCATGACCATTTCTACCGCGATTACGCGGCCATTGAAAAGCAGCAAACCCGCAGGTATATGTGGATTTGCTGCGTTTCAATTAAATTCAATGGCCGAGAATTTGCAGCGTAATCTGGGTGCGTGTGGTACCCAGGATGAAGAAGAGAGACTACAACTCCTCTTCATCCCGGCTACCAAGCGGTGAAAAAAAGAAATAAATAAGTTAAAAATAAAAAACCTGTATACTCCCCTCTCTGGTCTGCTCCCGGCGGCGTCCTCTCTCCTCCGCGTCCAGCGGTGTACTGGCAGGACCTGCGGTGACGTCATCTAGTCAGCTGATGGTCACGCGACCACTGACGTCAGAGGTCAGGTGATGGTCGCGTGACCATCAGCTGACTAAATGACGTCACCGCAGGTCCTGCCAGTATACCGCTGGACGCTGCAGAGAGAGAACGCCGCCGGGAGGAGACTGGAGAGGTGAGTATACAGGGTTTTTATTATTTTTAACTTTTTAATTCTTTTTTTTTTTTTTTTTTTACTATAGATGCAGCATTTAAAGCATCTAAGTTGGCCACACAATATAAATCCATGCCGGTTGCCGGTTGCATGGATTTATATTGTGTGACCAACTTGTCAAGCACTTTTCCAGGTGATGCTCAAAATCACTTGGAAAAGTGCTTGAAAAAACGCTGAAAAAATGCTGAAAAAACACTTCTCTCTGGCAGAAAAAATGCATGTAAATCTGCTACGTGTGCACATAGCCTTAGCGTGTATGTGCTGTACTTATCATTCAGGACTGTGCAAAGACCTGCCTGTGACCAAAAGAACATCAAGGCTGTGTGCACACGCTGCAGATTTGGTGCGTTTTTCAATGGAACAGGCTGCCACGAGAGGTGGTGAATTCTCCTTCAATGGAAGTCTTCAAACAGAGGCTGGACAGACATTTGTCTGAGATGCTTTAGTGAATCCTGCATTGAGCAGGGGTTGGACACTAGGACCCTGGAGGTTCCTCCAATTCTAATGTTCTAGGATTCTATGTATAAACACCAGCTGCAATCTTCCATGGAGAAGTAACTGTGGTTTCAGGAGAACTTGCAGCAGAAGGTCTGTGCCTTCCGCTAGCTCCTCCCCCTTCCGCTAGCTCCTCCCCTTCCTTCTGTAAAGAGTATTAATAGCACTAACTGTCATCTATCTCACTAATAGGAAAGTTTGTCTTCACTGAATACAGATTTTACAGATGTTACCGCGAATTGAGACTGAAAGATCAATCCAGCAGGAAAAAGAAGACTTCTCTGATAAGATTATAAAATTACTTATTTTCATGTGTAATATTAATTTACAAAACAAAAATTAGAACAACGGTTATTCTTTAACTAATAAAGCACTTAGGACACGGATTCATTAATACTGGCCATATTCAAGCTGCTCTTGATGAGGGAGCGTGCTGGAGTCAGACGGTCCAGATTCATTAAGTGGCGCATGAATTATGCACTTCTGACAAGTGGTGTGTGCACCTTGCCACAAATCTTACTCCAGTCACGGACTGGAGTAAGATTTCTGGTGTAAGGGAAGCCACAGTTCGCTATGAATTAGACAAGCTGTGGTGCCACACTTCCATCCTGCCCCAACTCTGCCCATTTTGGTGAAGCTGGGCAAAACTGACGAGAAAACACCAAACGTCACAACATTTTTGATCAACTCAACAATGCACAAAAATTGTGACTTTTC
Source organism: Phyllobates terribilis (assembly GCF_046119375.1). Lineage (NCBI taxonomy): Eukaryota > Metazoa > Chordata > Amphibia > Anura > Dendrobatidae > Phyllobates > Phyllobates terribilis. The sequence goes on along the minus strand of NW_027362928.1, from coordinate 1,264,566 downwards.
AAAGTGATTTACACCAGAATTCTGGCATAATTGCATTGATCAATCAGGACTATAGTGTCCTAAGTTTTTATACTTCATTAAAACATCCTCCTCCTCCCAAGAGGTGGTCCTAGGTCCTGACCCTCGCAGTGTTCGGTCACTTTTGCTGCAGGACTGCTTGTCCGGCTTCTCGGTACAGATGAGATCCTCTATATACCTTGCCCTAATGAAGCCGGCACAGGACCACGTCCACAGCTGCCCCTTGTGTGTGGGGGCCGTCCACTTCTATTCCAGGGTCCTAGTACGGAATGATCAGCTCTGGATACAGTGGGGTGGTCTGTTCTGGCAATGTCATGTATACATTGCTGGGGGGCTCCCAGTGATGTCTGAGCACATAAGCTGAATCTATGGCAGTTCTGTGATGGATCCTCGCAGTCAGTGATGGAGGAAAAGCCTCATGGAAGATTCAGCCGGACAAATCCACAACTGTGGACTGAATGGAGGCAGAGAAATCAGTGGCTGCAAACAAGACATTTCTTCTTGTAGATTCCCAGATGATTGGGAATAGTTGCTTGAAGATGTAAGACCCCGGTCAGGTGATCGCTGTTATTAACTCCTTTTGCCTAAAAAAAATACTAATAAAATCTGCAGTCACTTTTGATAATTTTTGGTCACAGCTTCGAGCCTTAGTCTTTCTTCTCTAATTCTATCCAGTAATGGAGATTACAATGATCGCAGACACGGTACCATCTAGAGCCCACAATACATTTATATGGAAAGGAGTTCTAGAATAGCAGAAAATGGCTGTAATGTCACAGAAACAATCACATTAAATAGGATCTGTCACTTGTCATAAATCTAGAACATTTATTTGGTGTAAATGCCGCTGTTCTTCTGGATCTGGGATTGGTTTTATTCCCTTTTCCATCTGCCACTCCACTCCTCTTACTTATATATTCATCTTGTCCCTTTAGCTAAGTGGTAGTGATACAAAACTCCTCTACATGGGGGTCTTTTTAACCCCTTAATGACCGGAGCATTTTCCATTTTTGCATTTTCATTTTTTGCTCCTCTTCTTCCCAGACCCATAGCCTTTTTATTTTTAGGTCAATATTGCCATGTGAGGGCTTATTTTTTGCGGGACAAGTTGTACTTTTAATCCCATCACTGGTTTTACCATATCATGTACTGGAGAACGGGGAAAAAAATTCCAAGCGCGGTGAAATTGCAAAAGAAATGCAATTCCACGGTTGTTTTTTTTTTACCACGTTCACTGAATGCTATAACTGACCTGCAATTATGATTCTCCGGGTCATTACGAGTTTGTAGACACCAAACATGTATAGGTTCTTTTTTATTTAAGTGGTGAAAAAAAATCCAACGTTTGCTAAAAATGGCGCCATTTTCCAGGACCCGTAGAGTCTCCATTTTTCGGGATCTGGGGCCAAGTGAGGGCTTATTTTTTGCGTGTCGAGCTGATCGCCCGTTATTTCATTTTATTTCAATGTTGTGACGACCAAAAAACACAATTCTGGCGTTTAGAATTTTCTCGTTATGCCGTTTACCGATCGGATTAATTCTTTTTTTTATATTGATAGAATGGGCGATTCTGAACGCAGCAATACCAAATATGTGTATGTGTTTTTTCTTTCTTATTATTATTTTGAATGTGGTGAAAGGGGGGCGATTTAAACTTTTATATATTGTTTTACCTTTTTCATATTTTTTAAAACATTTTTTTCCACTTTCTGCCTCTTCAATAGTCTCCACAGGAGACCAGAAGCTGCAGTTACATGATCGGCTCGGCTTCAGAAAGGCGATGAGCAGATGGCCTCTATGTAGCAGAAATGCTCATGTGCTATGAGCGCCAACCACTAGGTGGCGCTCATAGCAAGCAAGACATGACAACCACAGGGGTCTGCTGCAGACCACGGGTTGCCATGCCCACGCATCGGTAACCCGCGATCACGTGACAGGTCACCGATGGGCGGGGCTAATGCCGCTGTCGGAGATTGACAGCGGCATTTAAGTGGTTAACAGCTGCGGGTAGATCGCAGTTCCACCAACGGCTGTTGCAGCCACATGTCAGCTGTAAGAATCAGCTGACATGTGCCTGGTTCAGTGCGGGCTCAGCGCCAGAGCCAGTGCTGAACCGGGGGTGATGGCCTGGGGCGTACTAATACGCCCCTGGCCAGTAAGGGGTTAAAGACCACTCCGAGTTGGCTAAAAAGACTACTTTACACAAGGCGTAAAGTGCCATATTTTAGAAACGAAGGGGCACAGGAAAGAAAAACAAAATGACGCAGATTCATGAGAACGGAAAAATTTACACATTTATGTCAAGTGACAGCTTCTCTACAAAGGAAGTTGTTCAACAGAAAAAGTCTTAATGTACTTAAAATAAAAACTGCTGAAACTTCCTGTAACACGGCTGGGTGTGGACCCACTGCTCCTGGGGCCGGGCTTACCCTGGAGTGGCGTCACTAAGCTACTAACTGGTTTTCACTAGAGCCTCTGGTGGCGAGGATAGTCTCGGCCGAAGGTAGTCGCCAGGTACCACTCCTGATCTCTGCAGGACAAAGCAGGGTTAAATTCCTGCAGAGACCGGCCATGCCCCCTAAGGCCAAATGGAAAACACCATGCGAGCGGACCTGATGGGAGGAGAGCTGCAAGAGGCAAACCTCAGCGAGCCGACCTGATGGGAGGAGACGCCGAACGCTGACGATGGAGAGTAGGACGACGCTGAGGAGGCACGTGAGTTACTGCTGTGACAGCACCCCCCTTACGCCCCACTGTTCTTTAGGCCAACCCGACGGAGAAACTGCTCAAAAATCGCAGGGGGGAGAACGATGTTGTTGGCAGGCTCCCAAGACCTTTCCTCAGGACCGAAACCCCTCCAATCAACTAGACAGGCAGGTGTGGAAAAATGCTGCATAGTGAAAATGGTTTAAAAAGTAGAAGTGGGGGACGTGGCCTGGGCTTGGCTGATGTAGGTTGCAGAAGAGCTGAGCTCCGTACAGGCAACCAAATCAAAGCTACCTCAAAGCAATTTAAATGAGGAAATCCCAAATGCTCCTACAAAATCCGTCTGGGGAAATTCTCAGGAGTATTTTGAGACCTTCCCTGAAGAAATCGCACCAAAATTGAAGTTGTTCCAGCTACTTGAAGCCGGCGGCTGCACTTTCCCACCATCAGAAGCACAGCTCAAGTTCCCAAGGGAGAAGAGGGAAGGCGACAGCACCTCAGGCACCATTAACAAGCTGTGCCTCATCACAAACCCACATCCTTCCTGACACCCTTGGATCACGAAAAGGCCGACCGAGGTCCCACACAGGAAGGCACGGAGGAGAAGATCCAGCACCACGGTGAGGAGGACAGCGCGGACTGCACGGAGGGAGCGAAGAGGACACCGGATCAGCGGAGACATAGTACAGGCTAGTACATACTCCCCCGTCCCGTCCCCCCCCTACTACCTGGCGAACGAAGGAATCATCGCGTCCTTCTCAGCTCCCACAGTGTGAATACAGACTGCTGACTGCTCTGCATTTAAATATTAACTGGCCCTTGTGGCACATTGCATCTATACATTGCAGTTCTGTCTCTTTTGGAACTCAGAGTGTGAATACAGATTGCCATCCGCATATCACAGCTACAACTCCCCTAACACCTACAGTGTTACACCTGACAGTCAACTGCCTCAACAGCAGAATCTAAGTGCATCTCGCAGCACTAATTGGAATTGCAAAACGTAACACTGTTCCCTACTTGAATCTACAGAATTACTTCTGCCAACTGCCAATCTTGAGCATAGATCACATCTGAATGCAAAATCTATGACACATATAACACGACAAAGTTGTGACTTCCTCAATTTTGGCACAATAAATCAGTGCTACTGATCTCTTAAGGTTCAATTCTCGTATCATTTACTTGGATCCCCTACAAAACTCTCCTATGTTCAGGCAATAGGTCTCAACCTGTCACTGGAAAAGAAGGAAAATCATATTAAACGTTAGGATTACAGAGTCCCACGGACTTATTTCCAACCGTCTAACTTGTATTTTTCTAACTTAGTAATACAGGTTAATTATATCTCTGACAGATTACCTCTGCTTGGTTGAGATCATTTAATATCCAATAACATTTTTTTTTCTTTACAAAAACCTATAAACTACAGAGGTGTCGGATAAACTCATTTCAAAATCAAATCCTGTCTAAAAATTTAAAGTTTTGCTCTAACTGACACAGTCAAACATGAGCTCTACCAAAAAAAGTGCTACTGCAAGTAGCAAATCCTCTAATTCTACAAATAAATCTAAAAATCCTGCCGAGAAAAATCCTCATTACCACACATACTGTAATACCCTGGAGGACTCTCCAAATACAGCAAGCCCTCTCAAGTCCAGATCTCCCTTCAAAAGGGAAGAAAAATCAACCTCCAGAAAAAATTCCCAAAAAGAAGTGTCACAAACTTCTTTCCAAAATCCCTCTTCCTCTATCCTATCCCCTCCAACAGTCATAAACAAGGACCATCCTCCTTCAATCGCACCTAACAATCTGAACTTCGAGGGAATGGACACCTCAATATCTCATAAAAGATCGAAACCTGAAAGCTGGGGTCACAAGGGCACAGTGTGCCAGGATCACGCTGAGTCTGACTCAGACTCTGACTTCACAGACTCATCCCCAAATCATAGCCCGGAAAAAAATAAGCAGAAAACAGATCACGGGCCCAAGACCCCCGATAAAGCTTCTTACAATTCAGGCATTTTCAAGGAATTTCCACCTCCCTCAAATAACACTGAATCTTACATGTTAGAATTGGCCAGAGTGATCAACGATAATATGAAAATTACTCTGGACAAAAACAGAAACAATAAATTCCACTTTCCAAGTTTTCAATAAAAGACTGGAGGATTATGAAAAAAGACTTACTCTTGTAGAAGTCAAAACCGAAAAAACAACAAACGACCAGTATAATACCCACGCAGAGATCAACAAGCTCAGAGCAAAACTTGCGGATTTGGAGGACCGTAACTGCAAGGAACAACCTCAAAATACGAGGTATCCCGGAGACAGTCCCACCACAAGATCTATCTGAATACGCTAAATCAGTGTTCAAAAAAGCTCTGCCCTTATTATCCAATCAAGAACTCACTATAGACAGGATCCACAGACTACCCCATCCCAACTCAGTTGCAGCCGACACACCAAGAGATACAATCTTACGAATTCACTTCTACCAAACAAAAGAAAAAATTCAAAACTTTATCAAGGTAGAAAAAACCTTTCCTGAACCATTTAAAGATCTAAAAATCTACACAGACCTGTCTAAGGAAACAATAGATGCCAGAAAATCCTTCAGAGACACCACGACATATTTGAGAGAATCGGGAGTGCCCTACAGATGGGGCTTCCCGCTAAAACTATTAGTTTTTCACAAAGGAAAAACCATCGTTCTTTTCTCCCCCGAGGAAGGGCGTAAATTTATTGCCTCGCTGAAGGACGATTCCTCATTTAAAGTCCCTCCTCTCTCCCAAAGGGACAATCGTTGAACTTCCGGCTAACCATTACCTTTTCTAAAAATTTGTTTACTCCTTAAAGCTGCAGTTTCCCTCCACGTTGTTGAAGGATTTAATGTTATGTTATAATTATATAACCTTTTCATCATACAGGTATTATGCGTTTCGTAGTGTGTTATATACCAACTGCATGCAATCCTAACTGGACCTCTTCACACTGGGATTTTCTCTTCTAACAACTTGGTTGTTCTACATCGGACAATTTCACGAACTTTTTTCCCCCAGAAAAAAAACCCTACGGACTAGTAGGTATCCCCTGGAGGTTTGTCTAGAAGTTGTGATTTTATTACACAAATATTCACTTCGCTTATCACGTACAATCTAAAAGTTGTGTTATTGTTCTCATTTGTTTGTTGTTTGCATTGTGAATTGTTCACACATTTTATGACACATTTATAATAACTCACCTGTGTAGTCATCTAAAAAGCTTTAACATACTACCTGATTCCAACTCCTAAATCTCTCCACCTTTCCCAATTGAATATAAGCATTCTCCAACATGAGTATTAAAATGTCATCATATAATGTTAAGGGACTAAATAGCCCGAATAAAAGATTCTCCCTCTGGAAAGAAATTAACTCCCAAAAAGCGGACATTATCTGTCTACAAGAGACAAAATTCTCAGAATCCAATCATCCCAAATTCGGCCACAAAAACTTTACTAACATTTTTGAGTCTACAAACAAGAATAAAAAAAAAGCGGGGGTCGCCACTATAATCAAAAATACCGTCCCCTTTAAACTTGAAGAAGAGGTTTCTGACCCTAATGGCAGATATCACATTCTTGTTTGTGGGGTCAATAACAAGATTTGTACAATTGTAAACATTTATGCTCCCAACAAAAGACAAATCAGCTTTCTTAACAAGGTGATGAAAAAGATTTCCAAAATCAAGAAGGGAGAACTGTTTATACTGGGTGATTTCAATATGGTTCCTGATGGTCATATGGACTCCTCATCCCCCAGAAGATGTCTATCTGCTTCCCTAAACCCGTGGCAAATAAAAAACGAGCTGTTTGACGCATTTAGGTGTATCAACACTACCTCAAAAGAGTACACGTTTTTTTCAGACGTCCACCAGACTGCATCCAGAATAGACCTTATTCTAACTGATGTCTTTTCCATCTCAAAAATTGAAATTCTCCCAAAATCTATCTCTGACCACTCCCCTTTGCTGGGAGAAATTAGGTTAGGCCCACCCCTCACTAATAACTTTCTTTGGAAATGCAACCCGTCCCTCCTTTATTCACCAGAGTACAGATCTATAATTGAGAAAAATTTAAAACAATACTTAAATGAAAATGAAACCATTAGTCCATTTACTCTCTGGAATGCTAATAAGGCAGTCCTCAGAGGGACATTGCTGAAACTGTCATCCTCCATCAAAAAGAAAAATAGAGCTAAAATTATAGAACTCCAAGCCTTAATTAGATCTAAGGAGGAGATCCAAACCAACACTTACCCACCATTTCAAAAAATTGGCCAAGAAATTAATAATTTAAGAGTAGAACTCAAAAAAGAATTATTTGCCCCCTTCGAATCTCTAGTCAAGAACTCACAATTTAAAATATATGCATCCTTGAACAAACCGACTAAATTTATGATGAACCGTATTAAGAAAAAGAGGATACAAAACAGGATTAATAAAGTTCTATCGGAGGATGGCACACTTAAACATCACCCAAAAGAGATTGTCTCCACTTTTGAGAAATACTATCATAAACTATATAATATTAACACAAATGATTCCATACCAAAGCCTAACAAAGAACTCATCAACAAATTCCTTTCCTCAATTAATCTACCAAAAGCCAGTAAACATGACTTAGAAACCTTATCATCCCCCTTTACAGAAAAAGAGGTCGTCGAGGCAATAACACAACTAAAACCCTATAAATCCCCAGGCCCCGACGGATTCACCAACGAATATTTCAAAACGTTCGAATCTATTCTTACCCCTCACCTCACCCAAGTATTCAATAAGGCAGCGTCTCAGGGCTCATTCCCAGACGAAATGCTGGAAGCCATAATCATACTTATACCCAATCCCAAAGGAAATCCGGAGGATGGCAAAAACTTCAGGCCCATCTCCCTTATAAACACCGATGTCAAACTATACTCCAAAGTGTTGGCAAATAGATTAAAATCTATATTACCTACCTTAATAAACAACGATCAAATTGGCTTTGTCGAAAAAAGACAATCTACAGATGGAACGAGACGCCTCATTAATATTATCAAATTATTGAATTTATCCAAAACCCCATCAATCCTCCTGACTCTTGACGCTGAAAAAGCGTTCGATCGTCTCAACTTGCTATATTTAAAACTTGCACTAATGAAATTTGGTTTTGGCGAAAAAATTTTGTCTTCCATCCTCGCGTTATACTCTAACCCCTCTGCCAAAATATACGCCGACAATCACTTATCTAGCCCAATAAAAATAAATAACGGAACCAGGCAGGGTTGCCCCCTATCACCTCTTTTGTTTGCTTTGGCAATTGAACCCCTCGCACAAAAAATCAGGGAAAATGAAAATATCAAAGGGATACAGGCAGGCTCCCCACAATTTACAATTAGTCTGTTTGCAGACGATATTCTCCTTACACTAGCTGACCCCCTCAATTCGGTCAAAGAGGTAACAAACACCCTGGAAAAATTCTCGGAAATATCGTATTTCAAAATAAACAAAAAATCAAAAATAATCCAAATCAACCTAAGCAACTGCATAATAAATAAAATAAAAAAAGACTTTAACTACGATTGGGAAGAGGAAGAATTCACATACCTAGGAATCATCATCACAAAAAATATAAACTCAATTATCACCAAAAATATGGTTTCAATTACAGAAACAATAAAGACTTACAATACTTTAACGACAAAGACGTATCGTGGCTAGGCAAGTCGCTAATCCTGAAAGCATTTGTACTTCCTAAAATCTTATACGTACTAAGAAACCTTCCCTTAATTATTCCTGCCCCATACATAACCAAGATGCAATGCCTTATCAATACATTCATTTGGAGCGGTAAAAAAGTGAGGACCCCGACAGCTTTGCTATATAAAAGCAAAGTTAACGGTGGCATTGGTCTCATCAATGTGAACGCTTACTATTTAGCAAATTTAATTAAACAAAGCCAATACTGGTTACATTCAAAACACCCTCCAGCATGGATTGAATTGGAGACATTGCTCAATGGTAACCTTCTTCCCCAAAATCTACTCCTTAATAATCTTTTCAAAAAATCCCGGTATACTCCATCCCACCCTATCTTCCAAGCTGCTTTATTTGCTTGGGGAAAGTTCATTACTCTCAATAGAAGCAAAAACAATTCAAATAACTCACTGAATTTTCCTCTTTCATATATCGCAGCAATCTACAATCACCCATTCCCCTCTCATTGGCCCATCATAGGCATAAGCAAAATCAAAGACATTTTTAACAGTAGCAATTTTATTCCCTTCGCAGAACTAAAATCCAAATTTAAATTGACATCCGACGAGTTCTTCTACTACTCAATGACTAAGGACATGATTGGAATATTTCTATCCAGCAGGAAATCAATGTCTGAGGCCTCTATAAACTTACTTCGTAATACAAACCATAACATCTTCTGGAGTCTGAAATATATTTACTCAAGTTTTAACAAAGACGCATTTTTAAAAAAAACTACATTCATGAAAAAATGGGAAGTAGACTTAAATACATCCTTCACAATGGAGATGTGGGAAAACGCCCTCTGCTCATCATATTCCTCCAACATTTGCATGGCGTTACATGAGGGATACTATAAAACGTTATCACGTTGGTACTATACCCCTTTAAGGCCCTCGCATATAGACCCCAACAATTCCCCTCTCTGTTGGAGAAATTGCGGGCAATACGGAGATCTGATCCACATTTTCTGGAACTGCCCCAAAATTAAAAAAATCTGGGCTCAGACGTCTAAACTAATTAATAACCTAACCAACCAAGAAATCGCCCTTACACCCCAGAAGGCTCTCTGGTCCTTAAGAGTTGGAATCACTGACCTCACACACTAGATACCTTATCATCCACATATGTTTGGTAATAAAAAATTCAATCGCATATAACTTGAAGAAACCAGATCCCCCTCGTTTCTTCGAACTTCTAGGCAGAATCTCACTCCATAAATCGTACGAGTTCAGATATGCTTCCAGCATAAATGGCTCAACAAGAAACTTAAAAAAATGGTCATTATGGTCAAAAAAATTCCCCGATTAAAGAGAAACCATAGACAGACAATAGTCATTCCCAAACCTTTCACACGGGTTTAACATGTTGTTCCAATGTGTCATTACTAAGCGTATTCGCTTTTACTTGTTCTGTTTTGTTTTGATTTATATTATCTTGGATAAACAATGTTAATGTACCTGATTACCCTCCTTCCCCTTTCATAAATTCTTTCCCCTCCCCCCCCATGCCCCCCCCCCATGCGAACCATGTTCGAGTTCGTGTTTAAATGTTGATAAAATTCAATAAAAATATTGTGAAACAAAATTAGAAAAATTTTGTCTCTGTCCAAATATATATGGACCTAACTGTAAGTTTACCACTAAAAGTACAATGTGTCAAAAAAAAAACCCCAATCTCAATCATTGGGATTTGAAGCGTTCAGAGTTACTACAATATAAAGTGGCAGTGGTCTAAATTGTACAAGTTGGCCTAGTCATGAAGGTGAAACAAGGGTGAAGGGGTTAAAGAACTGATTAGCTCTTCACATCACATGGCTATCATTATCAGAAGGGATATTTTTACCACTTTTAAAATTACATTCATTGGGCAAGAAAAAAGCGAAAAGGACATCTACAGAATGGGAAGAATAGAACCAAGCAACAGCACATGTGAAAAAGACTTGGGTATAATAATAGATCACAGACTGCACATAAGTCAACAGTGTGATGCAGCAGAAATAAAGGCAAACAGTTCCGGGATGTATTAAGAGAAGCATAGAATCTAGATAAAGGGAAGTAATTATCCCCCTCTACTCCTCCATGGTCAGACCTCATCTGAAATACTGTGTCCACTTCTGGGCACCACATTTGAAAAAGACATCGAAAAACTGGAACAAGTTCAGAGAAGATCCACGAGGATATTGAGCGGACTGCAAACTATGTCCAACGAGGAACGGTTAAAGGATCTGAGAATGTTTAGCTTGCAAAAAGAAGGCCAAGAGGAGACTTAATAGCTGTCTACAAATATCTGAAGGGATGGGACAGTGTAGAGGGATCATCTTTATTCTAATTTGCACATGGAAACAAGAGAAGCAATGGAATAAAACTGAAAAGGGAGCAGATACAGATTAGATATTAGAAGAAACATTTTGACAGGGTGATCAATGAGTGGAACAGGCTGCCACGAGAGGTGGCGAGTTCGCCTTCAATAGAAGTCTTCAAACAGAGGCTGGACAGACATCTGTCCGGAGATGGTTTATTGAATCTTGCATTGAGCAGGGGGTTGAACACGATGAACCTGGAGGTCACTTACAGCTACGAATCTATGATTCTATTCAATGGCCCCAATTTTGATAGGTTGGGGTATCCTCATTATGAAAAAGCTAAATCTGTATAGTAATATTATGGACCAGGTTATCAATGAGACTTCTGATGCTCTGGCAGAAATCTCTTTAGAATTAGAACAGACATGTAGAGTAGCAGATTTCTTACTGGCAGCTCAAGGTTGTGTGTTCATTCGTGGAGGATTAATGTTGTATCTTTGATAGCTCTGAAGTTGTGATTGAGCATCTCAAGAATGTAAAAGAGCTCCAAGTGATAGCATCCAAAATAGGTTCCCTAGGAGCTCAGTTGATTGAGTTCTTTGTTTCATTCCTCAAAACCTATTGTTGCAATTTGTGTTATTATAATTCTAGACATTGCAAATACACATGAATATTCAAAATAGAAACAGTGTACTTTTAAGCTTGAAAAAGTAGCTATTGCTTTTAATTTTGTGATTCATAGAGTTGTTTACGTGCAAAACAAAGGTGGGAACTGATGAAAATAATCCGTATAGCTATTATAACAAGTAATATAACATATTGGCAAATGATGGATTATATGTCAGCTTTATAAAGTGATGTTTTGTTTCAGCTAAAAGAAACCAATTCTAATCAGGGGCGTATCTAAGGGGGTGCAGGTGTGGCATTAAACTTCAGTGCAGCCGGCCAGGGGGCGCCATCGGGCCACCTAAAGTCGCGGTCAGACGTGTCTCTGCCGCCCCCATAGTGGGATTCAGCTATTAGCTTGATGGCCGGCTCAGAGAAGGTGCAACAACGGCTCCCAGCAATCAACTTTACTCACGTCTTTCATGCACAAGAACAATTCAAGCACTGACTTCCCGCACTTCTGGGTCAGGGCGACGTCAGCAGCGTCATCAGGTCATCTGATTATACTGCTGATGACACTCTTCAGCGACACATAGGCGTGAAGAATGTCTGTTGGTGTGGCAAGCGCTCCAATTAAGCTGAAGGAACGAAAGAATTATTGTAATGCTGGGTGAATTTGAGGAGACAGTATGGAGAGAATGTGTGAAGAAACAGTACGGAGAGGAGGGGGGGGATGAGTGTGGGATCAGGATAGGGAGGGGGATGCATTGGGATACAGAATGGAGAGCAAGGGGAGAATGTGTGAGGAAACAGCATAGTGAGCGGGGGTGAGGAATGTGTGTGGAAACACTGCGGGGAGGGAATGTGTGAGGAGCAAGCGTGAATGGGTGTGTGGAAATAATGAGGAACGGGGGGGGGGGATGTGTGCAGAAATAGTATAAGGAATGGTGGGGGGGGGTGTCAGGAGACAGTATAGGAGGAGAAAAGCTTGTGCGGGCACATAATAGAGACTGGGTAATGTGGGGAAAGGGGTAACATGAAGAGACAGTGTGAGGACATACCAAGGAGGAGACAGTACATGTACTGATGGTGGTTCTGGTGTTGTACTGTATTGATGAGGGTTGTGATGCTGTATTTTTGCATACTGCTGGTAGTTATGTTGATGTATTATTGTGCAGTTATTGGTTCTGATCCTGTACACATTGAACAGTCCATAACTTATAAAATTACATGATACATGGCCATATTAATAAAGTGTTGTGCTGTCTGACAAGAGTTACTCTGTTTTTATTTGTTTTAGGAAAATTAAAAGGGTTGTTCAAATTTGTGATGAAAGTCTGCAATCACTGACAGCAGACCTCTGAATTCTCACCGTGCGCATGTGGACTGCATGCGGTCAGGACTCTCTGGCGCTAGTGGTGAGAGCAGGAAATCTTGAAACCACAGTTATGCGATTTGCATACACTTGGTCACATGCCAACTAGACATGCGTGGCCTCATTCTATACAAATGACTTGAGTGAGGCTGGTCACGTTTAGTTGGAATGTGGCCAGAAGTATGAAAATCTCATACTTGCACTCACATGACCTTTCAGGATTCTCCTGTGCTGGAGGAAAGGTGAAAGTGTGCAGTGCATGCGCTGCGAGTATTCAGAAGTCTGCAGCCACCTAGAGTTACTGCCGACTTTAATCACAAACCTGGACAACCCTTTTAATTATAAAATTAAGTACTGTAGCATGCCCAACCTTAACAGCGTGCAATATACTCAATGTCAGGATTCAGCTCTGCTAGCTGGGTCCAGCAGACACCACATGACCACTCGTATGTGATTTTCATACTTACGGTTATGTGACAACTAGCCTTTAATCCTGCTTCTCTTCATGAAATAGGGGCTGTAGTTTTTCACTGAAATTGAGAGAATTAGGAAGAGCAGCTAGTCACGTGACTGTCAAAAAGCAAATCGTATATGAGCGGTCACATGACTACTATTCAAACTGCATGAGCGGTGTGTGTGGGGGGCGCCAAACTGAAGTCTTGCTCCGGGTGCCGGAAAACAGATCTGCCTCTGTGCTAAGCTTCCGATATGGTCAGAAGGTTCTGTAAGACATTGCACTATAGATCAGATATTCTTTCAGAAACAAACCGCCTGGAAGCCTCCTTGTCAGATTTATGCTTAAGTACTAATTATATTTTACTTTAAATATTTCTAATAAAAAAAATAATCAATACAGTAATTATAATCCATAATTTTCCAATATGTTATATTACTTGTGATATGTCTGATATAGTCTAGCTTTATTAAATGATGTTTTGTTTCTGTAAGGGAAATCAAGGCTGAGCCTGCAGATATTGTTAGAAAGTTCTGTACCATGTTATTCTATAGATAAAATGTACTCACAGAAACCAGGCGTCTGGAGGTCTCCTGCAACAGACTTATCCTTGAGAACTAAGAATTGTAATGTTTAATCTGAACATGCATGGAAACTTTGTTACTGTGAGCCAGAACTTTGGTTTAGATCCTGCACTCTTCTGTAACAGAGTAGGTCCCTCTCTCAATCATAGGGGTCCTGTATACGCATTTTATGTCTCATCTCCATCTCTGAACTGTAACTATTATTCAAAATACATTTTTCTCTCATTCTAATCACCTGTGAATATGGATGTTTTGCTTGGAATACAGATTTCCATGTCATTTCATTATATTGTCTGGGCGTGCGTGGAAACTCCATGCATGAGAGAAATTTAGATTTAAATACTGCACCCTTTTGCAAGAAGGCAGACCCACTTCTCATTCATAGGGGTTTCTGGATAAGGTTTTTATATCTTATCCTTATCTATACCTTTACTTGTAACTTTATTCTAAATAAACCTCCATTTTATTCAATTACCTATGAAGACCTGGTTTGGCCATTCCAGCAGTGTCAGCACTGGCTCTCCCGGGGCCCGCGATCCCTGCGGCCAATCAGAGGTGTCGTCACTCTCTCGTACTTTGGAGGAATTGACCGCTGCAGCTGCTCTCCCACCTCCTCCAGATGTCAATGATGTCTGTAGGAGAGGAAAGTGAAGCCAGCACTGAATGTCACGCCAAATATGGCTGCCCTCCTATTATATAAATCTCACTATAACTCCACCACCAGCCTATCACATTCCTAGTTCCACATCCAACCTCCATATCAAACCCTGTAATAAACCCTTCATTACCTGGTCTTGTCAGGACCTCAATAAACCCAGCCTTTTTGAGGGCTAGTTCTGTACGGCCATTAATAATGCACTGGTGTAAATAATGTGTGTGAGGTAAATTGTGTGGAAAACCGGATTGTAATCCAGCAATGATTTCTTCAATTGGACTGCAATGTCCTGAACCATACGACTGGTACCAGTCATGTGACTTATGCTGCCCCAGGACTACAGCCATATTGGCCAAAGCTGTGATATCACAGAGGCACATACCAGCATGTGGAAGCATGGCGACATAGCGATGACATCACAATGGCAGGTGCCGGAATGTGGAATCTATGACATAGCGATGACATCACAATGGCAGGTGCCTGCATACACAGGAGCGCAGGTGAGAGGAGACACACGGGAGCTCACAAACCACAAGGAAGGCAAGAAGAATCGATTGGAGAATAGGGACAGGAGAAGCCAAGAAGAACAGAATAACCCGCTTCTTAGCCTTCACTGAGCCATGACAAGACTGACCGGATGGAAGCGGAGGAGGAGACCCAGGACCCCGTCACATCCACCTGAATGATGAGAAAGGGGAGAAATTATGTAGATTATGGAGCAGAATTACAACTATTCTCGTTACCCATAGCAACCAGTCAGACCTCAGCTTTTATTACAGGGGTATTCCCATCTCCAAAATCCTCTCCCAATATGGAGTAGGTTGTAGTGGAGAGAAGATTTCCCTTTTTCGGCGCTTCCAGAGGATAAGGATCGTTACAGATGAATTCTTTTTCTCAAAATCAGATTTATTCGGACACTATATTAAGAACAAACAACGCGTTTCTGCCAGCAACGGCCTTCATCAGGTATAATATGCACTTGTAAGGACTTTAAGGGAAGACAATCTTTATAGACTAGTTACTCTTAAGATGTCGTGTTTTTTTTTTTCTTTCCTTGACTTGGTTGAATTGATTAGGATTGACACCACACCCCAATTAAGTTAGGAGAGTGGGTAGTTGTTCAGCATTACATTCTAGCACCATTCTGTGTACTAGAATGGTAGATTTTTTGATATTAGAATGAACATATATATAATAAAATTCCTTTCTCTTATCATTTCCTTCACTTTCCCCTCCTTATATATATAGAAAGAGAAAGTGATATATAATAGTAATTTTAGAATACATAGTTGTGATTAAAATATACCTGGTGATGGTTATATTTATATATATAAAAAAATAAATAAATAAATTACATAGTACTGATCATAAAAATACATAATTGTTAGTCTAGTATATAAAAAAAAATCATAAAATATAACAGTTATTTTTACAGGAATGAGATCTTACAATAAAACAAATATTATTTTCAGTATTGGTAAATAGGGCTGTGCATTATTAAATATACATTTTTTTTCTTCTTTTTCCCCCTCACACATTTTCCACTATATCATTAAGACCATCTGGATATAGGGTTTTCAATCTAAAGATCCAATAAGACTCTTTTCTGTTTAGTTTCTGGAGTTACCTTTATGTCAAATTGTTTGTGGTGTTTAACTAAAAGGTGTCTGGACAAACTGTGTTTTAAAAAACCTTTTTTGGTGTTGTGTCTGTGGCCATTCATACGCGACCGCAGTGTCTGTGTAGTGCGGCCCACGTATTGAAGACCACAGGCACAATTGATCACGTAGATAGCGTGATCACTCTCACAAGTAAGGTGCTGGTTTATATTTATTGTCTTTCCTGTGCTTCTTGATGTGATACATTTTTGTTTGTGACTAATGATATTGCAGCAATGACATTTTTTTGATCCACATCTAAAAACTCCAAGGGGATTTTGTATAGGAGTCTTTTTTGGTCTTAAAGGAGAGAGGGGTTTCCCTAAGACACTAGGCGCAATAATGTTCCCAATAGTAACCCCCCTCCGGAATGTGATACCAGGATTCTCCGGTAGCCACTTTTTGAGAAAGGAATCCCTTCTTAGAATGTACCAATACTTTTTTAAAATCTGTCTTACTTTCACACTTCCCTGATTAAAAGCAGTAATAAAATTATATTGCCATCTTGTATTATTTTCTTTATCTCTCTTTTTGTACGTATTTGTTTGTTCATTGTCTATAACAGAGCACTGTTTTTTTTCTGTGAGTTTTTCATACAGACATTCATTTTGAGTTTTTTTCAGGTTGGTTTCATAGGCTTCTGCTATAAATTTTTTGGGGTGTTTTTTATCCAAGAATTTTTTAGTCCGAATTTTGGATTGTTCCACATAATCTTTGTCTTTCGTATTGTTCTTTCGGATGCGCAGCTATTGGCTGAACAGTATGTTCTGCTTCCATTTTGGATAATGTGCGCTCCGAAAGTCCAAAAATCCATTAGAATCCGTTTTTTTTAAAACAGGTTTTACTTATAATTTTATTATTAGAGTGACTGATTTCCAGGTCCAGATAATGGATTTTTTCTTTATCCATGTTATATGTGAATGAAATACCCCAACTATTTTTGTTAAGTTCCTCTATAAGAGAAATAGCTTGTTTTTCTGTGCCCTTCCAGAAGATGATTAAATCATCTATATAGCGCCTATATAGCAATATGTGTTCCTTAAATGGTGTTTGGCTGATGGGAGATGAGGACTCGAATCGCCCCATAAAAAGATTAGCGAAACTTGGCGCGACCCGAGTCCCCATCGCGGTGCCAAACTGCTGCAGGAACAATTCACCCTGGAATTCAAAAACATTATGCTCCAATATAAACTTTAAGCCTAATAGAAGGAAATCTCTCTGGGCCGACGGCATATTTGGAATCTCAGATAAATAGTGTGATACTGCTTCAACTCCCATATTATGTTCTATATTGGAGTACAGAGCATTCACATCCAGTGTAATGAAAAGATAATCATTTTCCCAGTTTAAAGAACTATATTCCTTTATAAGTTGGTAAGAATCATGGAGGAAAGACGGTAGCTTTTTTACAAGGTCCTGAAGATGTAAGTCTATATAGTGAGATAACTGACTAGTTAGAGATCCAATACCGGAAATAATCGGTCTACCTGGTGGTACTACAGGGTTTTTGTGGACCTTTGGTAAATGATAAAAAATTGCTGTGTTTGGGTTTTTGTTTGTCAGGAAACGTTTTTTTTTTTATTGATAATATTTTGTGAATATGCTACATTTATGAACATGTGGTATTCTGATTTAAATGTTTTTGCAGGATCTGTATCTAATTTGTTATAGTATTTTTTATCTGCTAGGATATTGTGAGCTTCCTGCAGATATGTTTCCCTGTCCTGAATGACCACTCCACCTCCTTTATCAGCTTGTCTGATGACTATTTTTTTATTATTTTTCAATTGCTTGAGAGCTAACTTCTCTGATTTTGAAATATTGTCTTTGGTACTGAATGATATTTTTTCAGTATTTTTGTATTTATTATTTTTAAAAAAAGTATTGGTACATTCTAAGAAGGGATTCCTTTCTCAAAAAGTGGCTACCGGAGAATCCTGGTATCACATTCCGGAGGGCGGTTACTATTGGGAACATTATTGCGCCTAGTGTCTTAGGGAAACCCCTCTCTCCTTTAAGACCAAAAAAGACTCCTATACAAAATCCCCTTGGAGTTTTTAGATGTGGATCAAAAAAATGTCATTGCTGCAATATCATTAGTCACAAACAAAAATGTATCACATCAAGAAGCACAGGAGAGACAATAAATATAAACCAGCACCTTACTTGTGAGAGTGATCACGTTATCTACGTGATCAATTGTGCCTGTGGTCTTCAATACGTGGGCCGCACTACACAGACACTGCGGTCGCGTATGAATGGCCACAGACACAACACCAAAAAAGGTTTTTTAAAACACAGTTTGTCCAGACACCTTTTAGTTAAACACCACAAACAATTTGACATAAAGGTAACTCCAGAAACTAAACAGAAAAGAGTCTTTTTGGATCTTTAGATTGAAAACCCTATATCCAGATGGTCTTAATGATATAGTGGAAAATGTGTGAGGGGGAAAAAGAAGAAAAAAAATGTATATTTAATAATGCACAGCCCTATTTACCAATACTGAAAATAATATTTGTTTTATTGTAAGATCTCATTCCTGTAAAAATAATGGTTATATTTTATGAATTTTTTTATATACTAGACTAACAATTATGTATTTTTATGATCAGTACTATGTAATTTATTTATTATTATTTTTTTATATATAAATATAACCATCACCAGGTATATTTTAATCACAACTATGTATTCTAAAATTACTATTATATATCACTTTCTCTTTCTATATATATAAGGAGGGGAAAGTGAAGGAAATGATAAGAGAAAGGAATTTTATTATATATATGTTTATTCTAATATAAAAAAATCTACCATTCTAGTACACAGAATGGTGCTAGAATGTAATGCTGAACAACTACCCACTCTCCTAACTTAATTGGGGTGTGGTGTCAATCCTAATCAATTCAACCAAGTCAAGGAAAGAAAAAAAAAAAAAAAACACGACATCTTAAGAGTAACTAGTCTATAAAGATGGTCTTCCCTTAAAGTCCTTACAAGTGCATATTATACCTGATGAAGGCCGTTGCTGGCAGAAACACGTTGTTTGTTCTTAATATAGTGTCCGAATAAATCTGATTTTGAGAAAAAGAATTCATCTGTAACGATCCTTATCCTCTGGAAGCGCCGAAAAAGGGAAATCTTCTCTCCACTACAATATCCAACATGCAAGCCTTATACCAGGGCTGACATAGTTCCCGCATTTGTGCTGCAGACCAGAGGATTGCAAAGAGCTGATCCACTATTCAGATCATTTGAGTGAAAATACAAGACATCTAAAGGGTGAGTGCAAAAAACAAATATTGTTGTGGCAAATGCACATATTCATCTACACTTAGACTCTGCGCCCCTTGTCTCCCCTTTTTATTCTTTTTTTATATCACTGTGGAATATGGAGTAGGTGTAATAATAATAATGTTAGCAAATACCTCCAATTAGAAATGTAGAATAGTTTTTCTGATTCGCCATGTCTCTTCCCTCATGTGCAGGCATTGCAGGACCTTAGCTATCCATGCTTACAAACCACTTATAGCGATAGTTATCTAGTTGCTAGTGGTCGTAACCATAGATACCTAAGGTCCTGCAATGCCTGCACATGAGGAAAGAAACATAGCGAATCAGAAAAAGTATTCTACATTTCTTATTGGAGGTATTTGCTAATATTATTATTATTACACCTACTATATATTGCGATAGGATCTTGGAGATGGGAATACCCTTTTAATTTCTGATTGCTATGGGTAACTAGGAGAGTTTTTTGTTGCTCAGCTTTGATAAGGGATGATAGATTTTACTAGGCTAAGTGGATATCATTGGTGCAACCAGTGCAGCTGCACAGGGGACTAATAGGTTAGGGGCTACCCTCTGGTGACTGTGGGGCGGTCATAAAACTACCCTCTGGTGACTGTGGGGCGGTCATAAAACTACCCTCTGGTGACTGTGGGGCGGTCATAAAACTACCCCCTCGGCTGACTGTGGGGCGGTCAAAAAACTACCCCCTCGGCTGACTGTGGGGCGGTCAGAAAACTACCCCCTCGGCTGACTGTGGGGCGGTCAGAAAACTACCCCCTCGGCTGACTGTGGGGCGGTCAGAAAACTACCCCCTCGGCTGACTGTGGGGCGGTCAGAAAACTACCCCCTCGGCTGACTGTGGGGCGGTCAGAAAACTACCCCCTCGGCTGACTGTGGGGCGGTCAGAAAACTACCCCCTCGGCTGACTGTGGGGCGGTCAATAAACTACCCCCTCGGCTGACTGTGGGGCGGTCAATAAACTACTCCCTCGGCTGACTGTGGGGCGGTCAAAAAGCTACCCCCTCGGCTGACTGTGGGGCGGTCAAAAAGCTACCCCCTCGGCTGACTGTGGGGCGGTCAAAAAGCTACCCCCTCGGCTGACTGTGGGGCGGTCAAAAAGCTACCCCCTCGGCTGACTGTGGGGCGGTCAAAAAGCTACCCCCTCGGCTGACTGTGGGGCGGTCAAAAAGCTACCCCCTCGGCTGACTGTGGGGCGGTCAAAAAGCTACCCCCTCGGCTGACTGTGGGGCGGTCAAAAAGCTACCCCCTCGGCTGACTGTGGGGCGGTCAAAAAGCTACCCCCTCGGCTGACTGTGAGGCGGTCAAAAAGCTACCCCCTCGGCTGACTGTGAGGCGGTCAAAAAGCTACCCCCTCGGCTGACTGTGGGGCGGTCAAAAAGCTACCCCCTCGGCTGACTGTGGGGCGGTCAAAAAGCTACCCCCTCGGCTGACTGTGGGGCGGTCAAAAAGCTACCCCCTCGGCTGACTGTGGGGCGGTCAAAAAGCTACCCCCTCGGCTGACTGTGGGGCGGTCAAAAAGCTACCCCCTCGGCTGACTGTGGGGCGGTCAAAAAGCTACCCCCTCGGCTGACTGTGGGGCGGTCAAAAAGCTACCCCCTCGGCTGACTGTGGGGCGGTCAAAAAGCTACCCCCTCGGCTGACTGTGGGGCGGTCAAAAAGCTACCCCCTCGGCTGACTGTGGGGCGGTCAAAAAGCTACCCCCTCGGCTGACTGTGGGGCGGTCAAAAAGCTACCCCCTCGGCTGACTGTGGGGCGGTCAAAAAGCTACCCCCTCGGCTGACTGTGGGGCGGTCAAAAAGCTACCCCCTCGGCTGACTGTGGGGCGGTCAAAAAGCTACCCCCTCGGCTGACTGTGGGGCGGTCAAAAAGCTACCCCCTCTGCTGACTGTGGGGCGGTCAAAAAACTACCCCCTCTGCTGACTGTGGGGCGGTCAAAAAACTACCCCCTCGGCTGACTGTGGGGCGGTCAAAAAACTACCCCCTCTGCTGACTGTGGGGCGGTCAAAAAACTACCCTCTGCTGACTGTGGGGCGGTCAAAAAACTACCCTCTGCTGACTGTGGGGCGGTCAAAAAACTACCCTCTGCTGACTGTGGGCGGTTCTCAAACTACTCCTAGTGCTGGCGGGCGGGTTCTAGTACTGCTCCTGGCGGGGCGGTTCTAGTACTGCTCCTGGCGGGGCGGCTCTAGTACTGCTCCTGGCGGGGCGGCTCTAGTACTGCTCCTGGCGGGGCGGCTCTAGTACTGCTCCTGGCGGGGCGGCTCTAGTACTGCTCCTGGCGGGGCGGCTCTAGTACTGCTCCTGGCGGGGCGGCTCTAGTACTGCTCCTGGCGGGGCGGCTCTAGTACTGCTCCTGGCGGGGCGGTTCTAGTACTGCTCCTGGCGGGGCGGTTCTAGTACTGCTCCTGGTGCTGGCGGTTCTAGTACTGCTCCTGGTGCTGGCGGTTCTAGTCCTGCTCCTGCTGCTGGTGGGCGGGTCTAGTACTGCTCCTGGCGGGGCGGTTCTAGTCCTGCTCCTGCTGCTGGTGGGCGGGTCTAGTACTGCTCCTGGCGGGGCGGGTCTAGTACTGCTCCTGGCGGGGCGGGTCTAGTACTGCTCCTGGCGGGGCGGGTCTAGTACTGCTCCTGGCGGGGCGGGTCTAGTACTGGTGCTGGCGGTTCTAGTACTGCTCCTGGCGGGGCGGTTCTAGTACTGCTCCTGGTGCTGGCAGTTCTAGTACTGCTCCTGGTGTTGGCAGTTCTAGTACTGCTCCTGGTGCTGGTGGTTCTAGAACAACCCCTGGCGGATGGTTCTGGAACAACCCCTGGTGCTGATGGGCGGTTTTAGAAGTACTCCTAGTGTGCAGTTCTAGTACTGCTCCTGGTGGGCGGTTATATAACTACTCCTAGTTTTGGTGGGCGGTTCTAGAACTACCCTGGTGGGCGGTTCCAGAACAACCCCTGGTGATGGTGGGTGGTTCTAGAATTACTCCTGGAGGGCGGTTCTAGATCTACCCCTGGCGGGTGGTTCCTGAACAACCCCTGGTGATGGTGGGCGGTTCTAGAATTACCCCTGGTGGTTGGTTCTAGAACTACCCCTAGTTTTGGTGGGCGGTTCTAGAACTACCCCTGGTGGGCGGTTCCAGAACAACCCCTGGTGATGGTGGGCGGTTCTAGAATTACTCCTGGTGCTGGAGGGCGGTTCTAGATCTACCCCTGGCGGGCGGTTCCTGAACAACCCCTGGTGCCGGTGGGCGGTTCTAGAATTACTCCTAGCGTGCAAGTCCTCGTGGGCGGTTCTAGTACTGTTCCTGGTATGCTCCTGGTGGGCGGTTCCAGTACGACCCCTGGCGCCAGTGGGCGGTTCCAGTACGACCCCTGGCGCCAGTGGGCGGTTCCAGTACGACCCCTGGCGCCAGTGGGCGGTTCCAGTACGACCCCTGGCGCCAGTGGGCGGTTCCAGTACGACCCCTGGCGCCAGTGGGCGGTTCCAGTACGACCCCTGGCGCCAGTGGGCGGTTCCAGTACGACCCCTGGCGCCAGTGGGCGGTTCCAGTACGACCCCTGGCGCCAGTGGGCGGTTCCAGTACGACCCCTGGCGCCAGTGGGCGGTTCCAGTACTACCCTTGGCGCCAGTGGGCGGTCCCAGTACTACCCTTGGCGCCAGTGGGCGGTCCCAGTACTACCCTTGGCGCCAGTGGGCGGTCCCAGTACTACCCCTGGCACCAGTGGGCGGTTCCAGTACTACCCCTGGCGCCAGTGGGCGGTTCCAGTACTACCCCTGGTGCTAGTGGGCGGTTCCAGTACTAACCCTGGCGGGCGGTTCTACACCTACCCCTGGTGTGCGTTCTAGAACTACTCCTGGTAGTATACATCTATTCTATATTTTTCTATTTTAACTATTGTATGTACATTGGTGTGAGTGCCTGTCTCTACGGTGTCACTTACTTAACCGTGTATTCATTATACGTTTTTTAAATTTCCTATTTTTGCAGAATTTGACTATTTAGTTCGGTTGTTCTTGATTGGTTCTTTGGCATTCCTAGTTTGTCTATGGGCTCAATGCAACAAAATGAGTCATCTAGCGTCAATGAACTTTAACCACCTTCACTGCACACGTCAGTGTTGTGTCCTCCTCTCCCCACCCCCAAATAGCTGCAAAGTCCCACCTGTATAGTGGAGCCCAAGACCACACTCTGGATCTCTGGCACTCCTAATGTCACGTGCAGGGGCCCCAGGAGCCTCCGAACACCACACTGACATCTGTCTGCTCTCCTCCACAACTGAGCAGCAGCAGAAGCCCAGCTAACAGACATTGCTGTCACTGCAAACACTCATTGGATTAACTGACACGATGTCAGCGAGTTTCTGAAGATCCGGATACTGCAGCCATGAGATCTGTGGCTGCATTAGGCAGATGGGACATTGCAGCTAATAGAGAGTAAGAGTGTAACAGAGATGGCCCTAAACTGCATTTAAAGGGAATCTGTCACCAGGTTTATTGCCACGTGATCTGAGAGCAGCACAACGTGGGGACAAAGATCCCCAATTCCAGTGACGTGTTGCTTTCTGGGCTGATTGCTGTAGTTTTGATAAGAGATCCTCCACAAGCAGGAGACTGCCACCAGATGACTAGTAAAGCTTCTGCCATGTAGTCCAACCCTGTCCCCACAATGGATGGATAGTTCTGTACACTGTGCATAGGCAGAAAGCTACCAATCAGTGATGTGGGTGGGGTTATACAGAGCCCAGCATTCAGAGCATTTGTAGATCTGCAGCAGACACAGTTACTCTGAACTGCACCAAGTGATCCATCACTGTAATCAGGGTCTCTGCCCCTAAGTCATGCTGCTCTCAGATGGGGCAGCAAAATCCTGGTGACAAATTCACTAACCCCATCCAGCTTCAGGTGCAAGTATTAGAATTGATTCTCATGCTCAAAATTAAATGTAAAGGCAAGTGGCTAATGGCAGGCAATAGGTACAGCAAGGTGTGGAAGAGTTACCTGCAGGATTGTAGGGAACAAACTTCTCAATGTCGGGGTACTGCTGCTCGTCTGTCTTATCAGAAGTGCCAGAAACCTAGAGGGGAACAGGAACCAGGTCACAAGCTTCATTTATCCAGTGTTTGCCATTAGGTTCTCCATATATGATCTGAAAAGGAGTCAGCCAAGCCCCTGTGGCATAGCTGTGGCCTGGCCATACACTGTTTGGCTAGCAGCCATCTCTCCCAACATACAGATGAGCTCTCATGTGTTCTGTGGGGAGGAGGGTAATCTGCTGCCTCTAAGCAATTTGTGCCTAGAGAACAAGGAGCGGGTATTTGAACTGAACATTTGTTAGGGCAGCCAGGAGACCCCCATACACATTACACAGCTAGATTAGCCAGATATTAGCCCACTTTAATCCAACAGATAATAATGGGACTTGTAATAGTAGAACATGCCATGTGATCTTCTTGCAGATGTTCCTGTGGCATTTTAGGATTATGTAGATACAAGTCTGTACATCAGTACAGGGCAGAACACAAGAGCGGTGTATGATCAGAGCTGCGGTAATACATTATACCTGTATAACAGCTGGCGCAGGCTTTGGCACTTTCCGGTCTCCTTTCAGAGGCTGCCCGTTCTTCTGGGTCATTACTTGCTTGTTGACATTTCCCAGAGCTTTTCTTGATGTTTTCCCACTTGATGCAGAACTGCGCACTTTGCCCTGGTGGCTTTTGACAAGCGACTTTCCTATAGGGAAAAAGTCAAGTTACTTACCGGTAACAGGATCTTTCGGAGACCATGACAGCACCATGGGGGGGGGTCAGCCCACCAAGGACAGCAAACCTACAGGCTTAACAAGGGGTGCCACTTCTCGCCTCAGTCTGGATTACAGAGTTTTGAGAGGACTGCCAGGATAAACATAGCAAACAATCACAAAATTACTCATACACCACCCATTAAGTGTGAAATTCTAACAAACAGAGTGCTCCCACAAACATGAAGGGAGGAAATATAAGGGTGCTGTCATGGTCTCAGAAAAATCCCATTACCGGTAAGTAACTTATGACCATCGGTCGACCATGACAGCACCACGAGAGAATTGTAGAGATTAAGAAGTCTAGGGAGGGTCCACAGCTTGGAGCACCCATCTCCCAAAGGTGAGGTCAGATGAAACACCCATATCCAGTCTATAGTGCCTATAGAATGTAGAGGGAGAAGACCAGGTAGCAGCCTTACATATGTCTATCGAGACACCCGTCTTCTCTGCCCAGGAGATAGACAGCCCGGGTGGAGTGAGCGTTCAACCCTTGTGATACTTCTTCATCACTAAACGCATAAGCTAGAGAAATAGCCTCCCTCATCCATCTAGCTACGGGGACCTTGAATTTAAACCCTTTCCTAACCCCTTGGTAGGATATAAACAATGAGCTCTCTTTCCTAAAGTCTTTGGTAACCGAGAGGTACCTAACCACACAACTCCTTACATCTAATGTATGCAACTCTGCTTCCTTCTGGTTACTCAGATTAGGACAGAAGGAGGGTAGTACTACTTCCTGAAGTCAGTGGAAATGAGTAGCTACCTTAGGGAGATAGAGTAATTCTTAAACCTGATCCTGCCTATCATCCAGGATTTGAGTAAATGGTAAGGCCGTAGACAGAGCCTGAATGTGACCAATCCTCCTAGCAGAGGTTAAAGCTATTAGTAGTGCTGTTTTAAGGGAGAGGGATTTAAGGGTTGCTAATTCTACCACTGGGCGTGCCACCTGCTGGCCGTAGAGGTTATTGCAGCACTCCCTTTGGAGTCGGCACACATGTGGCCGGAACTTCCTGGTCCGGTCACGTGACCACCGGGGCGCACAGCAGCATCATGCCACGCCTCCGGCTACATAGACCGGAAGCGTGTGGCCCCGCCGTATCATGCGGCACTGAAGCTGCAACTTCCCACAGGGACACCACTGCCTGGCGCCAGAACGACACTGGGGCGGCCCACCCCAGACAGGGGCGCAGCTCCCCCTTACCATCTGGCACCAGCATGATGTTGGGGCTGCCAACCCCAGACAGGGGCACAGCCCCTGCTGCCATCCAGCGCCCATTTGATGCTGGGGTTGCCAACCCCAGACATAGGCGCCGCTCCACAGCCACTGACGCAGAGCGATGCTGGAGCTGCCGACCCCAGGCTGTGGGCGCTGCTCGACAGCTCGATTCTTCAGAATCCGTACATCTTCAACAGGTAAGCCTGCCACAGGTTCCCTTCATCAAGGATAGGAAACCAAACTGAGGCGAGAGGTGCCGCCCCTTTTAAGCCTGTAGGTTTCTTGTACTTGGTGGGCGGATTCCCTCTCTCGTGGTGCAGTCATGGTCGACCGATAAATAGATACTTTGAGGACTGTTCCCGAGCATCAATGGGCAAGAAACTGAAAGATTGCCAACACCAAAGCAGCAGAGGCAGAGTCTTCCAATACGCAAGGAACAGAATTATGCCCACCTGGATGTCAGGTGTACTAGTAATCCCAGCACCCATGCCCAATCTGAGCACATACTTGAAAATCATTTCTGCACTAAAAGTGAAAGAAAAAAACCCCACTGGAGTGGCACTTTAACCCCTTACCAACATGATTTGCAGTTACATCATATGCCAGCTGTGATATTTAGCCATCATCAACCTCTAATAGCCACATGTAGGGCAGAGCTCCACCTGTTAGAGACGGACAGCGGCATTAACAGCGAACTGAGAAGGGAGTCATGCCATGTGCCCATCTGTGCTCCTGTAACACGATCGTGGGATGCCATCACTGCCAGAAAGGAGTCTGCTGAAAAGACCCATGCCTGTCATGACAGATCTGAGAATGCTGGCTATATACTGCAGTATTGCTGTACGTAACAAGAAATCAGATGATTGCATGTTCAAGTCCCCTAAGGCTATGTGCCCACGATGCAGAAATACTCCGGATTTTTCCTGAGCGTTTCTGCATCTCCCCTGGCAGAAAAAACGCATGTGGATTGTACATGCGGATTGTACATGCGGATTGTACATGCGGATTGTACATGCATTTTCCTGCCAGGGACATGCGGAAATGAAGAGTTCTTAACATGCATTTCCGCATGCGGGTTGTCAAGCGCTTTCCAAGCGATTTTAGCATCACTTGGAAAGTGCTTGTCAACTT
This sequence comes from Phyllobates terribilis, assembly GCF_046119375.1. NCBI lineage: Eukaryota > Metazoa > Chordata > Amphibia > Anura > Dendrobatidae > Phyllobates > Phyllobates terribilis. Next base: position 1,236,982 of record NW_027362928.1, on the reverse strand, counting down.
GGTCACACTATATAAATCCATGCAAACGGCATGGATTTATATAGTGTGACCCGAGAGAATGTCAAAAAATAAAAAATAAATCTATACTTACCTTCCGATAGACCCCAGAGTCTTGCTTCACTCGGTGCTGACTGCAGGCAGATCGCGGTACACTGCACTGAAGGACCTGCCGACGTCAGCGTCGCGTGACCCATCACATGACTATGACATCAGCGCAGGTCCTTCAGTCCATCGCGATTTGCCGGCATGAGAGGAGGGGCGCAGCGGGGGCCGCCAGAAGGTAAGTATCATATTTAGTTTTTATTTTATTCTTTTTTTCACAGTTTCTATAGTACCCGGGTCCGGAGGACGGTCTCCTCTCCTCTAGACCTGGGAACCATCCGCACATTGGAACGCGTGGATTGCGCATCTACATATACAGTGATGCGTAATCCATGCGATCTAATGCAAGTAAGTGGCGGCGAAAAAGCAGCACTTCCGCAAAATAATTGGTAGTGCTGCGTTTTTTTTCCGCAATGATAATCCGCAGCAGAAATTTCCGCAGCATGTGCACAGCACATGCGGGTTATCATTGGGGAACATGGCAGACCTTCTACCATGTGTTTTTTAAGCGTTTCTGCAGCATTTTTGCCGCTGCGGAAATGCTTAAAAAATGCATCGTGGGCACACAGCCTAAGGGGACAAAAAGGAAAAAGTATAATCTGAACCTTCAAATCACCCCTGCCTCTCTATGACCCATTTTAAAATAAAACATATGGGCGTTACTTCTGTAAAAGTCCAATCAAAATATAAAAATAATTTACCTGATCAGTGAACGGCATAAAAACAAAAACCCTCATATGGCTGTATTGACAGAAAGATAAAGTTACTGCTCTTAGAAGAATAAGAAAAATGCAGAGATGGGAAATAACACGGTCAGGAAGGGGTTAAATTCTGCCACTTCTATAGAAAATTGAACCCATTTCGCTGACTGCCTTCAATGGCAGCCAAATAAGGCAGAGGGTTAGAGGAATACTGACCTTATATTGTAGACTTCTAGGATGCTTAAGAAGTGGACATTCCCTTTAAGCTACATTGTGCAGACAAAGCCATGGCAGTGTAGAAGGCCGACAAGATCTCAGTGGAAAGGCTGCAGGATTGCGTCTGCATTAGGCAAGTTATAGAGGTAGAAGTGTTGGGACCTTGTTGCTGTGCAGGTAGAATCTGGAGCCTCGGCACCGTCCTGCGTAGCCCATACTACAGGGAGGAGCAGCGCCATGTGTAGTAATCTGAGCAGGATAGTCAGTGTTCAGCCAGCACTGATGGAGACTGACACCCCAACTCATTACCCAATACATGACAGGCTTAAAGAACCTCTCCCATCAGAGCTTATCCTCTTACTATATTGTAATTATATAGAACTGTGTACTAACAATTGCTCACTTTACCTTTCTACCCAGTAAATTCTTTTCTATGTAGAAACAGGAAGCCTCTTCCCTGCAAAAATCATTCTCCTCTTCACCTCCTGACCCAGCTGCCCCCTCCTCCTCTGCAGGGACTTATGACTCATGCAGGAAAAGTTCACCTTGTGTTAACATAGAGATTAGAAGGATTCAGCTAGTCAGTTTTTAATCACATCTCTTTTCCATTAGGTAAATGACAATAAGCTGGGTAGAAAGGCAAAATGAGCAATTGTAAGTACACAGTGCTATATAATATGATGACTGCAATATATAGAGAATAAAAACTGATGGGAGAGATTCTTTAAAGATGGGTGGGCAAAAGTAAAAGCAAAGTTTATTATGAGGTGGACTCCACTTAACACTTCTGGTGAGGCGCACCATAGTGATGGGGTGCACTTAATTTATGGAAAGTTGTGACTCAGGTGGCTTCACCATGCTCCGTCCACTTGGCAGAGCTGGAGTGAAAGTGCTTAAATAAATAAATATATATATATTGAGTGCAAGGGATAATTTTATTTAATCAAACACGATGACAAAATCCCAAACCGACCCAAATTCATCTTCAAAAAGGCACGTAACCTAGGATCAATTATAGCCCCCACAGTAAGGATACACACCAGTTCTCAAAAACCTCAAACCCCATTCCATCAAAAACTAAAAGGCTTCTTTCCATGCAAAAAATGTAAGACATGCAAAACCCTAAACACACCAAAACAACACACCGTCAGCCACCAAAAAGAAATATACCCCATCACAGATTTTATAACATGCAACACCACAGGGGTCATATACGGGCTATATTGCCCATGTGGCAAATTATATATAGGCAGAACAAAAAGACCTATGAACATCAGGATCAACGAACATTTAAGGAACATCAAAAATAAATACATGGGCCACCCTCTCTCAAAACACTTTATAAAAAAACACAGTGGGTCAATAAAAGGAATTAAAATAGTAGGTATACAAATCGTCCACAAGAACTGGAGACAAGGAGATTTTATTAAGAGCATGTCCAGGAAAGAAAGTGAGTGGATTTTTAAACTGAACACCTTAAGACCAAGAGGATTGAACAGCGAAATAGAGCTCTTTGCATTTAATGACTAACAAATTGACCTATGACGTCACCAGCCCTGCATATATAAGGACACCATTTGACTGGGTTAAGCCATCCCTGAGGAAGACAGCCGCAGTTGTTGAAACGCGTCGGACTGACCCTTAACACAGCTAAAGAGGCGCCCACAGGCCTCCGTACCTTGTGCACGCTGCACGCCACGTGACCCCACGTCACGCTGCCCCCCTCTCGCGCGCTCTCCACATACTCTCTCTCTCCTCCTCCTACCCGGAAGTAGCGAGCACGCGGCAGTCACCGGCCAGGACTCCGCTCTCGCTACGGACCTCGACCACCCCCAGAAGGTGAAGCCCTCTACAGACCGTAAGTAACAACGGGCCCCTGCCCCACCAAGTCCATACTGTACGCAGCTGACCCTCTAACGGTTTTTCCCTGTTCCCCGCAGTACTTGCTATCAACCCCTTCAGTTGGGCTCTGCACCAGCCACCCTCCCTATTGCTGAATCTGGCACCCACTGTTTCCAGCCAGAGCCTCCTGGTGCACCCAACATAGGAAAACATAAGCCTCCTACTGTATCCTATCTCTGGTTACCTCTGACATAACTATAGCCTCCTACTACAGCACCCTGCTGTATCTACATTATGGAGACCTGAACCAGCATCTACTATTGACACCCTAATCCCTACGAAGCAGGTAAATCACGATCTCTGGGTAAAAACTGGAGGCTACAGCCACAATCCAGTGATACCTTAACAGATACACCCCCTCCCCCTCCCTACAGATCTCTATACAGCGAACAGAGGCATTACATGCTAGTACAAGCCTCTTGCTGCATCCTACTTCTGACCTCCTCGTGCTACCTCCACTCAACAAGGGACCAGGACTACTACCTCCAGCTCATTCTAAGACGTCCCTGGATGCCCCTTGTACCTACCAACAGGTAACCCCAAAACTCTTGTCTCCAAGGCTTGTACCACAGCTACATCAGTTAATTTATGATCTATCCCTATTCCTTCCCCCTGCAGATCTAACTCAGATCATCAACCCACAGCCGTGTGTGACATATCCTCTACCTCTCTCCAAGAAGGACCAGGACCGATACCTCCTAGTCATCCAAAATAATCAGGACACCCCCCGCTACCCTCTAGAAGGTAACTAATCCAAAACTACCCTCTTTGAACCCTGTACCTTAACCCTTGAGCCCTGCACCCTATTCTTAATACTTGTCTCCTCTCACTCCCTATAGTACTGCTCCGGTGAATCCAGTATTATCCACACAGCCTGCTGACTGTCACACCAGTAGCAGTGCTACTGTGGATCAACAGCTAACTACTACCACAGTCTATTGAGTACCATACCAAGAACAGGTAACTCACGACCCAACTCAGAGTCCAGCAGAGACATCTCTGTCGAGTTCCACCCCCACTTATCCATACATTTTTTTGTGTACCCCACTCTAGGTACCCCTCGTCCTCCCTCCCAGGCACCAACACGTGCCACCAGTGAACCTCCATACCCCATACGAGGCACCAGTATCAGGTAACCACAGACAAACAGATACCTACCCCTTCCCCCATCGCTTATTAGTATACCATATTTATACATTCCTATTCTATCCCACCAGGTCTACAAGCCTTTGCCTCCTTATACATCTACTGCAACCGAACATCCTCAGACTACGAGGGAAAAAGGCCTATTTTTATCAATCAGTGATTACCTTGTATCAGTGGACACCGATCTATTTATCGATTTTATAACTTTTAATACTTTTAATAACTATTCTTATATCCGACCCAGTGACCTCACTGAGTTTGAATCATTTTAACTAGCTATTTTTAAGCACATGTTCGATTAAATAAAATTATCCCTTGCACTCAAAATCTCTCGTGCCGTCCTTCTGTTCACTACCACTAGCGCAAATTTACTTCTTCTCGGCTATATCAACACTTATTTGGACAACCCTGGTTCCCTGTCCTCAAATTTGCTGCCACTAGTAGTGACGAGCCCACAGCGCCTCCTGTACCCATATACTAACCAATTATATATATATATTATATAAAAAAATTAACATCTAGTTGCATAAAAGTTTTGACCTGTCAGAGTTCTGCTAGAAATCTATTAAACCCCTTGATGAATTGGGGCCAGATCGGCCGTTACCTTTAGAAACCACTTACCGGCACCTGATAGTTGTGCACGATCTCTGGACAACAGCGCAGCATTAACATCACCGTTCTCCTGGTCACTGTAGATCACGGTCGCCATTATAGTCAGATTCTGCAGGCAAAATATAAGAATGAGCCACGTTTCATTTTAGAACACACCAACAAGTAGTGTCCTCCTCACCAACCCCTGGACAATCTCCTGACACCACAACTCAGGAATATTAGAGGAGCCCTTCATAATGCTGGTCCTTGTCAGGAGGAGTATAGCGTGAGCTCAGGAGAGGAAGCCATTCCTGGTAAGCAGGTGCCCAGTGTTATAGCGATGATCCTCCTACAGATGCCAGGACCAGAGAATAGAGGACTGTGCCTCCAACCACAGCAACAACCCATTACAGGAACCGGACAGATCCATAGAGCCATGAGCAGCACTGATCAGTAGCCATGTCTACACTGCAGCAATTACCCATTACCGGAACCGGACAGATCCATAGAGCCATGAGCAGCACTGATCAGCAGCAATGTCTACACTGCAGCAATTACCCATTACAGGGACCTGACAGATCCATAGTGCTATGAGCAGCACTGATCAGCCGCCATGTCTACACTGCAGCAATTACCCATTACAGGGTCCTGACAGATCCATAGGGCTATGAGCAGCACTGATTAGCAGCCATGTCTACACTGCAGCAATTACCCATTACAGGGTCCTGACAGATCCATAGTGCTATGAGCAGCACTGATCAGCCGCCATGTCTACACTGCAGCAATTACCCATTACAGGGTCCTGACAGATCCATAGGGCTATGAGCTGCACTGATCAGGAGCCATGTGTACACTGCAGCAATTGCCCATTACAGGGACCTGACAGATCCATAGTGCTATGAGCAGCACTGATCAGCTGCCATGTCTACACTGCAGCAATTACCCATTACAGGGACCTGACAGATCCATAGTGCTATGAGCTGCACTGATCAGGAGCCATGTGTACACTGCAGCAATTGCCCATTACAGGGACCTGACAGATCCATAGTGCTATGAGCAGCACTGATCAGCAGCCATGTCTACACTGCAGCAATTACCCATTACAGGGACCTGACAGATCCATAGTGTTATGAGCAGCACTGATCAGCAGCCATGTCTACACTGCAGCAATTACCCATTACAGGGTCCTGACAGATCCATACTGCTATGAGCAGCACTGATCAGCAGCCATGTCTACACTGCAGCAATTACCCATTACAGGGACCTGACAGATCCATAGTGCTATGAGCAGCACTGATCAGTAGCCATGTCTACACTGCAGCAATTACCCATTACAGGGTCCTGACAGATCCATTCTGCTATGAGCAGCACTGAGCAGCAGCCATGTCTACACTGCAGCAACTACCCATTACAGGGACCTGACAGATCCATAGTGTTATGAGCAGCACTGATCAGCCGCCATGTCTACACTGCAGCAATTACCCATTACAGGGTCTTGATCGATCCATAGTGCTATGAGCAGCACTGATCAGCAGCCATATCTACACTGCAGCAATTACCCATTACAGGGTCCTGACAGATCCATAGTGCTATGAGCAGCACTGATCAGCAGCCATGTCTACACTGCAACAATTACCCATTACAGGGACCTGACAGATCCATAGTGCTATGAGCAGCACTGATCAGCAGCTATGCCTACACTGCAGCAATTACCCATTACAGGGACCTGACAGATCCATAGTGCTATGAGCAGCACTGATCAGTAGCCATGTCTACACTGCAGCAATTACCCATTACAGGGTCCTGACAGATCCATTCTGCTATGAGCAGCACTGAGCAGCAGCCATGTCTACACTGCAGCAATTACCCATTACAGGGACCTGACAGATCCATAGTGTTATGAGCAGCACTGATCAGCCGCCATGTCTACACTGCAGCAATTACCCATTACAGGGTCTTGATCGATCCATAGTGCTATGAGCAGCACTGATCAGCAGCCATGTCTACACTGCAGCAATTACCCATTACAGGGACCTGACAGATCCATAGTGCTATGAGCAGCACTGATCAGCAGCCATGTCTACACTGCAGCAATTACCCATTACAGGGTCCTGACAGATCCATATTGCTATGAGCAGCACTGATCAGCAGCCGTGTCTACACTGCAGCAATTACGCATTACAGGGTCCTGACAGATCCATAGTGCTATGAGCAGCACTGATCAGCAGCCATGTCTACACTGCAGCAATTACCCATTACAGGGACCTGACAGATCCATAGTGCTATGAGCAGCACTGATCAGCAGCCATGTCTACACTGCAGCAATTACCATTACAGGGTCCTGACAGATCCATAGTGCTATGAGCAGCACTGATCAGCCGCCATGTCTACACTGCAGCAATTACCCATTACAGGGTCCTGACAGATCCATTCTGCTATGAGCAGCACTGATCAGCAGCCATGTCTACACTGCAGCAATTACCCATTACAGGGTCCTGACAGATCCATTCTGCTATGAGCAGCACTGATCAGTAGCCATGTCTACACTGCAGCAATTACCCATTACAGGGTCCTGACAGATCCATAGTGCTATGAGCAGCACTGATCAGCAGCCATGTCTACACTGCAGCAATTACCCATTACAGGGACCTGACAGATCCATAGTGCTATGAGCAGCACTGATCAGCCGCCATGTCTACACTGCAGCAATTACCCATTACAGGGTCCTGACAGATAACATACAACATAAAAAAAATTTTTTATGGGCATCATAAACACCCTTTAAAAAAATTTGTGGGTGTTGCATCACGGACCACGGTCACCCTGGTGATATGGTGGTGGATGATGAGGAGAAGGAGGAGGACAAGAGCAAATAGCCACCAAAATCAGGAAGCGTATACCCATGTGTGGGTGTGAAAAGGTGCATGTGAAAACACCTCCCAAAAAAAGACACTGGTTTGAGTTTATGTTACGCTGCTTTCATTCTGTGGTGTTGAGAAGTCTGGCCCAATCCAGTCCTTGTTCATTTTTATCAGAGTCAGCCTTTTCAGTTGACAGGCGGATGTGCTTATCAGTTATAATTCCACCAACGTCACTAAAAACCCGCTCTGATAAAACACTGGCGGCAGGGCAGGCCAGGACCTCCAAGGCGTAGAGAGCCAGTTCATTCCATGTATCCAGCTTGGATACCAAACAATTATAAGGCACAGAGGAATTACAGAGGACGTTGGTACGGTCGGCAAGGTACTCCCTCAGCATCTTCCCAAACTTTGCTCTCCTTGTGAGAGTACCCCGAGCCTCAGGGCCTGGGAGGGGCAGAGAAAATTCTCCCAGAACTTGGACAGTGTTCCACTGCCTCTGCTGGATTGGAGTTGTGTCTCTCGCCTCTGCTGCTTGGTTGTCCAACGAACTGTGACCTCTGCCACCAGCGTTTTCAGATTTTTAATAGTTCCGCAACAAGGGCCTTCTGGTACTGCCCCATTTTTGTAGACCTGTCCGCCTCAGGAATAAGAGATAGAAATTTCTACTTGTAGAGTGGGTCTAGAAGTGTCACCAACCAGTAATGACGGTCACCCAAAATTTTGAGAACGCGAGGGTCATGGGAAAGGCAGCGTAACAAACTCAGCCATGCATGCCAGACTGCTAACAGGCAATACTTCTGTGTCCTCACCAATAGGACCACTGACCATGCTCTCCTCCTCTCTGTCCTCAGACCATCCACGCTGAACAGACGGTATGACAGTAGTGCAGATAGTACCATCTATAGCGCAGGAAACTAGCTCCTGTTCTTACTCCTCCTCTTCCTCATTGTCACCCAATCCACATTGGGATGAGATGAGGCTGGGCTGTGTGTAATCACCCTGTATGGTTCCTTGCTCCATCTCATTGTGCTCCGCCAGCAGTGCATACTCTTTTATTGTGAGCAGAGAGCATTTCAGAAGACAGAAGCAGGATGGGGACGCTAAGGCTTAAGTGCCCACATAGCGTTTTTCAAGCGTATATGCTGTGGAATTTCCGCAGCATAAACGCTTGTTAAACGCTAGGTAATCCGCCCCCCATGGTCCCCAAGGGGATTCCGCATGTTCTATGCCCATGCTGCGGATATTTCCGCAGCGTTTATGCTGCGCTCAAAAATCTGCAGCATGTCCATTAATTTTGCGGAAGCGCTGCGTTATCGCCGCCATTGACTTGCATTGAGACGCACATAATTCGTGTCAGTACATTTGTACTCACGGATTATATGCGTTTCAATGTGCGGATGGTACCCAGTTCTGGAGGAGAGGAGACTCTCATCCAGACCTGGGTACCATTGTACCTGTAAAAAAAAGAATAAAATAAAAAATAAAGTTTATATTCACCTTTTGATGGCCCCCGGTCTCCTTCCCTTTGCTTGCGGGCAGGACTGAAGGACCTGCGGTGACGTCACAGTCATGTGACCGCAGGCCCTTCAGTGCAGTGTCCTGCGATCAGCTAGCAGACAGAAGCGAGCGCAGCTACACACGCCGGGCCATCGGAGGGTAAGTATAGGTTTATTTTTTTATTTTTAAACATTCTTACGGTCACACTATATAAATCCATGCCGGTTGCATGGATTTATATAGTGTGACCTAGTTGTCAAGCACTTTCCAAGTGATGCTAAAATCGCCTGGAAAGCGCTTGTCAATCCGCATGCGGAAACGCATGTGAAAACGCTTCAAATCCGCATGTATTTTGCAGGAAAAACGCATGCATAATCTGCCAGGGAGATGCAGAAATGATGCAGAAATTTTCTGCTTCATTTCTGCATCGTGGGCACATAGCCCAATTATGGCGTCATCGCCACTCACCATCTTGGTGGAGTCCTCAAAGTTTTGGAGGATATGTCTGACATCCATGTCCACTCCTGAGGTGTTACGTGTGGAGTCTGAACTGAATACCGACGGCCTTGTTGATGCTGGTAGTCAACAACTGCCGTCTTCTGCTCACAAATCCTTCCCAACATCTGCAGTGTAGAGTTCCAACGCGTAGGGACATCACACACCAGTCTATGAGCCGGAAGCTGCAAACGCTGCGGAAACACGGCAAGGGCGGCGGAAGCTGGAGGTGATTTTCTAAAATGGGCACACAGGCGGCGTACTTTAACAAGCAGATCCGGCAGCTCCAGGTAGGATTTGAGACAGCGCTGAACCACGAGGTTAAGCACATGGGCCAGGCATGGTACATGTGTGAGCTCGCCTCAGAGCTGCCACCAGGGTCCGGCCATTGTCACACACGTCCATGCCTGGCTTTAGGCTCGGCGGTGTGAGCCACAGATCTACCTGCTCTCCCTCCACTGTCTGATTCCGGAGTGACTGACGAGCACAGCGGCCCCAGGTCTGATATAGACCTGATGACTCTGTGCGGCCAGCCAATCACTGTAATGCCACAACCAACATGGCTGCAGCATTACAATGAGTGACAGGCAATCCCTGCATGTTCATTAGCTCGGTAAAGAGCAACAAGCATGCAGGGAGGGGACTCGAGCTCCCGCCGAGCAACCCCGGAAATACTCAGCGAGCGTGGAGCATCTCGAGCAGTGAGATGCTGGGGCGAGCACCGAGCAGTAGAGAGCATGCTCGCTCATCACTAGTCTTCATGCATCAGGTCCATGTATTCAGCAGTACATGATTCATCTGCACTACCACAGACTGTAGAGACAAGGAGAAGAGGAAACCCCAGAGAATTAGTAGGGAGGTTTCTCTCTAACTACAGAAGCCGGGCGAAGAGCAGCTCATCATTCAGCCCCATGCTATACCTGCATCCACCACCAGGGGGAGCCCGGGGAACAGACTTGGGTTATAGAGCCCATATATGAAATCCTATGCGCAGGGCTCCCCCTACTGGTGTCTAGCGGCAGCGCAAGACTAGAGTAAGCCACAGGACAGCCAACATGGCGACATTACAGCTCCCGGCACACCAGCACCATCAGGACATAGGCGGGCATGCTGGGAGTTGTAGTCTCACGGCAGCTGACAAGCCAGCGCTTGTCATGTAACGGAGGTAATAAGACGCCATAACACAAACCGCCCTCCACCAGCAGCGTAACAGGCAGGGAAGCCGGGAACGTATTCACAGACGGTTACTAGACACCGCCTGACAGCCGCTCCTGAGAGCGGAGCGGGCACCGATAAAGAGCACGGACGGGAAGCCGGGACCGCCGATCCAGAACTGTCATCAGCGCGTCCTGATTGGTCGCTGCCCCGGCGCCTCTGTAATCTGATTGGATAATGGACGGGCCGCTCTTATTGGCTGGAGACACGTTACCTACTCGCCTGTAATAGCGCTATAATAGTCCTGTTATCACTGTACGGGGGAGGAGCTTGGCTGCGCTTTATAGGGGGGGTTATAGGATTTCATCCCTGGGGGGTCTCATCTGTTTTATCCTATGTAACGTAAATCTGTAGGCTCCAAGATACATAAAAGCACGGGGTTTCCTGTGTCCCTGCTGGGCTCTTGTGGTTATTCTCAGCGGGGGATACCCGTGTTACATTGTGGGGTCCAGCACAGAGTCTCGCAGTGTCTGCCAGTAAGGCTGTGTTCACACTGCACCTCTCACAGGCGGATTCCGCCACAGAAAGCCCCTGAGGAAACCGGAGGCCGCTGCCAGGAATAGACGGCTTCTCTGTACTCCCCCGCGGGGCCCATGGCGGCTCAGACACGTCTCTTATCAAGCTGCAGAGAAGTGTCCCCTCCGGCCTCCGCTCCGACCTCCCCTCTGTCCTCCCCTCCGCCCTCCACTCCGTCCTCCCCTCCGTCCTCCGCTCCGTCCTCCCCTCCGTCCTCCCCTCCGTCCTCCGCTCCGCCCTCCCCTCCGTCCTCCCCTCCGTCCTCCCCTCCGTCCTCCCCTCCGTCCTCCGCTCCTCCCTCCCCTCCGTCCTCCGCTCCGTCCTCCCCTCCGTCCTCCCCTCCGTCCTCCCCTCCGTCTTCCGCTCCGTCCTCCGCTCCGTCCTCCCCTCCGCCCTCCCCTCCGTCCTCCCCTCCGTCCTCCGCTCCGCCCTCCCCTCCGTCCTCCGCCCTCCCCTCCGTCCTCCGCTCCTCCATCCTCCGCTGCAGAATATTATAATATACAGCTCATCTACTGCAGAATATTATATATACAGCTCATCTACTGCAGAATATTATAATATACAGCTCATCTACTGCAGAATATTATAATATACAGCTCATCTACTGCAGAATATTATAATATACAGCTCATCTACTGCAGAATATTATAATATACAGCTCATCTACTGCAGAATATTATAATATACAACTCATCTGCTGCAGAATATTATAATATACAGCTCATCTACTGCAAAATATTATAATATAAAGCTCATCTTCTGCAGAATATTATAATATAACGCTCATCTTCTGCAGAATATTATAATATACAGCTCATCTACTGCAGAATATTATAATATACAGCTTATCTACTGCAGAATATTATAATATACAGCTCACCTGCTGCAGAATATTATAATATACAGCTCACCTGCTGCAGAATATTATAATATACAGCTCATCTACTGCAGAATATTATAATATACAACTCATCTGCTGCAGAATATTATAATATACAGCTCATGTACTGCAGAATATTATAATATACAGCTCATCTGCTACAGAATATTATATATACAGCTCATCTACTGCAGAATATTATAATATACAGCTCATCTTCTGCAGAATATTATAATATACAGCTCATCTACTACAGAATATTATAATAAACAGCTCATCTACTGCAGAATATTATAATATACAGCTCATCTACTGCAGAATATTATAATATAACGCTCATCTTCTGCAGAATATTATAATATACAGCTCACCTGCTGCAGAATATTATAATAAACAGCTCATCTACTGCAGAATATTATAATATACAACTCATCTACTGCAGAATATTATAATATACAACTCATCTGCTGCAGAATATTACAATATACAGCTCATCTTCTGCAGAATATTATAATATACAGCTCATCTTCTGCAGAATATTATAATATACAGCTCATCTTCTGCAGAATATTATATATACAGCTCATCTACTGCCGAATATTATAGTATACAGCTCATCTTCTGCAGAATATTATATATACAGCTCTTATACTGCAGAATATTATAATAAACAGCTCATCTTCTGCAGAATATTATATATACAGCTCATCTACTGAAGAATATTATAATATACAGCTCATATACTGCAGAATATTATAATATACAGCTCACCTGCTGCAGAATATTATAATATACAGCTCATCTACTGCAGAATATTATAATATACAGCTCACCTGCTGCAGAATATTATAATATACAGCTCATCTACTGCAGAATATTATAATATACAGCTCATCTTCTGCAGAATATTATAATATACAGCTCATCTGCAGAATATTATAATATACAGCTCATCTACTGCAGAATATTATATATACAGCTCATCTACTGCAGAATATTATAATATACAGCTCATCTACTGTATAATATTATAATATACAGCTCATCTGCAGAATATTATAATATACAGCTCATCTACTGCAGAATATTATAATATACAGCTCATCTTCTGCAGAATATTATAATATACAGCTCATCTACTGCAGAATATTATAATATACAGCTCACCTGCTGCAGAATATTATAATATACAGCGCATCTACTGCAGAATATTATATATACAGCTCATCTACTACAGAATATTATAATATACAGCTCATCTACTGCAGAATATTATAATATACAGCGCATCTACTGCAGAATATTATAATATACAGCTCATCTACTACAGAATATTATATATACAGCTCATCTACTGCAGAATATTATATATACAGCTCATCTACTGCAGAATATTATAATATACATCTCATCTACTGCAGAATATTATATATACAGCTCATCTTCTGCAGAATATTATAATATACAGCTCACCTGCTACAGAATATTATAATATACAGCTCACCTGCTGCAGAATATTATAATATACAGCGCATCTACTGCAGAATATTATAATATACAGCTCATCTACTACAGAATATTATAATATACAGCTCATCTACTGCAGAATATTATAATATACAGCTCATCTACTGCAGAATATTATAATATACAGCTCATCTTCTGCAGAATATTATAATATACAGCTCATCTACTACAGAATATTATAATATACAGCTCACCTGCTGCAGAATATTATAATATACAGCTCATCTACTGCAGAATATTATAATATACAGCTCATCTACTACAGAATATTTTAATATACAGCTCATCTGCTGCAGAATATTATAATATACAGCTCATCTACTGCAGAATATTATAATATACAACTCATCTTCTGCAGAATATTATAATATACAGCTCACCTGCTACAGAATATTATAATATACAGCTCACCTGCTGCAGAATATTATAATATACAGCGCATCTACTGCAGAATATTATAATATACAGCTCATTTACTGCAGAATATTATAATATACAGCTCATCTTCTGCAGAATATTATAATATACAGCTCATCTACTACAGAATATTATAATATACAGCTCACCTGCTGCAGAATATTATAATATACAGCGCATCTACTGCAGAATATTATAATATACATCTCATCTACTACAGAATATTTTAATATACAGCTCATCTACTGCAGAATATTATAATATACAGCTCAATGCTACAGAATATTATAATATACAGCTCATCTACTGCAGAATATTATAATATACAGCTCATCTACTGCAGAATATTATATATACAGCTCATCTGCTGCAGAATATTATAATATACAGCTCATCTACTGCAGAATATTATAATATACAGCTCAATGCTACAGAATATTATAATATACAACTCATCTACTGCAGAATATTATAATATACAGCTCATCTACTGCAGAATATTATATATACAGCTCATCTTCTGTAGAATATTATATATACAGCTCATCTTCTGCTGAATATTATAATATACAGCTCACCTGCTGCAGAATATTATAATATACAGCTCATCTACTGCAGAATATTATAATATACAGCTCATCTTCAGCAGAATATTATAATATACAGCTCATCTTCAGCAGAATATTATAATATACAGCTCATCTGCAGAATATTATAATATACAGCTCATCTACTGCAGAATATTATAATTTACAGCTCATCTTCTGCAGAATATTATAATATACAGCTCATCTACTGCAGACAGGGTCGGACTGGGGTGTCTGGGGCCCACAGGGAGAATTGACTCCAGGGGCCCACCTACAGCAAGATGCAAATATCTGTTATCCGCTATCCCTGTTATAGTGGAGCATTGACTGGCGGCTCCTGCACATCTACTGTGCACCACTATAACTGGGATGTACAATTACGGTAGTTTGCATTAAAGGGCTTCTTTGGTTAAAACAAGTTATCACTGATCCATGGGATCCACAGGATCGGTGATCACTTATTGATCGTTTGGGTCCGAACATTGGAAAACGCGGCTATCAGAAGAATGGGGAAGTTTCATCCCTGACAGGACACTTATCCCCATTTTAAAATGCAGCTTCCAAAAAAGAGCAGCGCTCACAGTCACTGAGGGAATGACTGGATGAGTGGTCGCATCTCACATGCCGCTCCAGTCTAATGGGGAGAAAAGCTCCACATTCTGCCGATTGTGTCCCAGCAGTCAGACCCCCACCAATCAATATCATCACTGATCCTGTGGAGAGGTGATTACTTGTTTTCACCAGAGAACCCCTGTAAGTGCATCTCTGACGCTCTGGTCCAAGTAATTAATCTCTAAGGCTGCGGCCCCACTATCAGTATTTGGTCAGTATTTTTTCTCAGGAGTGGGAGCCAAAACCAGGTGAGGAACAATCAGAGAAAAGGTATAATAGAAACAAGTCACCAATTCTGTATTTATCACCCACTCCTGGTTTTGGCAGCTACTCCTGAGAAAAAATACTGACCGAATACTGATGGTGGGGCTGTGGCCTAATGGAAAAAAATCTTTTCCTAGTTAATATCAGTGAGAACAAAATGACTGCCATACACAACACAGTCCACTATATCAACACCAATAATACCACATACAAAAGAGACAAATATCGCCACACCATGACTAGATCACATATTACCACCACATAGTGACCGAATAATACTACATACAAGGAACAAATACGGCCACACCATGACCAGACCACATATTACCACCCCAAAGTGACCAAATACTACAATACTGATCATGAATACAAACCACAATACTAACAACACTGTTATTACCACCAGTGACATTATACACAGGAGCTCTGTATATAGTGTCAGTGTACAGGTAATACAGGGATCACCAGTGACATTATACACAGGAGCTCTGTATATAGTGTCAGTGTACAGGTAATACAGTGATCACCAGTGACATTATACACTGGAGCTCTGTATATAGTGCACAGGTAATACAGTGGTCACAAGTGACATTATACACAGAAGCTCTGTATATAGTGTATACATAATATAGTGATCACCAGTGACATACACAGGAGTTCTGCATATACTATATATACACGTGGTCAGAATTGTTGGTACCCCTCGTTTATTGAAAGAAAAACCCACAATGGTCACAGAAATAACTTGAATCTGACAAAAGTAATAATAAATTAAAAATCTATGAAAATGAACAAATGAAAGTCAGACATTGCTTTTCTGCTTCCACTGAATTAAAAAAAAAAATTAAACTCATGAAATCGGCCTGGACAGAAATGATGGTACCCCTGAAAATAATGTGACAAAAGGGACATGTTAAATAAAGTTGTGTCCACTAATTAGCATCACAGGTGTCTACAATCTTGTAATCAGTCAGTGGGCCTGTATATAGGGCTACAGATACTCACTGTGCTATATATAGGGCTGCAGATACTCACTGTGCCTGTATATAGGGCTACAGATACTCACTGTGCCTGTATATAGGGTTACAGATACTCACTGTGCCTGTATATAGAGTTACAGATACTCACTGTGCCTGTATATAGGGTTACAGATATTCACTGTGCCTGTATATAGGGTTACAGATACTCACTGTGCTTGTATATAGGGCTACAGATACTCACTGTGTTGTTTGGTGACATGGTGTGTACCACACTCAACATGGACCAGAAGAAGCAAAGGAAAGAGCTGTCTCAGGAGATTAGAAAGAAAATTATAGAAAAGCATGTTAAAAGGTAAAGGTTATAAGACAATCTCCAAGCAGCTTGATGTTTCTGTGACTACAGGTGCACATATTATTCAGAAATTTAAGATCCATGGGACTGTAGCCAACCTCCCTGGACGTGGGTGCAGGAGGAAAATTGATGACAAATCAAAGAGACGGATAATATGAATGGTAACAAAAGAGCCCAGAATAACTTCTAAAGAGATTAAAGGTGAACTTCAAGCTCAAGGAACATCAGTGTCAGATCGTACTATCCACCGTTGTTTGATCCAAAGTGAACTTCATGTAAGACGACCAAGGAGAACACCATTGTTGAAAAAAAAAATAGTAAAAAAGCCAGACTGGAATTTGCCAAACTACATGTTGACAAGCCACAAAGCTTCTGGGAGAATGTACTATGGACAGATGAGACAAAAATTGAAGTTTTTGGCAAGGCACATCAGCTCTATGTTCACAGATGGAAAAATGAAGCATATCAAGAAAAGAACACTGTCCCTACTGTGAAACATGGTGGAGGCTCTGTTATGTTCTGGGGCTGCTTTGCTGCACCTGGCACAGGGTGTCTTGAATCTGTGCAGGGTACAATGAAATCTCAAGACTATCAAGGGATTCTAGAGAGAAATGTGCTGCCCAGTGTCAGAAAGCTTGGTCTCAGTCGCAGGTCTAGCAACAGGATAATGACCCAAAACACACAGCTAAAAACACCCAAGAATGGCTAAGAGGAAAACATTGGACTATTCTGAAGTGGCTTCTATGAGCCCTGACCTAAATCCTATGGAGCATCTTTGGAAAGAGCTGAAACATTCTGGAAAAGGCAACCTTCAAACACGAGACAACTGGAGCAGTTTGCTCATGAGGAGTCGGCCAAAATACCTGTCGAGAGGCGCAGAAGTCTCATTGACAGTTACAGGAATCGTTTGATTGCAGTGATTGCCTCAAAAGGTTCAACAAAATATTAAGTTAAGAAGAAGAACCATCATTTCTGTCCAGGCCGATTTCATGAGGTTAATTTTTTTTTAAATTCTGTGGAAGCAGAAAATCAATGTCTGACCTTCATCTCTTCATTTTCAAAAATTTGTAATTTATCAGATTGAAGTTATTTCTGTGACCATTGTGGGTTTTTCTTTCATTAAACGAGGAGTACCAACAATTTTGACCACGTGTGTAGTGTAAGTGTACATGTAATACACTGACTCACCAGTGATGTCTCTAGGTGAAGTCCTTCATCTTCGCTTTTCTTCTTCATCTGGCACAGACAGCCATCACTTCTTCCAGCCAGGAATCATCTCTGCAGAAAATAACACACAGTTATTAATAACTGATCTCTTCTAGAGAATATTCCCACTTTCCCCCCCCGACCTCTACACTACACCAGTTGAAGAAAAAAAGCAACATAGTGCCGTCCTGCACAGTAACAGGACCCCTCTTTTATCCCATCCCATGGAAAACAATTTCCTAAAAAGTAAATTATATTACAGAAGTAATAATGTAATAATAATTGGAATCTAAAGTAATAATGTTCCCCACTGGTCACCATAAACTAATAAAGTATGTTCCTCAATCTGGATCCCAAACAGTAATTAAGTCCCTTGTCTAGCCAGGCACCCCCAGGCACCCCCATATGTCCCTTCTGGCCACCATTTGTCTAGTGTGACCCCTCCATATATTTATCCTAGCACATGTGTATCGAGCCTGCCCCCTCCCATATACCCATCCTAGCCCCCCCATGTGCCAGTCTGCCCCCCCACATATCCATCCTTGCCTCCATGTTTCCAGCCTGCGCCCCCATATGTCCCCCCCATATATCCTCCATGTGTCCAGCCTGCCCTCTACATATTCATCCTGGCCTCCATGTGTCCAGCCTCTCCCCTCATATATCCATACTGCCCTTACCCCCTGCATATATCCATCCTGACACCCCCCATATATCCAGCGTGCCCCTCCATATATTTATGCTAGCCCATGTGTATCGAGCCCGCCCCCCCCACATATTCATCCTAGCCCCCCCCATATATCCATCCTGGCCTCCATGTGTTCAGCCTGCCCCCCCCCCATATATCCATCCTGGCCTCCATAAGTCCAGCTTGCCCCCCCCATATATCCATCCTGGCCTCCATATATCCATCTTGCCCCCCCATATATCCATCCTGCCCCCCCCATATATCCATCCTCCCCCCCATATATCCATCCTGGCCTCCATGTGTCCAGCCTGCCCCCCATATACCCATCCTGCCCACCCCCCTTTGCCTGGGTCCACCTTGGTTCCCCCTTGTGTGTCCTGCCAGGGCTCCCCCTTGTGTGTCCAGCCAGGGCTCCCCTCCCTTGCGTGTCCAGCCAGGGCTCCCCCCTTGCGTGTCCAGCCAAGGCTCCCCCCCTTGCGTGTCCAGCCAGGGCCCCCCCCTTGCGTGTCCAGCCAGGGTTCCCCCCTCGTGTGTCCAGCTTGGCCCCCCCTCGTGTGTCCAGCTTGGCCCCCCCTCGTGTGTCCAGCTGGGCCCCCCCTCGTGTGTCCAGCTGGGCCCCCCCTCGTGTGTCCGTCCAGCTGGGCCCCCCCTCGTGTGTCTGTCCAGCTGGGCCCCCCCCTTGTGTGTCTGTCCAGCTTGGCCCCCCCTTGTGTGTCTGTCCAGCTGGGCCCCCCCTTGTGTGTCTGTCCAGCTGGGCCCCCCCTTGTGGGTCTGTCCAGCTGGGCCCCCCCTTGTGTGTCCAGACCATTACACACACACACACACACCTCTTACCTTCCTGCGATCCCGTGCGGTGTCCTCCTTCTCCTGAGTTGCGCGCCTCCTTCACAGCAGGCGCATTACGATGACGTCATACGCCGGCCGGCGAAGGGAGACACGCAGCTTCAGCTGCTTCACTGGGACGTGCGCCGCGGTGGTTCAGGTAATGAACGCTGCGTGCGCGCGTCCCTGCATACACTGTGCCTGCGCTTTTAAAGGGCCCGTGCCCCTTAAAACCGCAGGATTTTTTTTTGTTCTCTTCTCCCCCCTCTACTCTGCAGCAGGGGCGGGGCCCACCGGGAAATTTCCCGGTATCCCGCCAGCCCAGATCGACCCTGACTGCAGAATATTATAATATACAGCTCACCTGCTACAGAATATTATAATATACAGCGCATCTACTGCAGAATATTATAATATACAGCTCATCTACTACAGAATATTATAATATACAGCTCATCTACTGCAGAATATTATAATATACATCTCATCTACTGCAGAACATTATATATACAGCTCATCTTCTGCAGAATATTATAATATACAGCTCACCTGCTACAGAATATTATAATATACAGCTCATCTACTGCAGAATATTATAATATACAGCTCATCTACTGCAGAATATTATATATACAGCTCATCTACTGCAGAATATTATATATACAGCTCATCTACTGCAGAATATTATAATATACAGCTCATCTACTGCAGAATATTATAATATACAGCTCATCTTCTGCAGAATATTATAATATACAGCTCATCTACTGCAAAATATTATAATATACAGCTCATCTGCAGAATATTATAATATACAACTCATCTACTGCAGAATATTAAAATATACAGCTCACCTGCTGCAGAATATTATAATATACAGTGCATCTACTGCAGAATATTATAATATACAGCGCATCTACTGCAGAATATTATAATATACAGCTCATCTACTGCAGAATATTATAATATACAGCTCACCTGCTGCAGAATATTATAATATACAGCTCTTCTACTGCAGAATATTATAATATACAGATCATCTACTGCAGAATATTATAATATACAGCTCATCTACTGCAGAATATTATATATACAGCTCATCTACTACAGAATATTATAATATACAGCTCACCTGCTGCAGAATATTATAATATACAGCTCATTTACTGCAGAATATTATAATATACAGATCATCTACTGCAGAATATTATAATATACAGCTCATCTTCTGCAGAATATTATATATACAGCTCATCTTCTGCAGAATATTATAATATACAGCTCACCTGCTACAGAATATTATAATATACAGCTCATCTGCTGTAGAATATTATAATATACAGCTCACCTGCTGTAGAATATTATATATACAGCTTATCTACTGCAGAATATTATATACAGTATACAGCTCATCTACTGCAGAATATTATAATATACAGCTAATCTACTGCAGAATATTATAATATACAGCTCATCTTCTGCAGAATATTATAATATACAGCTCACCTGCTTCAGAATATTATAATATGCAGCTCATCTACTGCAGAATATTATAATATACAGCTCATCTGCTGCAGAATATTATAATATACAGCTTATCTGCTGAAGAATATTATATATACAGCTCATCTACTGCAGAATATTATAATATACAGCTCATCTGCTGCAGAATATTATAATATACAGCTCATCTGTTGTAGAATATTATAATATACAGCTCACCTGCTGTAGAATATTATATATACAGCTTATCTACTGCAGAATATTATATACAGTATACAGCTCATCTACTGCAGAATATTATAATATACAGCTAATCTACGGCAGAATATTATAATATACAGCTCATCTACTGCAGAATATTATAATATACAGCTCATCTACTGCAGAATATTATATATACAGCTCATCTACTGCAGAATATTATAATATACAGCTCATCTACTGCAGAATATTATAATATACAGGTCATCTACTGCAGAATAATATAATATACAGCTCACCTGCTACAGAATATTATAATATACAGCTCATCTACTGCTGACTGTTCAGACACAAATATATCTATTTAAAAAAGTTTGGTATACACCAGGAAATTAGAACTGTGGTTCTCCTCTTCCACGGTTCAAATCTGGGTGTAATCCACCTTTTCGCCCTTTTTCCATTTAAAAAAAAACAGTTTGAGTGTCTCGCTAACTGTTCAGACACAAATATATCTGTTTAAAATATTCTGGTGTAGGCCAGATAACTAGAACTGTGGTTTTCCTCTTCCACGGTTCAAATCTGGGTGTAATCCACCTTTTTGCCTTTTTTACATAAAAAAAAAACAGTTTGAGTGTCTCGCTGACTGTTCAGACACAAATATATCTGTTTAAAAGATTCTGGTGTAGGCCAGAGAAATAGAACTGCGGTTTTCCTCTTCCACTGTTCTAATCTCCTTTTTATTACCCTTTTGCCATTGATAGTGCGAGCGTAAGCTATTTTACTTCATTTACAATGGGCAAGGCGCATGGCAAGGGACGTCGAACTGGACGTTCTGGTGATGGTGCGTGCAGAGGACGGGGCCGTGGCCAAGGTGAAAATGTGCCACAACCAACAGCCACATCTTCTCGCTTCCAGTTCTTGACCGAATTACTAGGGAAGCACACAACAACACCACTTTTGCCAACTGATCAGTGTGAACAGATTATTAATTGGATAGCAGATAATGCTTCCAGTCACCCTGGCACCACCATCTCCAGTCTGTCTTCCACACGATCAAGTCTTAGTAGCCGTGAGTCTCAACCGCATACTCCTCCTCACCCTGATGCTCCTTCCTCCCACCATGCCGAGTGTCCTCAGACAGCAACTGATCCCACACTTGGACACTCTGAAGAGCTGTTCACTGGTTCATTTCCATATTTGGGCCCCTCGCCTGCTCCGCTTGAAGTGGTGAAAGAGGAGATCCCATGTAGCGATGGCCAAATATTTGAACAGCCACGGCCACAGGAAGGCGACGCTGGCAATTTGTCACAAGAGGTGGACGATGACGAGACACAATTGCCACGAAGTGAGGAGGAGGACCGTGGTGCGGAAGTGGAAGAGGAGGAGGTGGTGGATGATCTAGTAACTGACCCAACGTGGCAGGAGGACAAGCAGAGCGAGGCAAGCAGCACACAGGGGGAGGGAGACAGAGTACCCCAACAGGCAGGAAGAAGCAGTGTGGTGGCCGCAGACAGAAGGCGGGCAACCGTTCCCTGTAACACCAACACGAGGGACGTTGCCAGTACAACCGGTAGGTCTTCCAGAGTCTGAAATTTTTTTAAAGACTCTGTTAATAACCCCAAAAAGGCCATTTGTACCACCTGCCAGGCCAGCATCAGCAGGGGTGACAAAACTACCAGCCTGACCACCACCAGCATGATCACGCACATGTCAGCAAAGCACCCGACTTTGTGGGGTGAACCCCAGGGTCCACGACCAGTGTCAGTGGGTATCACCACTGCTTCTTCCTCTGTTGTGCATGTAAGAGAACCCCCTGTTGTGCGTGCAAGGCAATCCCCTGTCCATACTGCATGCAAAGATGCCCCCTCCTCTTAGTCTTCACTTGTTATGGCAGTTTCTCAAGAAACAGCATCAACGTCCACGTCCACGTCCCACCGCAGCGTTCAATTGTCCATATCCCAGACATTTGAACGAAAGCGCAAATTCGCAGCCAAACGCCCCACAGGCCACAGTCCTAAATTTGCACATTTCACGACTGCTTGCGTTGGAAATGCTGCCTTTTAGGCTGGTGGAGACGGAATCCTTCCGCAACCTTATGGCGGTGGCCGTCCCTCGGTACTCGGTCCCCAGCCGACACTATTTTGCCTGGTGTGCCATCCCCGCACTACACAAGCACGTGTCCCAAAACATCTGCCGTGCCCTCAACAACACAGTTACTGGGAGAGTCCACCCGACAACGGACACGTGGACAAGTGCTTGTGGCCAGGGACGGTGCATCTCCCTGACGGCACACTGGGTAAACATAGTGGAAGCCATGACCCAGTCGGACCTTGGGACGGAACACATCCTCCCCACACCGAGGATTGCGGGCCCTATGTCAGTCAGAGTTGCCCCCACAGTGTACAGCTCCTGCGCATCATC
Organism: Phyllobates terribilis; assembly: GCF_046119375.1. Lineage (NCBI taxonomy): Eukaryota > Metazoa > Chordata > Amphibia > Anura > Dendrobatidae > Phyllobates > Phyllobates terribilis. Next base: position 1,213,283 of record NW_027362928.1, on the reverse strand, counting down.
CTCCTCCTCCTCCTCATGTTCAGCCTCCATCTCAGATATCACCACATCAGTTACAAGCTGGAAGCACTGCAGTACTGCCTCAGCCAAGCGGCAACAGGCTGTGCTGAAACTCATAAGCTTAGGTGATAAACCTCACACTGCTTGTGAGTTGTGGACAGCTGTGAAAGAGCAGGCAGATCTGTGGCTGAGATCGCTGAACCTACATCCAGGCATGGTCGTGTGTGACAATGGCTGTAACCTGGTGGCGGCTCTGAGGCGAGGCGAGATCACACACGTACCATGCCTGGCTCACGTGCTTAATCTCGTGGTTTAGCGATTTTTTAAATGGTACCCCGAGTTGCCAGATCTGCTCGTCAAAGTACGCCACCTGTCAGCTCATTTTCGGAAGTCGGCTACAGCTTCCACCGCCCTTGCTGTGTTGCAGCAGCGTTTGCAGCTTCCGGCACACCGACTGGTGTGTGATGTCCCCACACGTTGGAACTCTACCCTCCACATGTTGCAAAGGATTTGTGAGCAGAAGAGAGCAGTTGTGGAGTACCAGCTGCAACAAGGCCGTCGATATTCAGGTCAGACTCCACACATAAGACCTCAGGAGTGGACCTGGATGTCTGACATATGTACCATCCTGACAAACTTTGAGGAATCCACCAAGATGGTGAGTGGCGATGACGCCATCATTAGCGTCAGCATCCCACTTGTCTGTATTTTGCAATGCTCTCTGCAGAGAATTAAAGAGGAGGCATTGCAGCCAGAGTATGATGAGATGGATCAAGAAGCCGTAGCGGGCAATTACACACAATCAAGCCTCATCTCATCCTAACGTGCATTGGGGACAATGAGAGAGAGGAGGAGGAAGAACAGGAGCTGGTATCATGCGCTGTAGACGGTAGTACCTGTACAACTGACATACCGTCGGTTCAGTGTGGGTGGCCTGAGGACAGGGGGGTGGGGGAGGAGGAGGAGGAGAGCATGGTCAGTCGTCATTTTGGTGAGGACACGGAAATCTTGCCCGTTACCAGTCTGGCACGCATGGCTGACTTTATGTTACGCTGCCTTAACAGTGACCCTCGCGTTGTCAAAATGTTGGGTGACTGTAATTACTGGTTGGTGACACTTTTAGACTCCCACTACAAGGAGAACTTTCACTCTCTTATTCCTGAGGTGGAGAGGTCTACAAAAATGGGGCAGTACCAGAAGGCCCTTGCTGCAGAACTGTTAAAAAAATTCCCATCTGAACGTGCTAGCGGCAGAGGTCACAATTTGTTGCCCAACCAAGGCGTACATGCGAAAGAGACGCAACTCCAATCCAGCAGAGGCAGGGGAACACTGTCAACGTTCTGGGACAGTTTTCTGAGACCCGCCCAGCTTACAGGCCCTGAGGCGCGGGGTACTCTCACAAGGAGTGGAAAGTTTCAAAAGATGGTGATGGAGTACCTTGCCGACCGTACCAGCGTCCTCCGTGATTCCTCTGTGCCTTTTAATTATTGGGTATCCAAGCTGGACACTTGGAATGAACTCGCTCTGTATGCTTTGGAGGTCCTGGCCTGCCCTGCCGCTAGCGTGTTGTCGGAGCGTGTTTTTAGTGCCGCTGGAGGAATTATAACTGATAAGCGCACTCGCCTGTCAACTGACAATGCTGAGAAGCTGACCCTTATCAAAATGAACAAGGGCTGGATTGGGCCAGACTTCTCATCACCACCAAATGACAGCAGAGTAATATAAAGTCAAAACCACTGTGTTATTTCGGGAGGTGTATTCCCATGCACCGCTTCACACCCACACATGGGTATACGCTTCCTCATTTCGGCTGTTTTTTGCTCTTCTCCTTCTCCTCAGCCTCCACCACCACTATACCACCAGGGTGACCGTTGTCCGTGTTTCCAGCATTGCAAGTTCCTCCGTCCTAATTTTTGGCAGCTTTTGCTTGGAAGGCATAGGCAAAGACTATGGGAGACCCACTCCCCAATAATGGGAATAATGTTTTTAATATGCTGTACTGCATGGCTCTTGTAAGGGCCATTAAAATCGTCTTGTTAAGCTACTGTGACCTCCACATCTCTTCCAAGGGTCATTAATATTGTCTTTTTATTCCACTGGGACCTCCACCACTCTTCCAAGGGGCATTGATATTGTCTTTTTATTCCACTGTGACCTCCACCACTCTTCCAAGGGGCATTGATATTGTCTTTTTATTCCACTGCGACCTTCACCACTCTTCCAAGGGGCATTGATATTGTCTTTTGATTCCACTGTAACCTCCACCACTCTTCCAAGGGGCATTGATATTGTCTTTTTATTCCACTGGAACCTCCACCACTCTTCCAAGGGGCATTGATATTGTCTTTTTATTCCACTGGGACCTCCACGTCTCTTCCAAGGGGCATTAAAACCGTCTTGTTAAACCACTCTGAACTCCATGTCTCTTCCAAGGGGCATTAAAGCCGTCTTGTTAAGCTACTGTGACCTCCACGTCTCTTCTAAGGGGCATTAAAACCGTCTTGTTAAACCACTCTGAACTCCACAGCTCTTCCAAGGGGCATTGAAATGTTGTTTTTAATTACCTCTAACCTCCACGACTCTTCCAACGGGCATTGCATTTCCTCCTAATTTTAGTCAGCTTTTGCTTTTCAATGCATAGGCGAACACTAAGGGAGACCCACTCCCCAATAATGGGTAGAAGGTTTTTAGTATGCTGTAATCCACGTCTGTTTCAAGGGGCATTGCAGTTCCTCATAATTTTTGGAAAGCCTTCCATTCACTGCTTAGGCCAAAAGTGTACAGGAGACCCAGTTGCTATAAATGAAAAAAACGGTTTAGTTAAGGCCCTCTGACCTCCATGTCACTTCCAAGGGGCATTGGAGTGCCTCAAAATTTTTGGTAGGCATTGCACTCACTGTATGCCCTACAACTGTGTAGCCAAACTGCTCCTTTTGGTACAGAAACATATCCTACAAGACATGTATGGTTGACTGGCCTGATATTGATGTGAATGGTCCCTGTTCCTCCTGCTCTTTCTCCTTTGCCACCACCTCATCCATCATTCATCACCTGAAGCTTTGTTTTAATGAGAGTCATAGAACTGGGATAGTAGCAGGAAAACATCCAGCAATCCTCAGAGGAGGTAGGATATGCTTCCTGACTAAGCCATTTCCGGGCGAAACGCGCGTCGAGGCTACTGCACATCCCCAGCATCTCGCTCTAAGCTGCCCCAGACTCTGCCAACATGACCCAAGGTAATGTTAATCTTTTGATGCCACTCTCCCTGCTCCGTTGATGTGGGTGTTGTTATAACATAACAATAGAAAGTAGTACTTAGTGTCCTGCATTTAACCCCTTCAACACCTGACATCCTATACATGGGGAATCGTTATTTGCCATATCTTTCTCTACCATAGGGTCCCACTAATGCGGATTTCTGTGACTTTAAATCACCTGACCGAATCTGGACTAGGATTTTTACTTGACTATAATCTTGTACTACCTAGCTGGCAGCACAGACTTACATCTATTACATTTAATATGCTGATCTGGGGATGGTAGTCCCTTTGCAGGACGTTTATCATCTCATCCTGCTTTCTTTAGCTGTCCTCCCCCCTTCCCCTCCCTTCCCCCTTTTTTATTCTCTTTTTTCTCTTTATTCATACTATGGAATTGTGTAATAATATATTAATGTATATGTTTCAATAAAGTTTATATTTTATGATATAAATCCCTTTTGTGTCATTTTGGGACTATCAACAGGTAGATTGAGGTGATCATTTGTCATAAGAGGTTTACTTTCCCCTCATTGTCTGTAAACTCCTCTCTCTCAAAATGGGTTTTTTGTCGGTTTTGATGTCTTCATAGGGATTGCAGACCATACATTAAATGGTTGGTGAATCGGTTTTCATGTATGGTTGACTGGCCTGATATTGATGTGAATGGTCCCTGTTCCTCCTGCTCTTTCTCCTTTGCCACCACCTCATCCATCATTCATCACCTGAAGCTTTGTTTTAATGGGAGTCATAGAACTGGGATAGTAGCAGGAAAACATCCAGCAATCCTCGGAGGAGGTAGGATATGCGCCAAAACGCTGACCACCTCAGGCCTATCCGCTACTACATACATGCGCTTCCATTCCAAGGAACAGAAAGCTAAGGAGATGGATGGCCTCATAATCATGAATAATTTACTCGTTGTGTAGGAGGCCGACCACTGCTGCTGTCTACCTTCTGAACTTTGTGTTGAAGCCTGATTTACCCAGGACCCGCAATCCTCTATGTCTAGAGGACATGTTGCATCCCAGTGTTCAACTGTGTCCCGGCTTCCACAATATTAACCCAGTGTGAAGGCGTCAGTGAGATGGACCATCCCTGGCCACATTCACTTGTCCACGTGTTTGTGGTTAGGCTGTCCTTCCCACTAAATGCACTGGGGAGGGCACAGGTAATTTTTTGGTATGCGTGCTTATGTATAAGGTGCACCGGGACAAATAGGGGCGGCTGGGGACCGAGTGTGGAGACCCGGCCGCCGGGCGGCTGGGGACTGAGTATGGATACCCGGCCGCCGATGCAGCCATGACATGGTGGCCGGCGTCTGCCTCCACAAGCCTAAAAGGCCTCATTTCAAGTGCAAGCAAGCTAGCAGTATGGTATTGCAGCCTGGGGGTGGGTGGGTGGCAGGCTGCACACTTACACTTACATTCCAAGAAAACAAAGCAGATGCTAACTTCTATCATCATCATGCTCCTCACCTTGGCACTCTCAACTCCCCTGATGGAGAAGCCAGGGCCCACCGGAGGAGTCTGGTTGTCTGGTGGGCTCGTCCAATGCTGCCCTAAAGCAGGCCAGGCTAAGAAACTGTGGGGAAGGTTACCGGGACAAATAGTGGCGACTGGGGACTGAGTATGGAGACCTCGCTGCCGAAGCAGCCATGAGGTAGTGGCCAGCTATGGCCTCCTCCAAACTACAAGGCCCAATTTCAAGTGCAAGCTAGCAGTATGGTATTGCAGCCTGGGGTGGGTGGCAGGCTGCACACTTACGCTTACATTACAAGAAAACAAAGCAGATGCTAACTTCTATCATCATCATCATGCTCCTCACCTTGGCACTCTCAACTCCCCTGATGGAGAAGCCAAGGCCCACCGGAGGAGTCTCTGGTTGTCTGGTGGGCTCGTCCAATGCTGCCCTAAAGCAGGCCAAGCTAAGAAAAGTGTGGGGAAGGTTCCCAGGAAAATAGTGGCGGCTGGGGACTGAGTATGCAGACCTCGCCGCCGTCGCAGCCATGAGGTAGTGGCCAGCTTCGGCCTTCTCCAAACTAAAAGGCCCCATTTCAAGTCCAAGCTAGCAGTATAGTATTGCAGCCTGTAGGTGGGTGGGTGGTTGGCTGCACATTTGCGCTTGCATTGCAAGGAATGGGGGAGGTACAATTGAACACTGCCCTGGGACAAGGACTTGCACGGGGATAGTTGCAAGTCTGCATCTTCTGATGCAGCAAGGATCACTTCCAATGGGCACACTTTTAGGAATTGACCTGGGTGTCAGAGATGCTTCCAGGGGTCTTCCCCATGCTGTTCCCATGTCTTTTCAGCACTGTATGCATGTTTCACACAGCACATGGCCAGATAAGGTTGTAAAATGTTAAAATGACATTTCCTGGTGAATGCATTTGTCACGGTTGAAAGCAATACAAAAGTGCAAAAACGCATAAAAAATGCTACTTGTAAACATAGCCCAAGGTGTGGAGAAGTATTTTTGTTTTTGGTTATTTATTTTACCTTATACACAAGTCTTTACCCTGGAAAGGATGTTCCTTAACATATTTCACAGGAAAACAGTTTCACTTTCATTTTTGAACGTTTTATTGTGAGTCCAATGTGGTTGCTGTAGGAGAACTCTGCCCATAGAAGACGTTGTATCTAGTCATCCTGGTGAGCAGAAATAAAGGGGCAAGCATACTGTAGTTTTCAAGAGTTTTGTTAACTGGTTTCACTTGTCCATTGCTCTGTGGATGGCACGCGGTGGAGAAATCCAGCTGGACATTCAGCAGCTTGCAAAGATCTCTCCAAAATTTAGATGTAAACTGGACTCTGCGGTCAGAGACAATGTGGAGAGGGAAAGCATGAAGATGAAACTTATGCTGGAAGAACTATGTGGCAAGCTTGGGAGTCCAAGGTAGGCCGACCAAGGGGATAAAGTGACCCATCTTAGAGAACTGTTCCACCATGACCCAGATGGTGTTGTAACCCTCAGAGAGGGGCAGGTTCATGATGAAATCCATAGCGATATGTTGCCAGGGGGCGGAAAGAACTGGCAGAGGCTGAAGGAGACCAGCAGGCTTGTTCCTGGGAGACTTGTTTCTTGGGCACTGCGGACAAGTGGTCACAAAGTCCTGAACATCCTTGGACAGCGATGGCCACCAAAAGCGGTGTGCAATTAGCTCAGTGGATGTGAGTACTCCCACATGGCAGGCTAGCTTGGATTCTTGTCCCCATGACAGTATTTTCCTTCTTTTAGCACTAGGAACAAAGGTTTTCCCCAGATGAATGTCTTTTAGGAGGACAAGGGCTGCTTCAACAATCCTGGCCGGATCTATGATATACTGAGCCTCTTCCACGAAAATAGTCACTTCAAAATATCAAGACAGAGCATCTGCTTTAACATTCTTGTCCACTGGATGGAAGTGTAGCTCAAAATCAAAACAAGAGACGAAGAGTGCCCACCTGTTCCCTTTCAATAAATGAATGTCCCCTGCTGCAGATGGTAATAATGAAACAAAACGTTCCGTATTTGCCTTCCCCGAGTCCACCGGCAAGTGTCTGCAGCAGCTTCCAGTGTCTAACATTGGCTGCGACCTGAAAGTCATGTCAACTACGCGGTGTTCAGTTTACACTGACAGAGCCACTGAGCGTACCGATTGGCTGCTGCACTGTCAATGTGACATGAGCCAATGCCGGCCACCGCGAGCAGCGGCAAAGACTCATCGTGGACCTCGGGGAGGTGAGTACAGCACGGTTTGTTTCTTTATAACAACCTGCAACTGATGACTTTCATTTACTCAAAAGGAAAAATCCTTTTAAGTCCTGGGCAACCCACTTAACACTAGAACTACTGATGGAGTCATTTTGACTCCTTTCGTTTTTTATTTCTCTTCTGTGACTACATTTTTCAGAATTCCGGCTTGAAACTCAGTGACTTTTCCTCAAATATGATGTAAAAAAAGATTTTGTGAGAATAAATAATTTTGGTGAAAAATTTGCGCGTTTTTTTCAAAATTTACCAAGAACTACTGAAGGGAGTCATTTTGACTCCCTACTATATTTTGAGGTCCTTTTGTCACTAAATGTTGCTATAAAGTTTTGTGCATAATTTTTTCACTCTGTCTTATTTACCCTGATGTTCATATAGATGTAGTTCAATTTACATGTCAACTTTTCACATTTTCCTTGTGTTTTACCTGCTTGTATTACTGTGTAATGCTGAACAAAATAGCTTGTTTACTCTAGGCTCTTATCTTATGCTAATGAAGGGTGGTGTTTTTCTAAGGTCCTAGCAGGAGACAGTATTCTGGATAGTAACTTTACTTTCAGTTCAGCTGAAGAGACAAAGAGAACAGACGCAGACATACGAGCTCTGAAGACTCATACAGGTATGAATTGTTATGAAATAGTTTAGCTGTCTGTCAACTGATTCAGCCCACCTACTTTTGAAGGTGGCAGAACAGTTATTATTTCTTTTAGTTTTCATTTCATTTCTATTTTTCAGCAGGGAACTATATAGAATTATGGAATTTGTGAGGAATATGGAGAGAAGACGTTTGATAAAGCCTCAGGATATTCTGGCTACTTTGCAATCCATACCGGAGGATGAATCGGAATCCGAATTGCAGGAACATGTATTTGATTCTGACAGTGATGAAGATTTCATTCCTCAGAACATATCAAGTGAATCTGAAGACTCAGAAGGAACAAATCCAGAAGGTAAGTAGTTATGTGTATTTATTTGTTCTTCCACACACTGAGTTAGGGCCTGTGCACACTAGCAGAATTCTGGCTGAATAGCCATCTGGATATTCTTGCCGCAATACAGGCCGTACCTGCCCGCTCATGCCTGAAGCTCCGCTCCGAACCCCGGGCTGGAGCCGCTGTCAGGGACAGAGCAGCGCTTGCTTACGCGCAAGCACGGCTCCGTCCCAGACAGCGGCTCCAGCCCGGGGTTCGGAGCGGAGCTTCAGGTATGAAACTCCGCTCTGTACCTGAGCGGGCAGGTACGGGCCGGATTGTGGTGAGAATATCCAGTCGGATATTCCGCCGCTAATCCAGCCAGTGTGCACGGACCCTTACAAAACAAAAATTCTAAATATTCATCAACTTTTTTACAGATATTCCAAGCACATCAACTGGGGATCGGGCTCATGCAGTTATGTTGCCTCGTGACCATCCTCCTGGTCGTGGACAGAAAAAATCAGCAAAACGTCCCAGAAATGAAAGAACAACAGATAACGATGGCGGCGAAGGTAATGCAACAACAAACACCAGAGAAGGCGAATCTGAAGGAATACTAGTTTCAGCGGATGGTATTCAATGGAAACCTGTTGAAATTGGAGAACACTTGCCTGGTAGGTGTGACAGCCAAAATATTCTTCGAGAAGCACCTGGCCCTACAGGATACGCCAGAAGAAATATCATTATCGATAGTCCTTTGAGCGCATGGCGTTTATTTTTTGATTCATATATATTGACACATATAAAGAACTGTACGCTTGCAGAAGCATGCAGGAACAATAATTTACAGTTTACTCTATCTGATGAGCTAGATGCATTCATTGTGATATTCTATGCTCGTGGAATATCTGGCACGAACTGTCACTCGATTAGCAGTATTTGGTGTAATGACTGGGGAATACCGTTTTGCAAAGCGACAATGTCTAGGGACCGCTTTGTTGAAATTATGAGGTTTCTCAGATTTGATGAGAAATCTACTCGATCGGAGAGACTGCAAACGGACAAGTTTGCTCTATTTTCTACTGTGTGGGACAGGTTTATTGAAAATTGTATTGCGTGTTACAAACCTGGCCCATACATAACGGTGGATGAGCAACTTTTCCCAAGCAAAACTAGGTGTCCATTCACGCAGTACATGCCTTCCAAACCAGATAAATATGGCCACAAATATTGGCTAGCTGTTGATAAGAGGAGCAAATATCTGGCAAATGGCTTCCCTTATCTAGGCAAAGATGACACACGCCGTGCTGAGGACCGTTTAGCTGACCATGTGGTAATGAAGTTATTGGACCCGTTTTTGAAAAAAGGTCGCAATGTTACAACCGATAATTATTTTACTTCAGTAAAATTAGCTAAACAGCTAAAAAGCAAAGGAATAACCATCGTGGGAACACTGAACAAGATAAGGCGAGAAGTGCCTAAAGAAATAAAATCCATGAAAGAGGAATTGTACAACACTAAAGTGTTTAGAAATGAAGACAATTTTACACTTACAGTATATCAAGGAAAGCCAAACAAAAATGTTGTCATTTTGAGTTCCGTCCATCCAGATGTTGTTGTTGCGTCTGATTCCGCTAAAAAAACTCCAGAAACGGTAAAGTTTTACAATGAAACAAAATATGGAGTAGATGTAGTGGATCAGATGGCACGAAAATATACCACACGAACATGCACAAGGAGATGGCCTGTTCATGCATTTGAAAATGCCTTAGACTTTGCGGGTATAAATGCATGGATAATATTCAAGGAGATTACCCACCAAAAAATGTCACGCAAGGCATTTTTGCAAACGCTTGTGAGAGAGTTGAGTGGTCCTTATGTCACAGATAGGGAAAAGGGTTCCACGTCCCAAGTTTCTACATGCTCAGAAGTGATGGTTCAAACAAAATTTTGCCAGATCAAAGAAAGGTGCAAGAAAAATAGATCTGTCGGAAATTGTAAGACTTGTGGTAAGTCTTTGTGTGGGCAATGTACTGCCATAAATCAAAGGCAATGCCTAAAATGCGAAACACCAAATGTTTAGAAGGTGAATTCTGTGCCATATTTTCATTTTTATGCTCCTCCACCTACATTTTCTCTGCTTTTTGTTCTTCAGTTGTTGTTTATATGTGTGCACTTGAATAAAAAAAAATGTTTGAAAAACGTCTATTATAATTATTGTTATTTTCTGTAGAAAAATAAGAAAAGCAGAAAAAAAACAATCAAAAGCATTACTGTTGGATCTCACAATAATAATACATTACAAAAAATATAATTATTAATAAATAACCACAAATGAAACTCTAAAAATAAACGAAAACAAGCAAGGAGTCAAAATGATTCCTTTCAGTAGTTCTAGGCGGGGTCACGAGTCCAGTAGTCCTAGTGTTAATGCATAGTTGAGTCACTTGGCCTTGTTTTGATGTGGAAGATATGGCTTTTTCGCCACAATTCTGCTATGAAGAGAACTTCTGGCCAGTCTTCTCTGAACAGTAGATGAGTGAAGCTGAGTCCCACTAGTTGCTGCCAGTTCTGAGCTGATGGCACTGCTGGACATCCTCTGCTTTTGAAGGAAAGTAACCATAATGTGTCATACATCTGCTGCACTAAGTTTCCTTGGCCGACCACTGCATCTACTGACCTCAACGTTGCACAATTTCTTGTGCTTCTTCATAAGTGCTTGAATGACACATCTTGAACCCTCAATCTGCTTTGAAATTTGTGCCTTAGAGACCTTGCTGATGTAGTATAACTTCCTTGTGTGTTCTTGCTCAGTCTTGCCATGGTGTATGACCAGACACCTGACTGTATTATTACAAAATCCCTGACTTTGCGCAGGTGTACCTGTAATAATTGATGCTGTTTTAAAGTGAAAAGTTGGTCACACCAAATATTAATTGGATCTAGATTTTTCGGTTGTTCATTCACTTTGTATCAATTTGTATTTTGTTAATTGATTAAATAAATCATTAACATTTCTATTTTTGAAGCGTTCTTACTTTACAGCATTTTTTCTACACCTTTCTAAAAATTATTTTTATGTGATAGTGTCTTTTATTTGCTCATTCATAATCTGATATATTTTTTGGTATTTTGTGTATAGTTGTTTTTTTGCTGTTGGGGTAAATTGTAGGATATTGATTTCAGAGTGGTTTCCTGATCCTTTGATTGTAGGAATGAGTGGTATATATGTGCTAATAAATTAGGACAAATCATAGGAAATTTAGGAAAAAACTGAACATCTCAGCAGTAATAACATGCTGATTGTGATGTCATGAAGATGACTTGAATTTCCACCAATCAGAGATCAGCATGTTTCAGGTCACCCAGATAGAACAGTCCATGAAACATGAGTCACGGCCACTGTGAGGTCATAATGCTGATTAGAATTTCCACCAGTCAGAAAACAGAACCGCCCAGAAGAACCACCCAGGAGGTATGAGTCATTGCCACTGTGAGGTCATAATGCTGACCAATCACAGAGCAGCCACACCCAGATTTTCCACCAATCAGAGAGCAGCCACACCCAGATTTTCCACCGATCAGAAATCAGCAGTGGGTATAAATAGTCGCTACCACCTGCCCGGTTAGCCTTGCACTGGTTGGGTCTCTCTTTTTATCTCTCTCTTGGTATCTCCGGTATCTCTCCCTCCCCTCTCTCTTCTCTCTCTCTCTTTGACCCAACGGCCCTCTTAAGGGCTACCCCAAATGTGTAAAAGATGGAACCAATATTTGTGTTGTTTGTCCGTTTTATGAGCCTGTGATTAACCCCTTCCCACTCTTTGCCATATATATATATTATATACGTAGTATGTGCAGGTGGGCCTTAAACCGAACTTCCAGGACAAACATATTGATGGCCTATCCCCTGGTTAGCTCATTAATATCAGATTTGTGTGGGTCCGGCACGTGGCACCTCAACTACTCAGCTGTTTGAAACTCTGGCAGAGGTCAGATGTAAACATTGTTGAGGAGCTGAACATCACAGCTCTGGTCACTGTGTAGTGGCTGCTACCTGGTGCTGCAGATCAGCTCCTATTACATGAATATTAGCTGACTTGCAGGACCCACAGTACAGTGAATGGAGCAGTGATGTTCAGATCTTCAAACTATTTACATCTGAGCGTTGCAAACAAGTGATGGGTAGAGCCAGTGCCGCGTGTCGGAGCCCACCGATCTGATATTGATAACCCATCCCCAGGATGGCAGCTCAGTAGATACCATACCAGGATGTGGGACATTATGCCAGAATGGGTACATTATACCAGAATGGGGACATTGTATCAGAATTAGGTCATTATGCCAGAATGTGAGACACTGTAACAGAATGGAGTGCATTGTACCAGGATGGGGGACATTAAACCAGGGCGAGGGACATTAAACCAGTATGATGGTCATTAAACCAGGATGGGGGGCATTATACCAGGATGGGGACATTATACCAGAATGGGGACAATATTCTAGTATGGGGACATTTTACCAAGATGAAGGACACTATATCAGAATGGGGACAATATATCGGAAGGGGGACAACATACCAGGAAGGGGGACATTAAATCAGAATGGGGACATTATATCAGAATGGGGAAATTACACCAGAATTGGGGACATTCTACCAGAATAAGGGACACTATACCAGAATGGGGTACACCATACCCGGATGGGTGACACTATATCAGAATGGGGACATTATATCACAACGATGATGTTATATCAGGATGGGGGACATTATATCACAACGATGATATTATACCAGTATGGGGTATATTATAGCAACATGGGGGACATAATGCCAGAACTGGAGATACTATACCAGGATGTGGGGCATTATACCAGCTTTGGGGACATTATAGCAGAATTGGGAGCATTACACCAGCATGGGGATATTATACCAGGTTAGAGACATTATACCAAAATGGGGACATTATATCAGAATGGGGACACTATACCAGGATGGGGACATTAAACCAGAATGAAGGAAATGATGCCAGAATGGGGACATTACCAGACAGGGGCACAGGTGGGGGAAAATGTTATAGCATAAGGCCCAGCATGTGGGAGATTATTACAAGAAGGAGCCAGGATGGGGGACATTACTACATAGGGAGAGAACACATATACTGTATCTTTATAGGATCCAGAACGCTACAAGGGCCCATACATCTGACCAACATGCAGGTGGGGGCCTATCAGACTCTAGTTACTCCACTGGGTGGGACCATATCATTTCCAGGACTCCTTGTTCTTTACATTGAAGATAATTCTTAATGACATTGGCGGTACGTTTGGGGTTGTTGTTCTGCTGAAGAAAACATTTGGATCCAATCAGACACCTCCCTGATGATATTGCATGATGGATAAGTATCTGCCTCTATATCTCAGCATTGAGGGAACCAATAATTCTAACCCAATTCCCACTTCCATTTGCTGAAATGCAGCCCCAAACTTACAGGACCCTCCACCGTGCTTATGCATCACTATTGCCCACAGACACTCATTATTGTACTGCTCTCCAGCCCTTTAGTGAACAAAATCTCTTCTGTAATAACAACATTTTTCATATTTGGACTCAACCGTCCAGAGCACATCCTGCCAATTTTCTACACCCTGGTTCCTCTGTTTTAATGCATAGTTGAGCCACTTGGCCTTGTTTTGATGTGGAAGATATGGCTTTTTCACCACAATTCTGCTATGAAGAGAACTTCTGGCCAGTCTTCTCTGAACAGTAGATGAGTGAAGCTGAGTCCCACTGGTTGCTGCCAGTTCTGAGCTGATGGCACTGCTGGACATTGTAACGGGTCTGGGAGGCGGAACCTCTGGGCTACTATACAAGGGGGCGGTCCTTGTAAGGGAGCGGGTGGCGACCAGGCAGGCAGTCACAGCAGGTGACCGGGACAGTCTCTAGAGGAACGGGTAGGAGGTCACGGCAAGTGACCGGGACAGTCTCTGGATGAACGGGCAGATGGTCACGGCAAGTGACCGGGGCAGTCTCTGGGTGAACGGGCAGATGGTCACGGCAAGTGACCGGGGCAGTCTCTGGGTGAACGGGCAGATGGTCACGGCAAGTGACCGGGGCAGTCTCTGGGTGAACGGGCAGATGGTCACGGCAAGTGACCGGGGCAGTCTCTGGGTAAAGGGTTGGTACGACCTGTGGCGGCTGATGGTAGACGTGAGCTCCCAGGTGAGCAGGCGAGAGTCTCTGGATAAACGGGTGGTCACAGCATGTGACGGCGGAGCCTCCAGGAAGACCAACAGACAGGCGGCAGATGAGCGCTCCCAGGTGAGCGGGCAGAAGTCTCTGGACAGGCGGGTGGTCACAGCACGTGACGGCAGAGCCTCCAGGTAGGCTAGTGACGCGCCCCTGGGCCTGTGTCGCGCTGCGTTGCGCACGCGGGAGCTTACCCGGAGCCGGATCTCTTGAGGGTTGTAGTCTCGTGGCGGTGACCCGGTCCGTGCCCAGGGAGTCAAACTGAGCGGCGACGTATCAGCGGTAGATGTTGTACGACTACGCCACCCGTTGAATGCAGCTATGGAGCTGCCGCTGCAGGACAGTCCGCTGAGGCCGGTGGATGGATGGTGCAGCGTAGATGGTATAACCCCCAACGGGAGGGGTATGGCCTCAGGGCAGCAGATGTGGATGATGGGGGTAGCAGGAACCACTCAGAGACGATGCGGTGTAGTTCAGGGTCTTTACTGGTGACAAAGATAGACCCTCCCGGAGTACTGGCTAGCGATTGGGGCCTGGTCAGTCCTTGAGCAGATGGGATCTCCCCTGGCCAGGCGGAGTTGTAGGCCTCCCAAACTGACTGTACTCTTCTGGCTACCTTGCTAGAAGCGGGTATAAGTAGCCCACGTCCCTGAGTGTACCGTGTGGTGCTCACCAGTATGGCCGGTGACTCGAGGCCTTCTAGTGGCTTCCGCTCCACGATGGCGGTGCTGGTCCCACGCGTGTGACCGTGCCTTCGGGCTTCTTGGCCAGAGGACCTGAAATCCCCTGCCTGACGGATTCTGCTGCTGGGTAGGAGTTAGTCCCCACAGCCTCGGACTCCGGGTCCGGTAAGAAATCTTCTCAGTCAGGGCGAGCTCTGCAGCTGCCAGCCCCTGACTCGTAGTAGTATTGCTCCCACTGAGCTTCTGCTGTTTCCTCCTATGCTGCTTCTCTGTCTCTACTCTCCTTGACTCACTAACCCTGCTTCAGCCCCGGGTTTATATAGGGGAAGTTCTTCCCCTCCCAAGACTGGGCAGGAGGTGTGGCATGCACAGGATCCCTGACCAAAGGACCTCCCACCTGCTCTCAGACATAACATTACATTACTGTGGAAACCAGACCCCTGGGGTGCCACATTAGCAGACAGGCAGCAGATGAGCGCTCCCAGGTGAGCGGGCAGGAGTCACTGGACAGGCTGGTGGTCACAGCACGTGACGGCAGAGCCTCCAGGTAGGCTAGCAGGCAGGTAGCAGATGTGCGCTCCCAGGTGAGCGGGCAAGCTGGTCCATAGACAGACTGACAGGAGTTGGAAGGCAGACCGTCGGACCTCAGGCAATCAGGCAGGTAGTTGATGTGCGCTCCCAGGTGAGCGGGCAAGCTGGTCCTTAGACAGACTGACAGGAGTAGTAAGGCAGACCGTCGGACCTCAGGCTAGCAGGCAGGTAGCAGAATATCAGGCAGGAATAAGACAGCTGGCTGGCAGGAATCTGGCAGGTATCTGGCAGGTAACTGGCAACGGGACCTGAGGGCTGAAGCAGAGTAGAACAGTGCAACAACATTGCTCGGGCACCTCCATTTTGGAGGAGGTGCCTTATATATGGTGAAGTCCTCCGGCCATTGGCCGGGTACTCCTTAGGACGGCGCGCGCGGCCCCTTTAAGAGGGAGGGAGCGCGCGCGCGCCCTAAGCACAGTGCCCGGGAAGGAGCGCGCGCTGCCAGCAGAGCGGGAGGAGGACGCCGGGCTCGGAGCAGAGAGGTGAGGGGAACAGCGTCCCTGCCTAGCAGAGGGCAGGGACACCGACGCTACAGACATCTTCCGCTTTTGAAGGAAAGTAACCATAATGTGTCATACATCTGCTGCACTAAGTTTCCTTGGCCGACCACTGCATCTACTGACCTCAACGTTGCACAATTTCTTGTGCTTCTTCATAAGTGCTTGAATGACACATCTTGAACCCTCAATCTGCTGTGAAATTTGTGCCTTAGAGACCTTGCTGATGTAGTATAACTTCCTTGTGTATTCTTGCTCAGTCTTGCCATGGTGTATGACCAGACACCTGACTGTATTATTACAAAGTCCCTGACTTTGCGCAGGTGTACCTGGAATAATTGATGCTGTTTTAAAGTGAAAAGTTGGTCACACCAAATATTAATTGGATCTAGATTTTTCGTTTGTTCATTCACTTTGTATTTTGTTAATTGATTAAATAAATCATTAACATTTCTATTTTTGAAGCGTTCTTACTTTACAGCATTTTTTCTACACCTTTCTAAAAATTATTTTTATGTGATGGTGTCTTTTATTTGCTCATTAATAATCTGCTATATCTTTTGGTATTTTGTGTATAGTTGTTTTTTTGCTGTTGGGGTAAATTGTAGGATATTGATTTCAGAGTGGTTTCCTGATCCTTTGATTGTAGGAATGAGTGGTATATATGTGGTAATAAATTAGGACAAAACATAGGAAATTTAGGAAAAAACTGAACATCTCAGCAGTAATAACATGCTGATTGTGATGTCATGAAGATGACTTGAATTTCCACCAATCAGAGATCAGCATGTTTCAGGTCACCCAGATAGAACAGTCCATGAAACATGAGTCACGGCCACTGTGAGGTCATAATGCTGATTAGAATTTCCACCAGTCAGAAAACAGAACCGCCCAGAAGAACCACCCAGGAGGTATGAGTCATCGCCACTGTGAGGTCATAATGCTGACCAATCACAGAGCAGCCACACCCAGATTTTCCACCAATCAGAGAGCAGCCACACCCAGATTTTCCACCAATCAGAGATCAGCAGTGGGTATAAATAGCCGCTACCACCTGCCCGGCTTAACCTTGCACTGGTTGGGTCTCTCTTTTTTTCTCTCTCTTGGTATCTCCCGGTATTTCTCCCTCCCCTCTCTCTTCTCTCTCTCTCTTTCTCTTTGACCCAACGGCCCTCTTAAGGGCTACCCCAAATGTGTAAAAGATAGAACCAATATTTGTGTTGTTTGTCCGTTTTATGAGCCTGTGATTAACCCCTTCCCACTCTTTGCCATATATATATATTATATACGCAGTATGTGCAGGTGGGCCTTAAACGGAATTTCCAGGACAAACATATTGATGGCCTATCCCCTGGTTAGCTCATTAATATCAGATTTGTGGGGGTCCGGCACGTGGCACCTCAACTACTCAGTTGTTTGAAACTCTGGCAGAGGTCAGATGTAAACATTGTTGTGGAGCTGAACATCACAGCTCTGGTCACTGTGTAGTGGCTGCTACCTGGTGCTGCAGATCAGCTCCTATTACATGAATATTAGCTGACTTGCAGGACCCACAGTACAGTGAATGGAGCAGTGATGTTCAGATCTTCAAACTATTTACATCTGAGCGTTGCAAACAAGTGATGGGTAGAGCCAGTGCCGCGTGTCGGAGCCCACCGATCTGATATTGATAACCCATCCCCAGGATGGCAGCTCAGTAGATACCATACCAGGATGTGGGACATTATGCCAGAATGGGTACATTATACCAGAATGGGGACATTGTATCAGAATTAGGTCATTATGCCAGAATGTGAGACACTGTAACAGAATGGAGTGCATTGTACCAGGATGGGGGACATTAAACCAGGGCGAGGGACATTAAACCAGTATGATGGTCATTAAACCAGTATGATGGTCATTATACCAGGATGGGGACATTATACCAGAATGGGGACACTATTCTAGTATGGGGACATTTTACCAAGATGAAGGACACTATATCAGAATGGGGACAATATATCGGAAGGGGACAACATACCAGGAAGGGGGACATTAAATCAGAATGGGAACATTATATCAGAATGGGGAAATTATACCAGAATTGGGGACATTATACCAGAATAAGGGACACTATACCAGAATGGGGTACACCATACC
The DNA here is from genome assembly GCF_046119375.1 of Phyllobates terribilis. Classification (NCBI taxonomy): domain Eukaryota; kingdom Metazoa; phylum Chordata; class Amphibia; order Anura; family Dendrobatidae; genus Phyllobates; species Phyllobates terribilis. The sequence goes on along the minus strand of NW_027362928.1, from coordinate 1,195,205 downwards.
CGGATGGGTGACACTATATCAGAATGGGGACATTATATCACAATGATGATGTTATACCAGGATGGGGGACATTATATCACAACCATGATATTATACCAGTATGGGGTATATTATAGCAACATGGGGGACATAATGCCAGAACTGGAGATACTATACCAGGATGTGGGGCATTATACCAGCTTTGGGGACATTATAGCAGAATTGGGAGCATTACACCAGCATGGGGATATTATACCAGGTTAGAGACATTATACCAAAATGGGGACATTATATCAGAATGGGGACACTATACCAGGATGGGGACATTAAACCAGAATGAAGGAAATGATGCCAGAATGGGGACATTACCAGACAGGGGCACAGGTGGGGGAAAATGTTATAGCATAAGGCCCAGCATGTGGGAGATTATTACAAGAAGGAGCCAGGATGGGGGACATTGCTACATAGGGAGAGAACACATATACTGTATCTTTATAGGATCCAGAACGCTACAAGGGCCCATACATCTGACCAACATGCAGGTGGGGGCCTATCAGACTCTAGTTACTCCACTGGGTGGGACCATATCATTTCCAGGACTCCTTGTTCTTTACATTGAAGATAATTCTTAATGACATTGGCTGTACGTTTGGGGTTGTTGTTCTGCTGAAGAAAACATTTGGATCCAATCAGACACCTCCCTGATGATATTGCATGATGGATAAGTATCTGCCTCTATATCTCAGCATTGAGCGAACCAATAATTCTAACCCAATTCCCACTTCCATTTGCTGCAATGCAGCCCCAAACTTACAGGACCCTCCACCGTGCTTATGGATCACTATTGCCCACAGACACTCATTATTGTACTGCTCTCCAGCCCTTTAGTGAACAAAATCTCTTCTGTAATAACAACATTTTTCATATTTTGACTCAACCGTCCAGAGCACATCCTGCCAATTTTCTACACCCTGGTTCCTCTGTTTTAATGCATAGTTGAGTCACTTGGCCTTGTTTTGATGTGGAAGATATGGCTTTTTCGCCACAATTCTGCTATGAAGAGAACTTCTGGCCAGGCTTCTCTGAACAGTAGATGAGTGAAGCTGAGTCCCACTGGTTGCTGCCAGTTCTGAGCTGATGGCACTGCTGGACATCTTCCGCTTTTGAAGGAAAGTAACCATAATGTGTCATACATCTGCTGCACTAAGTTTCCTTGGCCGACCACTGCATCTACTGACCTCAACGTTGCACAATTTCTTGTGCTTCTTCATAAGTGCTTGAATGACACATCTTGAACCCTCAATCTGCTTTGAAATTTGTGCCTTAGAGACCTTGCTGATGTAGTATAACTTCCTTGTGTATTCTTGCTCAGTCTTGCCATGGTGTATGACCAGACACCTGACTGTATTATTACAAAATCCCTGACTTTGCGCAGGTGTACCTGGAATAATTGATGCTGTTTTAAAGTGAAAAGTTGGTCACACCAAATATTAATTGGATCTAGATTTTTCGTTTGTTCATTCACTTTGTATTTTTTTAATTGATTAAATAAATCATTAACATTTCTATTTTTGAAGCGTTCTTACTTTACAGCATTTTTTCTACACCTTTCTAAAAATTATTTTTATATGATAGTGTCTTTTATTTGCTCATTAATAATTTGATATATCTTTTGGTATTTTGTGTATAGTTGTTTTTTTGCTGTTGGGGTAAATTGTAGGATATTGATTTCAGAGTGGTTTCCTGATCCTTTGATTGTAGGAATGAGTGGTATATATGTGCTAATAAATTAGGACAAAACATAGGAAATTTAGGAAAAAACTGAACATCTCAGCAGTAATAACATGCTGATTGTGATGTCATGAAGATGACTTGAATTTCCACCAATCAGAGATCAGCATGTTTCAGGTCACCCAGATAGAACAGTCCATGAAACATGAGTCACGGCCACTGTGAGGTCATAATGCTGATTAGAATTTCCACCAGTCAGAAAACAGAACCGCCCAGAAGAACCACCCAGGAGGTATGAGTCATCGCCACTGTGAGGTCATAATGCTGACCAATCACAGAGCAGCCACACCCAGATTTTCCACCAATCAGAGAGCAGCCACACCCAGATTTTCCACCAATCAGAGATCAGCAGTGGGTATAAATAGCCGCTACCATCTGCCCGGCTTAACCTTGCACTGGTTGGGTCTCTCTTTTTTTCTCTCTCTTGGTATCTCCCGGTATTTCTCCCTCCCCTCTCTCTTCTCTCTCTCTCTTTCTCTTTGACCCAACGGCCCTCTTAAGGGCTACCCCAAATGTGTAAAAGATAGAACCAATATTTGTGTTGTTTGTCCGTTTTATGAGCCTGTGATTAACCCCTTCCCACTCTTTGCCATATATATATATATTATATACGTAGTATGTGCAGGTGGCCCTTATATGAAATTTCCAGGACAAACATATTGATGGCCTATCCCCTGGTTAGCTCATTAATATCAGATTTGTGGGGGTCCGGCACGTGGCACCTCAACTACTCAGTTGTTTGAAACTCTTGCAGAGGTCAGATGTAAACATTGTTGTGGAGCTGAACATCACAGCTCTGGTCACTGTGTAGTGGCTGCTACCTGGTGCTGCAGATCAGCTCCTATTACATGAATATTAGCTGACTTGCAGGACCCACAGTACAGTGAATGGAGCAGTGATGTTCAGATCTTCAAACTATTTACATCTGAGCGTTGCAAACAAGTGATGGGTAGAGCCAGTGCCGCATGTCGGAGCCCACCGATCTGATATTGATAACCCATCCCCAGGATGGCAGCTCAGTAGATACCATACCAGGATGGGGGACATTATGCCAGAATGGGTACATTATACCAGAATGGGGACATTGTATCAGAATTAGGTCATTATGCCAGAATGTGAGACACTGTAACAGAATGGAGTGCATTGTACCAGGATGGGGGACATTAAACCAGGGCGAGGGACATTATGATGGTCATTAAACCAGGATGGGGGCATTATACCAGGATGGGGACATTATACCAGAATGGGGACACTATTCTAGTATGGGGACATTTTACCAAGATGAAGGACACTATATCAGAATGGGGACAATATATCGGAAGGGGGACAACATACCAGGAAGGGGGACATTAAATCAGAATGGGGACATTATATCAGAATGGGGAAATTATACCAGAATTGGGGACATTATACCAGAATAAGGGACACTATACCAGAATGGGGTACACCATACCCGGATGGGTGACACTATATCAGAATGGGGACATTATATCACAATGATGATGTTATACCAGGATGGGGGACATTATATCACAACGATGATAGTATACCAGTATGGTGTATATTATAGCAACATGGGGGACATAATGCCCGAACTGGAGATACTATACCAGGATGTGGGGCATTATACCAGCTTTGGGGACATTATAGCAGAATTGGGAGCATTACACCAGCATGGGGATATTATACCAGGTTAGAGACATTATACCAAAATGGGGACATTATATCAGAATGGGGACACTATACCAGGATGGGGACATTAAACCAGAATGAAGGAAATGATGCCAGAATGGGGACATTACCAGACAGGGGCACAGGTGGGGGAAAATGTTATAGCATAAGGCTCAGCATGTGGGAGATTATTACAAGAAGGAGCCAGGATGGGGGACATTGCTACATAGGGAGAGAACACATATACTGTATCTTTATAGGATCCAGAACGCTACAAGGGCCCATACATCTGACCAACATGCAGGTGTGGGCCTATCAGACTCTAGTTACTCCACTGGGTGAGACCATATCATTTCCAGGACTCCTTGTTCTTTACATTGAAGATAATTCTTAATGACATTGGCTGTACGCTTGGGGTTGTTGTTGTGCTGAAGAAAACATTTGGATCCAATCAGAGACCTCCCTGATGATATTGCATGATGGATAAGTATCTGCCTCTATATCTCAGCATTGAGGGAACCAATAATTCTAACCCAATTCCCACTTCCATTTGCTGAAATGCAGCCCCAAACTTACAGGACCCTCCACCGTGCTTATGCATCACTATTGCCCACAGACACTCATTATTGTACTGCTCTCCAGCCCTTTAGTGTATAAAATCTCTTCTGTAATAACAACATTTTTCATATTTTGACTCAACCGTCCAGAGCACATCCTGCCAATTTTCTACACCCTGGTTCCTCTGTTTTAATGCATAGTTGAGTCACTTGGCCTTGTTTTGATGTGGAAAATATGGCTTTTTCACCACAATTCTGCTATGAAGAGAACTTCTGGCCAGTCTTCTCTGAGCAGTAGATGAGTGAAGCTGAGTCCCACTGGTTGCTGCCAGTTCTGAGCTGATGGCACTGCTGGACATCTTCCGCTTTTGAAGGAAAGTAACCATAATGTGTCATACATCTGCTGCACTAAGTTTCCTTGGCCGACCACTGCATCTACTGACCTCAACGTTGCACATTTTCTTGTGCTTCTTCATAAGTGCTTGAATGACACATCTTGAACCCTCAATCTGCTTTGAAATTTGTGCCTTAGAGACCTTGCTGATGTAGTATAACTTCCTTGTGTATTCTTGCTCAGTCTTGCCATGGTGTATGACCAGACACCTGACTGTATTATTACAAAATCCCTGACTTTGCGCAGGTGTACCTGGAATAATTGATGCTGTTTTAAAGTGAAAAGTTGGTCACACCAAATATTAATTGGATCTAGATTTTTCGTTTGTTCATTCACTTTGTATTTTGTTAATTGATTAAATAAATCATTAACATTTCTATTTTTGAAGCGTTCTTACTTTACAGCATTTTTTCTACACCTTTCTAAAAATTATTTTTATGTGATAGTGTCTTTTATTTGCTCATTAATAATTTGATATATCTTTTGGTATTTTGTGTATAGTTGTTTTTTTGCTGTTGGAGTAAATTGTAGGATATTGATTTCAGAGTGGTTTCCTGATACTTTGATTGTAGGAATGAGTGGTATATATGTGCTAATAAATTAGGACAAAACATAGGAAATTTAGGAAAAAACTGAACATCTCAGCAGTAATAACATGCTGATTGTGATGTCGTGAAGATGACTTGAATTTCCACCAATCAGAGATCAGCATGTTTCAGGTCACCCAGATAGAACAGTCCATGAAACATGAGTCACGGCCACTGTGAGGTCATAATGCTGATTAGAATTTCCACCAGTCAGAAAACAGAACCGCCCAGAAGAACCACCCAGGAGGTATGAGTCATCGCCACTGTGAGGTCATAATGCTGACCAATCACAGAGCAGCCACACCCAGATTTTCCACCAATCAGAGAGCAGCCACACCCAGATTTTCCACCAATCAGAGATCAGCAGTGGGTATAAATAGCCGCTACCACCTGCCCGGCTTAGCCTTGCACTGGTTGGGTCTCTCTTTTTTTCTCTCTCTTGGTATCTCCCGGTATCTCTCCCTCCCCTCTCTCTTCTCTCTCTCTCTCTCTTTGACCCAACGGCCCTCTTAAGGGCTACCCCAAATGTGTAAAAGATAGAACCAATATTTGTGTTGTTTGTCCGTTTTATGAGCCTGTGATTAACCCCTTCCCACTCTTTGCCATATATATATATATATTATATACGTAGTAAGTGCAGGTGGGCCTTATATGAAATTTCCAGGACAAACATATTGATGGCCTATCCCCTGGTTAGCTCATTAATATCAGATTTGTGGGGGTCCGGCACGTGGCACCTCAACTACTCAGTTGTTTGAAACTCTGGCAGAGGTCAGATGTAAACATTGTTGTGGAGCTGAACATCACAGCTCTGGTCACTGTGTAGTGGCTGCTACCTGGTGCTGCAGATCAGCTCCTATTACATGAATATTAGCTGACTTGCAGGACCCACAGTACAGTGTATGGAGCAGTGATGTTCAGATCTTCAAACTATTTACATCTGAGCGTTGCAAACAAGTGATGGGTAGAGCCAGTGCCGCGTGTCGGAGCCCACCGATCTGATATTGATAACCCATCCCCAGGATGGCAGCTCAGTAGATACCATACCAGGATGGGGGACATTATGCCAGAATGGGTACATTATACCAGAATGGGGACATTGTATCAGAGTTAGGTCATTATGCTAGAATGTGAGACACTGTAACAGAATGGAGTGCATTGTACCAGGATGGGGACATTAAACCAGGGCGAGGGACATTATGATGGTCATTAAACCAGGATGGGGGGCATTATACCAGGATGGGGACATTATACCAGAATGGGGACACTATTCTAGTATGGGGACATTTTACCAAGATGAAGGACACTATATCGGAAGGGGGACAACATACCAGGAAGGGGGACAACATACCAGGAAGGGGGACATTAAATCAGAATGGGGACATTATATCAGAATGGGGAAATTATACCAGAATTGGGGACACTATACCAGAATGGGGTACACCATACCCGGATGGGTGACACTATATCAGAATGGGGACATTATATCACAATGATGATGTTATACCAGGATGGGGGACATTATATCACAACGATGATATTATGCCAGTATGGGGTATATTATAGCAACATGGGGGACATAATGCCAGAACTGGAGATACTATACCAGGATGTGGGGCATTATACCAGCTTTGGGGACATTATAGCAGAATTGGGAGCATTACACCAGCATGGGGATATTATACCTGGTTAGAGACATTATACCAAAATGGGGACATTATATCAGAATGGGGACACTATACCAGGATGGGGACATTAAACCAGAATGAAGGAAATGATGCCAGAATGGGGACATTACCAGACAGGGGCATAGGTGGGGGAAAATGTTATAGCATAAGGCCCAGCATGTGGGAGATTATTACAAGAAGGAGCCAGGATGGGGGACATTGCTACATAGGGAGAGAACACATATACTGTATCTTTATAGGATCCAGAACGCTACAAGGGCCCATACATCTGACCAACATGCAGGTGGGGGCCTATCAGACTCTAGTTACTCCACTGGGTGGGACCAGATCATTTCCAGGACTCCTTGTTCTTTACATTGAAGATAATTCTTAATGACATTGGCTGTACGTTTGGGGTTGTTGTTCTGCTGAAGAAAACATTTGGATCCAATCAGACACCTCCCTGATGATATTGCATGATGGATAAGTATCTGCCTCTATATCTCAGCATTGAGGGAACCAATAATTCTAACCCAATTTCCGCCTCCATTTGCTGAAATGCAGCCCCAAACTTACAGGACCCTCCACCGTGCTTATGCATCACTATTGCCCACAGACACTCATTATTGTACTGCTCTCCAGCCCTTTAGTGAACAAAATCTCTTCTGTAATAACAACATTTTTCATATTTGGACTCAACCGTCCAGAGCACATCCTGCCAAGTTTCTACACCCTGGTTCCTCTGTTTTAATGCATAGTTGAGTCACTTGGCCTTGTTTTGATGTGGAACATATGGCTTTTTCACCACAATTCTGATATGAAGAGAACTTCTGGCCAGTCTTCTCTGAACAGTAGATGAGTGAAGCTGAGTCCCACTGGTTGCTGCCAGTTCTGAGCTGATGGCACTGCTGGACATCTTCCGCTTTTGAAGGAAAGTAACCATAATGTGTCATACATCTGCTGCACTAAGTTTCCTTGGCCGACCACTGCATCTACTGACCTCAACGTTGCACAATTTCTTGTGCTTCTTCATAAGTGCTTGAATGACACATCTTGAACCCTCAATCTGCTTTGAAATTTGTGCCTTAGAGACCTTGTTGATGTAGTATAACTTCCTTGTGTATTCTTGCTCAGTCTTGCTATGGTGTATGACCAGACACCTGACTGTATTATTACAAAATCCCTGACTTTGCGCAGGTGTACCTGGAATAATTGATGCTGTTTTAAAGTGAAAAGTTGGTCACACCAAATATTAATTGGATCTAGATTTTTCGTTTGTTCATTCACTTTGTATTTTGTTAATTGATTAAATAAATCATTAACATTTCTATTTTTGAAGCGTTCTTACTTTAGAGCATTTTTTCTACACCTTTCTAAAAATTATTTTTATGTGATAGTGTCTTTTATTTGCTCATTAATAATCTGATATATCTTTTGGTATTTTTTGTATAGTTGTTTTTTTTGCTGTTGGGGTAAATTGTAGGATATTGATTTCAGAGTGGTTTCCTGATCCTTTGATTGTAGGAATGAGTGGTATATATGTGGTAATAAATTAGGACAAAACATAGGAAATTTAGGAAAAAACTGAACATCTCAGCAGTAATAACATGCTGATTGTGATGTCATGAAGATGACTTGAATTTCCACCAATCAGAGATCAGCATGTTTCAGGTCACCCAGATAGAACAGTCCATGAAACATGAGTCACGGCCACTGTGAGGTCATAATGCTGATTAGAATTTCCACCAGTCAGAAAACAGAACCGCCCAGAAGAACCACCCAGGAGGTATGAGTCATCGCCACTGTGAGGTCATAATTCTGACCAATCACAGAGCAGCCACACCCAGATTTTCCACCAATCAGAGAGCAGCCACACCCAGATTTTCCACCAATCAGAGATCAGCAGTGGGTATAAATAGCCGCCAGCACCTGCCCGGCTTAGCCTTGCACTGGTTGGGTCTCTCTTTTTTTCTCTCTCTTGGTATCTCCCGGTATCTCTCCCTCCCCTCTCTCTTCTATCTCTCTCTCTCTTTGACCCAACGGCCCTCTTAAGGGCTACCCCAAATGTGTAAAAGATAGAACCAATATTTGTGTTGTTTGTCCATTTTATGAGCCTGTGATTAACCCCTTCCCACTCTTTGCCATATATATATATTATATACGTAGTATGTGCAGGTGGGCCTTAAACGGAATTTCCAGGACAAACATATTGATGGCCTATCCCCTGGTTAGCTCATTAATATCAGATTTGTGGGGGTCCGGCACGTGGCACCTCAACTACTCAGTTGTTTGAAACTCTGGCAGAGGTCAGATGTAAACATTGTTGTGGAGCTGAACATCACAGCTCTGGTCACTGTGTAGTGGCTGCTACCTGGTGCTGCAGATCAGCTCCTATTACATGAATATTAGCTGACTTGCAGGACCCACAGTACAGTGAATGGAGCAGTGATGTTCAGATCTTCAAACTATTTACATCTGAGCGTTGCAAACAAGTGATGGGTAGAGCCAGTGCCGCGTGTCGGAGCCCACCGATCTGATATTGATAACCCATCCCCAGGATGGCAGCTCAGTAGATACCATACCAGGATGGGGGACATTATGCCAGAATGGGTACATTATACCAGAATGGGGACATTGTATCAGAATTAGGTCATTATGCCAGAATGTGAGACACTGTAACAGAATGGAGTGCATTGTACCAGGATGGGGGACATTAAACCAGGGCGAGGGACATTAAACCAGTATGATGTTCATTAAACCAGGATGGGGGGCATTATACCAGGATGGGGACATTATACCAGAATGGGGACAATATTCTTGTATGGGGATATTTTACCAAGATGAAGGACACTATATCAGAATGGGGACAATATATCGGAAGGGGGACAACATACCAGGAAAGGGGACATTAAATCAGAATGGGGACATTATATCAGAATGGGGAAATTATACCAGAATTGGGGACATTATACCAGAATAAGGGACACTATACCAGAATGGGGTACACCATACCCGGATGGGTGACACTATATCAGAATGGGGACATTATATCACAATGACGATGTTATACCAGGATGGGGGACATTATATCACAACGATGATATTATACCAGTATGGGGTATATTATAGCAACATGGGGGACATAATGCATTATACCAGCTTTGGGGACATTATAGCAGAATTGGGAGCATTACACCAGCATGGGGATATTATACCAAGTTAGAGACATTATACCAAAATGGGGACATTATATCAGAATGGGGACACTATACCAGGATGGGGACATTAAACCAGAATGAAGGAAATGATGCCAGAATGGGGACATTACCAGACAGGGGCACAGGTGGGGGAAAATGTTATAGCATAAGGCCCAGCATGTGGGAGATTATTACAAAAAGGAGCCAGGATGGGGGACATTGCTACATAGGGAGAGAACACATATACTGTATCTTTATAGGATCCAGAACGCTACAAGGACCCATACATCTGACCAACATGCAGGTGGGGGCCTATCAGACTCTAGTTACTTCACTGGGTGGGACCATATCATTTCCAGGACTCCTTGTTCTTTTCATTGAAGATAATTCTTAATGACATTGGCTGTACGTTTGGGGTTGTTGTTCTGCTGAAGAAAACATTTGGATCCAATCAGAGACCTCCCTGATGATATTACATGATGGATAAGTATCTGCCTCTATATCTCAGCACTGAGGGAACCAATAATTCTGACCCAATTTCCACCTCCATTTGCTGAAATGCAGCCCCAAACTTACATGACCCTCCACTGTGCTTATGCATCACTATTGCCCACAGACACTCATTATTGTACTGCTCTCCAGCCCTTCAGTGAACAAAATCTCTTCTGTAATAACAACATTTTTCATATTTTAACTCAACCGTCCAGAGCACATCCTGCCAATTTTCTACACCCTGGTTCCTCTGTTTTAATGCATAGTTGAGTCACTTGGCCTTGTTTTGATGCGGAAGATATGGCTTTTTTGCCACAATTCTGCTATGAAGACCACTTCTGGCTAGTCTTCTCTGAACAGTAGATGAGTGAAGCTGAGTCCCACTGGTTGCTGCCAGTTCTGAGCTGATGGCACTGCTGGACATCTTCCGCTTTTGAAGGAAAGTAACCATAATGTGTCATACATCTGCTGCACTAAGTTTCCTTGGCCGACCACTGCATCTACTGACCTCAACGTTGCACATTTTCTTGTGCTTCTTCATAAGTGCTTGAATGACACATCTTGAACCCTCAATCTGCTTTGAAATTTGTGCCTTAGAGACCTTGCTGATGTAGTATAACTTCCTTGTGTATTCTTGCTCAGTCTTGCCATGGTGTATGACCAGACACCTGACTGTATTATTACAAAATCCCTGATTTTGCGCAGGTGTACCTAGAAGAATTGATGCTGTTTTAAAGTGAAAAGTTGGTCACACCAAATATTGATTGGATCTAGATTTTTCGTTTGTTCATTCACTTGTATTTTGTTAATTGATTAAATAAATCATTAACATTTCTATTTGTGAGGCGTTCTTACTTTACAGCATTTTTTCTACACCTTTCTAAAAATTATTTTTATGTGATAGTGTCTGTTATTTGCTCATTAATAATCTGATATATCTTTTGGTATTTTGTGTATAGTTGTTTTTTTGCTGTTGGGGTAAATTGTAGGATATTGATTTCAGAGTGGTTTCCTGATCCTTTGATTGTAGGAATGAGTGGTATATATGTGCTAATAAATTAGGACAAAACGTAGGAAATTTAGGAAAAAACTGAACATCTCAGCAGCATAACATGCTGATTGTGATGTCATGAAGATGACTTGAATTTCCACCAATCAGAGATCAGCATGTTTCAGGTCACCCAGATAGAACAGTCCATGAAACATGAGTCACGGCCACTGTGAGGTCATAATGCTGATTAGAATTTCCACCAGTCAGAAAACAGAACCGCCCAGAAGAACCACCCAGGAGGTATGAGTCATCGCCACTGTGAGGTCATAATGCTGACCAATCACAGAGCAGCCACACCCAGATTTTCCACCAATCAGAGAGCAGCCACACCCAGATTTTCCACCAATCAGAGATCAGCAGTGGGTATAAATAGCTGCTGCCGCCTGCCCGGCTTAGCCTTGCACTGGTTGGGTCTCTCTTTTTTTTCCTCTCTCTTGGTATCTCCCGGTATCTCTCCTTCCCCTCTCTCTTCTCTCTCTCTCTCTTTGACCCAATGGCCCTCTTAAGGGCTACCCCAAATGTGTAAAAGATAGAACCAATATTTGTGTTGTTTGTCCGTTTTATGAGCCTGTGATTAACCCATTCCCACTCTTTGCCATATATATATATTATATACATAGTATGTGCAGGTGGGCCTTAAAGGGAATTTCCAGGACAAACATATTGGTGGCCTATCCCCTGGTTAGCTCATTAATATCTATAATATAACGGGAGATGCGGGTCTCTGTCCGAAGCCTCGATAGACTGCGCATGCGTGACACACAGTTTGGCTCCAGACAGAAGACCGCATCCAGCCTTTACAGGTAAGACAGTGGCGTACCGCTAATGGCGGCAGACCACGCCACTGCTATGGGGTCCGTGGCCGGAGGGGGCCCGTGAGGACAGCAAGCAGCGTGGGAACGAGGAGGATAGGTGAGTAGGAGGTTACGGCGGCAGAGGAGCGGGTTGCGGCAGTGGAAGAGCGGAGCACACGCTGTATCCGCAGCTGCAGCTACCACGTGTCCCCGCTGCTAAAGGGACATGAATGTTCTCTCTGAGGCCACTCCCATGGGCGTGGAGAAGACGGAATATTCATTCTCTTTAGTAGCGGGCACGGAGTAGTGCTGAGCCCCGGCTCCTGCTGTCAGTGCCCGCCGCTAAAGAGAAAGCATATTCACGCTTCTCCACGCCCATAGTCCCGGCGTGGAGAGGAGTGAATGTGTCGGCAGCAGCTCACCTCGGCTTCTGAGAGCGCACGCAGCTCAGATGCCGACATGAGCTGCTGCAGACAGGACTCAGCGCTGGAGCAGAGGTGAGGAAGGAAGGGGAGTATAAGTGTTTATTGTTTTAAGTGTGCAGTGATTGGGGGGATGAGGAAGCCACCCATGCCAGGACACTTGGATTGAGGAGGCCACACATACCAGGAATGGGGGATTGAGGAGGCCCCACATACCAGGAATGGGGGATTGAGGAGGCCACACAAACCAGGGATTAGGGGATTGAGGAGGCCACACATACCAGGATACCTGGATTGAGGAGGCCACACATACCAGGAATGGGGGATTGAGGAGGCCACACACACCAGGAATGGGGGATTGAGGAGGCCACACATACCAGGAATTGGGGATTGAGAAGGCCACACATACCAGGATTTGGGGATTGAGGAGGCCACACATACCAGGAATGGGGGATTGAGGAGGCCACATATACCAGGAATGGGGGATTGATGAGGCCACACATACCAGGATTGGGGGGTTGAGGAGGCCATACATACCAGGATTTGGGGATTGAGGAGGCCACACATGCCAGGATTTGGGGATTGAAAAGGCCACACATACCAGGATTGGGGGGTTGAGGAGGCCACACATACCAGGATTGGGGGGTGAGGGGTGCCACGCATACCAGGATTTGGGGGGTGAGGGGTGCCACGCATACCGGGATTGGGGGTGAGGGGTGCCACCCATACCGGGATTGGGAGTGAGGGATAGGGTGCCATGCATACCAGGATGAGGGATACCATACACACCAGGATAGGGATGAGGGGTGCCACATATACCAGGATTGGTGTTGAGGGGAGCCACGCATACCGGGATTGGGGATGAGGGGAGCCACGCATACCGGGATTGGGGATGAGGGGAGCCATGCATACCGGGATTGGGGGTGAGGGGTGCCACGCATACCGGGATTGGGAGTGAGGGATAGGGTGCCATGCATACCAGGATGAGGGATACCATACACACCAGGATAGGGATGAGGGGTGCCACGTATACCAGGATTGGTGTTGAGGGGAGCCACGCATACTGGGATTGGGGATGAGGGGAGCCACGCATACCGGGATTGGGGATGAGGGGAGCCACGCATATCTGGATTGGGGATGAGGGGAGCCACGCATACCGGAAATGGAGATGAGGGGAGTCACGCATACCGGAAATGGGGATGAGGGGAGCCACGCATACCGGAAATGGGGATGAGGGGAGCCACACTTAACGGGATCGGGGATGAGGGGAGCCACGCATAACGGGATCGGGGATGAGGGGAGCCACGCATACCGGGATCGGGGATCAGGGGAGCCACGCATACCGGAATTGGATGGTGGGGACAGGATGGGGGCAGCACATACCAGCATGGGAGACCATATACCAATAAAAATGCTCGCCACCCGGGCCTAGAACGGGTTCAATAGCTAGTCAGATTTGTGGGGGTCCGGCACGTGGCACCTCCACTACTCAGTCGTTTGAAACTCTGGCAGAGGTCAGATGTAAACATTGTTGAGGAGCTGAACATCACAGCTCTGGTCACTGTGTAGTGACTGCTACCTGGTGCTGCAGATCAGCTCCTATTACATGAATATTAGCTGACTTGCAGGACCCACAGTACAGTGAATGGAGCAGTGATGTTCAGATCTTCAAACTATTTACATCTGAGCATTGCAAACAACTGATGGGTAGAGCCAGTGCCGCGTGTCGGAGCCCACCGATCTGATATTGATAACCCATCCCCAGGATGGCAGCTCAGTAGATACCATACCAGGATGGGGGACATTATGCCAGAATGGGTACATTATACCAGAATGGGGACATTATATCAGAATTAGGTCATTATGCCAGAATGTGAGACACTGTAACAGAATGGAGTGCATTGTACCAGGATGGGGGACATTAAACCAGGGCGAGGGACATTAAACCAGTATGATGGTCATTAAACCAGGATGGGGACATTACACCAGAATGGGGACAGTATTCTAGTATGGGGACATTTTACCAAGATGAAGGACACTATATCAGAATGGGGACAATATATCAGAATGGGGACAATATACCAGGAAGGGGGACATTAAATCAGAATGGGGACATTATATCAGAATGGGGACATTATATCAGAATGGGGAAATTATACCAGAATTGGGGACATTATACCAGAATGGGGTACACCATACCCGGATGGGTGACACCATATCAGAATGGGGACATTATATCACAATGATGATGTTATACCAGGATGGGGGACATTATATCACAATGATGATATTATACCAGTATGGGGGATATTATAGCAGCATGGGGGACATTATGCCAGAACTGGAGATACTATACCAGGATGTGGGGCATTATACCAGCTTTGGGGACAGTATAGCAGAATTGGAAGCATTACACCAGCATGGGGGATATTATATCAGGTTAGAGACATTATACCAAAATGGGGACATTATATCAGAATGGGGACACTATACCAGGATGGGGACATTAAACCAGAATGAAGGAAATGATGCCAGAATGGGGACATTACCAGACAGGGGCACAGGTGGGGGAAAATGTTATAGCATAATGCCCAGCATGTGGGAGATTATTACAAGAAGGAGCCAGGATGGGGGACATTGCTACATAGGGAGAGAACACATATATCTTTATAGGATCCAGAACGCTACAAGGGCCCATACATCTGACCAACATGCAGGTGGGGGCCTATCAGACTCTAGTTACTCCACTGGGTGGGACCAGATCATTTCCAGGACTCCTTGTTCTTTACATTGAAGATAATTCTTAATGACATTGGCTGTACGTTTGGGGTTGTTGTTCTGCTGAAGAAAACATTTGGATCCAATCAGACACCTCCCTGATGATATTGCATGATGGATAAGTATCTGCCTCTATATCTCAGCATTGAGGGAACCAATAATTCTGACCCAATTTCCATCTCCATTTGCTGAAATGCAGCCCCAAACTTACAGGACCCTCCACCGTGCTTATGTATCACTATTGCCCACAGACACTCATTATTGTACTGCTCTCCAGCCCTTTAGTGAACAAAATCTCTTCTGTAATAACAACATTTTTCATATTTGGACTCAACCGTCCAGAGCACATCCTGCCAATTTTCTACACCCTGGTTCCTCTGTTTTAATGCATAGTTGAGTCACTTGGCCTTGTTTTGATGTGGAAGATATGGCTTTTTCGCCACAATTCTGCTATAAAGACCACTTCTGGCCAGTCTTCTCTGAACAGTAGATGAGTGAAGCTGAGTCCCACTGGTTGCTGCCAGTTCTGAGCTGATGGCACTGCTGGACATTTCCGCTTTTGAAGGAAAGTAACCATAATGTGTCATACATCTGCTGCACTAAGTTTCCTTGGCCGACCACTGCATCTACCGACCTCAACGTTGCACAATTTCTTGTGCTTCTTCATAAGTGCTTGAATGACACATCTTGAACCCTCAATCTTCTTTGAAATTTGTGCCTTAGAGACCTTGCTGATGTAGTATAACTTCCTTGTGTATTCTTGCTCAGTCTTGCCATGGTGTATGACCAGACACCTGACTGTATTATTACAAAATCCCTGACTTTGCGCAGGTGTACCTGGAATAATTGATGCTGTTTTAAAGTGAAAAGTTGGTCACACCAAATATTAATTGGATCTAGATTTTTCGTTTGTTCATTCACTTTGTATTTTGTTAATTGATTAAATAAATCATTAACATTTCTATTTTTGAAGCGTTCTTACTTTACAGCATTTTTTCTACACCTTTCTAAAAATTATTTTTATGTGATAAGTGTCTTTTATTTGCTCATTAAGAATCTGATATATCTTTTGGTATTTTGTGTATAGTTGTTTTTTTGCTGTTGGGGTAAATTGTAGGATATTGATTTCAGAGTGGTTTCCTGGTCCTTTGATTGTAGGAATGAGTGGTATATGTGTGCTAATAAATTAGTACAAAACGTAGGAAATTTAGGAAAAAACTGAACATCTCAGCAGTAGTGTTGAGCGAACATGCTCGACACTGCTCGGTACTCGCCCGAGCATCACGCTACTCGGGATGTTCGGCGAGCACCGAGCATTTCCGGGTTACTTGGGCGGGAGCTCGGGTCTCCGCCCTGCATGTTTGGCGCTCTTTACAGAGCCAATGAACATGCAGGGATTGCCAGCCAGTCACTGTAATGCTGCAGCCATGTTGGTTGTGGGCATTACAGTGATTGGCTGGCCGCACAGCGTCACCTCGAGTATTTAAAACCGGGCGCCGCCATCTTGGACACAGTCGCTCCAGATTAGACAGTGTAGGGACAGCGCTGCTGATTTAGGGAGAGATATAAACTGTGAAATAGTTAGTGTAGGGTCTGTAAAGGCTGCCAGAACAAACAAACAGTCCTTTTCAGGACTAATATCCATCCCAGATACCAGGCAGGCAGGCTGTATAGGAGACACAGTGGTTATACCAGCAAACGCTGCATTACAGTCCTGTGTGCTCCTGTTGCCGAAATTGCTGGACTTAGCACCAGGTGTCGGGGGCCAGGAAAAATCCTTTTTTTTCATCTAAATCCTCCTTTTTTTTTCCTCCTTCACACTGTACAAATACCCGTCTTATTAACCTTTTGGTGTGTCGTCCCCCCCAAAAAAAAAGCGTGTCTCTGATTTTTCGACACAAATATAACTGTTGAAAATAGTCTGGTGTAGGCTAGAGAAACAGAAGTGTTGTTTTGCACTTCCACGGTTCAAACCTCTGTATTATCCATTTTGGGCCATTTGTATCTAAAAAAAAAACAGTTTGAGTGTGTCGCTCACTGTTCAGCCGCAAATCTATATATTTAAAAAAGTCTGGTATACCCTAGTAAACAATAACTGAGGTTTTGCCATCCCACGGTAAAAAATCTCTATTCTTCAGGTTTTGGTATATTTTCCGTAAAGAAAAACAGTAGTGTCTCCTGACTGTTGTGACACAAAAATATATCTGTTGAAAATAGTCTTGTGTAGGCCTGACATCCCAATGTGGTTTCGCAGTTCCACGGGTCAAATCGCTGTACTATCCAGTTTTGGGCCTTTGGTATCTAAATAAAAAGCAGTTTGAGTGTGTCGCTCACTGTTCAGCCGCAAATATATCTATTTAAAAAAGTGTGGTATACCCCAGTAAACAATAACTGTGGTTTTGCCATCCCACAGTAAAAAATCTCTATTATTCAGCTTTTGGTAGTTTTTTCCGTAAAGAAAAACAGTAGTGTCTCCTGACTGTTGTGACACAAAAATATATCTGTTGAAAATAGTCTTGTGTAGGCCCGACATCCCAGTGTGGTTTTGCAGTTCCACGGGTCAAATCGCTGTACTATCCAGTTTTGGGCCTTTGGTATCTAAAAAAAGTGTGGTATACCCCAGTAAACAATAACTGTGGTTTTCCTCTTCCACGGTTCTAATCTACTCTTTATTACCCTTTTTCCATTGATAGTGCAAGTGTAAGCTATTTTACTTCATTTACAATGGGCAAGGCGCGTGGCAAGGGACGTGGAAGTGGACGTTCTGGTGATGGTTCGTGCAGAGGACGGGGACGTGGCCAAAGTGAAAATGTGCCACAACCAACAGCCACATCTTCTCGCTCCCACTTCTTGACCGAATTACTAGGGAAGCACAGAACAACACCAGTATTGAGAACTGATCAGTGTGAACAGGTTATTAATTGGATAGCAGATAATACTTCCAGTTACCTGGGCACCACCACCTCCGGTCTGTCTTCCACACGGTCAACTCTTAGTAGCCGTGAGTCTTGACTGCATACTCCTCCTCACCCTGATGCTCCTTCCTCCCACCATGACGAGTGTCGTCAGACAGCAAGTGATCCCACACTTGGACACTCTGAAGAGCTGTTCACTGGTCCATTTCCATATTTGGGCCCCTCGCCTGATACGCTTGAAGTGGTGGAAGAGGAGATCCCATGTTGCGATGCCCAAATATTTGAACAGCCACGGCCACAGGAAGTCGACGTTGGCAATCTGTCACAAGAGGTGGACGATGACGAGACACAATTGCCAGGAAGTGAGGAGGAGGATCGTGGTGCGCAAGTGGAAGAGGAGGAGGTGGTGGATGATCTAGTAACTGACCCAACGTGGAAGGAGGACATGCAGAGTGAGGCCAGCAGCACACAGGGGGAGGGAGGCAGAGTACCCCAACAGGCAGGAAGAAGCAGTGTGGTGGCCGCAGACAGAAGGCAGGCAACCATTCCCCGTAACACCAACACGAGGGACGTTGCCAGTACAAGGGGTAGGTCTTCCAGAGTCTGGAATTTTTTTAAAGACTCTGCTGATAACCCCAAAAAGGCCATATGTTCCACCTGCCATGCCAGCATCAGCAGGGGTGACAAAACTACCAGCCTGACCACCACCAGCATGATCAGGCACATGGCAGCAAAGCGCCCGACTTTGTGGAGCGAAACCCAGGGTCCACGACCAGTGTCAGCGGGTGTCACCACTGCTTCTTCCACTGTTGTGCGTGCAATAGAACCCCCTGTTGTGTGTGCAAGGCAATCCCCTGTCCATACTGCATGTAAAGATGCCCCCTCCTCTCAGTCTTCACT
Organism: Phyllobates terribilis; assembly: GCF_046119375.1. Classification (NCBI taxonomy): domain Eukaryota; kingdom Metazoa; phylum Chordata; class Amphibia; order Anura; family Dendrobatidae; genus Phyllobates; species Phyllobates terribilis. Next base: position 1,176,010 of record NW_027362928.1, on the reverse strand, counting down.
TGTTATGGCAGTTTCTCAAGAAACAGCATCAACGTCCACGTCCACGTCCCACCGCAGCGTTCAATTGTCCATATCCCAGACCTTTGAACGAAAGCGGAAATTCGCAGCTAACGCCCCACAGGCCACAGTCCTAAATTCGCACATTTCACGACTGCTTGCGTTGGAAATGCTGCCTTTTAGGCTGGTGGAGACGGAATCCTTCCGCAATCTTATGGCGGTGGCCGTCCCTCGGTACTCGGTCCCCAGCCGACGCTATTTTGCCCGGTGTGCCATCCCCGCACTACACAAGCACGTGTCCCAAAGCATCTGCCGTGCCCTCAACAACGCAGTTACTGGGAGAGTCCACCTGACAACGGACACGTGGACAAGTGCTTGTGGCCAGGGACGGTACATCTCTCTGACGGCACACTGGGTAAATATAGTGGAAGCCGGGACCCAGTCGGACCTTGGGACGGAACACATCCTCCCCACACCGAGGATTGCGGGCCCTATGTCAGTCAGAGTTGCCCCCACAGTGTACAGCTCCTGCGCATCCTCCTCCTCCTCCTCCTCATGTTCAGCCTCCCTCTCAGATAGCACCACATCAGTTACAAGCTGGAAGCATTGCAGTACTGCCTCCGCCAAGCGGCAACAGGCTGTGCTGAAACTCATAAGCTTAGGTGATAAACCTCACACTGCTTGTGAGTTGTGGACAGCTGTGAAAGAGCAGGCAGATCTGTGGCTGAGACCGCTGAACCTACATCCCGGCATGGTCGTGTGTGACAATGGCCGTAACCTGGTGGCGGCTCTGAGGCGAGGTGAGATCACACACGTACCATGCCTGGCTCATGTGCTTAACCTCGTGGTTCAGTGGTTTCTTAAATCGTACCCAGAGTTGCCAGATCTGCTCGTGAAAGTACGCCGCCTGTCAGCTCATTTTCGCAAGTCGGCTACAGCTTCCGCCGCCCTTGCTGTGTTGCAGCAGCGTTTGCAGCTTCCGGCACACCGACTGGTGTGTGATGTCCCCACACGTTGGAACTCTACCCTCCACATGTTGCAAAGGATTTGTGAGCAGAAGAGAGCAGTTGTGGAGTACAAGCTGCAACAAGGCCGTCGATATTCAGGTCAGACTCCACACATAAGACCTCAGGAGTGGACCTGGATGTTTGACATATGTACCATCCTCACAATCTTTGAGGAGGCCACCAAGATGGTGAGTGGCGATGACGCCATCATTAGTGTCAGCATCCCACTTGTCTGTCTTTTGCAACGCTCTCTGCAGAGAATTAAAGAGGAGGCATTGCAGCCAGAGTATGATGAGATGGATCAAGAAGCCGTAGCGGGCGATTACACACAGCCCAGCCTCATCTCATCCCAACGTGCATTGGGGGACAATGAGGGAGAGGAGGAGGAGGAGGAGGAAGAACAGGAGCTGCTTTCATGCGTTGTAGACGGTAGTACCTGTACATACCGTCGGTTCAGCGTGGGTGGCCTGAGGACAGGGGGGAGGAGGAAGAGGAGGAGGAGGAGGAGGAGAGCATGGTCAGTCGTCATCTTGGTGAGGACACAGAAATCTTGCCCGTTACCAGTCTGGCACTCATGGCTGACTTTATGTTACGCTGCCTTAACCGTGACCCTCGCGTTGTCAAAATGTTGGGTGACAGTCATTACTGGTTGGTGACACTTGTGGACCCCCGCTACAAGGAGAACTTTCAGTCTCTTATTCCTGTGGTGGAGAGGTCTACAAAAATGGGGCAGTATCAGAAGGCCCTTGCTGCAGAACTCTTAAAAAAATTCCCATCTGAACACGCTAGCGGCAGAGGTCACAGTTCGTAGCCCAACCAAGGCGTACAGGCGAGAGAGATGCAACTCCAATCCAGCAGAGGCAGGGGAACACTGTCAACGTTCTGGGACAGTTTTCTGACACCTGCCCAGCTTACAGGCCCTGAGGCGCGGGGTACTCTCACAAGGAGTGGAAAGTTTCAAAAGATGGTGAGGGAGTACCTTGCCGACCCTACCAGCGTCCTCCGTGATTCCTCTGTGCCTTTTAATTATTGGGTTTACAAGCTGGACACTTGGAATGAACTCGCTCTGTACGCCTTGGAGGTCCTGGCCTGCCCTGCCGCTAGCGTGTTATCGGAGAGTGTTTTTAGTGCCGCTGGGGGAATTATAACTGATAAGCGCACTCGCCTGTCAACTGACAATGCTGACAAGCTGACCCTTATCAAAATGAACAAGGGCTGGATTGGGCCAGACTTCTCATCACCACCAAATGACAGCAGAGTAACATAAAGTCAAATCCACTCTGTTATTTCGGGAGGTGTATTCATGTGCACCGCTTCACACCCACACATGGGTATACGCTTCCTCGTTTCGGCTGTTTTATCTTCTTCTCCTTATCCTCAGCCTCCACCACCACTATACCACCAGGGTGCCAGCATTGCAAGTTCCTCCGTCCTTATTTTTGGCAGCTTTTGCTTGCAAGGCATAAGCAAATACTATGGGACACCCACTCCCCAATAATGGGACTTATGTTTGTAATATGCTGTACTGCATGGCTCTTGTAAGGGGCATTGCAAGTTGCTCCGTCCTGTCCTAATTTTTGGCAGCTTTTGCTTGGAAAGCATAAGCAAATACTATGGGAGACCCACTCCCCAATAATGGGACTTATGTTTGTAATATACTGTACTGCATGTGACGCGCCCCCTGGGCCGTGTGTACACATGTGTGGGATACCCGGTGCCGGGTCTCTGGGGTCTGTAGTCTCCGTGGCGGTGACCCGGTCCCGTGGCTCAGGCTGGTCAAACCAGTGGCAATCTTTCTTAGGTTTTGAGGTTAATTGTCCGACTGCGCCACCCGTGGATTGCGGTCAGGGAGTACCACCGCTGTGAGGCAGACCGCTGAGGCTGGTGTTGTGTGCGCAGCAGAGAATGGGATAACTCCCCACGGGAGGAGTATAGCCTCAGGGCAGTGAGTGTGGATGATGGGGGTGATGGTGCACGAGCGCAGCAGGAACGACTCAGAGTCTTTGCAGTGCAGTTCAGGGTCTTTACTGATGATTATAAGGTAGACCCTCCCGGGAGTACTGGCTAGCATAAGAGGCTTGGTCAGTCTGTGAGCAAGCAGGAGTTCCCCTGGCCAGGTGGAGTTGTAGGCCTCCCCGTCTGTCTGCACTCTTCCTGGCTACCTTGCTGTAAGCGGGTAGAAGTACCCCACATCCCTGCGTGCACTGTGTAGTGCTCACCCGTATGGCTGGTGACTTGGGGCCTTCTGTTAGCCTCCGCTCCACGACGGCGGTGCTGGTCCCTTGCTTGTGACTGAGCCTCCGGGCTTCTATGGCCAGAGGACCTGAAATCCCCTGCCGGCTGGTTTCTGCTGCTGGATATATAAGTCCTCACAGCCTCGGACTCCTGTGTCCGGTTCCTATTGTCTTCTGCCAGGGCGAGCTCTGCTCAGCTTCCAGCCCCTGGTCTTTAGCTCCTAGCTCCTACAGAACTCCTTGCTGTTACTTTCCATTGCTCTCACTCTGACTCTGACTGTTCTCTGATTCACTCAACCCCGCCCCAGATCCAGTTTATAAGGGCAGAATTCTCCCCTCCCAGGACTGGGGCAGGAGGATGTTGCATGTTTAAGGGATCCTGACCAGGAAACCTCCCACTTGCTCTCCGACGTAATGTCTCTATTACTGTGGTGACCAGACCCCTGTGGTGCCACACATGGCTCTTGTAAGGGGCATTGCAGCTCCTCATAATTTTTGGAAAGCCTTCCATTCACTGCTTAGGCCAACAGTGCACAGGAGACCCAGTTGCTATAAATGGAAAAAAAGGTTTAGTTAACGCCCTCTGACCTCCATGTCATTTCCAAGGGGCATTGGAGTGCCTCGAAATTTTTGGTAGGTATTGCACTCACTGTATGCCCTATAACTGTGTAGCCGAACCGCTCCTTTTGTTACAGAAACATATCCTACAAGACATATCTGGTTGACTGGCCTGATATTGATGTGAATGGTCCCTGTTCCTCCTGCTCTTTCTCCTTTGCCACTACCTCATCCATCATTTATCACCTGAAACTTTGTTTTAATGGGAGTCATAGAACTTGGATAGTAGCAGGAAAACATCCAGCAATCTTCGGAGGAGGTAGGATATGCGCCAAAACGCTGACCACCTCAGGCCTAGCCGCTACTACATACATGCGCTTGCATTACAACAAAACAAAGCAGATGCTAACCTTGGCACTCTCAACTCCCCTGATGGAGAAGCCAGGGCCCACCGGAGGAGTCTGATAGTCCGGTGGGCTCGGCCAATGCTGCCCTAAAGCAGGCCAGGCTAAGAAAAGTGTGGGAAAGGTTACCGGGACAAATAGGGGTGGCTGGGGACCGAGTATGGACACCCGGCCACCACCTGGAGGCTGGGGAGCAAGCGGGGACACCCGGCCACCAGGCGGCTGGGGACTCAGTATGGATACCAGGCCGCCGACACAGCCATGGCGTGGTGGCCAGATTCCGCCTCCACATGCCTAAAAGGCCCAATTTAAAGTGCAAGCAAGCAAGCAGTATGGTATTGCAGCCTGGGGGTGGGTGGGTGGCAGGCTGCATACTTGCGCTTGCATTGCAAGGAATGGGAGAGGTACAATTGAACACTGCCCTGGGACAAGGACTTGAATGGGGATAGTTGCAAGTCTGCAACGACAGGTGCAAGGTGGGAGGCATCTTCGCATGTACCATGAACAGGGGTTTGGCATGCACACACTACAGCGGAATAGGCTCTCCTTCCCACTAAATGCACTGGGGAGGGCACGGGTAATGTTTTGGTATACGCGCTTAATCTTATGTATAAGGCACACCAGGACAAATAGGGGCGGCTGGGGACTGAGTATGGATACCTCGCTGCCGAAGCAGCCATGAGGTAGTGGCCAGCTTCGGCCTCCTCCAAACTAAAAGGCCCTATTTTAAGTGCAAGCTAGCAGTATGGAATTGCAGTCTGGGGGTGGGTGGGTGGCAGGCTGCACACTTACACTTGCATTAAAAGAAAACATAGCAGATGCTAACTTCTGTCATCATCATCATGCTCCTCACCTTGGCACTCTCAACTCCACCGATGGAGAAGTCAGGGCCCACCGGAGGAGTCTGGTTCTCTGGTGGGCTCGTCCAATGCTGCCTAAAGCAGGCCGGGCTAAGAAAAGTGTGTGGGGGGATGTTCCAAGGAGAAATAGGGGCGGCTGGGGACCGTTTATGGACACCCGGCTGCCCCCAGACGGCTGGGGACCGTGTGTGGACACCCGGCCGCGGGGCGGCTGGGGACCGAGTATGGACACCCGGCCGCCGGGCGGCTGGGGACTGAGTATGGATTCCAGGCCGCCAACACAGCCATGACGTGGTGGCCAGATTCCGCCTCCACATGCCTAAAAGGCCCAATTTCAAGTTCAAGCAAGCAAGCAGTATGGTATTGCAGCCTGGGGGTGGGTGGGTGGCAGGCTGCATACTTGCGCTTGTATTGCAAGGAATGGGGGAGGTACAATTGAACACTGCCCTGGGACTAGAACTTGCATGGGGATAGTTGCAAGTCTGCATCTTCTGATGCGGCAAGGATCACTTATGATGGGCACACTTCTAGACAGTGACCTGGGAGTCAGAGATGCTTCCAGGGGTCTTCCCCATGCTGTTCCCATGTCTTTTCAGCACTTTATGCATGTGTCACACAGCACATGGCCAGATAAGGTTGTAAAATGTTAAAATGACATTTCCCGGTGAATGCATTTGTCATAGTTGAAAGCAATACAAAAGTGTAAAAACGCATAAAAAATGCTACTTGTGAACATAGCCGAAGGTGTGGAGGAGTATTTTTGTTTTTGGTCATTTATTTTAACTTATACACAAGTCTTTTCCCTGGAAAGGATGTTCCTTAACGTTTCACTTTCGTTTTTGAACGTTTTATTGTGAGCCCGTAAAAGTGGCTTAATACCTCTGACCACGTTGTTGACAGCAGTGACCTGGGGGTCAGAAATGCTTCCTGGGGCAATCCCCATGCTGTTCCCATGTCATTTGAGCACTGTCACTATCGTTTTGGGCACTTGTTAGGCTTTTAAAAGACTGCCGGGGGTGCCACCGCAAAAATGCTCGAGTCTCCCATAGACTAACATTGGGCTCGTTGCTCGGGTCGAGCACCCGAGTATCACGGCGAACTCGGCCCGAGCTTCGAGCACCCGAGCATTTTAGTGCTCGCTCAACACTACTCAGCAGTAATAACATGCTGATTGTGATGTCATGAAGATGACTTGAATTTCCACCAATCAGAGATCAGCATGTTTCAGGTAACCCAGATAGAACAGTACATGAAACATGAGTCACGGCCACTGTGAGGTCATAATGCTGATTAGAATTTCCACCAGTCAGAAAACAGAACCGCCCAGAAGAACCACCAAGGAGGTATGAGTCATCGCCACTGTGAGGTCATAATGCTGACCAATCAGAGAGCAGCCACACCCAGATTTTCCACCAATCAGAGATCAGCAGTGGGTATAAATAGCCGCTGCCGCCTGCCCGGCTTAGCCTTGCACTGGTTGGGTCTCTCTTTTTTTCTCTCTCTTGGTATCTCCCGGTATCTCTCCCTCCCCTCTCTCTTCTTTCTCACTCTTTGACCCAACGGCCCTCTTAAGGGCTACCCCAAATGTGTAAAAGATAGAACCAATATTTGTGTTGTTTGTCTGTTTTATGAGCCTGTGATTAACCCCTTCCCACTCTTTGCTATATATATATATTATATACGTAGTATGTGCAGGTGGGCCTTAAAGGGAATTTAAAGGACAAACATATTGATGGCCTATCCCCTGGTTAGCTCATTAATATCAGATTTGTGGGGGTCCGACACGTGGCACCTCAACTACTCAGTTGTTTGAAACTCTGGCAGAGGTCAGATGTAAACATTGTTGTGGAGCTGAACATCACAGCTCTGGTCACTGTGTAGTGGCTGCTACCTGGTGCTGCAGATCAGCTCCTATTACATGAATATTAGCTGACTTGCAGGACCCACAGTACAGTGAATGGAGCAGTGATGTTCAGATCTTCAAACTATTTACATCTGAGCGTCGCAAACAAGTGATGGGTAGAGCCAGTGCCGCGTGTCGGAGCCCACCGTTCTGATATTGATAACCCATCCCCAGGATGGCAGCTCAGTAGATACCATACCAGGATGGGGGACATTATGCCAGAATGGATACATTATACCAGAATGGGGACATTATATCAGAATTAGGTCATTATGCCAGAATGTGAGACACTGTAACAGAATGGAGTACATTGTACCAGGATGGGGGACATTAAACCAGGGCGAGGGACATTAAACAGTATAATGGTCATTAAACCAGGATGGGGGGCATTATACCAGGATGGGGACATTATACCAGAATGGGGACACTATACTAGTATGGGGACATTTTACCAAGATGAAGGACACTATATCAGAATGGGGACAATATATCAGAATGGGGACAATATACCAGGAAGGGGGACATTAAATCAGAATGGGGACATTATATCAGAATGGGGAAATTATACCAGAATTGGGGACATTATACTAGAATAAGGGACACTATACCAGAATGGGGTACACCATACCCAGATGGGTGACACTATATCAGAATGGGAACATTATATCACAATGATGATGTTATACCAGGATGGGGGACATTATATCACAATGATGATATTATACCAGTATAAGGGATATTATAGCAGCATGGGGGACATTATGCCAGAACTGGAGATACTATACCAGGATGTGGGGCATTATACCAGCTTTGGGGACATTATAGCAGAATTGGGAGCATTACACCATCATGGGGGATATTATACCAGATTAGAGATATTATACCAAAAGGGGGACATTATATCAGAATGGATACACTATTCCAGGATGGGGACATTAAACCAGAATGAAGGAAATGATGCCAGAATGAGGACATTACCAGACAGGGGCACAGGTGGGGGAAAATGTTATAGCATAAGGCCCAGCATGTGGGAGATTATTACAAGAAGGAGCCAGGATGGGGGACATTACTACATAGGGAGAGAACACATATATCTTTATAGGATCCAGAACACTACAAGGGCCCATACATCTGACCAACATGCAGGTGGGGGCCTATCAGACTCTCGTTACTCCACTGGGTGGGACCATATCATTTCCAGGACTCCTTGTTCTTTACATTGAAGATAATTCTTAATGACATTGGCTGTACGTTTGGGGTTGTTGTTCTGCTGAAGAAAACATTTGGATCCAATCAGACACCTCCCTGATGATATTGCATGATGGATAAGTATCTGCCTCTATATCTCAGCATTGAGGGAACCAATAATTCTAACCCAATTCCCACTTCCATTTGCTGAAATGCAGCCCCAAACTTACAGGACCCTCCACCGTGCTTATGCATCACTATTGCCCACAGACACTCATTATTGTACTGCTCTCCAGCCCTTCAGTGAACAAAATATCTTCTGTATTAACAACATTTTTCATATTTTGACTCAACCGTCCAGAGCACATCCTGCCAATTTTCTACACCCTGGTTCCTCTGTTTTAATGCATAGTTGAGTCACTTGGCCTTGTTTTGATGTGGAAGATATGGCTTTTTCGCCACAAATCTGCTATGAAGACCACTTCTGGCCAGTCTTCACTGAACAGTAGATGAGTGAAGCTGAGTCCCACTGGTTGCTGCCAGTTCTGAGCTGATGGCACTGCTGGACATCTTCCGCATTTGAAGGAAAGTAACCATAATGTGTCATACATCTGCTGCACTAAGTTTCCTTGGCCGACCACTGCATCTACTGACCCCAACGTTGCACATTTTCTTGCTTCTTCATAAGTGCTTGAATGACACATCTTGAACCCTCAATCTGCTTTGAAATTTGTGCCTTAGAGACCTTGCTGATGTAGTATAACTTCCTTGTGTATTCTTGCTCAGTCTTGCCATGGTGTATGACCAGACACCTGACTGTATTATTACAAAATCCCTGACTTTGCGCAGGTGTACCTGGAATAATTGATGCTGTTTTAAAGTGAAAAGTTGGTCACACCAAATATTAATTGGATCTAGATTTTTCGTTTGTTCATTCACTTTGTATCACTTTGTGTTTTGTTAATTGATTAAATAAATCATTAACATTTCTATTTTTGAAGCGTTCTTACTTTACAGCATTTTTTCTACACCTTTCTAAAAATTATTTTTATGTGATTGTGTCTTTTATTTGCTCATTAATAGTGTTGAGCGATACCTTCCGATATCAAGAAATATCGTATCAGATTGGATCGGACTGATACCCAAAAAGTATCGGATATCGCCTATTCCGATACCGGAAACCAATGCAAGTCAATGGGACAGAAATATCGGAATGAAAATAAACCCTTTCTTTCCTTGCAGGTTAATTCTACATGAAGTAAAACAACTAAGAATAATGTAGAATGTATTGCGCGAAAAGCCGGCAATTCAGCAGCGGCATACACCGGTACCCGACAATTTACAACAGAAAGAATAGAGCTTCACACATAGATTAGATAGATAGAAACATGTCAGTCAAATATATATGAAGTACTGTGACAGTGTTGCTTACTGTACTTGTCATTTAGTGTAAAGGATTTATTAAAAAAAATAATAGTGTTTTCATGCACTGTCTCTTTAAAAAAGCCGGCAGGCAATTCAGCAGCGGTACCCGACAATTTAGAATAGAAGGAATAGAGAATCATACATAGATTAGATAGATAGAAACATGTCAGTCACATATATATGAAGTACAGTGACAGTGTTGATTACTGTACTTGTCATTTAGTGTTAAAATAAAGGATTTATTTTAAAAAAAATTGGCGTGGGGTTCCCCGTAATTTTAGGCTCTAGCGGAGGTTAAGCAGACGGCTGGGGCAGATGTTTAAAGCCTGGGAAGGGGGTAATACCCACGGAGCTTCCCAGGCTACTAATATCAGCCCCCAGCTGAATACCTAGTCTTTACTAGCTATTAAAATGGGGGACCCCCCAAAAAAATGACATGGGGTCCCCCCTAATTTAATAGCTAGCAAAGGCTAGGCAGACAGCTGGGGGCTGATATTAATAGCCCAGGAAGGGTGCCATGAATATTGGCCCCCTCCCAGGCTAGAAACACCAGCCGTCAGCCACCCCAGAAATGGCGCATCCATAGGATGCGCCAATTCTGGCATTTAGCCTCGCTCTTCCCACTGCCCTGTAGCGGTAGCAGTGGGGTAATAGGGTTGGGGTTGATGTCAGCTTATAATGCCAGCTGACATCAAACCCAGGTTAGTAATGGAGAGGCGTCTATAAGACACCCCCATTACTAACCCCATAGTCAAAGTTAAAAAAAAACACAAACACCCAGAATAAAGTCCTTTAATTGAAATAAACACACAATTCTTTATTGTTCTAAATTAAACTCTACTTACCATCACGCCCATTCCAGCTGAAGCCAACGATCTCCTGCAATAAAAGAAAAATAATAAAGCAACATCATCCTTACCTTTCCATGGTTCCCACGACAGCTTCAGCTCTGCTACATCGAGATGACAGGCTGGACCGCAGCAGAGCGCTACCATCCAGCCTGTCATCCCGCGGACACTGAGAAGCGCAGGCTTGCTTGCGCTCCTCAGTGTCTCGCTGTGACGGCATAAAGATGAGCCGAGGTCATGTCCAATGAACTCAGCTCACCTCATGCACGTCACTGACAGCGTGGGAAAATTCTCCTGCACTCAGCACTTAGAATTCTCCCACGCTGTCAGTGACGTGCATGAGGTGAGCCGAGTTCATTGGACATGACCTCGGCTCATCTTTATGCCGTCACAGCGAGACACTGAGGAGCGCAAGCAAGCCTGCACTTCTCAGTGTCCGCGGGATGACAGGCTGGATGGCAGCGTTCTGCTGCGGTCCAGCCTGTCATCTCGATGTAGCAGAGCTGAAGCTGTCGTGGGAACCATGGAACTGTAATGATGAGTTTGCTTTATTATTTTTCTTTTATTGCAGGAGATCGTTGGCTTCAGCTGGAATGGGCGTGATGGTAAGTATGGTTTAATTTAGAACAATAAAGAATTGTGTGTTTATTTCAATTAAAGGACTTTTTTCTGGGTGTTGTGTTTTTTTTAAATACTTTACTAGAAATTCATGGTGGTCATGTCTAATATTGGCGTGACCCCATGAATTTCAGGCTTAGGGCCAGCTGATAATGCCAAGCTGGCCCTAACCCCTTTATTACCCAGTGAGCCACCGCACCAGGGCCCTGGATGAGTTGGGTACAGCGCCAGAAGATGGCACTTCTATGAACGCGCCATTTTCCGGGGTGGCTGCGGACTGCAATTTGCAGCGGGGGTGGCCCAGAAAGCTTGGGCCTCCCAGCGCTGCGGATTCCAGCCCCCAGCTGCCTAGTTGTACCTGGCTGGATACAAAAACAGGGCGAAGCCCCACGTCAATTTTTTTTTAATTATTTCATGAAATAATTAAAAAAAAAAGGGCTTCCCTATATTGTTGTGTCCGGCCAGGTACAAATAGGCAGCTGGTGGTTGGGGGCAGCCCGTTCCTGCCTGCTGTACCTGGCTGGACACAAATATAGGGCGAAGCCCCACATCAATTTTTTTTTAATTATTTCATGAAATAATTAAAAAAAAAAGGGCTTCCCTATATTGTTGTGTCCGGCCAGGTACAAATAGGCAGCTGGTGGTTGGGGGCAGCCCGTTCCTGCCTGCTGTACCTGGCTGGACACAAATATAGTGCGAAGCCCCACGTCAATTTTTTTTTAATTATTTCATGAAATAATTTAAAAAAAAGGGCTTCCCTATATTGTTGTGTCCAGCCAGGTACAAATAGGCAGCTGGGAGTTGGGGGCAGCCCGTCCCTGGATGCTGTACCTGGCTGGCATACAAAAATATGGCAAAGCCCACGTCAGAATTTTTGGGAAAAATTAATAAAAAAATAAATATTAATTTAGGGACTGCATCTTTATTAACCCCTCAAGTGTCATTTAGTGTTAAAATAAAGGATTTATTAAAAATAAAATTGGCGTGGGATCCCCCATAATTTTAGTCTCTAGCGGAGGTTAAGCAGACGGCTGGGGCAGATGTTTGAAGCCTGGGAAGGGGGTAATACCCACGGAGCTTCCCAGGCTACTAATATCAGCCCCCAGCTGAATACCTAGCCTTTACTAGCTATTAAAATGGGAGACCCCCCAAAAAAATGATGTGGGGTCCCCCCTATTTTAATAGCTAGCAAAGGCTAGGCAGACAGCTGGGGGCCGATATTAATAGCCCAGGAAGGGTGCCATGAATATTGGCCCCCTCCCAGGCTAGAAACACCAGCCGTCAGCCACCCCAGAAATGGCGCATCCATAGGATGCGCCAATTCTGGCACTTGGCCTCGCTCTTCCACGCTGCCCTGGTGCGGTGGCAGGGGGTAATAGTGGTGGGGTTCATGTCAGCGCCAGCTGCCATGAAGCCCAGGTTAGTAATGATGGGCATCTATAAGACACCCCCATTACTAACCTACAAAGTGTTAAAAATAAAAAACACACACTACACCCAGAAAAAAAATTATTTATTTGAAATAAAACACACCATTTTATTTAATTCTTAGTTTACTAAAAAAAAAAATAGTTACCTGTCCACGTTCCTGCGCTGATCTCCCATGCACAGCTGTCACATCTGGAGATGGTGACAGCTGTGCATGGCTGCTGTAAGCTCACACTGCCGGGAACACGTCCGCTCCCGGCAGCGGGAGCCCCTGACTGAGGTCACCGGAGTGCATTCAGTCAGCGCAGCTCCGGTGACCTCCTTTACGGCACTGCTGTACCGTGGGAATTTCTCACGGTACAGCGGGGCCGTAAAGCAGCTAACCGGAGCAGCGCTGCCTGAACTCCGGCGAACCCGCTTATGCAATGACGGGGCTGCTTTACGGCCCCATCATTCTAGCGGTGGCAGCGGTTCAGAGCGGTCACATTCTATGTGGCTGCTATAAACTGGAGATCTTCGTGGGACACTCGTGGACTACTACGGAGGGGTAAGGATAAGGTTGTGGTTTATTATTTTAAATTTTATTACAGGAGATCGATGGCTTCGGGGAATTAGGTGTCTAAGTGAGTATAGGTGTAGTTTTTTATTTTTTACTTTATTTTAGGTGGCGATCGGCGGGGACAGGTAATGTATGAACTAATTTATTGTAGGCAAGCACTGGCCACCAATGAAATGTATTTAAAATTTATTGGGGACTAAAAACAAAAAAAAAATAAAACATGTATAGGGCCAAAATAACATATGGGGTAGTTTAAATAGCAGGATCAGGCTGATGGGAACTACTGCTCCCTTCAAGCTGATCCTGCTGGCACAAGTGGACGGGGGACAGACATAGGCCGATGGGAGTAGTAGTGTCACATCGGCCTATGTTTGCCTGCACGCACACACCCACAGACATCGCACAGACACCGCGCACACCCGCACATATCGCACAGACACCCCGCACACATCGCACACACACCGCACACACATCACGCACACCCGCACATATCGCACAGACACCCCGCACACACCCGGAGACATCGCACACACACCGCACACACATCACGCACACCCGCACATATCGCACAGACACCGCGCACACACCCGCACAGACACCCCGCACACACCCGGAGACATCGCACACACACCGCACACACATCACGCACACCCGCACACATCGCACAGACACCCACACACACCAATCATGACCGGTCTGGGAGGTGAGGCTGACCTGTGCGGCCGTGGGAAAGTTCATGTGAGTTCATGCAATGCAGTCAAGCATGAACTCACATGAACCCTCTGAGGGCACCGCGGCGACTTCAAATGAACAGCTGATCAGCATCACCTGATACCTCAGCTGTTCATTTGAAATAACTGGCGGGAAAGCGCAGCACAGAACGGGAAAGCCGGCGGTGAAGTCTTTTCACTGCCGGCTTCCCCGCCCGGGTCCTTCGCTCCCCGCTCCTTGGTGCTGCGCTCCCCGCCCGGTCCTAACTTACGATCGGGATGGGAGGTGGCGAGGGGAGCGGAGGATCGGGGTGGGAGGCTGCGAGGAAGCGAGTGTGGGGTTGTGTGATTGTTTAAAAGCCGGCGGCTTTTTACCGCCCGCCGGCTTTTAAACAATCAGGAGAATTCTCTCACGCTAGGATGGCATTCTGATGACAGAATGGATCGCAGCTGAGCGCTGCCATCCAGCTTGTCATCCTTCAGAGACACTGCAGAGCGCAGGCATTATGGGAACTTCCGATTCCGGTATTCGATATTCTAAAAGTATCGGAATTAAGTATCAGAATTCCGATACCGCGAATATCGGCCGATACCCGATATTACAGTATCGGAATGCTCAACACTAGTCATTAATAATCTGATATATCTTTTGGTATTTTGTGTATAGTTGTTATTTTGCTGTTGGGGTAAATTGTAGGATATTGATTTCAGAGTGGTTTCCTGATCCTTTGATTGTAGGAATGAGTGGTATATATGTGCTAATAAATTAGGACAAAACATAGGAAATTTAGGAAAAAACTGAACATCTCAGCAGTAATAACATGCTGATTGTGATGTCATGATGATGACTTGAATTTCCACCAATCAGAGATCAGCATGTTTCAGGTCACCCAGATAGAACAGTCCATGAAACATGAGTCACGGCCACTGTGAGGTCATAATGCTGATTAGAATTTCCACCAGTCAGAAAACAGAACCGCCCAGAAGAACCACCCAGGAGGTATGAGTCATCGCCACTGTGAGGTCATAATGCTGAGCAATCACAGAGCAGCCACACCCAGATTTTCCACCAATCAGAGATCAGCAGTGGGTATAAATAGCCGCTGCCGCCTGCCCGGGTTAGCCTTGCACTGGTTGGGTCTCTCTTTTTTTCTCTCTCTCTTGGTATCTCCCGGTATCTCTCCCTCCCCTCTCTCTTCTCTCTCTCTCTCTTTGACCTAACGGCCCTCTTAAGGGCTCCCCCAAATGTGTAAAGATAGAACCAATATTCGTGTTGTTTGTCTGTTTTATGAGCCTGTGATTAACCCCTTCCCACTCTTTGCCATATATATATTATATACATAGTATGTGCAGGTGGGCCTTAAAGGGAATTTCCAGGACAAACATATTGATGGCCTATCCCCTGGTTAGCTCATTAACCGGTTCAGGACCGCCCACTGTACATAAACGTCGGCGCTGCCTGGGCTCTGTGCAGCGCCGACGTTTAAAAACGGTGGGTGGTCCCGCAGCGCTCAGGACCCCCAGGGTCCTGCTAGCGCTGCGGTACCGGTTCAGAGCGATAGCTCTGACATGTGGCATCATGGGGACCTGATTGGATCAGGTCCCCATGATGTTAACCTGTACCTATCTTCTAGATGCCGCGATCCATAGCGATCGCGGCATTTAAAAGATAGGGACAGCCGGTGGTCGGCGATCGGGACCCCCCACATACCTGTCAGCGGCGGGAATCCCGGTGCTGTGACCTCTGACATCATCGAGACCTGATTGGCTCAGGTCTCGATGATGTCAGCGTCACACCAGCCAATCAGAGAGATCACCAGGGAAGTTTGTTTTAGCAACAAACTTTCCCGGGCGATCTGCCTGATAAATGCAGTTTCTCCTCCGATCTCAGTGAGAGAGCAGAGGAGAAACAGTGTGACAAGAGCTGTCAGCCTTGCCACTGTGAAAGTAAAAAAAATAAAAAAGAAAAAAGAAAGTAAGAGTTAGGGTTAGTGAGTCTGTCAGATCAGTCAGTCCTGTCAGATCAGTCCAGTCAGATCTGTCAGTCAGTCAGTCCTGTCAGATCAGTCCAGTCAGATCTGTCAGTCCTGTCAGATCTGTCAGTCAGATCTGTCAGTCCTGTCAGATCTGTCAGTCAGTCAGTCCTGTCAGATCTGTCAGTCAGTCCTGTCAGATCTGTCAGTCAGTCAGTCCTGTCAGATCTGTCAGTCAGTCCTGTCAGATCTGTCAGTCAGTCAGTCCTGTCAGATCTGTCAGTCAGTCAGTCCTGTCAGATCTGTCAGTCAGTCAGTCCTGTCAGATCTGTCAGTCAGTCAGTCCTGTCAGATCTGTCAGTCCTGTCAGATCAGTCCAGTCAGTCAGTCCTGTCAGATCTGTCAGTCAGTCAGATCTGTCAGTCAGTCAGTCCTGTCAGATCTGTCAGTCCTGTCAGATCTGTCAGTCAGTCAGTCCTGTCAGATCTGTCAGTAAGTCAGTCCTGTCAGATCAGTCAGTCAGTCCTGTCACATCAGTCAGTCAGTCCTGTCAGATCAGTCCGGTCAGTCCAGTCCGGTCCCGTCCTTTTAGTCCGGTCCGTTCAGTCCAGTCAAAAAATATAAAAATAAAATGGCCCGTCAGACTTATACCGCAGAGGAGGTGTATGCCCTGCTGTGCTCTGACACTGATGACAGCGCAATCTCAGATGGAGATATGGATTTTGAGGGCTTTAGTAGCGGCGACACTGAGAGCCCAGAAATGAGCAGTGATTCTGTTCCATCCTCAAGCCCAAGGACCAGTACAACAATAGGGGCAAATAGCGCTACTGGAGAAACGTCTCCAAATCAGGGAACACTGCCCAGTACAAGCGCTGTCCCTGCTACTAGTGAATTGGCGCACGCCAGTGTACAAGGGGCTTTGCCACATGATATAGCATTTCCCAGATGGGAGGCTTCAGATTCGGCTGCTCCATTCAGCCCTGATTTCAACGCCATTCCTGGTATAAATGTGGAGGTGGAAGATTTTGGACCAATTCATTTTTTTAATTTGTTTTTTACAGACAGCTTGCTAGAGCATATTGTCGTGCAAACAAATTTATACGCGTCCCAATTCATAAGCCAGAATCCCCGATCTTACTATGCTAGGGCAAATTTATGGACACCAACTAATGTCCCGGAAATAAAAAAATTTTTAGGACTTACATTTGCCATGGGGCTTGTTAAAAAACCGAGCATTCGATCTTACTGGTCCAACCACCCTGTTCAAGCCACCCCTATGTTTTCAGTCATTCTGCCTAGGACCCGTTATGAAATGCTCATGCGGTTTTGGCATTTTAACGACAATAGTCAATGCCTGCCCAGAAATGCCCCAGAACATGACAGGTTATATAAAATTAGACCCATCATTGAAAATTTGTCAGAAAAATTCTTAAGCCTCTACACCCCAACACAAAATATTTCTATAGACGAGTCCCTTGTAAAATTCAAAGGAAGACTGCACCTCAAGCAATTTATCCCATCTAAAAGGGCAAGGTTTGGAATAAAGCTCTATAAAATGTGCGAAAGTTCAACCGGATACACATCCGCTTTTCGCATATATGAGGGGAAAGATAGCCAACTAAACCCACCAGGATGCCCTACTTATCTGGGGACATCTGGAAAAATTGTTTGGGAGCTGATAAGTCCATTTTTTCAAAAAGGCTACAATCTATATGTGGACAATTATTACACCAGCATACCCCTATTTAAAAGTCTGGTTGAACACAACATCGGGGCTTGTGGGACCATCCGTAAAAACCGTCAGGGCTTTCCACAACCATTGGTCAACCAAAAGTTTCAAAAGGGGCAGTCAGGGGCTGTACGCAACGGAGAGCTGCTTGCCCTGAAATATAGGGATAAGAAGGATATTTTTGTCCTCAGCTCGATCCACACAGATGCCACAAGGGCCACTGTAGAACTAGGATCCACCACTCCGAAGCAAAAACCTGTGTCAGTCATTGACTACAACAAACACAAGGGGGGTGTGGACCTTGCAGACCAGGTTCTACAGCCATACCAGGTATCAAGAAAGTCCTATGCCTGGTATAAAAAGTTGGTTATTTATTTGTTTCAGGTGGCCACATACAATTCTTTTGTGTTGTACAAAAAAGCAGGAAATTCAGATCCTTTTCTTGATTATCAAGAAAAGGTAATTGAAAATCTTGTCTTTCAAAGTGTTAGCCCCGCTCATCCATTAGAATCTGAGGATGTGAAAAGACTCACTGAGCGACATTTTATTGCACTTATTCCAGCAACGGAAACAAGAAGGAACCCCCAGAAAAGATGTCGTGTATGTACTAAGAGAGGAATGAGGCGTGATACCCGCTACTATTGCCCACAATGCCCATCATTGCCAGCCTTATGCGTCACTGACTGCTTTAAAATCTACAACACAGAACCACGTTTTTAAAATGTAAAAATGTATCCCAATTTGTCATTCAAACATTTGGTTCATTTAGTGAATGACACATTCGAGTAGAGCTCACTTAATTTCCAGGGGGGGTTCTCCAGAATCTAAACCTTCCATTGTGTGCTTGTTTCTGGAAATCATCCATTGAGTTAAAATGGTCACTAAACCCAAAGATGAATTCCCAGAGGGGTTTCATTTCCAAAATGGGGTCACTTCAGGGGGGATTCTTTAGCTCTGGTACTCTGAAAAGTGCCAGAACAGCATAATCCCCCCTGAAGTGACCCCATTATAGAAATGACACCTCTGTGGGAATTCATCTATGGGTTTAGTGACCATTTACCTATCTACTTATTTTCCCACCACTAGATTAATTTATACAGAGGAGTAGATTGTAAAATTCGGTCACTTGTTGTGGGTTTCCTCTGTTTAGGCACCTCAGGGGCTCTCCAAATGCAACATGGCGTCCGCTATCCATTCCAGTCAAATTTCCATTCCAAA
This sequence comes from Phyllobates terribilis, assembly GCF_046119375.1. Classification (NCBI taxonomy): domain Eukaryota; kingdom Metazoa; phylum Chordata; class Amphibia; order Anura; family Dendrobatidae; genus Phyllobates; species Phyllobates terribilis. The sequence goes on along the minus strand of NW_027362928.1, from coordinate 1,157,351 downwards.
AGTCAAATGGCGCTCCTTACCTTCCAAGCCATGCCGTGCGCCCAAACAGTGGCTTTGCACCACATATGGGGTATCAGCGTGCTCAGGAGAAATTGCACAACACATTTTGGGGTCCATTTTTTCTGGCTGCCCTTGTGAAAATTAAAAATTTGAGGCTAAAGTAGCAGTTTTGTGTTAAAAATGTGTTTTTTTATTTTCACACTTCAACATTATAAAATTCTGTGAAGCCCCTGGGGGTTCAAGGTGCTCACCACACATCTAGATAAGTTCCTTGAGGGGTCTAGTTTCCAAAATGGGGTCACTTGTTGGGGGTTTCCTCTGTTTAGGCACCTCAGGGGCTCTCCAAATGCAACATGGCGTCCGCTATCCATTCCAGTCAAATTTCCATTCCAAAAGTCAAATGGCGCTCCTTACCTTCCAAGCCATGCCGTGCGCCCAAACAGTGGCTTTGCACCACATATGGGGTATCAGCGTGCTCAGGAGAAATTGCACAACACATTTTGGGGTCCATTTTTTCTGGCTGCCCTTGTGAAAATTAAAAATTTGAGGCTAAAGTAGCAGTTTTGTGTTAAAAATGTGTTTTTTTATTTTCACACTTCAACATTATAAAATTCTGTGAAGCCCCTGGGGGTTCAAGGTGCTCACCACACATCTAGATAAGTTCCTTGAGGGGTCTAGTTTCCAAAATGGGGTCACTTGTTGTGGGTTTCCTCTGTTTAGGCACCTCAGGGGCTCTCCAAATGCAACATGGCGTCCGCTATCCATTCCAGTCAAATTTTCATTCCAAAAGTCAAATGGCGCTCCTTACCTTCCAAGCCATGCCGTGCGCCCAAACAGTGACTTTGCACCACATATGGGGTATCAGCGTGCTCAGGAGAAATTGCACAACACATTTTGGGGTCCATTTTTTCTGGCTGCCCTTGTGAAAATTAAAAATTTGAGGCTAAAGTAGCAGTTTTGTGTTAAAAATGTGTTTTTTTATTTTCACACTTCAACATTATAAAATTCTGTGAAGCCCCTGGGGGTTCAAGGTGCTCACCACACATCTAGATAAGTTCCTTGAGGGGTCTAGTTTCCAAAATGGGGTCACTTGTTGGGGGTTTCCTCTGTTTAGGCACCTCAGGGGCTCTCCAAATGCAACATGGCGTCCGCTATCCATTCCAGTCAAATTTCCATTCCAAAAGTCAAATGGCGCTCCTTACCTTCCAAGCCATGCCGTGCGCCCAAACAGTGGCTTTGCACCACATATGGGGTATCAGCGTGCTCAGGAGAAATTGCACAACACATTTTGGGGTCCATTTTTTCTGGCTGCCTTGTGAAAATTAAAAATTTGAGGCTAAAGTAGCAGTTTTGTGTTAAAAATGTGTTTTTTTATTTTCACACTTCAACATTATAAAATTCTGTGAAGCCCCTGGGGGTTCAAGGTGCTCAGCACACATCTAGATAAGTTCCTTGAGGGGTCTAGTTTCCAAAATGGGGTCACTTGTTGTGGGTTTCCTCTGTTTAGGCACCTCAGGGGCTCTCCAAATGCAACATGGCGTCCGCTATCCATTCCAGTCAAATTTCCATTCCAAAAGTCAAATGGCGCTCCTTACCTTCCAAGGCATGCCGTGCGCCCAAACAGTGGCTTTGCACCACATATGGGGTATCAGCGTGCTCAGGAGAAATTGCACAACACATTTTGGGGTCCATTTTTTCTGGCTGCCCTTGTGAAAATTAAAAATTTGAGGCTAAAGTAGCAGTTTTGTGTTAAAAATGTGTTTTTTTATTTTCACACTTCAACATTATAAAATTCTGTGAAGCCCCTGGGGGTTCAAGGTGCTCACCACACATCTAGATAAGTTCCTTGAGGGGTCTAGTTTCCAAAATGGGGTCACTTGTTGGGGGTTTCCTCTGTTTAGACACCTCTGGGGCTCTCCAAATGCAACATGGCGTCCGCTATCCATTCCAGTCAAATTTCCATTCCAAAAGTCAAATGGCGCTCCTTACCTTCCAAGCCATGCTGTGCACCCAAACAGTGGCTTTGCACCACATATGGGGTATCAGCGTGCTCAGGAGAAATTACACAACACATTTTGGGGTCCATTTTTTCTGGCTGCCCTTGTGAAAATTAAAAATTTGAGGTTAAAGTAGCAGTTTTGTGAAAAAAAGTTAAATGTTCATTGTTTTATTCCACATTCCAAAAATTCCTGTGAAGCACCTGAAGGGTTAATAAACTTCTTGAATGTGGTTTTGAGCACCTTGAGGGGTGCAGTTTTTAGAATGGTATCACTTTTGGGTATTTTCTGTCATAAAGGCTCCTCAAAGTCACTTCAAATAAGATGTGGTCCCTAAAAAAAATGTTTTTGTAAATTTTGTTGTAAAAATGAGAAATCGCTGGTCAACTTTTAACCCTTATAGCTTCCTAACAAAAAAAAATTTTGGTTCCAAAATTGTGCTGATGTGAAGTAGACATGTGGGCAATGTTATTTATTAACTATTTTGTGTGATATATCTCTCTGATTAAAGGGCATGAATATTCAAAGTTTGAAAATTGCTAAATTTTCAAAATTTTCGCCAAATTTCCGATTTTTTCACAATCAAACGCAAGTGATATCAAAGAAATTTTACCACTATCATGAAGTACAATATGTCACAAAAAAACAATCTCAGAATCAGGGGGATCCGTTGAAGCGTTCCAGAGTAATTACCTCATAAAGTGACAGTGGTCAGAATTGAAAAAATTGGCCCGGTCACGAAGGCAAAAACAGGCTCTGGCGCGAAGTGGTTAATATCAGATTTGTGGGGGTCCGGCACGTGGCACCTCAACTACTCAGTTGTTTGAAACTCTGGCAGAGGTCAGATGTAAACATTGTTGAGGAGCTGAACATCACAGCTCTGGTCATTGTGTAGTGGCTGCTACCTGGTGCTGCAGATCAGCTCCTATTACATGAATATTAGCTGACTTGCAGGACCCACAGTACAGTGAATGGAGCAGTGATGTTCAGATCTTCATACTATTTACATCTGAGCGTTGCAAACAAGTGATGGGTAGAGCCAGTGCCGCGTGTCGGAGCCCACCGATCTGATATTGATAACCCACCCCCAGGATAAATCATCATTATTATACTACTGGAAACTCCATTAATGGATTGTCTGGGATTAATAACTCGAGCCCCTTCTTTAAGAAAAAACAGTCCCTAACTGGTCACAGGATAAATGTGAGATTTCAAGTCACCCATTTACTGCAATGTAGCTGGCAATGCCACCCAGCGGATCTAAGCAAGTCCCGGGGCCTCAACAATATACAGTCAGTGCCCGAGTATAGGATGGAAGATTAAAAAAAAATCTTCAAAAATGTATTTAGTGTGAGGCATACATCAAAAATACAGGCAATGCTTTTCCTGACAACACTGAGTTTTATAATGTGGAAAAAAACATTTAAAAAAACACTGTGTGAACATAACCCTAACTGCATTGTGACTGTGTATATACATATATAAGCTGCCCCTCCCCCACCATGTGAGCATTCTCAGCGTGTACTGACCAATTCTGTCCACCAGGTGGCAACAGCAGGAAATTACAGCGATGAGACAAGCACTGCATGACATCCCCGCCCTAATCTGCCCTATATCAGACACGACCCCTACCAACGCCCCGCCTCCGCTGCCATGACAACCGAATTATTTAATGGCAGAAAGAGAGACCTTATATGAGCAGAGAAGTAGCGGCCGGAGCGCGGGGTCCGCACAGGTGAGCGCCCCCTATAACACAGTGTATGTACTGCACGTCAGCTCTATGGCAGACTGTCACCTGTGCTGGATCCAGGACGTGTTATACTTATATCTGTGCAGAGACACAGAGGACGCAGCGGGGTCTGTAGCTATATATGTGTGTGTGTGTGTATATATACAGTATATATATATGTGTGTGTATATACAGTATATATATGTGTGTGTGTGTGTGTGTATATACAGTATATATATGTGTGTGTGTATATATATACAGTATATATGTGTGTGTATATATACAGTATATATATATGTGTGTGTGTGTATATATACAGTATATATATGTGTGTGTGCGTGTATATACAGTATATATATATATGTGTGTGTGTATATATACAGTATATATATATATATGTGTGTGTGTATATATGTATACTGTATATGTGTGTGTGTATATATGTATACTGTATATGTGTGTGTGTATTTATACAGTATATGTGTGTGTGTGTATATATACAGTATATATATGTGTGTGTGTATATATACAGTATATATATATATATGTGTGTGTATATACAGTATATATATATATGTGTGTGTATATACAGTATATATATATGTGTGTGTGTATATATACAGTATATATATATATGTGTGTGTGTGTATATATGTATACTGTATATGTGTGTGTGTATATATGTATACTGTATATGTGTGTGTGTATATATACAGTATATGTGTGTGTGTGTATATATATACAGTATATATATGTGTGTGTGTATATATACAGTATATATATGTGTGTGTGTATATATACAGTATATATATGTGTGTGTGTGTATATATATATATATACAGTATATATATGTGTGTGTGTATATATGTATACTGTATATGTGTGTGTATATGTATACTGTATGTGTGTGTGTGTGTATATATACAGTATATATATATGTGTGTGTGTATATATGTATACTGTATATATGTGTGTATATGTATACTGTATATGTGTGTGTATATATATACTGTATATATGTGTATATATATGTATACTGTATATGTGTGTATATATATGTATACTGTATATGTGTGTATATATGTATACTGTATATGAGTGTATATATGTGTACTGTATGTGTGTGTATATGTATACTGTATATGTGTGTATATATGTATACTGTATATGGGTGTGTATATGTATACTGTATATGTGTGTATATATATATGTATAGTGTATATGTGTGTATATATGTATGTATATATATGTATACTGTATATGTGTGTGTATATGTATACTGTATATGTGTGTATATATATGTATGTATATATATATGTATACTGTATATGTGTGTGTATATGTATACTGTATATGTGTATATATGTATGTATATATATATTAGCAAAATTAAACCCAAAAACATAATTGCTGGAGGCAAACCAGGGCCCATGGAAATCCACAAGCACAACCGTGTCAAACCAGCAACATAGCTCCAGAACACATAAACAACAGAAAACAGAAATGGAGCTTTTAGCAAAATGCAATTAGAAAAAACCACAGGGGAGCAATGAATATTGCTAAGGTACCCCATGCTCTATATAAAAATTCAAAGTACTATTGGGAAATAGGCAATGCAAGAGAGTACATAGAAAGCTGAATGATAGTACATCAAACAAAATGATCAAGGCACTAACCCAAGAGCTGAGAACTCCCCATAAGGGGAAGAGAAGGGTACAAAGAGTACAGAAAACACCTACCCAACGCGCATTTCGCGTGGACAATGCGTTGCTTTCTCAAGGGACGGTGTAATTTGAAAATTGTACACTCACACTGAAGGCATCAAAACTATGAATTACCACATGTGGAATTATATACTTAACAAAAAAGTGTGAAACAACTGAAAATATGTCTTATATTCTAGGTTCTTCAAAGTAGCCACCTTTTGCTTTGATGACTGCTTTGCACACTCTTGGCATTCTCTTGATGAGCTTCAAGAGGTAGTCACCGGAAATGGTTTTCACTTCACAGGTGTGCCCTCTCAGGTTTAATAAGTGGGATTTCTTGCCTTATAAATGGGGTTGGGACCATCAGTTGTGTTGTGCAGAAGTTAGGTGGATACACAGCTGATAGTCCTACTGAATAGACTGTTAGAATTTGTATTATGGCAAGAAAAAAGCAGCTAAGTAAAGAAAAACGAGTGGCCATCATTACTTTAAGAAATGAAGGTCAGTCAGTCCGAAAAATTGTGAAAACTTTGAAAGTGTCCCCAAGTGCAGCTGCAAAAACCATCAAGCGCTACAAAGAAACTGGCTCACATGACGACCGCCCCAGGAAAAGAAGACCAAGAGTCACCTCTGCTTCTGAGGATAAGTTTATCCGAGTCACTAGCCTCAGAAATCGCAGGTTAACAGCAGCTCAGATTAGAAACCAGGTCAATCCCACGCAGTGTTCTAGCAGCAGACACATCTCTACAACAACTGTTAAGAGGAGACTTTGTGCAGCAGGCCTTCATGGTAAAATAGCTGCTAGGAAACCACTGCTAAGGACAGGCAACAAGCAGAAGAGACTTGTTTGGGCTAAAGAACACAAGGAATGGACATCTGTGCTTTGGTCTGATGAGTCCAAATTTGAGATCTTTGGTTCCAACCACCGTGTCTTTGTGCGACGCAGAAAAGGTGAACGGATGGACTCTACATGCCTGGTTCTCACCGTGAAGCTTGGAGAAGGAGGTGTGATGGTGTGGGGGTGCTTTGCTGGTGACACTGTTGGGCATTTATTCAAAATTAAAGGCATACTGAACCAGCATGGCTACCACAGCATCTTGCAGCGGCATGCTATTCCATCCGGTTTGCATTTAGTTGGACCATCATTTATTTTTCAACAGGACAATGACCCCAAACACACCTCCAGGCTGTGTAAGGGCTATTTGACCAAGAAGGAGAGTGATGGGGTGCTACGCCAGATGACCTGGCCTCCACAGTCACCAGACCTGAATCCAATCGAGATGGTTTGGGGTGAGCTGGATGCTAAGCATCTCTGGGAACTCCTTCAAGATTGTTGGAAGACCATTTCCGGAGACTACCTCTTGAAGCTCATCAAGAGAATGCCAAGAGTGTGCAAAACAGTCATCAAAGCAAAAGGTGGCTACTTTGAAGAACCTAGAATATAAGACATATTTTCAGTTGTTTCACACGTTTTTGTTAAGTATATAACTCCACATGTGTTAATTCATAGTTTTGATGCCTTCAGTGTGAATGTACAATTTTGATAGTCATGAAAATACGGAAAAATCTTTAAATGAGAAGGTGTGTCCAAACTTTTGGTCTGTACTGTATGTATGTATATATATATATGTATACTGTATATGTGTGTGTATATGTATACTGTATATGTGTATATATGTATGTATATATATATGTATACTGTATATGTGTGTATATATGTATGTATATATATGTATACTGTATATGTGTGTGTATATGTATACTGTATATGTGTATATATGTATGTATATATATATGTATACTGTATATGTGTGTGTATATGTATGTATATATGTATACTGTATATGTGTGTATATGTATACTGTATATGTGTGTGTATATATGTATACTGTATGTGTGTGTATATGTATACTGTATATGTGTATATATGTATGTATATATATATGTATACTGTATATGTGTGTGTATATGTATACTGTATATGTGTATATATGTATGTATATATATATGTATACTGTATATGTGTGTATATGTATACTGTATATGTGTGTGTATATATGTATACTGTATGTGTATATATATATGTATACTGTATATGTGTGTATATATATGTATACTGTATATGTGTGTATATATGTATACTGTATATTTATGCATATATATATGTATACTGTATATGTGTGTATATGTGTATACTGTATATGTGTGTATACATGTATACTGTATATTTATGCATATATATATGTATACTGTATATGTGTGTATATGTGTATACTGTATATGTGTGTATATGTATACTGTATATGTGTGTATATATGTATACTGTATATGGGTGTATATATGTACACTGTATATGGGTGTGTATATGTATACTGTATATGTGTGTGTATATGTATACTGTATATGTGTGTATATATATATGTATACTGTATATGTGTATATATATATGTATACTGTATATGTGTATATATATGTATACTGTATGTGTGTATATATATGTATACTGTATATGTGTGTGTATATGTATACTGTATATGGGTGTATATATGTATACTGTATATGTGTGTATATGTGTATACTGTATATGTGTGTGTATATATGTATACTGTATATGTGTGTATATGTATACTGTATATGTGTGTGTATATGTATACTGTATATGTGTGTGTATATGTATACTGTATATGTGTGTATATATGTATACTGTATATGGGTGTATATATATATGTATACTGTATGTGTGTATATATGTATACTGTATATGTGTGTGTATATATGTATACTGTATATGTGTGTATATGTGTATACTGTATGTGTGTGTATATGTGTATACTGTATATATGTGTGTATATGTATACTGTATATAGGTGTATATATGTATACTGTATATGTGTGTATATGTATACTGTATATGTGTGTATATGTGTATACTGTATGTGTGTGTATATATGTATACTGTATATGTGTGTGTATATATGTATACTGTATATGTGTGTATATGTATACTGTATATGTGTGTATATGTGTATACTGTATGTGTGTGTATATGTGTATACTGTATATATGGGTGTATATATATATACTGTATATGTGTTTATATATATGTATACTGTATATAGGTGTATATATGTATACTGTATATGTGTATATATGTATACTGTATATGGGTGTATATATGTATACTGTATATGTGTGTATATATGTATACTGTATATGGGTGTATATATGTATACTGTATATGGATGTATATATATGTATACTGTATATGGGTGTATATATATGTATACTGTATGTGTGTATATATGTATACTGTATATGTGTGTGTATATGTATACTGTATCTGTGTATATATGTATGTATATATATATGTATACTGTATATGTGTGTATATGTATACTGTATATGTGTGTGTATATATGTATACTGTATGTGTGTATATATATGTATACTGTATATGTGTGTATATATATGTATACTGTATATTTATGCATATATATGTATACTGTATATGTGTGTATATGTGTATACTGTATATGTGTGTATATGTATACTGTATATGTGTGTATATATGTATACTGTATATGGGTGTATATATGTACACTGTATATGGGTGTATATGTATACTGTATATGTGTGTATATGTATACTGTATATGTGTGTATATATGTATACTGTATATGTGTGTGTATATGTATACTGTATATGTGTGTGTATATGTATACTGTATATGTGTGTATATATATATGTATACTGTATATGTGTATATATATATGTATACTGTATATGTGTATATATATGTATACTGTATGTGTGTATATATATGTATACTGTATGTGTGTATATGTATACTGTATATGGGTGTATATATGTATACTGTATATGTGTGTATATATGTATACTGTATATGTGTGTGTATATATGTATACTGTATATGTGTGTATATATGTATACTGTATATGTGTGTGTATATATGTATACTGTATATGGCTGTGTATATATATATATATATATATATGTATACTGTATATGTATATGTGTATACTGTATATGTGTGTGTATATGTGTATACTGTATATGTGTATATATGTATACTGTATATGGGTGTATATATGTATACTGTATATGTGTGTATATATGTATACTGTATATGGGTGTATATATATGTATACTGTATGTGTGTATATATGTATACTGTATATGTGTGTGTATATATGTATACTGTATATGTGTGTATATGTATACTGTATATGTGTGTATGTGTATACTGTATGTGTGTGTATATGTGTATACTGTATATATGTGTGTATATGTATACTGTATATAGGTGTATATATGTATACTGTATATGTGTGTGTATGTGTATACTGTATATGTGTGTGTATATGTGTATACTGTATATATGTGTGTATATGTATACTGTATATGTGTGTATATATGTATACTGTATGTGTGTGTATATATGTATACTGTATATGTGTGTGTATATATATGTATACTGTATGTGTGTATATATATGTATACTGTATATGTGTGTATATATGTATACTGTATATGTGTGTATATGTATACTGTATATGTGTGTATATGTGTATACTGTATGTGTGTGTATATGTGTATACTGTATATATGTGTGTATATGTATACTGTATATAGGTGTATATATGTATACTGTATATGTGTATATATGTATACTGTATATGGGTGTATATATGTATACTGTATATGTGTGTATATATGTATACTGTATATGGGTGTATATATGTATACTGTATATGGATGTATATATATGTATACTGTATATGGGTGTATATATATGTATACTGTATGTGTGTATATATGTATACTGTATATGTGTGTGTATATATGTATACTGTATATGTGTGTATATGTATACTGTATATGTGTGTATATGTGTATACTGTATGTGTGTGTATATGTGTATACTGTATATATGTATGTATATGTATACTGTATATAGGTGTATATATGTATACTGTATATGTGTGTATATGTATACTGTATGTGTGTATATATGTATACTGTATATGTGTGTGTATATATGTATACTGTATATGTGTATATATGTATACTGTATATGTGTGTATATGTATACTGTATATGTGTGTGTATATGTGTATACTGTATATGTGTATATATGTATACTGTATATGGGTGTATATATGTATATTGTATGTGTGTATATATGTATACTGTATATGGGTGTATATATGTATACTGTATATGGATGTATATATATGTATACTGTATATGTGTGTATATATGTATACTGTATATGTGTGTATATGTGTATACTGTATGTGTGTGTATATGTGTATACTGTATATATGTGTGTATATGTATACTGTATATAGGTGTATATATGTATACTGTATATGTGTGTATATGTATACTGTATGTGTGTATATATGTATACTGTATATGTGTGTGTATATATGTATACTGTATATGTGTATATATGTATACTGTATATGTGTGTATATGTATACTGTATATGTGTGTGTATATGTGTATACTGTATATGTGTATATATGTATACTGTATATGGGTGTATATATGTATATTGTATGTGTGTATATATGTATACTGTATATGGGTGTATATATGTATACTGTATATGGATGTATATATATGTATACTGTATATGTGTGTATATATGTATACTGTATATGGGTGTATATATGTATACTGTATATGGGTGTATATATATGTATACTGTATATGGGTGTATATATGTATACTGTATATGGATGTATATATATGTATACTGTATGTGTGTATATATGTATACTGTATATGGGTGTATATATGTATACTGTATATGGATGTATATATATGTATACTGTATATGTGTGTATATATGTATACTGTATATGGGTGTATATATGTATACTGTATATGGGTGTGTATATATGTATACTGTATATGGGTGTATATATGTATACTGTATATGGGTGTATATATATGTATACTGTATATGTGTGTATATATATATGTATACTGTATATGTATGTATATATGTATACTGTATATGTGTGTGTATATGTATACTGTATATGGGTGTGTATATATATGTATACTGTATATGGGTGTGTATATATATGTATACTGTATGTGTATATATATATATATGTATACTGTATATGTGTGTGTATGTATATGTATACTGTATATGGGTGTATATATGTATACTGTATATGTGTATATATATATACTGTATATGTGTGTGTATATATATATGTATACTGTATATGTGTGTATATATGTACACTGTATATGGGTATATATATGTATACTGTATATGGGTGTGTATATGTACACTGTATATGTATACTGTATATGGGTGTGTATATATATGTATACTGTATATGTGTGTATATATATGTATACTGTATGTGTGTATATATATGTATACTGTATATGGGTGTGTATATATATGTATACTGTATGTCTGTATATATATGTATACTGTATATGGGTGTGTATATATGTATACTGTATATGTGTGTGTATATGTATACTGTATATGTGTGTATATATATGTATACTGTATATGTGTGTATATATGTATACTGTATATGTGTATATATATATATACTGTTATATGTGTGTATATGTATACTGTATATGGGTGTATATATGTATACTGTATATGTGTATATATGTATACTGTATATGTGTGTGTGTATACATATATATATATGTTTACTGTATATGTGTGTGTGTATATATATATATATATATATATATATGTATACTGTATATGTGTGTATATATGTACACTGTATATGGGTATATATATGTATACTGTATGTGTATATATGTATACTGTATATGGGTGTATATATGTACACTGTATATGTGTGTGTATATGTATACTGTATATGGGTGTATATATATATATATATGTATACTGTATGTGTATATATATACTGTATATGTGTGTATATGTATACTGTATATGGGTTTGTATATATATGTATACTGTATATGTGTGTGTATATATATATATGTATACTGTATATGTGTGTATATATGTATACTGTATATGTGTGTATATGTATACTGTATATGGGTGTATATATGTATACTGTATATGTGTGTGTATATATGTATACTGTATATGGGTGTGTATATATATGTATACTGTATATGGGTGTATATATATGTATACTGTATATGTGTGTATATATGTTCACTGTATATGGGTATATATATGTATACTGTATATGGGTGTGTATATATATATGTATACTGTATGTGTATATATGTATACTGTATATGGGTGTATATATGTATACTGTATATGTGTGTGTATATATATATATACTGTTATATGTGTGTATATGTATACTGTATATGGGTGTATATATGTATACTGTATATGTGTATATATGTATACTGTATATGTGTGTGTGTATACATATATATATATGTATACTGTATATGTGTGTGTGTATATATATATATATATATATGTATACTGTATATGTGTGTATATATGTACACTGTATATGGGTATATATATGTATACTGTATGTGTATATATGTATACTGTATATGGGTGTATATATATATGTATACTGTATATGTGTGTGTATATATGTACACTGTATATGTGTGTGTATATGTATACTGTATATGGGTGTATATATATATATATATATGTAAACTGTATGTGTATATATATACTGTATATGTGTGTATATGTATACTGTATATGTGTGTATATATATATGTATACTGTATATGTGTGTATATATATATATATATATATATGTATACTGTATATGTGTGTATATATGTATACTGTATATGTGTGTATATGTATACTGTATATGGGTGTATATATGTATACTGTATATGTGTGTGTATATATGTATACTGTATATGGGTGTGTATATATATGTATACTGTATATGGGTGTATATATATGTATACTGTATATGTGTGTATATATGTTCACTGTATATGGGTATATATATGTATACTGTATGTGTATATATGTATACTGTATATGGGTGTATATATGTATACTGTATATGTGTGTATATGTATACTGTATATGTGTGTGTATATGACGCGCCCCCTGGGCCAGTGTTGTTTGGGGGATACCCGGAGCCGGATCAGATGGGGGTTGTAGTCTCCGAGTGGCTGTGACCCGGTCCGTGCCCAGGGTGTCAAACTCAGTGTGTGGCAGTCCTTATGATGTTACTAGATGTTCTTTTGTGTCGACTACGCCACCCGTTGATTTGCGGTCAATACGGCCGCCGCTGCAGCAGGGTCCGCTGAGGCTGATGATGTGAGTGCAGCTTAGGTAGTATAACCCCCAACGGGAGGGGTATAGCCTCAGGGGGTCAGCCGTGGAGGATGGTGGTTGTGAAGGTGCAGCAAGGAGACTCAGAGGCATAAAATGCAGTTCCAGGGTTTTACTTACTGGTGTTGCTCGGGTCACTGTGTACAGCAGTGACCACCCAAGCCGTGCTGCGTCCACCAGGTCCTGGACTCGGTCAACTCCCAGGCAACTCCGGAGTGTGGTCCTGAGCTCCTTTCTGTCTCTCCCTTCTTCTGGCCGTTCCCACCAGGGATCCACCTAAGTCCGGCTCCCTCGGGCCTCTTGTTGGTCAAGCCTCCTCTGGGCTCCCTGACCCTATTCTTGGTCTGCCTTCCGGGTGGATTTAGTGGGTGATCGTGGCAGATCCTGCCCACGACCTCCGGTTCCTGGCTAAGGTGTGCTGTAGCCTCTGCCAGCTTGGGATCCGGTACCCTGTTGCTGACCCTTCACCCTATTAGCTCTCTTATGGGCTCTTGGGGTCCCCTCTGCGCCTCTGGGTCTCTCTCTCTTCTCCTCTGCTCTGCTTCTCAGGCTCTCAGACAGACTGTCTGACTGACTGACTGTGGCTGACTGACCCTGATCTAAGATGGTTCCCACCTTAAATACTCCCTCTATGTGTGAGCTCAGGTGACCAGCACCCAATGAGCTCCTAGCTTTACCCAGGCTGCTCCCCCTATCTGCCCCTACACTACTGGGATGTTCCACCCCCCTCCCACTCCAGCCAGGAACAGACACTGTCGTACCTGCACATTTCTCTAGTGGGAGTACCATCGGTCTGTTCCCCGGAAATGGGATGTGTGTAGTGCATGCAGCCTACTAGCTCAGTTCCACACTCCATCCTTACCCGGGAGTGGAATATCACACCTCTGGGTTGAGGTGCAATACCCCTGTAGCAGCCGAATCCTCAGGGTGCTACATATATATATGTATACTGTATATGTGTATATATGTATACTGTATATGTGTGTATATGTATACTGTTTATGTGTGTATATATATGTATACTGTATGTGTATATATATGTATACTGTATATGTGTGTGTATATATATGTATACTGTATATGTGTATATATATGTATACTGTATATGTGTGTATATATATGTATACTGTATATGTGTATATATGTATACTGTATATGTGTATATATATGTATACTGTATATGGGTGTATATATATGTATACTGTTTATGGGTGTATATATGTATACTGTATATGTGTATATATATGTATACTGTATATGTGTATATATGTATACTGTATGTGTGTATATATGTATACTGTATGTGTGTATATATATGTATACTGTATATGGGTGTATATATATATGTATACTGTTTATGTGTGTATATATGTATACTGTATGTGTGTATATATGTATAATGTATGTGTGTATATATATATATGTATACTGTATATGTGTGTGTATACTGTATATGGGTGTGTATATGTATACTGTATATGTGTGTGTATATGTATACTGTATATGGGTGTATATATGTATACTGTATATGTGTATATATATATGTATACTGTATATGTGTGTATATATGTATATATGTGTGTATATATGTATACTGTATATGTGTGTGTATATATGTATACTGTATGTGTGTGTATATGTGTATACTGTATATGTGTGTGTATATATGTATACTGTATATGTGTATATATGTATAATGTATATGTGTGTGTATATATATGTATACTGTATGTGTGTATATATATATGTATACTGTATATGTGTGTATATATATGTGTGGCACCCCAGGGGTCTGGTTTCCACAGTAACAGCAATCTTATGTCTGAGAGCAGGTGGGAGGTCTCTTGGTCAGGGATCCTGTGCATGCCACACCTCCTGCCCAGTCTTGGGAGGGGAAGGACTTCCCCTATATAAACCTAGGGCTGAGACAGGGTTAGTGAGTAGAGAAGAAGTAGAGACAGAGAAGAGAAGCAGATATAGGAAAGAACATCAGGAGCTCTGTGGGAGCAGTACTACAAGGAGTCAGGGGCTGGCAGCTGCAGAGCTCGCCCTGACTGAGAAGCTATCACCGGACCCGGAGTCCGAGGCTGTGGGGACTAACTCCTATCCAGCAGCAGAAACCGACTGGCAGGGGATTGCAGGTCCTCTGGCCCAGAAACCCGAAGGCACGGTCACACGCGTGGGACCAGCACCGCCGTCGTGGAGCGGAAGCTACTAGAAGGCCCCGAGTCACCGGCCATATGGGTGAGCACCACACGGTACACTCAGGGACGTGGGCTACTTATACCCGCTTCTAGCAAGGTAGCCAGAAGAGTATCGTTAGTTTGGGAGGCCTACAACTCCGCCTGGCCAGGGGAGATCCCATCTGCTCAAGGACTGACCAGGCCCCAATCGCTAGCCAGTACTCCGGGAGGGTCTATCGTTGTCACCAGTAAAGACCCTGAACTACACCGTACCGTCTCTGAGTGGTTCCTGCTACCCCCATCACCCACGTCGGCTGCCCTGAGGCCATACCCCTCCCGTTGGGGGTTATACTATCACGCTGCACAATCCTACCACCGGCCTCAGCGGTCTGCCCTGCAGCAGCAGCTCCTTAGCTGTACTCAACGGGTGGCGTAGTCGTCCAACATCTACCGCTAATACAGCGCCACTTAGTCTGACTCCCTGGGCACGGACCGGATCACCGCCACGAAACTACAACCCTCAAGAGATCCGGCTCCGGGTAAGCTCCCGCATGCGCAACGCAGCGCGACACAGGCCCAGGGGCGCGTCAACTTTTGGCGTAGTCGGCAGGATTTCGTGCCCGCAACCACCGGGTACTGCGTGCCTGAAAAAGACTGTTCAAACTTACCTGTGGTGAAGATTCCCGCCATCCGGCGCCATCTTCCGCTTCCTTCCCGCCATCGGTGGAGTTTTCCCGCCATCCGGCGCCATCTTCGGCCTTCTTCCCGCCATACGTGGAGTTTTCCCGCCATTGGACGCCATCTTGAGGACGCCGCGCGGGAAGAAGAGGGGCGTGGACTCCGAAAGCGCGCGAGAACTGAAGCCCCGCCTCACGTCCGGACGTTGCGTAAGGTCCTGGAAGGAGCCCAGCAGACGCCGACGTCACAGGAGCGCGACGGAAGGTCCTCAACCCTGACGATCCACTGCGGAGCCGCGGCCTACGGAAGAGGATCATCGCAAGGTAGGCCACGGTCCACTAGGGGGGAGAAGGATGTCGGATACGGAGGAGAGCTTCACCGCTTCAACCCCCGCCAGCGCCACCGCTGTTGCGGTCATGCCTTTCACCATGCCCTATATCCCGGGGGCAGCCTGGCTACCCCAGTACTCAGGGGAGTCACATACCCTGCATGACTTTAGAGAAAAGCTGGATAGCCTCTTCCAGGTGTACCCCCTCACAGAGGAGCAAAAAGTGAGCATCCTGGTGGCCCAATTAACCGGAGCAGCCCAAAGGGAGGTAAAGTCCTGGCCACCTGGGGGGAGGACTGTCGCAGGGATACTAACCCGGCTGAGGGACACCTTTGATACCCGCACCTCAGCCGAGATCAAGCTTAGATTCTACTGGTGCAAACAGCGGGCACATGAGAGTATAAGGGACTATGCCCTGAACCTACAAGAGGCCCTGAGGGCCATTAAGCAGACCGACCCTGACGGCGTGGGAGACGAGGACAGGCTGTTGACTGAACAATTTATAGAGGGTTTATATTGCAATGCCCACCGAACCCAGTTGCGGGCAATGGCCTTACAGGACCCTCATCTGGGATTTGCACAGTTCAAGGACAGAGCCATCCGGGTGCTTCGAGAACCGGCACCAGGTGGCGTTGTGACCCCCAGACGCCCCACTACCACTTACCACCAGGAGGCGGCGCCCTTGTCGGCAGGGCCTGTGGGAGCTGATGCACAGGCTTTGAACAATGACCCGGCTCCAGACCTGCACCATCAGGTCCAAGAGCTAGCTAAAAGCGTTGCTGCGCTAACCCGAACTGTGCAGTCTTTACAGGTTTCCACTCCAGGGAAGATCCAGCTGGCATCCGGACCGGAGGACATCCCGTGGCGTCGACCAAGGAGGACCCCACCGGCCAGAGGAAGACCCAGCGACCGATACAACGAGGACGGACGACCCATCTGCCGCCGCTGCAATCAACCCGGACATATGGCAAGGTACTGTCCTTTAAACTGGCACAACCTGGGGTAGAGGGCCAACCCCCAGGAAAAAGATCACCAGGCCCATCGAACTGGCGCGACAAATATGTGGGAGGACGTCCAGTCTTACGCGTGGTACTGGATGGCATTCCTATGAGTGCCCTACTGGACACGGGGTCACAGGTCACCACCATCCCGTACGTGCTCTTCAAGCAGTACTGGAATGACTCGGATATCACCCGCTACCCTGACGACGACTTGAGTATCATCGCCAGCAATGGTCAGCCCGTGCCACAGATTGGATTTAAAGAGGTGACCATTAAAATCGGTAGAGTCGAACTGGCAGCACAGGGACTGATCATTGTAGACATTGACAAACACGAGAGTCACCCAAAGATAACTCTAGTAACTAATGTAATTGAAAATTGTCTTGCAGAGGTGATTTTCCTTTTACAGCAGGTTGCCAAGAACGCCAGCTCCGGCCAGCAGCGAGTGCTCCAGAAAGAGATCCGGGCACTGATGCGACGGCAACAGCTAGAACTCTCCGGTGGTGAGATTGGTAGCGTGCGAATGTGTGACCCTTTCCCTATTGCCATGCCCCCGAAAAGTGAAATGATGATTTGGTGCCGGGCAGCTATTGGTCTGAGAGGTAGAGATTACCAGGCAATGTAGAACCAGTTTACTCAGACAGTAGGCCCACCATTTTGACAGCACGGGGGGTGGTCAATGTACGCCATGGGAGGGTGCCCGTTCGCATAATAAATATCGGGAAGAGGGAAGTGTACCTGCCCCGGTATGCCACGCTAGCCAAATTGTATACCATCAATCAAGATTCCATACAGTCCGTAGAACCCTTGCCTCCATCTTCCCCGGAGGAAGGTAACGGCTCTCAGAAAACAATGGAGGACTGGTGTCAGCAACTACATTTGGGTACTGACTCCACTCCCTCACACCAGAAACAGGGAGTCTATTGGGTGGTGCAAGAGTACGAGAGAGTGTTTAGTAAACACCCGTTAGACTTCGGGCGAGTCAAGGGGGTAGAACACCACATCCCCACGGGAGACCATCCTCCCATAAAAGAGAGGTATCGACCCGTACCCCCTGCACACTACCAACACGCCAAGGGGATGCTTAGAGACATGAAGGAGGCTGGGGTGATCAGGGATAGCTGTAGCCCCTGGGCAGCTCCACTAGTCTTAGTCAAAAAGAAAGACAACACCATGAGGATGTGTGTAGATTACCGGAAAATCAACCGTATCACACACAAGGATGCGTACCCCTTACCAAGGATAGAGGAGTCTTTGGCTGCTTTAAGATCTGCTAACTTCTTCTCTACCTTGGATCTCACTAGTGGGTACTGGCAGGTTCCTGTAGCAGAGGCGGACCGGGAGAAGACCGCATTCACCACCCCGATGGGACTTAGCGAGTTTACCTGCATGCCGTTCGGACTCTGCAATGCACCAGGAACCTTCCAACGATTAATGGAGTGTTGTCTGGGCCACAGAAACTTTGAGACGGTCCTGTTGTACCTGGACGATGTCATCGTATATTCCAAGACGTATGAGGACCACCTGAAACACCTGGCGGAAGTGTTCGAAGCTCTGGCAAGCTACGGCCTAAAGGTGAAACCCTCCAAGTGTCACCTCCTGAAACCAAAGGTGCAGTACCTGGGACACGTGGTGAGCGCTGATGGAGTGGCTCCCGACCCTGATAAGATCACCGCAATTAAGGAATGGCCAAGTCCCTCCAGTGTAAAGGAAGTGCGGCAGTTCCTCGGGTTGGTAGGCTATTACCGCAGATTCATCCCCGGTTTCACCAAAAAGGCAGCTCCTATGCAGGACCTCCTGATAGGCCAGTCCCGGAAGGCCAAGAACCAGAAGCCGCCCTTCAAATGGGAGAAGTTAGAAGAAGAGTCCTTCCGCCAGCTGAAGATGGCCCTCACGGGGGATGAAATCCTGGCGTACCCTGATTACAGCCAGCCCTTTATCCTCTACACCGACGCAAGTAACATCGGGCTAGGAGCCGTACTGTCCCAGATCCAGCAGGGGTAAGAACGAGTAATCGCTTACGCTAGCCGAAAACTGCGACCCACCGAAAGAAACCCTGAGAATTACAGCTCATTTAAGCTAGAGTTCCTGGCAGTGGTGTGGGCAGTCACCGAACGCTTTAAGCACTACCTCGCTTCTTCCCGGTTCACCGTGTACACGGATAACAACCCGTTGACACACCTGGACACGGCAAGACTCGGTGCCCTAGAGCAGAGATGGATGGCCCGTCTGTCCAACTACGAGTTCACAATCAAATACCGGGCAGGACGCTCCAATACCAACGCGGACGCCCTGTCCAGGATGCCAAACCTACCGGACGTAGGAGAAGATCCAGAGGGACTGGAAGAAGTCGAACTCCCCGCGTTCCACCGTCATGGGACTATCCAGTATTCCCATCGGGTAAGGAGTAAGCAAGCCGCTACGTTTAACCCCTTGCCTCACTACGACTGGGAGGAAACGCAAGACAGTGACCCTGCCGTCCGGCTGGTAAAAGAGATGCTGACTCGGCCAGAGGCTCGCCTTGACCCAGACGCTCCGGAGGAAGCCAAGCAACTGTGGGCTGAGAAGAGTCGACTGTTCCTTTACAAGGGGAAGTTGTGCCGCAGAATGGTTAACTCCCGGACGCATGAACTAATCTGGCAAGTAGTGGTGCCACGGAGAGACGCAGCCATGGTGATGGAGGCATACCACGACGGGGCTGGACACTTCGGATGGAAGAAGCTGGAGTTCCTGCTGCGTGGGCGGTTCCACTGGGTAGGCATGAGGGGAACCATCGAGAGGTGGTGCAGAGACTGTGGCCCGTGCAACCTAAGAAGGAAGGACCGTGCCAGCCAGAAGACTCCCCTGCAGTCCATCGTCACCCGGCAGCCGTTGGAACTGGTAGCCTTGGATCATGTAAAACTGACCCCAAGCAGAAGTGGCTATGTCTACGCGTTAACCATTGTGGATCATTACTCCCGGTTCTTGGTTGTCGTCCCCGTCAAGGATTAACGGCTCAAACAGCAGCTAGAGCCTTCCAGCAGCACTTCTGCCGTCCACACGGGTACCCGGACCAAGTGCTGACGGACCAGGGACCTGCCTTTGAAGCGGAGGTCTTCCAGGAATTCTGCAATCTGTATGGCTGCCGGAAGATAAGGACGACACCCTATCATCCGCAAACTAATGGACTTTGTGAGAAAATGAACCAGGTGGTAATGGATCTCCTGAAAACGTTGCCCCTGGAAGAACGCAGTCTGTGGCCTGAGAAGCTGCCCGATCTGGTGGACCTATACAACCACATCCCGGTAGGTTCCACCAACTGTACCCCGGCTTACCTAATGAGGGCGAGACCTGGTAAGTTACCTGTTGACCTGGAAATGGGAGTCCTGACACCCGAGGACACTTCACCAGAAGCAGACTGGGACACAGAGAGGCAGCAGCAGTACCGGAAAATACAGGAGAGCGTGGAGCGAAGTCTCTGTCAGGCTAGGGAAAGACAAGAGAAAACTTACAACCAGTATGCTCCCGCTGTTCCCCTGGTACCCGGAGAGCAGGTCTTGAAGAGGAAAAGACGGCTCCACAAGTTGGACGACCAGTGGGAGAAGGACCCGTACACCGTACTGCCCTCAAGCCACGAGAACCCGAAAGTCTGTACCATCAGTAAAAACGGAGGGGAGACCATAGCCATTGTATCCCGGGATCACCTGAAGAAGTGTCCTGAACAGCTACGGAACCCTGAAGAGGAACAAGAAGACCATCGACCCGTAGAGGAAAGGGAAGATATGGTTAGTACTGTGCTCGGAGACTTCCCTCGGTCCTGGACTCAAGTCAATGGTGCAGTTGTGGTACCCGTCCTCACGTTCCTCCAACCAGCATCCCAAGTGCCTACGGAGCAACAGGTAGAGCTAGAAGAGCAGCCGGTCCAGGAGGCAGAAGACTCCACACAAGCAGAACAGGAGGATCAACCCTCTGCTTATAGTGAGCCTGCCGTACCCCTAGTGAGCCAAAGAGCCGGTAGACAGCTGCCCAGTTTACCCTTGACAGCTCCTACACCCTGTAGTTCAGGGCTAGACAGTCAGCTCCGTAGGTCCACTAGGGCCACTAGAGGCCAGTTACCCGCACGTTGGAGGATCTAAGTGTTTAAATTATTTTATTAATGATTGTCTGTTATTGTTGCTTGTGTATAATTTTGTGTTTCTAGTTATTTACAGGAGTCTTTGGTGGATTTACCGGGAATCCTTTGTGTATAGTTGGAGCGTAACCCAGGACGGACTAAAGACTGTTAAGGACTCGGGGCAGGACAGACCCCTACCTGGTTACGTCTCCCTGTTTTGGTGAAATGGACACCTTGCTTTGCTTCAAAAACTGCACCCGGTTGCGGACACGCCGTGACCATCTTTATATGTTTTTCTTATTGTACTATTATTATTGTTTATACCTTGTTATGTTTTTCTAAAAATATGTTTAGTCCCGGAGTACTAAATTTCACTAAGGGGGAATGTGGCACCCCAGGGGTCTGGTTTCCACAGTAACAGCAATGTTATGTCTGAGAGCAGGTGGGAGGTCTCTTGGTCAGGGATCCTGTGCATGCCACACCTCCTGCCCAGTCCTGGGAGGGGAAGGACTTCCCCTATATAAACCTAGGGCTGAGGCAGGGTTAGTGAGTAGAGAAGAAGTAGAGACAGAGAAGCAGATATAGGAAAGAACATCAGGAGCTCTGTGGGAGCAGTACTACAAGGAGTCAGGGGCTGGCAGCTGCAGAGCTCGCCCTGACTGAGAAGCTATCACCGGACCCGGAGTCCGAGGCTGTGGGGACTAACTCCTATCCAGCAGCAGAAACCGACCGGCAGGGGATTGCAGGTCCTCTGGCCCAGAAACCCGAAGGCACGGTCACACGCGTGGGACCAGCACCGCCGTCGTGGAGCGGAAGCTACTAGAAGGCCCCGAGTCACCGGCCATACGGGTGAGCACCACACGGTACACTCAGGGACGTGGGCTACTTATACCCGCTTCTAGCAAGGTAGCCAGAAGAGTATCGTTAGTTTGGGAGGCCTACAACTCCGCCTGGCCAGGGGAGATCCCATCTGCTCAAGGACTGACCAGGCCCCAATCGCTAGCCAGTACTCCGGGAGGGTCTATCGTTGTCACCAGTAAAGACCCTGAACTACACCGTACCGTCTCTGAGTGGTTCCTGCTACCCCCATCATCCACGTCGGCTGCCCTGAGGCCATACCACTCCCGTTGGGGGTTATACTATCACGCTGCACAATCCTACCACCGGCCTCAGCGGTCTGCCCTGCAGCAGCAGCTCCTTAGCTGTACTCAACGGGTGGCGTAGTCGTCCAACATCTACCGCTAATACAGCGCCACTTAGTCTGACTCCCTGGGCACGGACCGGATCACCGCCACGAGACTACAACCCTCAAGAGATCCGGCTCCGGGTAAGCTCCCGCATGCGCAACGCAGCGCGACACAGGCCCAGGGGCGCGTCATATGTATACTGTATATGTGTATATATATGTATACTGTATATGGGTGTATATATGTATACTGTATATGGGTGTATATATGTATACTGTATGTGTATATATATGTATACTGTATATGTGTGTATATATGTATACTGTATATATGTGTGTATATATGTATACTGTATATGTGTGTGTATATATGTATACTGTATGTGTGTGTATATGTGTATACTGTATATGTGTGTGTATACATGTATACTGTATGTGTGTATATATATGTATACTGTATATGTGTGTATATATGTATACTGTATGTGTGTATATATATGTATACTGTATATGTGTATATATGTATACTGTATATGTGTATATATATATATATGTATACTGTATATGGGTGTGTATATGGGTGTATATATGTACAATTTATATGGGTGTATATATGTATACTGTATATGTGTGTATATGTATACTGTTTATGTGTGTATATATATGTATACTGTATGTGTGTATGTATATGTATACTGTATATGTGTGTATATATATGTATACTGTATATATATGTATACTGTATATGTGTGTATATATATGTATACTGTTTATGGGTGTATATATGTATACTGTATATGTGTGTGTATATATGTATACTGTATATGGGTGTATATATGTAAACTGTATATGTGTGTGTATATATGTATACTGTATGTGTGTATATATGTGTATACTGTATATGTGTGTGTATATATGTATACTGTATGTGTGTATATATATGTATACTGTATATGTGTATATATGTATACTGTATATGTGTGTGTATACATGTATACTGTATATGTGTATATATATATATATGTATACTGTATATGGGTGTGTATATGGGTGTATATATGTACAATTTATATGGGTGTATATATGTATACTGTATATGTGTGTATATTTATACTGTTTATGTGTGTATATATATGTATACTGTATATGTGTGTATATGTATACTGTATATGTGTGTATATATATGTATACTGTATATATATGTATACTGTATATGTGTGTATATATATGTATACTGTTTATGGGTGTATATATGTATACTGTATATGTGTGTGTATATATGTATACTGTATATGGGTGTATATATGTATACTGTATATGTGTGTGTATATATGTATACTGTATGTGTGTGTATATGTGTATACTGTATATGTGTGTGTATATATGTATACTGTATATGTGTGTGTATATATGTATACTGTATATGTGTATATATATATATATGTATACTGTATATGGGTGTGTATATGGGTGTATATATGTACAATTTATATTGGTGTATATATGTATACTGTATATGTGTGTATATGTATACTGTATATGTGTGTGTATATGTATACTGTATGTGTATATATGTATACTGTATATGTGTGTATATATATATGTATACTGTATATGGGTGTATATATGTATACTGTATATGTATACTGTATATGTGTGTATATATGTATACTGTATATGTGTGTATATGTATACTGTATGTGTGTATATATATATGTATACTGTATGTGTGTATGTATATGTATACTGTATATGTGTGTATATATGTATACTGTATATGTGTGTATATATGTATACTGTATGTGGGTGTATATGTATACTGTATATGTGTGTATATGTATACTGTATATGTGTATATATGTATACTGTATATGTGTGTGTATATGTATACTGTATATGGGTGTATATATATGTATACTGTATGTGTGTATATATATGTATACTGTATGTGTGTATATATATGTATACTGTATGTGTGTGTATATATATGTATACTGTATATGTGTGTATATATGTATACTGTATATGTGTGTATATGTATACTGTATGTGTGTGTATATATATGTATACTGTATGTGTGTATGTATATGTATACTGTATATGTGTGTATATATATGTATACTGTATATATATGTATACTGTATAGGTGTGTATATATATGTATACTGTTTATGGGTGTATATATGTATACTGTATATGTGTATATATATATATATATATGTATACTGTATATATTTATATTGTATGTGTGTATATATGTATACTGTATGTGTGTATATATATATGTATACTGTATATGTGTGTGTATATATATGTATACTGTATATGGGTGTATATATATGTATACTGTATATGTGTGTATATGTATACTGTATATGTATGTATACTGTATGTGTGTATATATATGTATACTGTATATGTGTATATATATATGTATACTGTATATGTGTGTGTATATATGTATACTGTATGTGTGTATATATATGTATACTGTATATGTGTGTGTATATATATGTATACTGTATATGAGTGTGTATATATATGTATACTGTATGTGTGTATATATATATATGTATACTGTATATGTGTGTATATATATGTATACTGTTTATGGGTGTATATATGTATACTGTATATGTGTATATATGTATACTGTATATGTGTGTGTATATATATGTATACTGTATATGTGTGTGTATATATATGTATACTGTATGTGTGTATATATATGTATACTGTATATGGGTGTGTATATATATGTATCCTGTATGTGTGTGTGTATATGTATACTGTATATGGGTGTATATATATATGTATACTGTATATGGGTGTATATATGTATACTGTATATGGGTGTATATATATATGTATACTGTATATGTGTGTGTATATATGTATACTGTATATGTGTGTGTATGTATACTGTATATGTGTGTATATATATGTATACTGTATGTGTGTATATATATGTATACTGTATATGTGTATATATATATGTATACTGTATATGTGTGTGTATATATGTATACTGTATGTGTGTATATATATGTATACTGTATATGTGTGTGTATATATATGTATACTGTATATGTGTGTATATGTATACTGTATATGAGTGTGTATATATATGTATACTGTATGTGTGTATATATATATATATGTATACTGTATATGTGTGTATATATATGTATACTGTTTATGGGTGTATATATGTATACTGTATATGTGTGTGTATATATATATGTATACTGTATATGTGTGTGTATATATATGTATACTGTATGTGTGTATATATATGTATACTGTATATGGGTGTGTATATATATGTATCCTGTATGTGTGTGTGTATATGTATACTGTATATGGGTGTATATATATATGTATACTGTATATGGGTGTATATATGTATATTGTATATGGGTGTATATATATATATATGTATACTGTATATGTGTGTGTATATATGTATACTGTATATGTGTGTGTGTATGTGTGTGTATATGTATACTGTATATGTGTATACTGTATGTGTGTGTGTATATGTATACTGTATATGTGTATACTGTATGTGTGTGTGTATATGTATACTGTATATGTGTATATATATGTATACTGTATATGTGTATATACATGTATACTGTATATGGGTGTGTATATATATGTATACTGTATGTGTGCATATATGTATACTGTATATGTGTGTGTATATATATGTATACTGTATATGTGTGTATATATATGTATACTGTATATGTGTGTGTGTATATATATGTATACTGTATGTGTGTATATGTATACTGTATTTGTGTATATATATGTATACTGTATATGTGTGTGTATATATATGTATACTGTATATGTGTGTATATATATATACTGTATATGTGTATACTGTATGTGTGTGTATATGTATACTGTATATGTGTATATATGTATACTGTATATGTGTGTGTATATGTGTATACTGTATATGTGTGTATATGTATACTGTATATGTGTGTATATATATGTATACTGTATATGTGTGTGTATATATATGTATACTGTATATGTGTGTGTATATGTATACTGTATATGTGTGTGTATATATGTATACTGTATATGGGTGTGTGTATATATATGTATACTGTATATGGGTGTATATATGTATACTGTATATGTGTGTATATATGTATACTGTATATGTGTGTGTATATATATATGTATACTGTATATGTGTGTGTATATATATGTATACTGTATGTGTGTGTGTATATGTATACTGTATATGTGTATATATATGTATACTGTATATGTGTGTATATATATGTACACTGTATATGGGTGTATATATGTATACTGTATATGTGTGTGTATATGTATACTGTATATGTGTGTGTATATATATATGTATACTGTATATGTGTGTGTATATATATGTATACTGTATGTGTGTGTGTATATGTATACTGTATATGTGTATATATATGTATACTGTATATGTGTGTATATATATGTATACTGTATATGTGTATATATATGTATACTGTATATGTGTGTATATATATGTATACTGTATATGTGTATACTGTATGTGTGTGTATATGTATACTGTATATGTGTATACTGTATGTGTGTGTGTATATGTATACTGTATATGTGTATATATATGTATACTGTATATGTGTGTATATATATGTATACTGTATATGTGTGTGTATATGTATACTGTATATGTGTGTATATATATGTATACTGTATATGTGTATACTGTATGTGTGTATATATGTATACTGTATATGTGTATACTGTATGTGTGTGTGTATATGTATACTGTATATGTGTATATATATGTATACTGTATATGTGTGTATATATATGTATACTGTATGTGTGTATATATATGTATACTGTATATGTGTGTATATATATGTATACTGTATATGTGTATACTGTATGTGTGTGTATATGTATACTGTATATGTGTATACTGTATGTGTGTGTGTATATGTATACTGTATATGTGTATATATATGTATACTGTATATGTGTATATATATGTATACTGTATATGGGTGTGTATATATATGTATACTGTATGTGTGTATATATGTATACTGTATATGTGTGTGTATATATATGTATACTGTATATGTGTGTTTATATATGTATACTGTATATGTGTGTGTATATATATGTATACTGTATGTGTGTATATGTATACTGTATTTGTGTATATATATGTATACTGTATATGTGTGTATATATATGTATACTGTATATGTGTGTGTATATATATGTATACTGTATGTGTGTATATGTATACTGTATTTGTGTATATATATGTATACTGTATATGTGTGTGTATATATATGTATACTGTATATATATACTGTATATGGGTGTATATATGTACACTGTATATGTGTGTGTATATATGTATACTGTATATGTGTGTGTATATATGTATACTGTATATGTGTGTATATATATGTATACTGTATATGGGTGTATATATGTATACTGTATATGTGTATATATGTATACTGTATATGTATACAGTATACATATATACACACACATATACACCCATATACAGTATACATATACACACATATACAGTATACATATATATACACACCCATATACAGTATACATATATACACACACATATACAGTATACATATATACACACACATATACAGTATACATATATATACACGCACATATACAGTGTACATATATACACACACATATACAGTATACATATACACACACATATACAGTATACATATATACAGTATACACATATACACACATATACAGTATACATATATACACCCATATACAGTATACATATATACACACATATACAGTATACATACACACACACATATACAGTATACACATATACAGTATACATATACACACACATATATAGTATTCATATATACACACACATATACAGTATACACATATACACACATATACAGTATACATATATACACCCATATACAGTATACATATACACACACACACATATACAGTATACATATATACACATATACAGTATACATATATACAGACATATACAGTATACACATATACAGACATATACAGTATACATATACACACACACATATACAGTATACACATATACACATATACAGTATACATATACACACATATACAGTATACATATACACACACATATACAGTATACATATATATACACACATACAGTATACATATATATATATACACACATATAAAGTATACACATATACACACATATACAGTATACACATATACACACATATACATATATATATACATACATATACACACACATATACAGTATACATATATATATACATACATATACACACTGTATACATATATATACATACATACACACATATACAGTATACATATATATATACACATATACAGTATACATATATATACACATATACGGTATACATATATACACACATATACAGTATACATATACACACACATACAGTATACATATATATACACATATACAGTATACATATATACACACATATACAGTATACATATATATACACACACCCATATACAGTATACATATATACACACATATACAGTATACATATACACACACATATACAGTATACACATATACACACATATACAGTATACATATATACACCCATATACAGTATACATATACACACACACATATACAGTATACATATATACACATATACAGTATACATATATACAGACATATACAGTATACACATATACAGACATATACAGTATACATATACACACACACACATA
Organism: Phyllobates terribilis; assembly: GCF_046119375.1. Taxonomy (NCBI): domain Eukaryota; kingdom Metazoa; phylum Chordata; class Amphibia; order Anura; family Dendrobatidae; genus Phyllobates; species Phyllobates terribilis. The sequence goes on along the minus strand of NW_027362928.1, from coordinate 1,127,305 downwards.
TACAGTATACACATATACACATATACAGTATACATATACACACATATACAGTATACATATACACACACATATACAGTATACATATATATACACACATACAGTATACATATATATATATACACACATATACAGTATACATATATATACACACACATATACAGTATACACATATACACACATATACAGTATACACATATACACACATATACATATATATATACATACATATACACACACATATACAGTATACATATATATATACATACATATACACACTGTATACATATATATATACATACATACACACATATACAGTATACATATATATATACACATATACAGTATACATATATATACATATATACGGTATACATATATACACACATATACAGTATACATATATACACACATATACAGTATACATATACACACACATACAGTATACATATATATACACATATACAGTATACATATATACACACATATACAGTATACATATATATACACACACCCATATACAGTATACATATATACACACATATACAGTATACATATACACACACATATACAGTATACACATATACACACATATACAGTATACATATACACACACATATACAGTATACATATATACACACACATATACAGTATACACATATACACACATATACATATATATATATACACATACATATACAGTATACATATATATATATACATACATATACACACATATACATATATATATATACACACACATATAGAGTATACATATATATACACATATACAGTATACATATATACACATATACAGCATACATATACACACATATACAGTATACACATACACACACATATACAGTATACATATATACACCCATATACAGTATACATATACACACACATATACAGTATACATATATATACACACATATACAGTATACATATACACACACATATACAGTATACATATATATACAGTATACATATATATATACACACACATATATACACACATATACAGTATACATATATACACATACAGTATACATATATATACACGCATATACAGTATACATATATACACCCATATACAGTATACATATACACACCCATATACAGTATACATATATACACACACATACAGTATACATATATACACACATATATACAGTATACATATATATACACACACACATATACAGTATACATATATACACACACATATACAGTATACATATATATACACACATACAGTATACATATATACATACATATACAGTATACATATACACACACATACAGTATACATATATACACACACATATACAGTATACATATATATACACACACATATACAGTATACATATACACACATATACAGTATACATATATACACACATATACAGTATACATGTATACACACATATACAGTATACATATATACACCCATATACAGTATACATATATATACACACACATATACAGTATACATATAAATACACACATACAGTATACATATATACACATATACAGTATACATATATACACACATATACAGTATACATATATATACACACATACAGTATACATATATACATACATATACAGTATACATATATACACACATACAGTATACATATATACACACACATATACAGTATACATATAAATACACACATACAGTATACATATATATACACATACAGTATACATATATATACACATATACAGTATACATATACACACACATATACAGTATACATATATACACCCATATATACTGTATATATACATATATATACACACATACAGTATACATATATACACACATATACAGTATACATATACACACATATAGAGTATACATATATACACCCATATACAGTATACATATATACACCAATATACAGTATACATATATATACACACACATATATACACACATATACAGTATACATATACACACATATACAGTATACATATATATACACACATATACAGTATACATATATATACACACACATATACAGTATACATATATACACACATATACAGTATACATATATATATACACATATACAGTATACATATATATACACACATATACAGTATACATATACACACACATATACAGTATACATATATATACACATATACAGTATACATATATATATATACACACACATATATACACACATATACAATATACATATACACACATATACAGTATACATATATACACACACATATACAGTATACATATATATACACATATACAGTATACATATATATATACACACACATATATATACACATATACAGTATACATATATACACATACAGTATACATATATATACACACACATATACAGTATACATATATACACACATACAGTATACATATATATATACACGCATATACAGTATACATATATATATACACACATATACAGTATACATATACACACATATACAGTATACATATATATACATACAGTATACATATATCTACACACATATACAGTATACATATATATACACACCCATATACAGTATACATATATACACACACATACAGTATACATATATACACACATATACAGTATACATATATACACACATACAGTATACATATACACACATATACAGTATACATATATACACACATACAGTATACATATATACACCCATAAACAGTATACATATACACACCCACATATACAGTATACATATATACACACATATACAGTATACATATATACACACATATACAGTATACATATACACACACATATACAGTATACACATATACACACATATACAGTATACATATACACACATATACAGTATACACATATATACACACATATACAGTATACATATATACACATACAGTATACATATATATATATACACACATATACAGTATACATATATATATATATACACACACCCATATACAGTATACATATATATATATACACACCCATATACAGTATACATATATACCCACCCATATACAGTATACATATATACACACACATATACAGTATACATATACACACACATATACAGTAATACAGCATATACACACACACATACACTGTATATACACACACACACATATACAGTATACATATATACACACATACAGTATACATATATACACACACATATACAGTATACATATACACACACATATACAGTATACATATATATATACACACATACAGTATACATATATACGCACACATATACAGTATACATATATACACCCATATACAGTATACATATATATACACACACATATATACACACATATACAGTATACATATATATACACACACCCATATACAGTATACATATATACACACATATACAGTATACATATACACACATATACAGTATACACATATACACACATATACAGTATACATATACACACACATATACAGTATACATATATACACACACATATACAGTATACACATATACACACATATACATATATATATATACACATACATATACAGTATACATATATATACATACATATACACACATATACATATATATATATACACACACATATAGAATATACATATATATACACATATACAGTATACATATATACACATATACAGCATACATATACACACATATACAGTATACACATACACACTCATATACAGTATACATATATACACCCATATACAGTATACATATACACACACATATACAGTATACATATATATACACACATATACAGTATACATATACACACCCACATATACAGTATACATATATACACACATATACAGTATACATATACACACACATATACAGTATACACATATACACACACATATACAGTATACACATATACACACATATACAGTATACATATACACACACATATACAGTATACACATATACACACATATACAGTATACATATACACACACATATACAGTATACACATATATACACACATATACAGTATACATATATACACATACAGTATACATATATATATATATATACACACATATACAGTATACATATATATATATACACACACCCATATACAGTATACATATATATATATACACACCCATATACAGTATACATATATACCCACCCATATACAGTATACATATATACACACACATATACAGTATACATATACACACACACATACACTGTATATACACACACACACACATATACAGTATACATATATACACACATACAGTATACATATATACACACACATATACAGTATACATATACACACACATATACAGTATACATATATATATACACATACAGTATACATATATACGCACACATATACAGTATACATATATACACCCATATACAGTATACATATATATACACACACATATATACACACATATACAGTATACATATATACACATACAGTATACATATATATATACACACATATACAGTATACATATATATATATACACATATACAGTATACATATATATACACACCCATATACAGTATACATATATACACACCCATATACAGTATACATATATACACACATACAGTATACATATATACACACACATATACAGTATACATATACACACCCATATACAGTATACATATATACACACATATATACTGTATATATACATATATATACACACATACAGTATACATATATACACACATATACAGTATACATATATATACACACATATATATACACACATATACAGTATACATATATACACACACATATACAGTATACATATATATACACATATACAGTATACATATATATACACACATACAGTATACATATATACACACATATACAGTATACATATATATACACACATATATATACACACATATACACACATATACAGTATACATATATACACACACATATACAGTATACATATATATATACACATATACAGTATACATATATATATATACACACATATACAGTATACATATATACACGCATATATACAGTAATACAGCATATACACACACACATATACTGTATATATACACACACACATATACAGTATACATATATATACACACATATACAGTATACATATATATACACACACATATACAGTATACATATACACACATATACAGTATACATATATACACACACATATACAGTATACATATATACACACATACAGTATACATATATACACACATACAGTATACATATATACACCCACATATACAGTATACATATATACACACATACAGTATACATATGTGACACCCCAGGGGTCTGGTTGCCACAGTGATAGAGATATTACGTCTGAGAGCAGGTGGGAGGTCTCTTGGTCAGGGATCCTATGCATGCCACACCTCCTGCCCAGTCCTGGGAGGGGAAGAACTTCCCCTATATAAACCTAGGGCTGAGGCAGGGTTAGTGAGTAGAGAAGAAGTAGAGACAGAGAAGCAGATATAGGAAAGAACATCAGGAGCTCTGTGGGAGCAGTGCTACAAGGAGTCAGGGGCTGGCAGCTGCAGAGCTCGCCCTGACTGAGAAGATTTCTTACCGGACCCGGAGTCCGAGGCTGTGGGGACTAACTCCTATCCAGCAGCAGAAACCGACAGGCAGGGGATTGCAGGTCCTCTGGCCCAGAAACCCGAAGGCACGGTCACACGCATGGGACCAGCAGCGGCCATACGGGTGAGCACCACACGGTACACTCAGGGACGTGGGATACTTATTCCCGCCTCTAGCAAGGTAGCCAGAAGAGTACAGTCAGTTTGGGAGGCCTACAACTCCGCCTGGCCAGGGGAGATCCCATCTGCTCAAGGACTGACCAGGCCCCAATCGCTAGCCAGTACTCCGGGAGGGTCTATCTTTGTCACCAGTAAAGACCCTGAACTACACCGTACCGTCTCCGAGTGGTTCCTGCTACCTCCATCATCCACGTCAGCTGCCCTGAGGCCCTACCCCTCCCGTTGGGGGTTATACTATCACGCTGCACCATCCTACCACCGGCCTCAGCGGTCTGCCCTGCAGCAGCAGCTCCTTAGCTGTACTCAACGGGTGGCGTAGTCGTACAACATCTACCAAGACTGCCAGCCACTCAGTATGACTCCCTGGGCACGGACCGGGTCACCGCCACGAGACTACTACCCCCATCTGATCCGGATCCGGGTAAGCTCCCCCGTGCGCGCGATGCCTGCGCGAAGCAGCAGGCCCAGGGGCGCGTCAACTTTTGGCGTAGTCGGCAGGATTTCGTGCCCGCAACCACCGGGTACTGCGTGCCTGAAAAAGACTGTGAAAACTTACCCGTGGTGAAGATTCCCGCCATTCGGCGCCATCTTCCGCTTTCTTCCCGCCATCGGTGGAGTTTTCCCGCCATCCGGCGCCATCTTCGGCCTTCTTCCCGCCATCCGTGGAGTTTTCCCGCCATTGGACGCCATCTTGAGGACGCCGCGCGGGAAGAAGAGGGGCGTGGACTCCGAAAACGCGCGAGAACTGAAGCCCCGCCTCACGTCCGGACGTTGCGTAAGGTCCTGGAAGGAGCCCAGCAGACGCCGACGTCACAGGAGCGCGACGGAAGGTCCTCAACCCTGACGATCCACTGCAGAGCCGCGGCCTACGGAAGAGGATTATCGCAAGGTAGGCCACGGTCCACTAGGGGGGAGAAGGATGTCGGATACGGAGGAGAGCTTCACCGCTCCAACCCCCGCCAGCGCCACCGCTGTTGCGGTCATGCCTTTCACCATGCCCTATATCCCAGGGGCAGCCTGGCTACCCCAGTACTCAGGGGAGTCACATACCCTGCAGGACTTTAGAGAAAAACTGGATAGCCTCTTCCAGGTGTACCCCCTCACGGAAGAGCAAAAAGGGAGGTAAAGTCCTGGCCACCTGGGGGGAGGACTGTCGCAGGGATACTAACCCAGCTGAGGGACACCTTTGATACCCGCACCTCAGCCGAGATCAAGCTTAGATTCTACGGGTGCAAACAGCGGGCACATGAGAGTATAAGGGACTATGCCCTGAACCTACAAGAGGCCCTGAGAGCCATTAAGCAGACCGACCCTGACGGCGTGGGAGACGAGGACAGGCTGTTAACTGAACAATTTATAGAGGGTTTATATTGCAATGCCCACCGAACCCAGTTGCGGGCAATGGCCTTACAGGACCCTCATCTGGGATTTGCACAGTTGAAGGACAGAGCCATCCGGGTGCTCCGAGAACCGGCACCAGGTGGCGTTGTGACCCACAGACGCCCCACTACCACTTACCATCAGGAGGCGGCGCCCTTGTCGGCAGGGCCTGAGGGAGCTGATGCGCAGGCTTTGAACAATGACTCGGCTCCAGACCTGCACCATCAGGTCCAAGAGCTAGCTAAAAGCGTTGCTGCGCTAACCCGAACTGTGCAGTCTTTACAGGTTTCCACTCCAGGGAAGATCCAGCTGGCATCCGGACCGGAGGACATCCCGTGGCGTCGACCAAGGAGGACCCCACCGGCCAGAGGAAGACCCAGCGACCGATACAACGAGGACGGACAACCCATCTGCCGCCGCTGCAATCAACCCGGACATATGGCAAGGTACTGTCCTTTAAACTGGCACAACCTAGGGTAGAGGGCCAACCCCTAGGAAAAAGATCATCAGGCCCATCGAACTGGCGCGACAAATATGTGAGAGGACGTCCAGTCTTACCAGTAGTACTGGATGGCATTCCTATGAGTGCCCTACTGGACACCGGGTCACAGGTCACCACCATCCCGTACGTGCTCTTCAAGCAGTACTGGAATGACTCGGATATTACCCGCTACCCTGACGACGACTTGAGTATCATCGCCAGCAATGGTCAGCCCGTGCCACAGATCGGATTTAAAGAAGTGACCATTAAAATTGGTAGAGTTGAACTGGCAGCACAGGGACTGATCATTGTAGACATTGACAAACACGAGAGTCACCCAAAGATAACTCTAGGAATTAATGTAATTGAAAATTGTCTTGCAGAGGTGATTTTCCTTTTACAGCAGGTTGCCAAGAACGCCAGCTCCGGCGAGCAGCGAGTTCTCCAAAAAGAGATCCGGGCACTGATGCGACGGCAACAGGTGGAACTCTCCGGCGGTGAGATTGGTAGCGTGAGAATGTGTGACCCTTTCCCTATTGCCATGCCCCCAAAAAGTGAAATGATGATTTGGTGCTGGGCAGCTATTGGTCTGAGAGGTAGAGATTACCAGGCAATGGTAGAACCAGTTTACTCAGACAGTAGGCCCACCATCTTGACAGCACGGGGGGTGGTTAATGTACGCCATGGGAGGGTGCCCGTTCGCATAATCAATATCGGGAAGAGGGAAGTGTACCTGCCCCGGTATGCCACGCTAGCCAAATTATATACCATTAACCAAAATGCTATACAATCTGTGGAACCCTTGCCTCCATCTCACCCGGAGGAAGGTAACGGCTCTAAGAAAACAATGGAGGACTGGTGTCAGCAACTACATTTGGGTACTGACTCCACTCCCTCACACCAGAAACAGGGAGTCTATCGGGTGGTTCAAGAGTACGAGAGAGTGTTTAGTAAACACCCGTTAGACTTCGGGCGAGTCAAGGGGGTAGAACACCACATCCCCACGGGAGACCATCCTCCCATAAAAGAGAGGTATCGACCCGTACCCCCTGCACACTACCAACACGCCAAGGGGATGCTTAGAGACATGAAGGAGGCTGGGGTGATCAGGGATAGCTGTAGCCCCTGGGCAGCTCCACTAGTCTTAGTCAAAAAGAAAGACAACACCATGAGAATGTGTGTAGATTACCGGAAAATCAACCGTATCACACACAAGGATGCGTACCCCTTACCAAGGATAGAGGAGTCTTTGGCTGCTTTAAGATCTGCTAACTTCTTCTCTACCTTGGATCTCACTAGTGGGTACTGGCAGGTTCCTGTAGCAGAGGCGGACCGGGAGAAGACCGCATTCACCACCCCGATGGGACTTAGCAAGTTTACCTGTATGCCGTTCGGACTCTGCAACGCACCAGGAACCTTCCAACGATTAATGGAGTGCTGTCTGGGCCACAGAAACTTCGAGACGGTCCTGTTGTACCTGGACGATGTCATCGTATATTCTAAGACTTATGAGGACCACCTGAAACACCTGGCGGAAGTGTTCGAAGCTCTGGCAAGCTACGGCCTAAAGGTGAAACCCTCCAAGTGTCACCTCCTGAAACCAAAGGTGCAGTACCTGGGACACGTGGTGAGCGCTGACGGAGTGGCTCCCGACCCTGATAAGATCACCGCAATTAAGGAATTGCCAAGTCCCTCCAGTGTAAAGGAAGTGCGGCAGTTCCTCGGGTTGGTAGGCTACTACCACAGGTTCATCCCCGATTTCACCAAAAAGGCAGCTCCTATGCAAGACCTCCTGATAGGCCAGTCCCGGAAGGCCAAGAACCAGAAGCCGCCCTTCAGATGGGAGAAGTTGGAAGAAGAGTCCTTCCGCCAGCTGAAGATGGCCCTCACGGGGGATGAAATCCTGGCGTACCCGGATTACAGCCAGCCCTTTATCCTCTACACCGACGCAAGTAACATCGGGCTAGGAGCCGTGCTGTCCCAGATCCAGCAGGGGAAAGAGCGAGTAATCGCTTACGCCAGCCGGAAACTGCGACCCACCGAAAGAAACCCTGAGAATTACAGCTCATTTAAGCTAGAGTTCCTGGCAGTGGTGTGGGCAGTCACCGAACGCTTTAAGCACTACCTCGCTTCTTCCCGGTTCGTCGTGTACACGGATAACAACCCGTTGACACACCTGGACACGGCAAGACTCGGTGCCCTAGAGCAGAGATGAATGGCCCGCCTGTCCAACTACGAGTTCACCATCAAATACCGGGCAGGACGCTCCAATACCAACGCGGACGCCCTGTCCAGGATGCCAAACCTACCGGACGTAGGAGAAGATCCAGAGGGACTGGAAGAAGTCGAACTCCCCGCGTTTCACCGTCATGGGACTATCCAGTATTCCCATCGGGTAAGGAGTAAGCAAGGCGCTATGTTTAACCCCTTACCTCACTACAACTGGGCGGAAACGCAGGACAGTGACTCTGCCGTCCGGCTGGTGAAGGAGATGCTGACTCGGCCAGAGGCTCGCCTTGACCCAGACGCTCCGGAGGAAGCCAAGCAACTGTGGGCTGAAAAGAGTAGACTGTTCCTTTACAAGGGGAAGTTGTGCCGCAGAATGGTTAACTCCCGGACGCATGAACTAATCTGGCAAGTAGTGGTGCCACGAAGAGACGCAGCCATGGTGATGGAGGCATACCACGACGGGGCTGGACACTTCGGATGGAAGAAGCTGGAGTTCCTGCTGCGCGAGCGGTTCCACTGGGTAGGCATGAGGGGAACCATCGAGAGGTGGTGCAGAGACTGTGGCCCGTGCAACCTAAGAAGGAAGGACCGTGCCAGCCAGAAGACTCCCCTGCAGTCCATCGTCACCCGGCAGCCGTTGGAACTGGTAGCCTTGGATCATGTAAAACTGACCCCAAGCAGAAGTGGCTACGTCTACGCACTAACCATCGTGGATCACTACTCCCGGTTCTTGGTTGTCGTCCCCGTCAAGGACTTAACAGCTCGAACAGCAGCTAGAGCCTTCCAGCAGCATTTCTGCCGTCCACACGGGTACCCGGACCAAGTGTTGACAGACCAGGGACCTGCCTTTGAAGCGGAGGTCTTCCAAGAATTCTGCACTCTGTATGGCTGCCGGAAGATAAGGACGACACCCTATCATCCGCAAACTAATGGACTTTGTGAGAAAATGAACCAGGTGGTAATGGATCTTCTGAAAACGTTGCCCCTGGAAGAACGCGGTCTGTGGCCTGAGAAGCTGCCCGATCTGGTGGACCTATACAACCACATCCCGGTAGGTTCCACCAACTGTACCCCGGCTTACCTAATGAGGGCGAGACCTGGTAAGTTACCTGTTGACCTGGAAATGGGAGTCCTGACACCCGAGGACACTTCACCAGAAGCAGACTGGGACACAGAGAGGCAGCAGCAGTACCGGAGAGTACAGGAGAGCGTGGAGCGAAGTCTCTGTCAGGCTAGGGAAAGACAAGAGAAAACTTACAACCAGTATGCTCCCGCTGTTCCCCTGGTACCCGGAGAGCAGGTCTTGAAGAGAAAAAGACGGCTCCACAAGTTGGACGACCAGTGGGAGAAGGACCCGTACACCGTACTGCCCTCAAGCCACGACAACCCAAAGGTCTGTACCATCAGTAAAGACGGAGGGGAAACCACAACCATTGTATCCCGGGATCACCTGAAGAAGTGTCCCGAACAGCTACGGAACCCTGAAGAGGAACAAGAAGACCCTCGACCCGTAGAGGAAAGGGAAGACATGGTTAGTACTGTGCTCGGAGACTTCCCTCGGTCTTGGACTCAAGTCAATGGCGCAGTTGTGGTACCCGTACTCACCTTCCTCCAACCAGCATCCCAAGCACCTACGGAGCGACAGGTAGAGCTGGAAGAGCAGCCGGTCCAGGAGGCAGAAGACTCCACACAAGCAGAACAGGAGGATCAACCCTCTGCTTATAGTGAGCCTGCCGTACCCCTAGTGAGCCAAAGAGCCGGTAGACAGCTGCCCAGTTTACCCTTGACAGCTCCTACACCCTGTAGTTCAGGGCTAGACAGTCAGCTCCGTAGGTCCACTAGGGCCACTAGAGGCCAGTTACCCGCACGTTGGAGGATTTGAAATGTATAAATTGTTTTATTTGTGGTTACCTGTTTTTCTTGTTGCTTGTGTATAATTATGTGTTTCTAGTTGTTTATAGGAGTCTTTGGTGGATTTACCGGGAATCCTGTGTACATAGTTGGAGCGTAACCCAGGACGGACTAAAGACTGTTAAGGACTCGGGGCAGGACAGACCCCTACCTGGTTACGTCTCCCTGTTTTGGTGAAATGGACACCTTGCTTTCTTCAAAGACTGCACCCGGGTTACGGACATGCCGTGACCACCTTTATGTGTTTCTTTATTGTATTGTTATTGTTATACCTTGTTATGTTTTTCCAAAAATATGTTTAGTCCCGGAGTACTAAATTTCACTAGGGGGGAATGTAACACCCCAGGGGTCTGGTTGCCACAGTGATAGAAATATTACGTCTGAGAGCAGGTGGGAGGTCTCTTGGTCAGGGATCCTATGCATGCCACACCTCCTGCCCAGTCCTGGGAGGGGAAGAACTTCCCCTATATAAACCTAGGGCTGAGGCAGGGTTAGTGAGTAGAGAAGAAGTAGAGACAGAGAAGCAGATATAGGAAAGAACATCAGGAGCTCTGTGGGAGCAGTGCTACAAGGAGTCAGGGGCTGGCAGCTGCAGAGCTCGCCCTGACTGAGAAGATTTCTTACCGGACCCGGAGTCCGAGGCTGTGGGGACTAACTCCTATCCAGCAGCAGAAACCGACAGGCAGGGGATTGCAGGTCCTCTGGCCCAGAAACCCGAAGGCACGGTCACACGCATGGGACCAGCACCGGCCATACGGGTGAGCACCACACGGTACACTCAGGGACGTGGGATACTTATTCCCGCCTCTAGCAAGGTAGCCAGAAGAGTACAGTCAGTTTGGGAGGCCTACAACTCCGCCTGGCCAGGGGAGATCCCATCTGCTCAAGGACTGACCAGGCCCCAATCGCTAGCCAGTACTCCGGGAGGGTCTATCTTTGTCACCAGTAAAGACCCTGAACTACACCGTACCGTCTCCGAGTGGTTCCTGCTACCTCCATCATCCACGTCGGCTGCCCTGAGGCCCTACCCCTCCCGTTGGGGGTTATACTATCACGCTGCACCATCCTACCACCGGCCTCAGCGGTCTGCCCTGCAGCAGCAGCTCCTTAGCTGTACTCAACGGGTGGCGTAGTCGTACAACATCTACCAAGACTGCCAGCCACTCAGTTTGACTCCCTGGGCACGGACCGGGTCACCGTCACGAGACTACTACCCCCATCTGATCCGGATCCGGGTAAGCTCCCCCGTGCGCGCGATGCCGCGCGAAGCAGCAGGCCCAGGGGCGCGTCACATATATACACACATACAGTATACATATATACACCCATATATACATATATACATACAGTATACATATACACACATATATACAGTATACATATATACACCCATATATACTGTATATATACATATATATACACACATACAGTATACATATATACACACATATACAGTATACATATACACACATATACAGTATACATATATACACACATATACAGTATACATATATATACACATATACAGTATACATATATATACACACATATACAGTATACATATATACACACACACACACATATACAGTATACATATATATACACACACATATACAGTATACATATATATACACATATACAGTATGCATATATATACACACACATATACAGTATACATATATACACACACATACAGTATACATATATACACACATATACAGTATACACATATACACACATATATACTGTATATATACATATATATACAGGGGAGGAGTCCTGAGGAGATAATTTGCATATTCCCACTGCATTTTGGGGTAAGTGAAGAGTCTCCGCGAGCTCAAAGAACACTGGATTTTGGCTGTTGGAGCTGAAAAGAGGACATCGGTAAACCAGGGGAGGAGTCCTGAGGAGATAATTTGCATATTCCCACTGCATTTTGGGGTAAGTGAAGAGTCTCCGCGAGCTCAAAGAACACTGGATTTTGGCTGTTGGAGCTGAAAAGAGGACATCGGTAAACCAGGGGAGGAGTCCTGAGGAGATAATTTGCATATTCCCACTGCATTTTGGGGTAAGTGAAGAGTCTCCGCGAGCTCAAAGAACACTGGATTTTGGCTGTTGGAGCTGAAAAGAGGACATCGGTAAACCGCGCATTTTGAAGCTTTTTTTTTAAGCTTTTTTCACTGTTTTCAGAACATTAACAATAAGAACATGGAAGAGTCCAGGAGCCATTTGGTGAGCTGCATATCCTGCTACATGTTCACAGACTTGCCAGTGGAAAAGCCAAACTTCACATGCCAGAAATGCAAGCTTGTGTCCCTGTTGGAGGAAAAGTTGCGAAATCTAGAAGAGAGGTTAACTACCTTGAAAATCATTAAGGAAGGTGAAGAGTTCTTAGACAGAGCAGAAATATCTCTTCATGATTCAGAAAGAGAAGAAATTCGAACTGCACCTGACGAAACTGAGGAATGGAAGCATGTGACCCAGAGAAGCAGGAGGATCGAGAGGCAGTCAGCACCCATACTGCTCAGGAACCAGTACCAGGCTCTCACGCAGGAGAACCATGAAGAAATACAGCAAAATAAGACTTTGCCAGCAATGAATAACCTTGTAAGCCCTCAGAATCCTCCTGGATGGAGAAAGAAGAATGTTGTGAAGAAAAAACGGAGAGTGGTGGTCATGGGGGATTCCCTGTTAAGAGGAACAGAGGCCGCTATCTGCAGACCAGACATAACCTCAAGAGAAATGTGCTGTCTTCCAGGAGCAAAAATTAAAGATGTGTCTGACAGGATATCAAGACTCTTCAGACCTACAGATCACTACCCATTCCTGCTAATACATGTGGGGACAAATGACACCGCAAGAAAGGACCTGGAAACCATCTGCAGTGACTTTGAAGACTTAGGCAAGAAAGTGAAAGAATTGGGAGCGCAGGTGGTCTTCTCATCCATCCTCCCAGTGGATGGCCATGGAACAATGAGGTGGAATAAGATTCTACAGGTGAACAACTGGCTACGTCGATGGTGCCGTCAACAAGGATTTGGATTTCTGGATCACGGAATGAATTACCTATACGATGGACTACTTGCTAGAGATGGGGTGCACCTTACGAAGACTGGAAAACATGTATTTGGAAGTCGCCTTGCTACACTCATCAGAAGAGCTTTAAACTAGAACAATGTGGGAAGGGAAGCAAAAGGCCAGAAAAAGCCATGCAGCTGACAAATACTATTGAGATCTCTGCTACTGGAAGTGGAAAAGAAGAACAAAGACAAAACAATTTAAATAATAAAAATATGGGAGGAAGAGAAACCAATCACAAACTAAAATGTTTTTATACAAATGCACAAAGCATGGGCAACAAACAAGGAGAATTGGAACTACTAACGCAGGAAAAGAAATATGATGTCATTGGAATCACTGAAACTTGGTGGGACGATACACATGATTGGAATAAAAGGCTAAAAGGATACAACTTATTTGCAAGAAACAGACTTGATAAACGAGGAGGAGGTGTTGCATTGTATGTTAGAAAAGCGTATATCTGCACAGAGATTGAAGCTTCAGAGACTGGGAGTTCTGTGGAAACTGTTTGGGTAAGAATACAAGGAGAGAACAACGGAAAGGACACCATTGTAGGCATTTACTACAGGCCACCTGGGCAAGCTGAAGATATGGATGAACTCTTTATGTATCAAATGACCAAGTTCTCCAAAAAATATGACGTAGTGGTCATGGGAGATTTCAACTATCCAGACATTTGTTGGGAATCTCTCTCAAGTAAAACTAACAGGTCAAGCAAATTCTTATCCTCTCTTGCTGACAACTTTATCTTCCAAAAGGTAGGGGAGAAAACAAGGGGATCTGCTACTTTGGATCTAATCCTTATAAACAGGGAGGAAATGGTTGAGGAGGTAAAGGTGGCTGGGACCCTAGGAGGCAGCGATCATGCTATTATAGAATTTTGGATAACTAGAGGAGGAAGACATGTGAAGACTCAAACTTCAAGGTTAGATTTTAGAAAGGCAGATTTTAAGAGACTCAGAAAGAGAATAGGAGGGATCCAATGGCTGGATGTCCTTAAGGACAAAAATGTCCAGGAAGGATGGGAAATTTTTAAAAATGAGATTCTCAAAGCACAATCGTTAACAATCCCGAAAAGTAGGAAGAATGGGAAGCTTTTAAGGAAACCAGGATGGATGAACACAGAACTTAAACACATGCTAAAAAGAAAGAAAGAAATGTTTATTAAATGGAAAGAGGGAGGCATATCTAAAGAAGATTATAATGCAGTCTGCAGATCCTGTAGGGCACGTATCAGGTTAGCTAAAGCTGACAATGAATTAAGGCTTGCAAGAGATGTCAAAAGCAATAAAAAAGGATTTTGGGGGTATGTCAAAAGTAAAAGAAAAGTCAAAGATGCTATAGGATTTTTACAGGATGAAAATGGAGAAATGGTAAGAGAGGATGTTGAGAAGGCCAAACTTTTTAATTCCTATTTTGCATCTGTTTTCTCTCAGAAAGAAAATGTAACATCAACTGATCTTCACTGTCCTTTTAAAGGAATAGAGGAATCCAAGTTATCTGTAAACAGAAAGATTGTGAGGGAATATTTAGCTAACATAAATGAGTTCAAGTCTCCAGGTCCAGATGAATTACACCCCAGAGTACTGAAGGAGATCGTAGAAGAAATTTTAGAACCACTCTCCATAATCTTTGAAAATTCTTGGAGAACAGGAGAAGTCCCAGAAGACTGGAGAAGAGCAAATGTTGTTCCTATCTTCAAAAAGGGGAAGAAGGTGGACCCAGGGAACTATAGGCCGGTGAGTCTGACTTCTATACCAGGAAAGATCTTTGAACAAATTATTAAACAACATGTATGTAAGTACATGGATAAGAATGAAGTGATTAACCAGAGTCAGCATGGGTTTGTAACTAACAAGTCATGTCAGACTAACTTAATTTCCTTCTATGACAGAATCACTGACTGGGTGGATCAGGGAAATGCTGTAGATATAGTATATCTTGACTTCAGCAAAGCATTTGACAAAGTATCTCACACCATCCTTATTGAAAAAATGACCAAGTATGCAATGGACCAGGCAACTGTTAGGTGGATTCATAACTGGCTTAGTGATCGGACTCAAAGGGTGGTTGTAAATGGCTTCACATCCAGCTGGATGAATGTCTCAAGTGGGGTACCACAGGGCTCCGTCCTGGGACCTGTATTGTTCAACATCTTTATCAATGATTTAGATGAAGGAATTGAGGGTAAGCTGATTAAATTTGCTGATGACACAAAGCTAGGAGGGATAGCTAATACTAGAGAAGAGAGAGAGAGGATTCAAAAAGACCTAAATAAACTGGAGCAGTGGGCAGCAACCAACAGAATGGTTTTTAACAGGGAAAAATGCAAAGTACTACATCTGGGCAATAAAAATGAAAAAAGCATATACAGAATGGGAGGAATAGAGCTAAGCAACAGTACATGTGAAAAAGACTTAGGTATACTAATAGATCATAGACTGAACATGAGTCAACAGTGTGATGCAGCAGCAAAAAAGGCAAATACAATTCTGGGATGTATTAACAGAAGCATACAGTCTAGATCACGTGAAGTCATTATCAGTCTTTACTCCTCTTTGGTCAGACCTCATCTGGAATACTGTGTACAGTTTTGGGCACCACATTTTAAAAAAGACATAGACAAACTGGAGCAAGTTCAGAGAAGAGCGACCAGAATGGTGACTGGTCTGCAAACCATGTCCTATGAGGAACGGTTGCAGGATTTGGGAATGTTTAGCTTGCAAAAAAGAAGACTGAGAGGAGACTTAATAGCTGTCTACAAATATGTCAAGGGCTGTCACATTGTAGAAGGATCATCTTTATTCTCATTTGCACAAGGAAAGACTAGAAGCAATGGGATGAAATTAAATGGGAGGAGACACAGATTAGATATTAGAAAAAACTTTTTGACAGTTAGGGTGATTAATGAGTGGAACAGGCTGCCACGAGAGGTGGTGAGTTCCCCTTCAATGGACGTCTTCAAACAGAGGCTGGACAGACATCTGTCTGAGATGATCTAGTGAATCCTGCTTTGAGCAGGGGGTTGGACCAGATGACCCAGGAGGTCCCTTCCAACTCTACCATTCTATGATTCTATGATTCTATGATATACACACATATACAGTATACATATATATACACACATATATATACACACATATACAGTATACATATATACACACACATATACAGTATACATATATATACACATATACAGTATACATATATACACACATATACAGTATACATATATACACACATATATACTGTATATATACATATATATACACACATACAGTATACATATATACACACATATACAGTATACATATATATACACACATATATATACACACATATACAGTATACATATATACACACACATACACAGTATACATATATATACACACATACAGTATACATATATACACACATATACAGTATACATATATATACACACATATATATACACACATATACACACATATACAGTATACATATATACACACACATATACAGTATACATATATATACACATATACAGTATACATATATATATACACACATATACAGTATACATATATACACGCATATATACAGTAATACAGCATATACACACACATATACTGTATATATACACACACACATATACAGTATACATATATATACACACATATACAGTATACATATATATACACACACATATACAGTATACATATATACACACATACAGTATACATATATACACCCACATATACAGTATACATATATACACACATACAGTATACATATATACACACATACAGTACACATATATACACACATATACAGTATACATATATACACCCACATATACAGTATACATATATACACACATATACAGTATACATATATATACACATATACAGTATACATATATATACACACATATACAGTATACATATATACACACACACACACATATACAGTATACATATATATACACACACATATACAGTATACATATATATACACATATACAGTATACATATATACACACACATACAGTATACATATACACACACATATACAGTATACACATATACACACATATACAGTATACACATATACACACATATACAGTATACATATATATATACACACACATATACAGTATACATATATATATACACACATATACAGTATACACATATACACACATATACAGTATACACATATACACACATACACAGTATACATATATACACACACATATACAGTATAAATATATATATACATACATATACACACAGTATACATATATATATATACATACATACACACATATACAGTATACATATATATACACACATATACAGTATACATATATATACACATATACAGTATACATATATACACACATATACAGTATACATATACACACACATACAGTATACATATATACACACATATACAGTATACATATATATACACATATACAGTATACATATATACACACATATACAGTATACATAAATATACACACACCCATATACAGTATACATATATACACCCATATACAGTATACACATATACACACATATACAGTATACATATATACACACACATATACAGTATACATATATATACACATATACAGTATACATATATACACACATATACAGTATACATATATACACACATATATACTGTATATATACATATATATACACACATACAGTATACATATATAAACACATATACAGTATACATATATATACACACATATATATACACACATATACAGTATACATATATACACACACATACACAGTATACATATATATACACACATACAGTATACATATATACACACATATACAGTATACATATATATACACACATATATATACACACATATACACACATATACAGTATACATATATACACACACATATACAGTATACATATATAAACACATATACAGTATACATATATATATATACACACATATACAGTATACATATATACACGCATATATACAGTAATACAGCATATACACACACATATACTGTATATATACACACACACATATACAGTATACATATATATACACACATATACAGTATACATATATATACACACACATATACAATATACATATATACACACATACAGTATACATATATACACCCACATATACAGTATACATATATACACACATACAGTACACATATATACACACATATACAGTATACATATATACACCCACATATACAGTATACATATATACACACATATACAGTATACATATATATACACATATACAGTATACATATATATATACACACATATACAGTATACACATATATACACATATACACACATATACAGTATACATATATATATACACACATATACAGTATACACATATACACACACATACAGTATACACATATACACACATATACAGTATACACATATACACACATATACAGTATACATATATATATACACACATATACAGTATACATATATATATACACACATACAGTATACACATATACACACATATACAGTATACACATATACACACATACACAGTATACATATATACACACACATATACAGTATAAATATATATATACATACATATACACACAGTATACATATATATATATACATACATACACACATATACAGTATACATATATATACACATATACAGTATACATATATACACACATATACAGTATACATATACACACACATACAGTATACATATATATACACATATACAGTATACATATATACACACATATACAGTATACATAAATATACACACACCCATATACAGTATACATATATACACCCATATACAGTATACATATACACACACATATACAGTATACACATATACACACATATACAGTATACATATATACACACACATATACAGTATACACATATACACATATATATACACAAACATATACAGTATACATATATATATATATACATACATATACACACATATACATATATATATACATACATATATACACACATATACAGTATACATATATATACACATATACAGTATACATATACATACACATATACAGTATACATATATACACCCATATACAGTATACATATATACACACACATATACAGTATACATATACACACAGATATACAGTATACATATATATACAGTATACATATATATATACACACACATATATACACACATATACAGTATACATATATACACATACAGTATACATATATATACACGCATATACAGTATACATATATACACCCATATACAGTATACATATACACACACATATACAGTATACATATATACACACACATACAGTATACATATATACACACATATACAGTATACATATACACACACATATACAGTATACATATAAATACACACATACAGTATACATATATACATACATATACAGTATACATATACACACATATACAGTATACATATATACACACACATACAGTATACATATATACACACATATACAGTATACATATACACACACATATACAGTATACATATATATACACACATACAGTATACATATATACATACATATACAGTATACATATATACACACACATACAGTATACATATATACACACACATATACAGTATACATATAAATACACACATACAGTATACATATATACATACATATACAGTATACATATACACACATATACAGTATACATATATACACACATACAGTATACATATATATACACGCATATACAGTATACATATATACACACACATATACAGTATACATATATACACCCATATACAGTATACATATATACACCCATATACAGTATACATATATATATACACACACATATATACACACATATACAGTATACATATATACACATACAGTATACATATATATACACATATACAGTATACATATACACACATATACAGTATACATATATACACACACATATACAGTATACATATATATACACACATATACAGTATACATATACACACACATATACAGTATACATATATACACATATACAGTATACATATATACACATATACAGTATACATATATATATACACACATATACAGTATACATATATATACACACACATATACAGTATACATATATACACACATACAGTATACATATATATATACACACACATATACAGTATACATATATATATACACACACATATACAGTATACATATATATATACACACATATATACACACATATACAGTATACATATATACACATACAGTATACATATATCTACACACCCATATACAGAATACATATATACACACATATACAGTATACATATATACACACATACAGTATACATATATACACCCACATATACAGTATAAATATATACACACATATACAGTATACATATATACACCCATATACAGTATACATATATACACATACAGTATACATATACACACACACACATATACAGTATACATATATACACACACACATATACAGTATACATACTATACAGTATACATATATATACACACACCCATATACAGTATACATATATACACACATATACAGTATACATATACACACACACACACATATACAGTATACATATATACACATATACAGTATACATATATACACATATACAGTATACACATATACAGTATACATATATACACACACATATACAGTATACATATACACACACATATACAGTATACACATATACAGTATACATATATATACACACATATACAGTATACACATATACACACATATACAGTATACACATACACACACATATACAGTATACATATATATACACATATACAGTATACATATATACACACATATACAGTATACATATATACACACACATATACAGTATACATATACACACACATATACAGTATACACATATACACACATATACAGTATACACATATATACACACATATACAGTATACATATATACACATACAGTATACATATATATATATATACACACATATACAGTATACATATATATACACACACCCATATACAGTATACATATATATACACACCCATATACAGTATACATATATACACACACCCATATACAGTATACATATATACACACATACAGTATACATATATACACACACATATACAGTATACATATACACACACATACAGTATACATATATACACACACATATACAGTATACATATACACACATATACAGTATACATATATATACACACATACAGTATACATATATACACACACATATACAGTATACATATATACACCCATATACAGTATACATATACACACACATATACAGTATACACATATACACACATATACAGTATACATATATACATACATATACAGTATACACATATACAGTATACATATATACACACACATATACAGTATACATATACACACACATACACAGTATACATATATACACACATATACAGTATACATATATACACACATATACAGTATACATATACACACACATATACAGTATACACATATACACACATATACAGTATACATATATATATACACACATATATACACACATATACAGTATACATATATACACATACAGTATACATATATATATATATACACACATATACAGTATACATATATATATACACACACCCATATACAGTATACATATATATACACACCCATATACAGTATACATATATACACACACCCATATACAGTATACATATATACACACATACAGTATACATATATACACACACATATACAGTATACATATACACACACATACAGTATACATATATACACACACATATACAGTATACATATACACACATATACAGTATACATATATATACACACATACAGTATACATATATACACCCATAAACAGTATACATATATATACACACATATACAGTATACATACATACACACATATACAGTATACATATATACACCCATATACAGTATACATATATATACACACACATATATACACACATATACAGTATACATATATACACATACAGTATACATATATATATACACATATACAGTATACATATATACACACCCACATACAGTATACATACATACACACATACAGTATACATATATACACACACATATACAGTACACATATACACACCCATATACAGTATACATATATACACACATATATACTGTATATATACATATATATACATACATACAGTATACATATATACACACATATACAGTATACATATATATACACACATATACAGTATACATATATACACACACATATACAGTATACATATATATACACACATATACAGTATACATATATATACACATATATACAGTATACATATATACACACATACAGTATACATATATATATACACATATACAGTATACATATATACACACATATACAGTATACATATATACACACATATACAGTATACATATATATACACACATATATATACACACATATACAGTATACATATATACACACACATATACAGTATACATATATATACACATATACAGTATACATATATATACACACATATACAGTAAACATATATACACGCATATATACAGTAATACAGCATATACACACACACATATACAGTATACATATATATACACACATATACAGTATACATATATATACACACACATATACAGTATACATATACACACATATACAGTATACATATATACACACACATATACAGTATACATATATACACACATACAGTATACATATATACACCCACATATACAGTATACATATATACACACATACAGTATACATATATACACACACATAAACAGTATACATATATACATACACATATACAGTATACATATATATATACACACATATACAGTATAAATATATACACATATACAGTATACATATATACACACATATACAGTATACATATATACACCCATAAACAGTATACATATATATACACACATATACAGTATACATATATACACACATATACAGTATACATATATATATACACACATATACAGTATACACATATACACACATATACAGTATACATATATACACATATACAGTATACATATATACACCCATAAACAGTATACATATATACACCCATAAACAGTATACATATATACACATATACAGTATACATATACACACACATATACAGTATACATGTATACACACACATATACAGTATACATATATACACCCATAAACAGTATACATATATATACACACATATACAGTATACATATATACATACACATATACAGTATACATATATACACATATACAGTATACATATATACACACATATACAGTATACATATATACACATATACAATATACATATATACACACACATATACAGTATACATATATACACATATACAGTATACATATATACACATATACAGTATACATATATATACACACATATATACAGTATACATATACACACACATACAGTATACATATATACACACATATACAGTATACATATATACACCCATAAACAGTATACACATATACACACATATACAGTATACATATATACACACACATATACAGTATACATATATACACATATACAGTATACATATATACACCCATAAACAGTATACATATACACACACATATACAGTATACGTATATATACACACACATATACAGTATACATATATACACACATATACAGTATACATATATACACACATATACAGTATACATATATACACACACATATACAGTATACATATATATACACACATATATACAGTATACATATATATATACACATACAGTATACATATATACACACATATACAGTATACATATATACACACATATACAGTATACATATATACACACACATATACAGTATACATATATATACACACACATATACAGTATACATATATATACACACACATATACAGTATACATATATACACACATTTACAGTATACATATATACACACATATACAGTATACATATATACACACATATACAGTATACATATATACACACACATATACAGTATACATATATATACACACACATATACAGTATACATATATATACACACACATATACAGTATACATATATACACACATTTACAGTATACATATATACACACATATACAGTATACATATATACACCCATAAACAGTATACATATATACACACACATATACAGTACACATATATACACATATACAGTATACATATATACACACACATATACAGTATACATATATACACACATATACAGTATACATATATACACACATATACAGTATACATATATACACCCATAAACAGTATACATATATACACACACATATACAGTATACATATATACACATATACAGTATACATATATACACCCATAAACAGTATACATATATATACACACACATATACAGTATACATATATACACACACATATACAGTATACATATATACACATATACAGTATACATATATACACATATACAGTATACATATATATACACACACATATACAGTATACATATATATACACACACATATACAGTATACATATACACACATATACAGTATACATATATACACACAAATACAGTATACATATATACACATATACAGTATACATATATATACACACACATATACAGTATACATATATATACACACACATATACAGTATACATATACACACATATACAGTATACATATATACACACATATACACACATATACAGTATACATATATACACACATATACACACATATACAGTATACATATACACACCCATATACAGTATACATATATATACACACATACAGTATACATATATACACACACATATACAGTATACATATATACACACATATACAGTATACATATATACACATATACAGTATACATATATACACACACACATACAGTATACATATATATACACACATACAGTATACATATATATACACATACAGTATACATATATACCCACACATATACAGTATACATATACACACACATATACAGTATACATATATACACCCATATACAGTATACATATATATACACACATATACAGTATACATATATACACACATATACAGTATACATATATATATATATATACACACCCATATACAGTATACATATATACACACATATACAGTATACATATATACACACATATACAGTATACATATATACACACACACATACAGTATACATATATATACACACATACAGTATACATATATATACACATACAGTATACATATATACACACACACATACAGTATACATATATATACACACATACAGTATACATATATATACACATACAGTATACATATATACACACACATATACAGTATACATATATACACACATATACAGTATACATATACACACATATACAGTATACTTATATACACACACACATACAGTATACATATATACACCCATATACAGTATACATATATACACATATATACAGTATACATATATACACACACATACAGTATACATATATACACACATATACAGTATACATATATATACACACATATACAGTATACATATATACACACATATACAGTATACATATATACACACACATACAGTATACATATATACACACACACATACAGTGTACATATATACACCCATATACAGTATACATATACACACATATACAGTATACATATATATACATCCATATACAGTATACATATACACACATATACAGTATACATATATACACATACACAGTATACATATATACACCCATATACAGTATACATATACACACATATACAGTATACATATATACACATACAGTATACATATATATACACACACATATACAGTATACATATATATACATCCATATACAGTATACATATACACACATATACAGTATACATATATATACACACACATACAGCATACATATATATACACACATATACAGTATACATATACACACACATATACAGTATACATATATATACATCCATATACAGTATACATATACACACATATACAGTATACATATATACACACACATGTAGTATACATATATATACACATACAGTATACATATATACACACATATACAGTATACATATATATACACATACAGTATACATATATACACACACATACAGTATACATATATATACACATACAGTATACATATATATACACATACAGTATACATATATACACACATATACAGTATACATATATACACACATATACAGTATACATATATACACATATACAGTATACATATATACACACCCATATACAGTATACATATACACACACATATACAGTATACATATATATACACACACACATACAGTATACATATATATACACATACAGTATACATATATACACACACACATACAGTATACATATATATACACACATACAGTATACATATATATACACATATACAGTATACATATATACACACCCATATACAGTATACATATACACACACATATACAGTATACATATATACACCCATATACAGTATACATATATACACCCATATACAGTATACATATATACACATATATACAGTATACATATATACACACACATACAGTATACATATATACACACATATACAGTATACATATATGTACACACATATACAGTATACATATATACACACATATACAGTATACATATATACACACACATACAGTATACATATATACACACACACATACAGTATACATATATACACACACACATACAGTATACATATATATACACACACATATACAGTATACATATATACACACACATGTAGTATACATATATATACACATACAGTATACATATACACACACACATACAGTATACATATATATATACACATACAGTATACATATATATACACATACAGTATACATATATACACACATATACAGTATACATATATACACACATATACAGTATACATATATACACATATACAGTATACATATATACACACCCATATACAGTATACATATACACACATATACAGTATACATATATATACACACACACATACAGTATACATATATATACACATACAGTATACATATTTACACACACATATACAGTATACATATACACACACATATACAGTATACATATATACACCCATATACAGTATACATATATACACATATATACAGTATACATATATACACACACATATACAGTATACATATATACACCCATAAACAGTATACATATATACACCCATAAACAGTATATATATATACACACACATATACAGTATACATATACACACCCATATACAGTATACATATATAGACACACACACATACAGTATACATATATATACACATACAGTATACATATTTACACACACATATACAGTATACATATACACACACATATACAGTATACATATACACACACATATACAGTATACATATATACACCCATATACAGTATACATATATACACATATATACAGTATACATATATACACACACATATACAGTATACATATATACACCCATAAACAGTATACATATATATACACACATATACAGTATACATATACACACATATATAGTATACATATATATACACACATATACAGTATACAGTACAGACCAAAAGTTTGGACACACCTTCTCATTTAAAGATTTTTCTGTATTTTCATGATTATGAAAGTTGTACATTCACAATGAAGGCATCAAAACTATGAATTAACACATGTGGAATTATATACTTAACAAAAAAGTGTGAAACAACTGAAAATATGTCTTATATTCTAGGTTCTTCAAAGTAGCCACCTTTTGCTTTGATGACTGCTTTGCACACTCTTGGCATTCTCTTGATGAGCTTCAAGAGGTAGTCACTGGAAATGGTCTTCCAACAATCTTGACGGAGTTCCCAGAGATGCTTAGCACTTGTTGGCCCTTTTGCCTTCACTCTGCGGTCCAGCTCACCCCAAACCATCTCAATTGGGTTCAGGTCTGGTGACTGTGGAGGCCAGGTCATCTGGCGTAGCACCCCATCACTCTCCTTCTTGGTCAAATAGCCCTTACACAGCCTGGAGTTGTGTTTGGGGTCATTGTCCTGTTGAAAAATAAATGATGGTCCAACTAAACGCAAACCGGATGGAATAGCATGCCGCTGCAAGATGCTGTGGTAGCCATGCTGGTTCAGTATGCCTTAAATTTAGAATAAATCCCCAACAGTGTCACCAGCAAAGCACCCCCACACCATCACACCTCCTCCTCCATGCTTCACGGTGGGAACCAGGCATGTAGAGTCCATCCGTTCACCTTTTCTGCGTCGCACAAAGACACGGTGGTTGGAACCAAAGATCTCAAATTTGGACTCATCAGACCAAAGCACAGATTTCCGCTGGTCTAATGTCCATTCCTTGTGTTCTTTAGACTAAACAAGTCTCTTCTGCTTGTTGCCTGTGCTTAGCAGTGGTTTCCTAGCAGCTATTTTACCATGAAGGCCTGCTGCACAAAGTCTCCTCTTAGCAGTTGTTGTAGAGATGTGTCTGCTGCTAGAACTCTGTGTGGCATTGACCTGGTCTCTAATCTGAGCTGCTGTTAACCTACGATTTCTGAGACTGGTGACTCGGATAAACTTATCCTCAGAAGCAGAGGTGACTCTTGGTCTTCCTTTCCTGGGGCGGTCCTCATGTGAGCCAGTTTCTTTGTAGCGCTTGATGGTTTTTGCAACTGCACTTGGTGACACTTTCAAAGTTTTCCCAATTTTTCGCACTGACTGACCTTCATTTCTTAAAGTAATAATGGCCACTCATTTTTCTTTACTTAGCTGCTTTTTTCTTGCCATAATACAAATTCTAACAGTCTATTCAGTAGGACTATCAGCTGTATATCCACCAGACTTCTGCACAACACAACTGATATTCCCAACCCCATTTATAAGGCAAGAAATCCCACTTATTAAACCTGACAGGGCACACCTGTGAAGTGAAAACCATTTCCGGTGACTACCTCTTGAAGCTCATCAAGAGAATGCCAAGAGTGTGCAAAGCAGTCATCAAAGCAAAAGGTGGCTACTTTGAAGAACCTAGAATATAAGACATATTTTCAGTTGTTTCACACTTTTTTGTTAAGTATATAATTCCACATGTGTTAATTCATAGTTTTGATGCCTTCATTGTGAATGTACAATTTTCATAGTCATGAAAATACAGAAAAATCTTTAAATGAGAAGGTGTGTCCAAACTTTTGGTCTGTACTGTACATATATACACGCATATACAGTATACATATATACACCCATATACAGTATACATATATACACATATATACAGTATACATATATACACACACATACAGTATACATATATACACACAAATATACAGTATACATATATACACCCATAAACAGTATACATATATATACACACATATACAGTATACATATACACACATATACAGTATACATATATATACACCCATATACAGTATACATATATACACACACATATACAGTATACATATATACACACATATACAGTATACATATACACA
The DNA here is from genome assembly GCF_046119375.1 of Phyllobates terribilis. NCBI lineage: Eukaryota > Metazoa > Chordata > Amphibia > Anura > Dendrobatidae > Phyllobates > Phyllobates terribilis. The sequence goes on along the minus strand of NW_027362928.1, from coordinate 1,095,818 downwards.
CACATATACAGTATACATATATACACCCATATACAGTATACATATATACACATATATACAGTATACATATATATACACACATATACAGTATACATATATACACACACATACAGTATAAATATATACACACATATACAGTATACATATATACACACACATACAGTATACATATATACACACATATACAGTATACATATATATACACACATATACAGTATACATATATACACACACATACAGTATAAATATATACACACATATACAGTATACATATATACACACACATACAGTATACATATATACACACATATACAGTATACATATATATACACACATATACAGTATACATATATACACACACATACAGTATAAATATATACACACACACATACAGTATACATATATACACACACACACATACAGTATACATATATATACACACACATATACAGTATACATATATACACACACATGTAGTATACATATATATACACATACAGTATACATATATACACACATATACAGTATACATATATATACACATACAGTATACATATATACACACACATACAGTATACATATATATACACATACAGTATACATATATATACACATACAGTATACATATATACACACATATACAGTATACATATATACACACATATACAGTATACATATATACACATATACAGTATACATATATACACACCCATATACAGTATACATATATACACACATATACAGTATACATATATACACACATATACAGTATACATATATACACATATACAGTATACATATATACACACCCATATACAGTATACATATACACACACATATACAGTATACATATATATACACATACAGTATACATATTTACACACACATATACAGTATACATATACACACACATATACAGTATACATATATACACCCATATACAGTATACATATATACACATATATACAGTATACATATATACACACACATATACAGTATACATATATACACCCATAAACAGTATACATATATACACCCATAAACAGTATATTTATATACACACATATACAGTATACATATACACACCCATATACAGTATACATATATAGACACACACACATACAGTATACATATATATACACACATATACAGTATACATATACACACATATACAGTATACATATATACACATATACAGTATACATATACACACACATATACAGTATACATATATACACACATATATAGTATACATATATACACCCATATACAGTATACATATATACACATATATAGAGTATACATATATACACACACATATACAGTATACATATATACACCCATAAACAGTATACATATATATACACACATATACAGTATACACATATACACGCATATACAGTATACATATATACACCCATATACAGTATACATATATACACATATATACAGTATACATATATACACACACATACAGTATACATATATACACACACATATACAGTATACATATATACACCCATAAACAGTATACATATATATACACACATATACAGTATACATATACACACATATACAGTATACATATATATACACCCATATACAGTATACATATATACACACACATATACAGTATACATATACACACATATATATACACACATATACAGTATACATATACACACATATACAGTATACATATACACACACATATACAGTATACATATATACACCCATATACAGTATACATATACACACATATACAGTATACATATATATACACCCATATACAGTATACATATATACACACACATATACAGTATACATATACACACATATATATACACACATATACAGTATACATATACACACATATACAGTATACATATACACACACATATACAGTATACATATATACACCCATATACAGTATACATATACACACATATACAGTATACATATACACACATATACAGTATACATATATACACCCATATACAGTGTACATATATACACACACATATACAGTATACATATACACACACATATACAGTATACATATACACACACATATACAGTATACATATATACACACCCATATACAGTATACATATATACACCCATATACAGTATACATATATATACACACATATACAGTATACATATATACACCCATATACAGTATACATATATACACACATATACAGTATACATATATACACACATACAGTATACACATATATATACACACACATATACAGTATACATATATACACACATACAGTATACATATATACACACACATACAGTATACATATATACACACTCATATACAGTATACATATACACACATACAGTATACATATATACACACACATATACAGTATACATATACACACACATACAGTATACATATATACACACCCATATACAATATACATATATACACACATACAGTATACATATATACACACCCATATACAGTATACATATATACACACATACAGTATACATATATACACACACATATACAGTATACATATATACACACACATACAGTATACATATATACACACACATATACAGTATACATATATACACCCATATACAGTATACATATATATACACACATACAGTATACATATATACACACATATACAGTATACATATATACACATATACAGTATACATATATACACCCATAAACAGTATACATATATATACACACATATACAGTATACATATATACACACCCATATACAGTATACATATATATACACACATATACAGTATACATATATACACCCATATACAGTATACATATACACACATATACAGTATACACATATACACACATATACAGTATACATATACACACATATACAGTATACATATATATACACACATATACAGTATACATATATACACCCATATACAGTATACATATATACACACATATACAGTATACATATATACACACATATACAGTATACATATATACACCCATATACAGTATACATATATACACATATATACAGTATACATATATACACACACATATACAGTATACTTATATACACCCATAAACAGTATACATATATATACACACATATACAGTATACATATACACACATATATAGTATACATATATATACACACATATACAGTATACATATATACACGCATATACAGTATACATATATACACCCATATACAGTATACATATATACACATATATACAGTATACATATATACACACACATACAGTATACATATATACACACACATATACAGTATACATATATACACCCATAAACAGTATACATATATATACACACATATACAGTATACATATACACACATATACAGTATACATATATATACACCCATATACAGTATACATATATACACACACATATACAGTATACATATACACACATATATATACACACATATACAGTATACATATACACACATATACAGTATACATATACACACACATATACAGTATACATATATACACCCATATACAGTATACATATACACACATATACAGTATACATATACACACCCATATACAGTATACATATATACACCCATATACAGTATACATATATATACACACATATACAGTATACATATATACACCCATATACAGTATACATATATACACACATATACAGTATACATATATACACACATACAGTATACACATATATATACACACACATATACAGTATACATATATACACACATACAGTATACATATATACACACACATACAGTATACATATATACACACCCATATACAGTATACATATATACACACATACAGTATACATATATACACACACATATACAGTATACATATACACACACATACAGTATACATATATACACACCCATATACAATATACATATATATTGAGAGGATGATAGGAGTTATACTTCACCCAAGACTACGATGTAAGACACATATGAAGTTATTCTTCCCTTATCTGGACATTTGGACTGACGCCCAGAAATTAGATTGTAACTTGTTTTTAGCTGTCTCAGCAACCTTCTACTGCTATGAATTATCACTTTTCTGCTTATGAAACTTTCTTATCAACATTCCACTGTTATGAATCATCACTTCACTGCTTGTGAAACAAAGGCATTTTACTGCGCATGTCTGACAAAAAACTATGATTATTAGTATAAATAAAGGGACAGCACCTATAGAGGCAGACGCGCTCAGGGGCTTCCCAGAACTTGATTATACACTACGTGTCTGTGTATTTCTTGTTACGGGGATACCCCGACTCCAACAAGGACCCTCCATGGCTGAATGATCCTAACAATTCCTGGCGCCCGAACAGGGACCCGAGGTCTGCGTATTCCTTCAAGTTCATCGACCGGCACGAGTAACCGCTGAGATTGGGACATCGGAACAGCAGATGACAAACCTGGCCAGGTAAGAGACACTGTTAGTTCTCTTACATCTGCTCTGCGATAGTCCGTAAATTTCATGCATATCTTGTGTTGGGATTGAGGAACTAGTAGAGAAGGATACCTATAGCTCGGGTCATTCATGTATATACTGTAGGATCTGCCGAAGGAGAGGTCAGAGAAGGTTATGAAACGGATAGTATGAAAGAGATGTGGATGTCGGGAATAGCCTCATAAGCCGCACTAAGGTAGATGACATAAGTATTACGGAGATTGCCTAACTGAGTCATAAGGTTGTGTCCTTTCGGGGAAACCTTCGCTCACGCTTAACTCCCGAACCTTTGTCCTCCTTTTTTGACGGATAAGAGATTGACAGAATGAGCCCATGGAAGTAATGATAATACTCCAGGGACACGATATATAATGGAGACTGTATGGTTCATTTTATGTATTGTTGGTCTTGCCCTTGTTGCCATATATATATGTGTTAGAATTACTCTACACTTCAGACAAAACGGTCCAGAGAAACCGTTTCAGATACTGGCTCCTTAGGACAGAATAGGTAACGAGGAAAGGTAAAATATAGAATATATTTTATCTAACCCAAAAAGCCTCCTAAGGTAGGAATAGTCAGGAAAAATGGGCAACAAACAGACTAAGACCACAAATGATGAACAAGATGTCTATACAATCGTGAAAGAAAGGTGTGGTGTAGAAGCAACTAAGAATTTAGGGAAAGTTTGCAAAACTTTTCAGGTAGCAAGGCATGACAGGTTTAACAGGAAACTATGGGAGGACATTCGGGTTAGAAAAGCAGGAGTGATAAGAGACAAAGGATGGCAGGAACAAGTAGAGGCCATGGTCGAACTATCAAAAACAGCAGAGACAGACCATTGGACTTTTAATAAAGACAATGGATTATGGAGAACTCCAGTCAGACAGGGTCCCATTGTACAAACAGAAAACAGTAAACAAATGAACCCATTGGCACCACCATATCAGCCCAGGTCAGAACCCACACTGTATCCTGATTTTCGGGGTCCGGGTGGATGGACATGTACAAACTGTGGACTCCAGAATCCAGACTGGAGAGACACATGTGCAGGATGTGGAGCACCACGACCACATGATATGTTGGCACCAGTGCGTATCCTCAGTCGACCATACAGAGAAGAAGATGGTGGCAATCCACCGCGTAGAGTAACTAGACACCATCAGACTAGACAATATTTTCCATGGACCCCCGCTGAGGGAATGTCCCTATTTCAGAATGCACCAGATCCAATACAATGCCCACTAAGATTTGCTACGTACATACAGCAGATAATACACACCCATAATGGAACATGGTCAGATGGGACAGAATTATGTAGAATGAAAATGACACCAGGGTTGTATCAGGAATTGATGACAGTTATAGAACCTCATAGACCTCAACCAGTAGATGGTGAGGATCCAAATACCGCACTGTCAGGACAGAATTTTATGATCAGACTTATGGAGTTTATGAGAACTAAACAACGAATGAGAGGGACTTCAGGAACTGTCTCCCAGAAGTCAGGACAGCCTGTAGATGAATACTACTTAGCGGTAGAAAACAGTTACAGAGACGAGGGAATGGACCTTACCAATGAAGGAGTCATTCGACTGATGACAAAAACTTTTATAGAGAATCTTAACCCAAAACTTAGGGAAAAGTTCAAGGCTGCAACTCCTGATTGGAGAACCTTAGATGATCCCCAGATAGTCAGACAAAAACTATTAGGGATAGAAATGGATATGCGTGAGGCAGCATCCAAACCCATCAGAGTAGCAGCAAATAATAGTCTGGTCAATAAAAACAACAGATCAAATCAGACCTATGACAAAGGGAACTTGGATAAGAAAACTAATCCATGTCACTACTGTAAGAAACCAGGACATTGGATTAGAGAATGCAGGAAAAAAGCCAGGGATATAGAAGATGGTACCTATGTCCCAAGAGAATCACAAGAAAAGACAGTACAGGCTTCTGCTCCTGCAGCAAGCGAGTGACTAGACGTGATGCAAACCACTTTGACTGGAAGGCGCCCAATAATTCAGGTAAAAGTAGCAGGAAAACAATGCCCTTTTCTAATAGATACCGGAGCAACTTCCTCCGTCCTCAATGAAGACGCCTTACCAAATGCTGATTGTTTATCAGATGATGTAACCTATACCGAAGGGTATGATGGAGGAATCAGGCCACTCCCATATAGTATTCCCCTTGAAACAAAGATAGGATCTAAAATATTTTTATCTAAATTTCTTTTTGTCAAAGGGGCACCTACTTGTCTTCTAGGTACAGACCTATTAAAGCAGACAGAAATGAATATCCAATTTTTGGAGGATGGTAGAGTCCAAATTTTGGTGCCTGATGACCAAGAGTCTCTAGAAAACATTGTAAAAGTCCAAGCCTTAGAGGATGAGAAAGATCCTGCCCCTACCCAAATTATTTTAGATCTTTCTGAGGTACCAGAAAAATTATGGGCACAACATGACGCCGATGTAGGACTAATGCCAATAGCTCCAGTAAAAGTCACTCCTGTTCCAGGTGTGACACTACCCCAATTGAGACAGTATCCTATTAGTGCCCAACAAGAACACGCCATAGGAGAACAGATAAAAGATTATCTAAAAACTGGAGTACTGATAGAAGTAAAGTCACCAGCCAATACACCGTTGTACCCCGTAAAAAAGAAATCTACTGAGGGGTCAGCTGCTAGATACCGGATGGTACATGATTTAAGAGAGATAAATAAAATTTTGGAACCTATTACTCCTGTTGTGCCAAATCCACACACGTTGCTATCACAGATCCCAGCAACAGCACGAGTATTTTCTGTCATAGACTTATCAAATGCATTTTTTTCAGTACCATTACACCCAGACTGTTACAAACTGTTTGCATTTACATTTAAGAATAGACAATTAGCATGGACAAGATTACCACAGGGTATGATACATTCACCTACCTTGTACTCAGAAGCTATGAGATCAGTTCTTCAAAATTTCAAACCTATGGATGAGGTTGTAATTCTTCAATATGTTGATGACCTATTATTATGTGCCCCTGCTCAAGAGTCCGCAAACAGCAACACAATAAGGTTGTTAATATTTCTAGCAGACATGGGCTGTAAAGCTAACAAGAAAAAAGTACAACTTTGTATGACTACGGTAGTATTTCTAGGACACTGCATTTCACAAGGTATTCGGCACCTCACCGCCGACAGACTAAAAATCATTAGAGATCTTGTTCCTCCCAAGAACTACAAAACATTAAGAGCATTTTTGGGAATAGTATCACACTGCAGACAATGGGTTATACATGCTAGTCAGCTTATGCAACCTCTATATGATTGTTTAAAAATCGAGCCTTTTCAGTTAACTGAATCAGCGCTCATAGCCTTTCAAGACCTCAAGAAAGGTCTCATGTCAGCCCCGGCCTTGGGAATCCCAGACTACGCCAAACCATTCCAATTAATGGCTGCGGAAATGTCTAATCATGCTACAGGAGTACTAACACAGAAACATGAAAATAAACAAAGACCTGTCGCATACTATTCTGCTCAATTAGATAATGTTACCAAAGCTGCACCATCATGTGTCAGAGTAGTAGCAGCTGTCTCTCTTTTGGTAGAAAAAGCCTCAGAAATAGTACTAGACCATGCCTTAATAGTACAAACTACACATGATGTACATGGCATACTGAATCAGGTATTGCCAAAACACATTTCAATGGCTAGACATCTTAGATTACAATGCTCCTTACTAATGCCACCAATCCTCACTTTTCGCCGCATATTGTCTCTAAATTTAGCCACTCTGTTACCACTAGAGACAAAGGGGGGAGTGGAAGGAGGTCAGGAAGACGAAGATGAAAATTTTTTACAATACCACGAACAAGACAATATAATACATGATTGCTTACAGTGTATAGAACAAGAAACACAAGGGCTACCTAATGTACAGGACACCCCTCTTGACAATCCAGACCTACATATGTATATAGATGGTAGTAGGTATGCAGATGAAACTGGTAACTTTCACACAGGTTATGCCATTGTATCAGATCATGATGTTATTGAAGCTGAGCCAATGCAGGCCAGCTGTTCAGCCCAGGAAGCTGAACTATTAGCTCTAATACGAGCATTACAGTTAGCAAAAGAAAAAACCGCTAATATTTTTACTGATATGCATATGGTATTGTACATGATTTTGGATGTATATGGAGAGCTAGAGGTTACATGACAGCTTCAGGTCAACCAGTAAAACATGGACAAATGATTAGACAAATCCTAGAATCAGCTGCCTCAACCAAACAAGTAGCAGTAATAAAAGTACCTGCACATGTAAGACTCGACACCGAGATAGCTAGGGGTAATGACCGAGCCGACAAGGCTGCTAAGCGAGCTGCAGTAAAACCTCTGACAACTGACCACACTATTAGTGCAGTATCAGAATTTGACTTAATTACACGGCTCAAAGAAGCCCACCAGCAGGTGAGTAGAGAAGAAAAAGAAGAGTGGCAGAAACAGGGGGCAGAAGAAAAAGAAGGACTATGGAGAAAAGGAGATGAGCTTTGTCTCCCCCGAGCGTGGTACCCTGTTGTGGTCAGTGAAGCCCACGGACCTACACATGTGTCTGCAAACGGTATGATACAGAGGGTCAGACAGAAGTGGTTAGCCCCAGGGTTCGGCCAGGTAGCTCGAGCAAAATGTGGTTCTTGTGAAATCTGTTTAGCCCACAATCCAGGACAGACTGTTAAGACCCCCCAGAAGCACCATGTAAGACCACTATATCCGTTCCAGAGACTTCAGATCGATTACATCCAGATGCCTAAGCATGGACACTATGAGTATGTACTGGTATGTGTGGACATGTTTTCGGGGTGGCCAGAGGCTTATCCAGTTCATACAGCCACGGCTAAAGTCACTGCAGTAAAAATAGCACATGAACTGGTACCCCGTTATGGTATCCCAGAAGTGATCGAGTCGGATAGAGGTACACATTTTACTGGAGAGATCTTTCAGAATGTAATGAAAATGTTGTGTATAAAAAGTGAACTACACACCCCTTACCACCCACAGAGTTCTGGTAAGGTTGAGAGAATGAATGGAACACTTAAGTTAAAAATACAGAAAGCCATGGCAGAAACACAGAAACCATGGACTGAGTGTCTCCCAATAGCATTGTATTCAGTCAGAAACAACCCCCAGGGAAAGAGCAAACTCACCCCCCATGAAATATTGTTTGGTAGAGTTGCCAATACAGGATTGTATTTCCCACAGACTTTAATGTTAGAAACTGAAAGCTTAACTGCTTATGTACAAAATTTATGTAAGCATGTGTCTAAAATACACTCTTTAGTGTTCTCTTCCATTCCAGATCCAGATTCCATTGAGGGAACGCACAAGCTGCAACCAGGAGACGAAGTCTACGTAAAAAGACATAACAGAAGAACGCTAGAACCCAGATTTGAGGGTCCATATCAGGTGTTATTGACAACTCCAACTGCAGTAAAATTGGAAGGAAAATCAGCATGGGTACATGCAAGCCATTGCAAAAAGAAATAGTGGTGATTGTACTTGTGTTAGCTATAACGATAGATCAGGGAGACCTGTGGGATAAACTAAGTTCCCCAAAACCTACAGATAATAAATTTATAAAACATCATGAGACATTGGTAAACGGGTTGCTCGATGGCGGACAGAAAATAGCAGACTGTTGGATTTGTACGCATTCTCCAATATCAGCCACGAGCATACCCTTCCTGGCCGTACCCATGACCCCTGAGGAAGTGTTTACATGGACTAATTGCTCAGACAAATTAGCAAATAACCAAACCGTTAATTCTAGATTATGGAACACCACTGTTGCCATCCCAGTTGTGGGGTGGGTGGGATTTCCCTGGTGGCAAGGTAATATGACCGGAAAAATAAACAACTTACAATATTTAGCGTTTAAAGGAGGTGTATGGGTTCCTAGAAATAAGACGGGACTAACAGACTTAGGGTTAATTCCTACAGAAAATATACAACTCAGTTTTAGTAGCACAGTATCTTCTTCTCAACCTTTTAAACCTGATATAGTAGAAAAATACATACACAATAATGGTTGGAAATATTCACAATTATTCCCCGATGGAAACAATGATACATGTTCAAAAATACCAGGTAATATATTATGTAATGAGTCAAGTGCATATGACCCAGGTACACCGACTTGTGAAAATCCAGATGCAGGATACTGTAGTCCATTAGGTCAAAAACCCCCTTGGTGTATACTTCAGAATGTATCTAAATTTTTAGATTTGGTACATAGGTTGGTGCTCCAACACTCTGCAATATGGGATCTGCCTGAAGGAACCTTCTGGATTTGTGGAAATGGAGCATACAAATGGCTCCCAGTAGGAATAAAAGGTACATGTACTCTAGGACGCTTAACACCGGCCACATTTATAGTTCAGAATCAGCAGGTAGATATGCAAGCAGTACCTAAACACACACTATACAAAAGAGCAGCCGACAACTCGCCTAGACCTTCAGGTAGGCCACATGTGGTCCAAATGGGAATTCCTAATAAAATATTCAGCACTTTCTTTGTGTATCCAATGTTGATGCAGATGTGGGATAAATTAGTTCAGGCCACCGACTATCTAGATGATCACATATGGGATATTATGGATATACTTAATACTAGTATAGCTGTACAAAATCAACTTATAATTGTTACTAATCAACATACTGTAGTGTTAGACTACCTAACTGCGGCCCAGGGAGGAATGTGTCAAATTATTGGTCCAACCTGTTGTCATTACATAGATCCAAACAGTACAATGAGTATGAGGTTCAAGCTGGCAGATATACAACGATTACGGGATGAATATGACAGACACAATGACCAAAATAAAGATAGCTGGTGGTCAGACACCTTCTCCTTTCTCAACCCAAAGAACTGGTTTAAGGGTATTGGAGGTTGGGTGGCTGGAATTCTGCAAGGTATATTACAGATTGTGCTAATTATAGTAGTCATATATGTAGTGTTTAAAATAGGATTAAAAATTATTTTAATATGCATAAATAAGCTTTGTAACACGGACTCAAGAATATGAAAGAAAAGAACTCCCGGACCAGGTCTTCTACCAAAAGTCCATAAGGAAGAATCAAAGGGGGGACTGAGAGGATGATAGGAGTTATTCTACACCCAAGACTACGATGTAAGACACAGATGAAGTTATTCTTCCCTTATCTGGACATTTGGACTGACGCCCAGAAACTAGATTGTAACTTGTTTTAGCTGTCTCAGCAACCTTCTACTAATTATCACTTTTCTGTTTATGAAACTTTCTTATCAACATTCCACTGTTATGAATCATCACTTCACTGCTTGTGAAACAAAGGCATTTTACTGCGCATGTCTGACAAAAAAAAAAAAAAAAAAAAAAATGATTATTATTATAAATAAAGGGACAGCACCCATAGAGGGAGACGCGCTCAGGGGCTTCCCAGTACTTGATTATACACTACGTGTCTGTGTATTTCTTGTTACGGGGATACCCCGACTCCAACAAGGACCCTCCATGGCTGAATGATCCTAACACCGCCATAAGCAACAGTTTAACAGAATGCCACAGACTAATCAACCAAACTTTTTGGGTTGGGTTCTCTTTTATAGTCTGCAGGCATTAAATGAAAGAAGTCAGTGTTCCAGCAGAAGGAGACAACATTTCAGAAAAGGCATTGTAGCAAACCAAAAAAGAAATTTTAAGCGCAGCAGAGTAACCAGCGCACATACCTGTTAGCTCAGGTGAGTTTAAAAGGCTGCTGTTGATAACAAGGGCATTTGCTAAATAGATGGTGTGTGTGCAACAATATACTGAAAGGTCAATTATATTGTGCAGCTTATCTCACCACCTGTAGTTATTTAGGTGAAAGCTCCAAAATGCTTGCCTAATATGTCTGTTTATCCAAAAGGAAGTAAAAAGGGAGAGCTAGAAAGATAGCATTGCATCACATTACATGGCAATGCAATGCACAGTTGCTGAAGTTGAACCAAAATGAGCTTGTAATCTGGCTTCTGCAACTTTGAACATGAAAAATCCAATGAGGAGAAGAAAAGCAAAGCCAAAGAGTCCATCCCAAAATCCGACAAACAAGCAAAATGAACAAAAAACATTGAATTCAATTCTTTCTGATTTTAGAAACTGCATTAAAGAAGGGGTGCACCGGTCCTGGAGATACTGCAATACCAGGTCAATGCGTGGAGTGGACAGAGCAAGCTCTTTTTCCATCTCCCTGTTCTAAAAATCCATTTAATATATGGTCCCCAGATAGGGGACGTATCAGATATTAAACTGATAAGAACAGATACTACACTTGATCTTAGCCAAAAGGCCGAGAAGCGATAACCAGAATTGGTTTCAAACTACGGAGCCACCCAAGGATCCTGAAAAGTCCATTTGTGGAGATGAGCTCCTGGACTCCCGTTAAGAAGACATGTTGTCAACCTCTAGATCCCTTACATGCCTGCACTTTTCGGCTTGCTGCTGCTGCAATCCACGCGTTTTAGATCTGCATAACTCCACCTCTTTAAACACAGCACCTTCACCCCCTGCTGTTCCCACCCGCCTCAACACCGTTGGATGGGAGGAGAACCAATTAAGGCGGGGGGTGGGGTGGAACGAGCAGCTGTCTACCCTTAGCAGGAGGGCTCCTGATTACATACCTCTCCTGCTGCTGCTGCTGCTGGCTGTCCAGCAGCAGACTGAAGGTGGCTGCTGCTGTGCACAGGTATATAAAGGCTCAGAGCCTATTATGACACGCGCAGCCAGCGTTCCATTGCCACATTCCATCTACTGCAGGCAGGATACCTGGCTGGCTGAATGTCGCTGAGAAGCTCACAGAGACCGCCATAAGCAACAGTTTAACAGAATGCCACAGACTAATCAACCAAACTTTTTGGGTTGGGTTCTCTTTTATAGTCTGCAGGCATTAAATGAAAGAAGTCAGTGTTCCAGCAGAAGGAGACAACGTTTCAGAAAAGGCATTGTAGCAAACCAAAAAAGAAATTTTAAGCGCAGCAGAGTAACCAGCGCACATACCTGTTAGCTCAGGTGAGTTTAAAAGGCTGCTGTTGATAACAAGGGCATTTGCTAAATAGATGGTGTGTGTGCAACAATATACTGAAAGGTCAATTATATTGTGCAGCTTATCTCACCACCTGTAGTTATTTAGGTGAAAGCTCCAAAATGCTTGCCTAATATGTCTGTTTATCCAAAAGGAAGTAAAAAGGGAGAGCTAGAAAGATAGCATTGCATCACATTACATGGCAATGCAATGCACAGTTGCTGAAGTTGAACCAAAATGAGCTTGTAATCTGGCTTCTGCAACTTTGAACATGAAAAATCCAATGAGGAGAAGAAAAGCAAAGCCAAAGAGTCCATCCCAAAATCCGACAAACAAGCAAAATGAACAAAAAACATTGAATTCAATTCTTTCTGATTTTAGAAACTGCATTAAAGAAGGGGTGCACCGGTCCTGGAGATACTGCAATACCAGGTCAATGCGTGGAGTGGACAGAGCAAGCTCTTTTTCCATCTCCCTGTTCTAAAAATCCATTTAATATATGGTCCCCAGATAGGGGACGTATCAGATATTAAACTGATAAGAACAGATACTACACTTGATCTTAGCCAAAAGGCCGAGAAGCGATAACCAGAATTGGTTTCAAACTACGGAGCCACCCAAGGATCCTGAAAAGTCCATTTGTGGAGATGAGCTCCTGGACTCCCGTTAAGAAGACATGTTGTCAACCTCTAGATCCCTTACATGCCTGCACTTTTCGGCTTGCTGCTGCTGCAATCCACGCGTTTTAGATCTGCATAACTCCACCTCTTTAAACACAGCACCTTCACCCCCTGCTGTTCCCACCCGCCTCAACACCGTTGGAAGGGAGGAGAACCAATTAAGGCGGGGGGTGGGGTGGAACGAGCAGCTGTCTACCCTTAGCAGGAGGGCTCCTGATTACATACCTCTCCTGCTGCTGCTGCTGCTGGCTGTCCAGCAGCAGACTGAAGGTGGCTGCTGCTGTGCACAGGTATATAAAGGCTCAGAGCCTATTATGACACGCGCAGCCAGCGTTCCATTGCCACATTCCATCTACTGCAGGCAGGATACCTGGCTGGCTGAATGTCGCTGAGAAGCTCACAGAGACCGCCATAAGCAACAGTTTAACAGAATGCCACAGACTAATCAACCAAACTTTTTGGGTTGGGTTCTCTTTTATAGTCTGCAGGCATTAAATGAAAGAAGTCAGTGTTCCAGCAGAAGGAGACAACGTTTCAGAAAAGGCATTGTAGCAAACCAAAAAAGAAATTTTAAGCGCAGCAGAGTAACCAGCGCACATACCTGTTAGCTCAGGTGAGTTTAAAAGGCTGCTGTTGATAACAAGGGCATTTGCTAAATAGATGGTGTGTGTGCAACAATATACTGAAAGGTCAATTATATTGTGCAGCTTATCTCACCACCTGTAGTTATTTAGGTGAAAGCTCCAAAATGCTTGCCTAATATGTCTGTTTATCCAAAAGGAAGTAAAAAGGGAGAGCTAGAAAGATAGCATTGCATCACATTACATGGCAATGCAATGCACAGTTGCTGAAGTTGAACCAAAATGAGCTTGTAATCTGGCTTCTGCAACTTTGAACATGAAAAATCCAATGAGGAGAAGAAAACCAAAGCCAAAGAGTCCATCCCAAAATCCGACAAACAAGCAAAATGAACAAAAAACATTGAATTCAATTCTTTCTGATTTTAGAAACTGCATTAAAGAAGGGGTGCACCGGTCCTGGAGATACTGCAATACCAGGTCAATGCGTGGAGTGGACAGAGCAAGCTCTTTTTCCATCTCCCTGTTCTAAAAATCCATTTAATATATGGTCCCCAGATAGGGGACGTATCAGATATTAAACTGATAAGAACAGATACTACACTTGATCTTAGCCAAAAGGCCGAGAAGCGATAACCAGAATTGGTTTCAAACTACGGAGCCACCCAAGGATCCTGAAAAGTCCATTTGTGGAGATGAGCTCCTGGACTCCCGTTAAGAAGACATGTTGTCAACCTCTAGATCCCTTACATGCCTGCACTTTTCGGCTTGCTGCTGCTGCAATCCACGCGTTTTAGATCTGCATAACTCCACCTCTTTAAACACAGCACCTTCACCCCCTGCTGTTCCCACCCGCCTCAACACCGTTGGAAGGGAGGAGAACCAATTAAGGCGGGGGGTGGGGTGGAACGAGCAGCTGTCTACCCTTAGCAGGAGGGCTCCTGATTACATACCTCTCCTGCTGCTGCTGCTGCTGGCTGTCCAGCAGCAGACTGAAGGTGGCTGCTGCTGTGCACAGGTATATAAAGGCTCAGAGCCTATTATGACACGCGCAGCCAGCGTTCCATTGCCACATTCCATCTACTGCAGGCAGGATACCTGGCTGGCTGAATGTCGCTGAGAAGCTCACAGAGACCGCCATAAGCAACAGTTTAACAGAATGCCACAGACTAATCAACCAAACTTTTTGGGTTGGGTTCTCTTTTATAGTCTGCAGGCATTAAATGAAAGAAGTCAGTGTTCCAGCAGAAGGAGACAACGTTTCAGAAAAGGCATTGTAGCAAACCAAAAAAGAAATTTTAAGCGCAGCAGAGTAACCAGCGCACATACCTGTTAGCTCAGGTGAGTTTAAAAGGCTGCTGTTGATAACAAGGGCATTTGCTAAATAGATGGTGTGTGTGCAACAATATACTGAAAGGTCAATTATATTGTGCAGCTTATCTCACCACCTGTAGTTATTTAGGTGAAAGCTCCAAAATGCTTGCCTAATATGTCTGTTTATCCAAAAGGAAGTAAAAAGGGAGAGCTAGAAAGATAGCATTGCATCACATTACATGGCAATGCAATGCACAGTTGCTGAAGTTGAACCAAAATGAGCTTGTAATCTGGCTTCTGCAACTTTGAACATGAAAAATCCAATGAGGAGAAGAAAAGCAAAGCCAAAGAGTCCATCCCAAAATCCGACAAACAAGCAAAATGAACAAAAAACATTGAATTCAATTCTTTCTGATTTTAGAAACTGCATTAAAGAAGGGGTGCACCGGTCCTGGAGATACTGCAATACCAGGTCAATGCGTGGAGTGGACAGAGCAAGCTCTTTTTCCATCTCCCTGTTCTAAAAATCCATTTAATATATGGTCCCCAGATAGGGGACGTATCAGATATTAAACTGATAAGAACAGATACTACACTTGATCTTAGCCAAAAGGCCGAGAAGCGATAACCAGAATTGGTTTCAAACTACGGAGCCACCCAAGGATCCTGAAAAGTCCATTTGTGGAGATGAGCTCCTGGACTCCCGTTAAGAAGACATGTTGTCAACCTCTAGATCCCTTACATGCCTGCACTTTTCGGCTTGCTGCTGCTGCAATCCACGCGTTTTAGATCTGCATAACTCCACCTCTTTAAACACAGCACCTTCACCCCCTGCTGTTCCCACCCGCCTCAACACCGTTGGAAGGGAGGAGAACCAATTAAGGCGGGGGGTGGGGTGGAACGAGCAGCTGTCTACCCTTAGCAGGAGGGCTCCTGATTACATACCTCTCCTGCTACTGCTGCTGCTGGCTGTCCAGCAGCAGACTGAAGGTGGCTGCTGCTGTGCACAGGTATATAAAGGCTCAGAGCCTATTATGACACGCGCAGCCAGCGTTCCATTGCCACATTCCATCTACTGCAGGCAGGATACCTGGCTGGCTGAATGTCGCTGAGAAGCTCACAGAGACCGCCATAAGCAACAGTTTAACAGAATGCCACAGACTAATCAACCAAACTTTTTGGGTTGGGTTCTCTTTTATAGTCTTCAGGCATTAAATGAAAGAAGTCAGTGTTCCAGCAGAAGGAGACAACGTTTCAGAAAAGGCATTGTAGCAAACCAAAAAAGAAATTTTAAGCGCAGCAGAGTAACCAGCGCACATACCTGTTAGCTCAGGTGAGTTTAAAAAGCTGCTGTTGATAACAAGGGCATTTGCTAAATAGATGGTGTGTGTGCAACAATATACTGAAAGGTCAATTATATTGTGCAGCTTATCTCACCACCTGTAGTTATTTAGGTGAAAGCTCCAAAATGCTTGCCTAATATGTCTGTTTATCCAAAAGGAAGTAAAAAGGGAGAGCTAGAAAGATAGCATTGCATCACATTACATGGCAATGCAATGCACAGTTGCTGAAGTTGAACCAAAATGAGCTTGTAATCTGGCTTCTGCAACTTTGAACATGAAAAATCCAATGAGGAGAAGAAAAGCAAAGCCAAAGAGTCCATCCCAAAATCCGACAAACAAGCAAAATGAACAAAAAACATTGAATTCAATTCTTTCTGATTTTAGAAACTGCATTAAAGAAGGGGTGCACCGGTCCTGGAGATACTGCAATACCAGGTCAATGCGTGGAGTGGACAGAGCAAGCTCTTTTTCCATCTCCCTGTTCTAAAAATCCATTTAATATATGGTCCCCAGATAGGGGACGTATCAGATATTAAACTGATAAGAACAGATACTACACTTGATCTTAGCCAAAAGGCCGAGAAGCGATAACCAGAATTGGTTTCAAACTACGGAGCCACCCAAGGATCCTGAAAAGTCCATTTGTGGAGATGAGCTCCTGGACTCCCGTTAAGAAGACATGTTGTCAACCTCTAGATCCCTTACATGCCTGCACTTTTCGGCTTGCTGCTGCTGCAATCCACGCGTTTTAGATCTGCATAACTCCACCTCTTTAAACACAGCACCTTCACCCCCTGCTGTTCCCACCCGCCTCAACACCGTTGGAAGGGAGGAGAACCAATTAAGGCGGGGGGTGGGGTGGAACGAGCAGCTGTCTACCCTTAGCAGGAGGGCTCCTGATTACATACCTCTCCTGCTACTGCTGCTGCTGGCTGTCCAGCAGCAGACTGAAGGTGGCTGCTGCTGTGCACAGGTATATAAAGGCTCAGAGCCTATTATGACACGCGCAGCCAGCGTTCCATTGCCACATTCCATCTACTGCAGGCAGGATACCTGGCTGGCTGAATGTCGCTGAGAAGCTCACAGAGACCGCCATAAGCAACAGTTTAACAGAATGCCACAGACTAATCAACCAAACTTTTTGGGTTGGGTTCTCTTTTATAGTCTTCAGGCATTAAATGAAAGAAGTCAGTGTTCCAGCAGAAGGAGACAACGTTTCAGAAAAGGCATTGTAGCAAACCAAAAAAGAAATTTTAAGCGCAGCAGAGTAACCAGCGCACATACCTGTTAGCTCAGGTGAGTTTAAAAAGCTGCTGTTGATAACAAGGGCATTTGCTAAATAGATGGTGTGTGTGCAACAATATACTGAAAGGTCAATTATATTGTGCAGCTTATCTCACCACCTGTAGTTATTTAGGTGAAAGCTCCAAAATGCTTGCCTAATATGTCTGTTTATCCAAAAGGAAGTAAAAAGGGAGAGCTAGAAAGATAGCATTGCATCACATTACATGGCAATGCAATGCACAGTTGCTGAAGTTGAACCAAAATGAGCTTGTAATCTGGCTTCTGCAACTTTGAACATGAAAAATCCAATGAGGAGAAGAAAAGCAAAGCCAAAGAGTCCATCCCAAAATCCGACAAACAAGCAAAATGAACAAAAAACATTGAATTCAATTCTTTCTGATTTTAGAAACTGCATTAAAGAAGGGGTGCACCGGTCCTGGAGATACTGCAATACCAGGTCAATGCGTGGAGTGGACAGAGCAAGCTCTTTTTCCATCTCCCTGTTCTAAAAATCCATTTAATATATGGTCCCCAGATAGGGGACGTATCAGATATTAAACTGATAAGAACAGATACTACACTTGATCTTAGCCAAAAGGCCGAGAAGCGATAACCAGAATTGGTTTCAAACTACGGAGCCACCCAAGGATCCTGAAAAGTCCATTTGTGGAGATGAGCTCCTGGACTCCCGTTAAGAAGACATGTTGTCAACCTCTAGATCCCTTACATGCCTGCACTTTTCGGCTTGCTGCTGCTGCAATCCACGCGTTTTAGATCTGCATAACTCCACCTCTTTAAACACAGCACCTTCACCCCCTGCTGTTCCCACCCGCCTCAACACCGTTGGAAGGGAGGAGAACCAATTAAGGCGGGGGGTGGGGTGGAACGAGCAGCTGTCTACCCTTAGCAGGAGGGCTCCTGATTACATACCTCTCCTGCTGCTGCTGCTGCTGGCTGTCCAGCAGCAGACTGAAGGTGGCTGCTGCTGTGCACAGGTATATAAAGGCTCAGAGCCTATTATGACACGCGCAGCCAGCGTTCCATTGCCACATTCCATCTACTGCAGGCAGGATACCTGGCTGGCTGAATGTCGCTGAGAAGCTCACAGAGACCGCCATAAGCAACAGTTTAACAGAATGCCACAGACTAATCAACCAAACTTTTTGGGTTGGGTTCTCTTTTATAGTCTGCAGGCATTAAATGAAAGAAGTCAGTGTTCCAGCAGAAGGAGACAACGTTTCAGAAAAGGCATTGTAGCAAACCAAAAAAGAAATTTTAAGCGCAGCAGAGTAACCAGTGCACATACCTGTTAGCTCAGGTGAGTTTAAAAGGCTGCTGTTGATAACAAGGGCATTTGCTAAATAGATGGTGTGTGTGCAACAATATACTGAAAGGTCAATTATATTGTGCAGCTTATCTCACCACCTGTAGTTATTTAGGTGAAAGCTCCAAAATGCTTGCCTAATATGTCTGTTTATCCAAAAGGAAGTAAAAAGGGAGAGCTAGAAATATAGCATTGCATCACATTACATGGCAATGCAATGCACAGTTGCTGAAGTTGAACCAAAATGAGCTTGTAATCTGGCTTCTGCAACTTTGAACATGAAAAATCCAATGAGGAGAAGAAAAGCAAAGCCAAAGAGTCCATCCCAAAATCCGACAAACAAGCAAAATGAACAAAAAACATTGAATTCAATTCTTTCTGATTTTAGAAACTGCATTAAAGAAGGGGTGCACCGGTCCTGGAGATACTGCAATACCAGGTCAATGCGTGGAGTGGACAGAGCAAGCTCTTTTTCCATCTCCCTGTTCTAAAAATCCATTTAATATATGGTCCCCAGATAGGGGACGTATCAGATATTAAACTGATAAGAACAGATACTACACTTGATCTTAGCCAAAAGGCCGAGAAGCGATAACCAGAATTGGTTTCAAACTACGGAGCCACCCAAGGATCCTGAAAAGTCCATTTGTGGAGATGAGCTCCTGGACTCCCGTTAAGAAGACATGTTGTCAACCTCTAGATCCCTTACATGCCTGCACTTTTCGGCTTGCTGCTGCTGCAATCCACGCGTTTTAGATCTGCATAACTCCACCTCTTTAAACACAGCACCTTCACCCCCTGCTGTTCCCACCCGCCTCAACACCGTTGGAAGGGAGGAGAACCAATTAAGGCGGGGGGTGGGGTGGAACGAGCAGCTGTCTACCCTTAGCAGGAGGGCTCCTGATTACATACCTCTCCTGCTGCTGCTGCTGCTGGCTGTCCAGCAGCAGACTGAAGGTGGCTGCTGCTGTGCACAGGTATATAAAGGCTCAGAGCCTATTATGACACGCGCAGCCAGCGTTCCATTGCCACATTCCATCTACTGCAGGCAGGATACCTGGCTGGCTGAATGTCGCTGAGAAGCTCACAGAGACCGCTGAGAGGATGATAGGAGTTATTCTACACCCAAGACTACGATGTAAGACACAGATGAAGTTATTCTTCCCTTATCTGGACATTTGGACTGACGCCCAGAAACTAGATTGTAACTTGTTTTAGCTGTCTCAGCAACCTTCTACTAATTATCACTTTTCTGTTTATGAAACTTTCTTATCAACATTCCACTGTTATGAATCATCACTTCACTGCTTGTGAAACAAAGGCATTTTACTGCGCATGTCTGACAAAAAAAAAAAAAAAAAAAAAATGATTATTATTATAAATAAAGGGACAGCACCCATAGAGGGAGACGCGCTCAGGGGCTTCCCAGTACTTGATTATACACTACGTGTCTGTGTATTTCTTGTTACGGGGATACCCCGACTCCAACAAGGACCCTCCATGGCTGAATGATCCTAACAATTCCTGGCGCCCGAAACAGGGACCCGAGGTCTGCGTATTCCTTCAAGTTCATCGACCGGCACGAGTAACCGCTGAGATTGGGACATCGGAACAGCAGATGACAAACCTGGCCAGGTAAGAGACACTGTTAGTTCTCTTACATCTGCTCTGCGATAGTCCGTAAATTTCATGCATATCTTGTGTTGGGATTGAGGAACTAGTAGAGAAGGATACCTATAGCTCGGGTCATTCATGTATATACTGTAGGATCTGCCGAAGGAGAGGTCAGAGAAGGTTATGAAATGGATGGTATGAAAGAGATGTGGATGTCGGGAATAGCCTCATAAGCCGCACTAAGGTAGATGACATAAGTATTACGGAGATTGCCTAACTGAGTCATAAGGTTGTGTCCTTTCGGGGAAACCTTCGCTCACGCTTAACTCCCGAACCTTTGTCCTCCTTTTTGACGGATAAGAGATTGACAGAATGAGCCCATGGAAGTAATGATAATACTCCAGGGACACGATATATAATGGAGACTGTATGGTTCATTTTATGTATTGTTGGTCTTGCCCTTGTTGCCATATATATGTGTGTTAGAATTACTCTACACTTCAGACAAAACGGTCCAGAGAAACCGTTTCAGATACTGGCTCCTTAGGACAGAATAGGTAACGAGGAAAGGTAAAATATAGAATATATTTTATCTAACCCAAAAAGCCTCCTAAGGTATGAATAGTCAGGAAAAATGGGCAACAAACAGACTAAGACCACAAATGATGAACAAGATGTCTATACGATCGTGAAAGAAAGGTGTGGTGTAGAAGCAACTAAGAATTTAGGGAAAGTTTGCAAAACTTTTCAGGTAGCAAGGCATGACAGGTTTAACAGGAAACTATGGGAGGACATTCGGGTTAGAAAAGCAGGAGTGATAAGAGACAAAGGATGGCAGGAACAAGTAGAGGCCATGGTCGAACTATCAAAAACAGCAGAGACAGACCATTGGACTTTTAATAAAGACAATGGATTATGGAGAACTCCAGTCAGACAGGGTCCCATTGTACAAACAGAAAACAGTAAACAAATGAACCCATTGGCACCACCATATCAGCCCAGGTCAGAACCCACACCGTATCCTGATCTTCGGGGTCCGGGTGGATGGACATGTACAAACTGTGGACTCCAGAATCCAGACTGGAGAGACACATGTGCAGGATGTGGAGCACCACGACCACATGATATGTTGGCACCAGTGCGTATCCTCAGTCGACCATACAGAGAAGAAGATGGTGGCAATCCACCGCGTAGAGTAACTAGATACCATCAGACTAGACAATATTTTCCATGGACCCCCGCTGAGGGAATGTCCCTACTTCAGAATGCACCAGATCCAATACAATGCCCACTAAGATTTGCTACGTACATACAGCAGATAATACACACCCATAATGGAACATGGTCAGATGGAACAGAATTATGTAGAATGAAAATGACACCAGGGTTGTATCAGGAATTGATGACAGTTATAGAACCTCATAGACCTCAACCAGTAGATGGTGAGGATCCAAATACCGCACTGTCAGGACAGAATTTTATGATCAGACTTATGGAGTTTATGAGAACTAAACAACGAATGAGAGGGACTTCAGGAACTGTCTCCCAGAAGTCAGGACAGCCTGTAGATGAATACTACTTAGCGGTAGAAAACAGTTACAGAGACGAGGGAATGGACCTTACCAATGAAGGAGTCATTCGACTGATGACAAAAACTTTTATAGAGAATCT
This sequence comes from Phyllobates terribilis, assembly GCF_046119375.1. Taxonomy (NCBI): domain Eukaryota; kingdom Metazoa; phylum Chordata; class Amphibia; order Anura; family Dendrobatidae; genus Phyllobates; species Phyllobates terribilis. The sequence goes on along the minus strand of NW_027362928.1, from coordinate 1,072,433 downwards.
TAACCCAAAACTTAGGGAAAAGTTCAAGGCTGCAACTCCTGATTGGAGAACCCTAGATGATCCCCAGATAGTCAGACAAAAACTATTAGGGATAGAAATGGATATGCGTGAGGCAGCATCCAAACCCATCAGAGTAGCAGCAAATAATAGTCTGGTCAATAAAAACAACAGATCAAATCAGACCTATGACAAAGGGAATTCGGATAAGAAAACTAATCCATGTCACTACTGTAAGAAACCAGGACATTGGATTAGAGAATGCAGGAAAAAAGCCAGGGATATAGAAGATGGTACCTATGTCCCAAGAGAATCACAAGAAAAGACAGTACAGGCTTCTGCTCCTGCAGCAAGCGAGTGACTAGACGTGATGCAAACCACTTTGACTGGAAGGCGCCCAATAATTCAGGTAAAAGTAGCAGGAAAACAATGCCCTTTTCTAATAGATACCGGAGCAACTTCCTCCGTCCTCAATGAAGACGCCTTACCAAATGCTGATTGTTTATCAGATGATGTAACCTATACCGAAGGGTATGATGGAGGAATCAGGCCACTCCCATATAGTATTCCCCTTGAAACAAAGATAGGATCTAAAATATTTTTATCTAAATTTCTTTTTGTCAAAGGGGCACCTACTTGTCTTCTAGGTACAGACCTATTAAAGCAGACAGAAATGAATATCCAATTTTTGGAGGATGGTAGAGTCCAAATTTTGGTGCCTGATGACCAAGAGTCTCTAGAAAACATTGTAAAAGTCCAAGCCTTAGAGGATGAGAAAGATCCTGCCCCTACCCAAATTATTTTAGATCTTTCTGAGGTACCAGAAAAATTATGGGCACAACATGACACCGATGTAGGACTAATGCCAATAGCTCCAGTAAAAGTCACTCCTGTTCCAGGTGTGACACTACCCCAATTGAGACAGTATCCTATTAGTGCCCAACAAGAACACGCCATAGGAGAACAGATAAAAGATTATCTAAAAACTGGAGTACTGATAGAAGTAAAGTCACCAGCCAATACACCGTTGTACCCCGTAAAAAAGAAATCTACTGAGGGGTCAGCTGCTAGGTACCGGATGGTACATGATTTAAGAGAGATAAATAAAATTTTGGAACCTATTACTCCTGTTGTGCCAAATCCACACACGTTGCTATCACAGATCCCAGCAACAGCACGAGTATTTTCTGTCATAGACTTATCAAATGCATTTTTTTCAGTACCATTACACCCAGACTGTTACAAACTGTTTGCATTTACATTTAAGAATAGACAATTAGCATGGACAAGATTACCACAGGGTATGATACATTCACCTACCTTGTACTCAGAAGCTATGAGATCAGTTCTTCAAAATTTCAAACCTACGGATGAGGTTGTAATTCTTCAATATGTTGATGACCTATTGTTATGTGCCCCTGCTCAAGAGTCCGCAAACAGCAACACAATAAGGTTGTTAATATTTCTAGCAGACATGGGCTGTAAAGTTAACAAGAAAAAAGTACAACTTTGTATGACTACGGTAGTATTTCTAGGTCACTGCATTTCACAAGGTATTCGGCACCTCACCGCCGACAGACTAAAAATCATTAGAGATCTTGTTCCTCCCAAGAACTACAAAACATTAAGAGCATTTTTGGGAATAGTATCACACTGCAGACAATGGGTTATACATGCTAGTCAGCTTATGCAACCTCTATATGATTGTTTAAAAATCGAGCCTTTTCAGTTAACTGAATCAGCGCTCATAGCCTTTCAAGACCTCAAGAAAGGTCTCATGTCAGCCCCGGCCTTGGGAATCCCAGACTACGCCAAACCATTCCAATTAATGGCTGCGGAAATGTCTAATCATGCTACAGGAGTACTAACACAGAAACATGAAAATAAACAAAGACCTGTCGCATACTATTCTGCTCAATTAGATAATGTTACCAAAGCTGCACCATCATGTGTCAGAGTAGTAGCAGCTGTCTCTCTTTTGGTAGAAAAAGCCTCAGAAATAGTACTAGACCATGCCCTAATAGTACAAACTACACATGATGTACATGGCATACTGAATCAGGTATTGCCAAAACACATTTCAATGGCTAGACATCTTAGATTACAATGCTCCTTACTAATGCCACCAAACCTCACTTTTCGCCGCATATTGTCTCTAAATTTAGCCACTCTGTTACCACTAGAGACAAAGGGGGGAGTGGAAGGAGGTCAGGAAGACGAAGATGAAAATTTTTTACAATACCACGAACAAGACAATATAATACATGATTGCTTACAGTGTATAGAACAAGAAACACAAGGGCTACCTAATGTACAGGACACCCCTCTTGACAATCCAGACCTACATATGTATATAGATGGTAGTAGGTATGCAGATGAAACTGGTAACTTTCACACAGGTTATGCCATTGTATCAGATCATGATGTTATTGAAGCTGAGCCAATGCAGGCCAGCTGTTCAGCCCAGGAAGCTGAACTATTAGCTCTAATACAAGCATTACAGTTAGCAAAAGAAAAAACCGCTAATATTTTTACTGATATGCATATGGTATTGTACATGATTTTGGATGTATATGGAGAGCTAGAGGTTACATGACAGCTTCAGGTCAACCAGTAAAACATGGACAAATGATTAGACAAATCCTAGAATCAGCTGCCTCAACCAAACAAGTAGCAGTAATAAAAGTACCTGCACATGTAAGACTCGACACCGAGATAGCTAGGGGTAATGACCGAGCCGACAAGGCTGCTAAGCGAGCTGCAGTAAAACCTCTGACAACTGACCACACTATTAGTGCAGTATCAGAATTTGACTTAATTACACGGCTCAAAGAAGCCCACCAACAGGTGAGTAGAGAAGAAAAAGAAGAGTGGCAGAAACAGGGGGCAGAAGAAAAAGAAGGACTATGGAGAAAAGGAGATGAGCTTTGTCTCCCCCGAGCGTGGTACCCTGTTGTGGTCAGTGAAGCCCACGGACCTACACATGTGTCTGCAAACGGTATGATACAGAGGGTCAGACAGAAGTGGTTAGCCCCAGGGTTCGGCTAGGTAGCTCGAGCAAAATGTGGTTCTTGTGAAATCTGTTTAGCCCACAATCCAGGACAGACTGTTAAGACCCCCCAGAAGCACCATGTAAGACCACTATATCCGTTCCAGAGACTTCAGATCGATTACATCCAGATGCCTAAGCATGGACACTATGAGTATGTACTGGTATGTGTGGACATGTTTTCGGGGTGGCCAGAGGCTTATCCAGTTCATACAGCCACGGCTAAAGTCACTGCAGTAAAAATAGCACATGAACTGGTACCCCGTTATGGTATCCCAGAAGTGATCGAGTCAGATAGAGGTACACATTTTACTGGAGAGATCTTTCAGAATGTAATGAAAATGTTGTGTATAAAAAGTGAACTACACACCCCTTACCACCCACAGAGTTCTGGTAAGGTTGAGAGAATGAATGGAACACTTAAGTTAAAAATACAGAAAGCCATGGCAGAAACACAGAAACCATGGACTGAGTGTCTCCCAATAGCATTGTATTCAGTCAGAAACACCCCCCAGGGAAAGAGCAAACTCACCCCCCATGAAATATTGTTTGGTAGAGTTGCCAATACAGGATTGTATTTCCCACAGACTTTAATGTTAGAAACTGAAAGCTTAACTGCTTATGTACAAAATTTATGTAAGCATGTGTCTAAAATACACTCTTTAGTGTTCTCTTCCATTCCAGATCCAGATTCCATTGAGGGAACGCACAAGCTGCAACCAGGAGACGAAGTCTACGTAAAAAGACATAACAGAAGAACGCTAGAACCCAGATTTGAGGGTCCATATCAGGTGTTATTGACAACTCCAACTGCAGTAAAATTGGAAGGAAAATCAGCATGGGTACATGCAAGCCATTGCAAAAAGAAATAGTGGTGATTGTACTTGTGTTAGCTATAACGATAGATCAGGGAGACCTGTGGGATAAACTAAGTTCCCCAAAACCTACAGATAATAAATTTATAAAACATCATGAGACATTGGTAAACGGGTTGCTCGATGGCGGACAGAAAATAGCAGACTGTTGGATTTGTACGCATTCTCCAATATCAGCCACGAGCATACCCTTCCTGGCCGTACCCATGACCCCTGAGGAAGTGTTTACATGGACTAATTGCTCAGACAAATTAGCAAATAACCAAACCGTTAATTCTAGATTATGGAACACCACTGTTGCCATCCCAGTTGTGGGGTGGGTGGGATTTCCCTGGTGGCAAGGTAATATGACCGGAAAAATAAACAACTTACAATATTTAGCGTTTAAAGGAGGTGTATGGGTTCCTAGAAATAAGACGGGACTAACAGACTTAGGGTTAATTCCTACAGAAAATATACAACTCAGTTTTAGTAGCACAGTATCTTCTTCTCAACCTTTTAAACCTGATATAGTAGAAAAATACATACACAATAATGGTTGGAAATATTCACAATTATTCCCCGATGGAAACAATGATACATGTTCAAAAATACCAGGTAATATATTATGTAATGAGTCAAGTGCATATGACCCAGGTACACCGACTTGTGAAAATCCAGATGCAGGATACTGTAGTCCATTAGGTCAAAAACCCCCTTGGTGTATACTTCAGAATGTATCTAAATTTTTAGATTTGGTACATAGGTTGGTGCTCCAACACTCTGCAATATGGGATCTGCCTGAAGGAACCTTCTGGAATTGTGGAAATGGAGCATACAAATGGCTCCCAGTAGGAATAAAAGGTACATGTACTCTAGGACGCTTAACACCGGCCACATTTATAGTTCAGAATCAGCAGGTAGATATGCAAGCAGTACCTAAACACACACTATACAAAAGAGCAGCCGACAACTCGCCTAGACCTTCAGGTAGGCCACATGTGGTCCAAATGGGAATTCCTAATAAAATATTCAGCACTTTCTTTGTGTATCCAATGTTGATGCAGATGTGGGATAAATTAGTTCAGGCCACCGACTATCTAGATGATCAGATATGGGATATTATGGATATACTTAATACTAGTATAGCTGTACAAAATCAACTTATAATTGTTACTAATCAACATACTGTAGTGTTAGACTACCTAACTGCGGCCCAGGGAGGAATGTGTCAAATTATTGGTCCAACCTGTTGTCATTACATAGATCCAAACAGTACAATGAGTATGAGGTTCAAGCTGGCAGATATACAACGATTACGGGATGAATATGACAGACACAATGACCAAAATAAAGATAGCTGGTGGTCAGACACCTTCTCCTTTCTCAACCCAAAGAACTGGTTTAAGGGTATTGGAGGTTGGGTGGCTGGAATTCTGCAAGGTATATTACAGATTGTGCTAATTATAGTAGTCATATATGTAGTGTTTAAAATAGGATTAAAAATTATTTTAATATGCATAAATAAGCTTTGTAACACGGACTCAAGAATATGAAAGAAAAGAACTCCCGGACCAGGTCTTCTACCAAAAGTCCATAAGGAAGAATCAAAGGGGGGACTGAGAGGATGATAGGAGTTATTCTACACCCAAGACTACGATGTAAGACACAGATGAAGTTATTCTTCCCTTATCTGGACATTTGGACTGACGCCCAGAAACTAGATTGTAACTTGTTTTAGCTGTCTCAGCAACCTTCTACTAATTATCACTTTTCTGTTTATGAAACTTTCTTATCAACATTCCACTGTTATGAATCATCACTTCACTGCTTGTGAAACAAAGGCATTTTACTGCGCATGTCTGACAAAAAAAAAAAAAAAAAAAAAAAATGATTATTATTATAAATAAAGGGACAGCACCCATAGAGGGAGACGCGCTCAGGGGCTTCCCAGTACTTGATTATACACTACGTGTCTGTGTATTTCTTGTTACGGGGATACCCCGACTCCAACAAGGACCCTCCATGGCTGAATGATCCTAACACCGCCATAAGCAACAGTTTAACAGAATGCCACAGACTAATCAACCAAACTTTTTGGGTTGGGTTCTCTTTTATAGTCTGCAGGCATTAAATGAAAGAAGTCAGTGTTCCAGCAGAAGGAGACAACGTTTCAGAAAAGGCATTGTAGCAAACCAAAAAAGAAATTTTAAGCGCAGCAGAGTAACCAGCGCACATACCTGTTAGCTCAGGTGAGTTTAAAAGGCTGCTGTTGATAACAAGGGCATTTGCTAAATAGATGGTGTGTGTGCAACAATATACTGAAAGGTCAATTATATTGTGCAGCTTATCTCACCACCTGTAGTTATTTAGGTGAAAGCTCCAAAATGCTTGCCTAATATGTCTGTTTATCCAAAAGGAAGTAAAAAGGGAGAGCTAGAAAGATAGCATTGCATCACATTACATGGCAGTGCAATGCACAGTTGCTGAAGTTGAACCAAAATGAGCTTGTAATCTGGCTTCTGCAACTTTGAACATGAAAAATCCAATGAGGAGAAGAAAAGCAAAGCCAAAGAGTCCATCCCAAAATCCGACAAACAAGCAAAATGAACAAAAAACATTGAATTCAATTCTTTCTGATTTTAGAAACTGCATTAAAGAAGGGGTGCACCGGTCCTGGAGATACTGCAATACCAGGTCAATGCGTGGAGTGGACAGAGCAAGCTCTTTTTCCATCTCCCTGTTCTAAAAATCCATTTAATATATGGTCCCCAGATAGGGGACGTATCAGATATTAAACTGATAAGAACAGATACTACACTTGATCTTAGCCAAAAGGCCGAGAAGCGATAACCAGAATTGGTTTCAAACTACGGAGCCACCCAAGGATCCTGAAAAGTCCATTTGTGGAGATGAGCTCCTGGACTCCCGTTAAGAAGACATGTTGTCAACCTCTAGATCCCTTACATGCCTGCACTTTTCGGCTTGCTGCTGCTGCAATCCACGCGTTTTAGATCTGCATAACTCCACCTCTTTAAACACAGCACCTTCACCCCCTGCTGTTCCCACCCGCCTCAACACCGTTGGAAGGGAGGAGAACCAATTAAGGCGGGGGGTGGGGTGGAACGAGCAGCTGTCTACCCTTAGCAGGAGGGCTCCTGATTACATACCTCTCCTGCTGCTGCTGCTGCTGGCTGTCCAGCAGCAGACTGAAGGTGGCTGCTGCTGTGCACAGGTATATAAAGGCTCAGAGCCTATTATGACACGCGCAGCCAGCGTTCCATTGCCACATTCCATCTACTGCAGGCAGGATACCTGGCTGGCTGAATGTCGCTGAGAAGCTCACAGAGACCGCCATAAGCAACAGTTTAACAGAATGCCACAGACTAATCAACCAAACTTTTTGGGTTGGGTTCTCTTTTATAGTCTGCAGGCATTAAATGAAAGAAGTCAGTGTTCCAGCAGAAGGAGACAACGTTTCAGAAAAGGCATTGTAGCAAACCAAAAAAGAAATTTTAAGCGCAGCAGAGTAACCAGCGCACATACCTGTTAGCTCAGGTGAGTTTAAAAGGCTGCTGTTGATAACAAGGGCATTTGCTAAATAGATGGTGTGTGTGCAACAATATACTGAAAGGTCAATTATATTGTGCAGCTTATCTCACCACCTGTAGTTATTTAGGTGAAAGCTCCAAAATGCTTGCCTAATATGTCTGTTTATCCAAAAGGAAGTAAAAAGGGAGAGCTAGAAAGATAGCATTGCATCACATTACATGGCAATGCAATGCACAGTTGCTGAAGTTGAACCAAAATGAGCTTGTAATCTGGCTTCTGCAACTTTGAACATGAAAAATCCAATGAGGAGAAGAAAAGCAAAGCCAAAGAGTCCATCCCAAAATCCGACAAACAAGCAAAATGAACAAAAAACATTGAATTCAATTCTTTCTGATTTTAGAAACTGCATTAAAGAAGGGGTGCACCGGTCCTGGAGATACTGCAATACCAGGTCAATGCGTAGAGTGGACAGAGCAAGCTCTTTTTCCATCTCCCTGTTCTAAAAATCCATTTAATATATGGTCCCCAGATAGGGGACGTATCAGATATTAAACTGATAAGAACAGATCAGGTTTCAACATATTTTATTATGTGCGTAAAAGATGGTTTACAATCAAAAAACAGCAACACAAATACATTAATAAAACACAGAATTCCACCCATAAAAACCCCATATACGATTAGCATCCCTCCTCCCAATACATTTGACATCCCTCAAGTAATAAATATACATCTGACTAAAAGCAATTTTAAGACAATCCTTCACAGAAATAGCATCACGTTTAAAAAGTAAAATATTGCGTGCCTTCCAAAGGGCGTCTTTAAAACAGTTAATCATGCACCAACATATACAATACTGTTGAGGGGTCGGACATTTAAAAAGGCCATATAAAACATATTCATGGTTAAAATCTCTTAAACCGCAAGTCCATTTTAAAAGAATCCCAACTTTGTGCCAAAGTTCCTGTGCAAACGGGCAATTCCACATAAGGTGCAAGGTGGTTTCGTCATTAACACATGAGTCTCTGGGGCATTTTGCTCTGGCCACCAGGCCTCTCCTGTGTTGAAACTCTTCTGGTGGGGAGGCACTGGTGGACCACCATCCATGCGATGTCCTTATGTCCATTTGCTAAAAATTTTCCGAAGACATTCTTCCAAACTTGCTTCGACCTCTCTTCTGAGAAATTTACTATGGGGGTCACATCTTCATTCCTCCTCAGAAAAGATAAAAGCTTCTTGCGGTCTTTAAAAATGTCCATTTTAAAATCACCAAGGCTATAAAATCGAACAGTCTTTTCTAAGATTGCTTGGTGTTTGGGGGGGCATAGTAAAACAGGGGAATTCAACGACAACTTAAACCATCTTTTAAAAATCATCCCACAGGTATATTTTAAAAAATAACTTAGCGCACTATTACCATTAAAATGTTTGAAACAAAAGCAGAAATAATTTAAATACAAATAAATATGTAAATCGGGGACATCCCTTCCGCCGTTCATTTTATTCTTCCTCATTATTTCTCGCCTTAATTTTTCCATTTTGGAGTTCCATAAAAACATAAAGATCATCCTAGTCATTTTTTTAATTAAAACATCAGAGGGGGGGTACACCATAGCTATATACAGTATGAGGGGTAACAACACTGATTTTATAATTAAAATTTTCCCCTCCATTGTTAGGGACCTCAAACCCCAAAATGATATTTTCTTTGACATTTTTTCTATGACATTCTCCCAGCTTTGAGTTCCCACATTCTCCTCGTTAAAAACAACTCCAAGAATTTTTACATTGTCTCGTTTTATAGTGAGCTGCGGGAGTTGGGCGGTGTCCCAGGATCCCAAAGTCAGACATTCAGATTTATTTAAATTAAGTTTAAACCCGGATGCCTGGGAAAAAAAATCAATGCGCAACACCGCCCTCCGGAGGGAAGCAGGGTCCACGCACACAACCGTCACGTCATCCATGTAGCCAAAGACTCTCACATCACTGCCACCTCCGCCAGGAACAGGAACCCCTCTAATCACTTTGTCTTTCCTTATTGCGCTCAGCAGGGGCTCCATGGCGCAGATGAACAGGATGGGCGACAAGGGGCATCCCTGCTTCACTCCGGACTCAAGGGGAACTCCATCTGTTAAAAAGCCATTAAGAGAAATTTGACTAAAACAATTTTTATATAAAATCTTAATACAATTTAAAAGCATATTAGGGATACCCATTCTTTTTAAAACTCTAAAAAGAAATCTATGAGAGACTCTATCGAAAGCTTTTTCAAAATCTAGGGCTAAAAGAGCTACATTTTGACCCCGGTCTCTGGAATACCAAATTACATCCCTTAATACGTTTAAAACCTCTGAAATACTTCTGCCTGGTACACTACAAACCTGCTCAGGCTGGATTAGTTTGGCAATGACATTCCTGAGCCGGTTTGCAACCACCTTAGCAAGTACCTTGTAATCGACGTTTAGGAGAGTTATGGGTCTCCAATTCGCTAGAGCACTGCGATCACCTTTTTTATATATCAAAGACACCACTCCTCTCCTCCACGAAAATGGCAACTGTTCACAAATAAAAACTTCTTTAAAAAGCATAAAAAGGTCCTCTTTTAAAATGTCCCAAAAAGTAAGATAAAACTCTACAGGTAGTCCGTCACACCCAGGTGCTTTACCCTTAGAGAAACTTTTAAAAACATAAAATAATTCCTCTAAAACAATATCGCGTTCTAAAAACTCCTGGTCTGTAAAATTTAACTTAAAATCGAGATCATTAAGAGCATCAGATAAAAAGGACTCATCTATACACTTTTTACTAAAAAGATGCTTATAAAAGTTAAAAGTAGCATTCAACATTCCCTGCATAGATGTTTCACCCTCTAGATTTGTGATCACTTCTCTTTTATCCATGACTTTTTTGAAGAAGAAGCGAGAGCACTTCTCCCCCTCCTCCAAGTGCTGCACTCTAGAGTTAAAAATAATCTCTTTCCCCTTTGTGTCTATGCAGTTCTGAATTTCAGTTTTTAGGCCAGCAATATCATCTCCCACCTCCACCCCTAGCTCTTTGAATTTAAAAAGTGTTTGTAGTTTGGTGTTAAGATCACTAAAACATCTTTTTTTCTCTCTAGCTTTACGTCTCCCTGCTTTTATAAAAAACATTCTGACTTTTTTTTTCAAATTTTCCCACCAGGTTACCATAGGGGCATCAGAAGGTTTTTGTCGCTGCCAGGCTTGATAGGCTTTACAAAAGTCTTGTCGAATCAGAGGGTCCTCCAGCAGGTAAGTACTTAGACGCCAGAGGCCCCTGTTGACCCTCTGTTCATCCCGGTATTCTAGGTGCACCTCCAAGCCCTTATGGTCAGAAAATATATTTGATGTTAAAACACATTTTACAGGGTTAAAATCATCTGATAGGAAAATAAAATCGATCCTGGAGGACACCCCTCTTCCGGACCACGTATAACCAGGGTCCGTCGGCAGGAGTGACCTCCACGCATCGCATAATTTAAAATCAGTTATAAAATCTTTCAATAGATGACATGACTTATCCAATTTGCGTAAAGGGTCACCCCCCGCTCGTTGTTCACTAGCACAAAGACAATTAAAATCACCCCCTACGATCAGGGGAGATGACCCAGTACAGTACAATGGCAATATCCCAAATAAATTAATTCTCTCTTGCTTATCAGGGGAAGCATAAACATTCATTACACGTAGGGTAAAACCATTAAATTTAAAATGCACTAAAACCACTCTGCCTGGTACTATTTCTGTGACAGTATTTATAGCAATATTTCTCCCACGACAGAGGAAGCCCACCCCCGCTGACTTGTTGTCATTGGAGCCAGACCAGATGGAGGGCCCCAGTCTCCAATCTGTCTTGATGTCATTATAATTTAGTGCATGTTGTATCCCGCATTCCTGTAATAAACATATGTCAAAGTCAGTGGTTTCTAAGTACTTAAATAGAGCAGCCCTACGAACTGGGCTCTTTAATGACCTCACATTCAGTGAGACAAGTCTTTATGTGGGCATTCATAGGTCAGGGTGGTGGATCTTCCATGAGGACACCTGACTCAAAGCCCTGTATGCCAAATTGCTCCAGGACATCCGGGCTAGAGGACCCAAATGACTCGATATTCTGTGAGCCGGCGGTTGCCCCCTCGTAGGTCACGGTTCCCAGCCACATTCCAGGAGACGCTGGGGCTTCGACATTCCGTCTCTTTTTCGGGGCAGACTCCACTAGGTCACTGGTGCAGTCCTCCTCTTCCTCCACCTCCTCCAGGGGGAGAGACTGGTCCATCAGGATAAGATCACCAACACAGATTCCCTGATGTTCGCCACCTAGAAGCAAAGCCCCCTCATCTGGCTGGCTAATCGCCCTGGAAGATCCTGAGGCCATCGCTGCGTGGTCCCCTGTAGCCAACCGCACAGGGGCACCACCCTCCAGCCCAACAGGATCGGTATCGGGAACCATCGACACGGAGGATACCCTCCCAGAAGGAGGACCCCTCCGCTCCGGTCCATGCGAGGTCCGCCCATCGTTAAGGGACTTCGATGCAGGGGCCGCCCCAGAGGGGCCTCCGGCTCCCTGCTCCATCCCAGCCTTCTCGCCCTTCGAACCGCCCTCCGACGCCGGCCCGCCAGTGAAGACCGGCGGGCGCATCGGCTCAGCTGCAGAAGATGCAGCTTCTGCATAAGTCCTGGTCCTGGTCCTGTTGGGGCATCCTCGGAACATGTGCCCCGCCTCACCACAAAGATTGCATTTCCTCCCAGCGGGACAGTCCTTCATTAAATGTCCGTAACAGCTGCAATTATTGCAGCGGTCTACTTTCCTGCCCGTGCAGGACGTTTGGGTATGGCCCATTTGTCCACAGTTCCTGCAACATACCGGCATTCCAGGGTAAAATAAGTAGCCTCTGCTCTTACCGATCACAAATGTTGAGGGAGGGTGTAGCATTCCTCCCACTCCGCTTGGGTCCCTCTTTAGACGGGCCATGTACCTCCTCTTGCCGCACCAGAAGCCTACCGCGTTCTTCACAGTGCCCAGGTATCTCAGATCATCACAATAACGGATAAGGTAGGTCGAGATGTCTGCAGCCTCCACAAAGGGGTTCGGGAAATGCACCACGATAGGGATCTCGTCATAGGCATACAAGAGACAAAAGGTTAGTCCATCCAATTCATCTAAGTAGTTTTTCTCATTTACCTTTTGTACGAGTTGGTGACAGCATCCCTGGCTCTTGAAGGTGATGGTGTAAGTCCCCTTGTACTCATTGTCCTGGAAGCAGAATATGTCTTCCCGCCGAAACTCCAGAACTCCAAGCAGAATCCTATGGCAGATGTAGTCCAAGTTCTTCTCCGTCCTCGATCCTGCTCCAACTTCAATCCTCACGGTGTTCCGCATCCGGGCATCACCCGATGAATATGTGAGCGTTGCCGGCATCCTTCACTCAGGAACGTACCGACTCTTCTCTCTGAAAGGCGCAAGCCTTCATGGGATCCCTTCCCGTTGCTCCCGGACTAATCCTTCCTCCCAATAGCAGCAGGGGGGTTAAGTCCCTCCGAAGAGGAACGATCCCCCCAGGCCGAGAGAAAGGGTACCAAGAGCACCTCACAGGCAAGACCACACAGGTAAACCTGATAGATCGTGCCAAAAGGCCGAGAAGCGATAACCAGAATTGGTTTCAAACTACGGAGCCACCCAAGGATCCTGAAAAGTCCATTTGTGGAGATGAGCTCCTGGACTCCCGTTAAGAAGACTTGTTGTCAACCTCTAGATCCCTTACATGCCTGCACTTTTCGGCTTGCTGCTGCTGCAATCCACGCGTTTTAGATCTGCATAACTCCACCTCTTTAAACACAGCACCTTCACCCCCTGCTGTTCCCACCCGCCTCAACACCGTTGGAAGGGAGGAGAACCAATTAAGGCGGGGGGTGGGGTGGAACGAGCAGCTGTCTACCCTTAGCAGGAGGGCTCCTGATTACATACCTCTCCTGCTGCTGCTGCTGGCTGTCCAGCAGCAGACTGAAGGTGGCTGCTGCTGTGCACAGGTATATAAAGGCTCAGAGCCTATTATGACACGCGCAGCCAGCGTTCCATTGCCACATTCCATCTACTGCAGGCAGGATACCTGGCTGGCTGAATGTCGCTGAGAAGCTCACAGAGACCGCCATAAGCAACAGTTTAACAGAATGCCACAGACTAATCAACCAAACTTTTTGGGTTGGGTTCTCTTTTATAGTCTGCAGGCATTAAATGAAAGAAGTCAGTGTTCCAGCAGAAGGAGACAACGTTTCAGAAAAGGCATTGTAGCAAACCAAAAAAGAAATTTTAAGCGCAGCAGAGTAACCAGCGCACATACCTGTTAGCTCAGGTGAGTTTAAAAGGCTGCTGTTGATAACAAGGGCATTTGCTAAATAGATGGTGTGTGTGCAACAATATACTGAAAGGTCAATTATATTGTGCAGCTTATCTCACCACCTGTAGTTATTTAGGTGAAAGCTCCAAAATGCTTGCCTAATATGTCTGTTTATCCAAAAGGAAGTAAAAAGGGAGAGCTAGAAAGATAGCATTGCATCACATTACATGGCAATGCAATGCACAGTTGCTGAAGTTGAACCAAAATGAGCTTGTAATCTGGCTTCTGCAACTTTGAACATGAAAAATCCAATGAGGAGAAGAAAAGCAAAGCCAAAGAGTCCATCCCAAAATCCGACAAACAAGCAAAATGAACAAAAAACATTGAATTCAATTCTTTCTGATTTTAGAAACTGCATTAAAGAAGGGGTGCACCGGTCCTGGAGATACTGCAATACCAGGTCAATGCGTGGAGTGGACAGAGCAAGCTCTTTTTCCATCTCCCTGTTCTAAAAATCCATTTAATATATGGTCCCCAGATAGGGGACGTATCAGATATTAAACTGATAAGAACAGATACTACACTTGATCTTAGCCAAAAGGCCGAGAAGCGATAACCAGAATTGGTTTCAAACTACGGAGCCACCCAAGGATCCTGAAAAGTCCATTTGTGGAGATGAGCTCCTGGACTCCCGTTAAGAAGACATGTTGTCAACCTCTAGATCCCTTACATGCCTGCACTTTTCGGCTTGCTGCTGCTGCAATCCACGCGTTTTAGATCTGCATAACTCCACCTCTTTAAACACAGCACCTTCACCCCCTGCTGTTCCCACCCGCCTCAACACCGTTGGAAGGGAGGAGAACCAATTAAGGCGGGGGGTGGGGTGGAACGAGCAGCTGTCTACCCTTAGCAGGAGGGCTCCTGATTACATACCTCTCCTGCTGCTGCTGCTGCTGGCTGTCCAGCAGCAGACTGAAGGTGGCTGCTGCTGTGCACAGGTATATAAAGGCTCAGAGCCTATTATGACACGCGCAGCCAGCGTTCCATTGCCACATTCCATCTACTGCAGGCAGGATACCTGGCTGGCTGAATGTCGCTGAGAAGCTCACAGAGACCGCCATAAGCAACAGTTTAACAGAATGCCACAGACTAATCAACCAAACTTTTTGGGTTGGGTTCTCTTTTATAGTCTGCAGGCATTAAATGAAAGAAGTCAGTGTTCCAGCAGAAGGAGACAACGTTTCAGAAAAGGCATTGTAGCAAACCAAAAAAGAAATTTTAAGCGCAGCAGAGTAACCAGCGCACATACCTGTTAGCTCAGGTGAGTTTAAAAGGCTGCTGTTGATAACAAGGGCATTTGCTAAATAGATGGTGTGTGTGCAACAATATACTGAAAGGTCAATTATATTGTGCAGCTTATCTCACCACCTGTAGTTATTTAGGTGAAAGCTCCAAAATGCTTGCCTAATATGTCTGTTTATCCAAAAGGAAGTAAAAAGGGAGAGCTAGAAAGATAGCATTGCATCACATTACATGGCAATGCAATGCACAGTTGCTGAAGTTGAACCAAAATGAGCTTGTAATCTGGCTTCTGCAACTTTGAACATGAAAAATCCAATGAGGAGAAGAAAAGCCAAAGAGTCCATCCCAAAATCCGACAAACAAGCAAAATGAACAAAAAACATTGAATTCAATTCTTTCTGATTTTAGAAACTGCATTAAAGAAGGGGTGCACCGGTCCTGGAGATACTGCAATACCAGGTCAATGCGTGGAGTGGACAGAGCAAGCTCTTTTTCCATCTCCCTGTTCTAAAAATCCATTTAATATATGGTCCCCAGATAGGGGACGTATCAGATATTAAACTGATAAGAACAGATACTACACTTGATCTTAGCCAAAAGGCCGAGAAGCGATAACCAGAATTGGTTTCAAACTACGGAGCCACCCAAGGATCCTGAAAAGTCCATTTGTGGAGATGAGCTCCTGGACTCCCGTTAAGAAGACATGTTGTCAACCTCTAGATCCCTTACATGCCTGCACTTTTCGGCTTGCTGCTGCTGCAATCCACGCGTTTTAGATCTGCATAACTCCACCTCTTTAAACACAGCACCTTCACCCCCTGCTGTTCCCACCCGCCTCAACACCGTTGGAAGGGAGGAGAACCAATTAAGGCGGGGGGTGGGGTGGAACGAGCAGCTGTCTACCCTTAGCAGGAGGGCTCCTGATTACATACCTCTCCTGCTGCTGCTGCTGCTGGCTGTCCAGCAGCAGACTGAAGGTGGCTGCTGCTGTGCACAGGTATATAAAGGCTCAGAGCCTATTTTGACACGCGCAGCCAGCGTTCCATTGCCACATTCCATCTACTGCAGGCAGGATACCTGGCTGGCTGAATGTCGCTGAGAAGCTCACAGAGACCGCCATAAGCAACAGTTTAACAGAATGCCACAGACTAATCAACCAAACTTTTTGGGTTGGGTTCTCTTTTATAGTCTGCAGGCATTAAATGAAAGAAGTCAGTGTTCCAGCAGAAGGAGACAACGTTTCAGAAAAGGCATTGTAGCAAACCAAAAAAGAAATTTTAAGCGCAGCAGAGTAACCAGCGCACATACCTGTTAGCTCAGGTGAGTTTAAAAGGCTGCTGTTGATAACAAGGGCATTTGCTAAATAGATGGTGTGTGTGCAACAATATACTGAAAGGTTAATTATATTGTGCAGCTTATCTCACCACCTGTAGTTATTTAGGTGAAAGCTCCAAAATGCTTGCCTAATATGTCTGTTTATCCAAAAGGAAGTAAAAAGGGAGAGCTAGAAAGATAGCATTGCATCACATTACATGGCAATGCAATGCACAGTTGCTGAAGTTGAACCAAAATGAGCTTGTAATCTGGCTTCTGCAACTTTGAACATGAAAAATCCAATGAGGAGAAGAAAAGCAAAGCCAAAGAGTCCATCCCAAAATCCGACAAACAAGCAAAATGAACAAAAAACATTGAATTCAATTCTTTCTGATTTTAGAAACTGCATTAAAGAAGGGGTGCACCGGTCCTGGAGATACTGCAATACCAGGTCAATGCGTGGAGTGGACAGAGCAAGCTCTTTTTCCATCTCCCTGTTCTAAAAATCCATTTAATATATGGTCCCCAGATAGGGGACGTATCAGATATTAAACTGATAAGAACAGATACTACACTTGATCTTAGCCAAAAGGCCGAGAAGCGATAACCAGAATTGGTTTCAAACTACGGAGCCACCCAAGGATCCTGAAAAGTCCATTTGTGGAGATGAGCTCCTGGACTCCCGTTAAGAAGACATGTTGTCAACCTCTAGATCCCTTATATGCCTGCACTTTTCGGCTTGCTGCTGCTGCAATCCACGCGTTTTAGATCTGCATAACTCCACCTCTTTAAACACAGCACCTTCACCCCCTGCTGTTCCCACCCGCCTCAACACCGTTGGAAGGGAGGAGAACCAATTAAGGCGGGGGGTGAGGTGGAACGAGCAGCTGTCTACCCTTAGCAGGAGGGCTCCTGATTACATACCTCTCCTGCTGCTGCTGCTGCTGCTGGCTGTCCAGCAGCAGACTGAAGGTGGCTGCTGCTGTGCACAGGTATATAAAGGCTCAGAGCCTATTATGACACGCGCAGCCAGCGTTCCATTGCCACATTCCATCTACTGCAGGCAGGATACCTGGCTGGCTGAATGTCGCTGAGAAGCTCACAGAGACCGCCATAAGCAACAGTTTAACAGAATGCCACAGACTAATCAACCAAACTTTTTGGGTTGGGTTCTCTTTTATAGTCTGCAGGCATTAAATGAAAGAAGTCAGTGTTCCAGCAGAAGGAGACAACGTTTCAGAAAAGGCATTGTAGCAAACCAAAAAAGAAATTTTAAGCGCAGCAGAGTAACCAGCGCACATACCTGTTAGCTCAGGTGAGTTTAAAAGGCTGCTGTTGATAACAAGGGCATTTGCTAAATAGATGGTGTGTGTGCAACAATATACTGAAAGGTCAATTATATTGTGCAGCTTATCTCACCACCTGTAGTTATTTAGGTGAAAGCTCCAAAATGCTTGCCTAATATGTCTGTTTATCCAAAAGGAAGTAAAAAGGGAGAGCTAGAAAGATAGCATTGCATCACATTACATGGCAATGCAATGCACAGTTGCTGAAGTTGAACCAAAATGAGCTTGTAATCTGGCTTCTGCAACTTTGAACATGAAAAATCCAATGAGGAGAAGAAAAGCAAAGCCAAAGAGTCCATCCCAAAATCCGACAAACAAGCAAAATGAACAAAAAACATTGAATTCAATTCTTTCTGATTTTAGAAACTGCATTAAAGAAGGGGTGCACCGGTCCTGGAGATACTGCAATACCAGGTCAATGCGTGGAGTGGACAGAGCAAGCTCTTTTTCCATCTCCCTGTTCTAAAAATCCATTTAATATATGGTCCCCAGATAGGGGACGTATCAGATATTAAACTGATAAGAATAGATCAGGTTTCAACATATTTTATTAAGTGCGTAAAAGATGGTTTACAATCAAAAACAACAACACAAACAGTACATTATTAAAACACAGAATTCCACCCATAAAAACCCCATATACGATTGGCATCCCTTCTCCCAATACATTTGACATCCCTCAAGTAATAAATATACATCTGGCTAAAAGCAATTTTAAGACAATCCTTCACAGAAATAGCATCACGTTTAAAAAGTAAAATATTGCGTGCCTTCCAAAGGGCGTCTTTAAAACAGTTAATCATACACCAACATATACAATACTGTTGAGGGGTCGGACATTTAAAAAGGCCATATAAAACATATTCATGGTTAAAATCTCTTAAACCGCAAGTCCATTTTAAAAGAATCCCAACTTTGTGCCAAAGTTCCTGTGCAAATGGGCAATTCCACATAAGGTGCAAGGTGGTTTCGTCATAAACACATGAGTCTCTGGGGCATTTTGCTCTGGCCACCAGGCCTCTCCTGTGTTGAAACTCTCTGGTGGGGAGGCACTGGTGGACCACCATCCATGCGATGTCCTTATGTCCATTTGCTAAGAATTTCCCGAAGACATTCTTCCAAACTTGCTTCGATCTCTCTTCTGAGAAATTTACTATGGGGGTCACATCTTCATTCCTCCTCAAAAAAGATAAAAGCTTCTTGCGGTCTTTAAAAATGTCCATATTAAAATCACCAAGGCTATAAAATCGAACAGTCTTTTCTAAGATTGCTTGGTGTTTGGGGGGGCATAGTAAAACAGGGGAATTCAACGACAACTTAAACCATCTTTTAAAAATCATCCCACAAGTATATTTTAAAAAATAACTTAGCGCACTATTACCATTAAAATGTTTGAAACAAAATCAGAAATAATTTAAATACAAATAAATATGTAAATCGGGGACATCCCTTCCGCCGTTCATTTTATTCTTCCTCATTATTTCTCGCCTTAATTTTTCCATTTTGGAGTTCCATAAAAACATAAAGATCATCCTAGTCATTTTTTTAATTAAAACATCAGAGGGGGGGTACACCATAGCTATATACAGTATGAGGGGTAACAACACTGATTTTATAATTAAAATTTTCCCCTCCATTGTTAGGGACCTCAAACCCCAAAATGATATTTTCTTTGACATTTTTTCTATGACATTCTCCCAGCTTTGAGTTCCCACATTCTCCTCGTTAAAAACAACTCCAAGAATTTTTACATTGTCTCGTTTTATAGTGAGCTGCGGGAGTTGGGCGGTGTCCCAGGATCCCAAAGTCAGACATTCAGATTTATTTAAATTAAGTTTCAAACCGGATGCCTGGGAAAAAAAATCAATGCGCAACACCGCCCTCCGGAGGGAAGCAGGGTCCACGCACACAACCGTCACGTCATCCATGTAGCCAAAGACTCTCACATCACTGCCACCTCCGCCAGGAACAGGAACCCCTCTAATCACTTTGTCTTTCCTTATTGCGCTCAGCAGGGGCTCCATGGCGCAGATGAACAGGATGGGCGACAAGGGGCATCCCTGCTTCACTCCGGACTCAAGGGGAACTCCATCTGTTAAAAAGCCATTAAGAGAAATTTGACTAAAACAATTTTTATATAAAATCTTAATACAATTTAAAAGCATATTAGGGATACCCATTCTTTTTAAAACTCTAAAAAGAAATCTATGAGAGACTCTATCGAAAGCTTTTTCAAAATCTAGGGCTAAAAGAGCTACATTTTGACCCCGGTCTCTGGAATACCAAATTACATCCCTTAATACGTTTAAAACCTCTGAAATACTTCTGCCTGGTACACTACATACCTGCTCAGGCCGGATCAGTTTGGCAATGACACTCCTGAGCCGGTCAGCAACCACCTTAGCAAGTACCTTGTAATCAACATTTAGGAGAGTTATGGGTCTCCAATTCGCTAGAGCACTGCGATCACCTTTTTTATATATCAAAGACACCACTCCTCTCCTCCACGAAAATGGCAACTGTTCAGAAATAAAAACTTCTTTAAAAAGCATAAAAAGGTCCTCTTTTAAAATGTCCCAAAAAGTAAGGTAAAATTCTACAGGTAGACCGTCACACCCAGGTGCTTTACCCTTAGAGAAACTTTTAAAAACATAAAATAATTCCTCTAAAACAATATCGCGTTCTAAAAACTCCTGGTCTGTAAAATTTAACTTAAAATCGAGATCATTAAGAGCATCAGATAAAAAGGACTCATCTATACACTTTTTACTAAAAAGATGCTTATAAAAGTTAAAAGTAGCATTCAACATTCCCTGCATAGATGTTTCACCCTCTAGATTTGTGATCACTTCTCTTTTATCAATGACTTTTTTGAAGAAGAAGCGAGAGCACTTCTCCCCCTCCTCCAAGTGCTGCACTCTAGAGTTAAAAATAATCTCTTTCCCCTTTGTGTCTATGCAGTTCTGGATTTCAGTTTTTAGGCTAGCAATATCATCTCCCACCTCCACCCCTAGCTCTTTGAATTTAAAAAGTGTTTGCAGTTTGGTGTTAAGATCACTAAAACATCTTTTTTTCTCTCTAGCTTTACGTCTCCCTGCTTTTATAAAAAACATTCTGACTTTTTTTTTCAAATTTTCCCACCAGGTTACCATAGGGGCATCAGAAGGTTTTTGTCGCCGCCAGGCTTGATAGGCTTTAAAAAAGTCTTGTCGAATCAGAGGGTCCTCCAGCAGGTAAGTACTTAGACGCCAGAGGCCCCTGTTGACCCTCTGTTCATCCCGGTATTCTAGGTGCACCTCCAAGCCCTTATGGTCAGAAAATATATTTGATGTTAAAACACATTTTACAGGGTTAAAATCATCTGATAGGAAAATAAAATCGATCCTGGAAGACACCCCTCTTCCGGACCACGTATAACCAGGGTCCGTCGGCAGAAGTGACCTCCACGCATCGCATAATTTAAAATCAGTTATAAAATCTTTCAATAGATGACATGACTTATCCAATTTGCGTAAAGGGTCACCCCCCGCTCGTTGTTCACTAGCACAAAGATAATTAAAATCACCCCCTACGATCAGGGGAGATGACCCAGTACAGTACAATGGCAATATCCCAAATAAATTAATTCTCTCTTGCTTATCAGGGGAAGCATAAACATTCATTACACGTAGGGTAAAACCATTAAATTTAAAATGCACTAAAACCACTCTGCCTGGTACTATTTCTGTGACAGTATTTATAGTAATATTTCTCCCACGACAGAGGAAGCCCACCCCCGCTGACTTGTTGTCATTGGAGCCAGACCAGATGGAGGGCCCCAGTCTCCAATCTGTCTTGATGTCATTATAATTTAGTGCATGTTGTATCCCGCATTCCTGTAATAAACATATGTCAAAGTCAGTGGTTTCTAAGTACTTAAATAGAGCAGCCCTACGAACTGGGCTCTTTAATGACCTCACATTCAGTGAGACAAGTCTTAATGTGGGCATTCATAGGTCAGGGTGGTGGATCTTCCATGAGGACACCTGACTCAAAGCCCTGTATGTCAAATTGCTCCAGGACATCCGGGCTAGAGGACCCAAACGACTCGATATTCTGTGAGCCGGCGGTTGCCCCCTCGTAGGTCACGGTTCCCAGCCACATTCCAGGAGACGCTGGGGCTTCGACATTCCGTCTCTTTTTCGGGGCAGACTCCACCAGGTCACTGGTGCAGTCCTCCTCTTCCTCCACCTCCTCCAGGGGGAGAGACTGGTCCATCAGGATAAGATTACCAACACAGATTCCCTGATGTTCGCCACCTAGAAGCAAAGCCCCCTCATCTGGCTGGCTAATCGCCCTGGAAGATCCTGAGGCCATCGCTGCGTGGTCCCCTGTAGCCAACCGCACAGGGGCACCACCCTCCAGCCCAACAGGATCGGTATCGGGAACCATCGACACGGAGGATACCCTCCCAGAAGGAGGACCCCTCCGCTCCGGTCCATGCGAGGTCCGCCCATCGTTAAGGGACTTCGATGCAGGGGCCGCCCCAGAGGGGCCTCCGGCTCCCTGCTCCATCCCAGCCTTCTCGCCCTTCGAACCGCCCTCCGACGCCGGCCCGCCAGTGAAGACCGGCGGGCGCATCGGCTCAGCTGCAGAAGATGCAGCTTCTGCGTAGGTCCTGGTCCTGGTCCTGTTGGGGCATCCACGGAACATGTGCCCCGCCTCACCACAAAGATTGCATTTCCTCCCAGCGGGACAGTCCTTCATTAAATGTCCGTAACAGCTGCAATTATTGCAGCGGTCTACTTTCCTGCCCGTGCAGGACGTTTGGGTATGACCCATTTGTCCACAGTTCCTGCAACATACCGGCATTCCAGGGTAAAATAAGTAGCCTCTGCTCTTACCGATCACAAATGTTGAGGGAGGGTGTAGCATTCCTCCCACTCCGCTTGGGTCCCTCTTTAGACGGGCCATGTACCTCCTCTTGCCGCACCAGAAGCCTACCGCGTTCTTCACAGTGCCCAGGTATCTCAGATCATCACAATAACGGATAAGGTAGGTCGAGATGTCTGCAGCTTCCACAAAGGGGTTCGGGAAATGCACCACGATAGGGATCTCGTCATAGGCATACAAGAGACAAAAGGTTAGTCCATCCAATTCATCTAAGTAGTTTTTCTCATTTACCTTTTGTACGAGTTGGTGACAGCATCCCTGGCTCTTGAAGGTGATGGTGTAAGTCCCCTTGTACTCATTGTCCTGGAAGCAGAATATGTCTTCCCGCCGAAACTCCAGAACTCCAAGCAGAATCCTATGGCAGATGTAGTCCAAGTTCTTCTCCGTCCTCAATCCTGCTCCAACTTCAATCCTCACGGTGTTCCGCATCCGGGCATCACCCGATGAATATGTGAGCGTTGCCGGCATCCTTCACTCAGGAACGTACCGACTCTTCTCTCTGAAAGGCGCAAGCCTTCATGGGATCCCTTCCCGTTGCTCCCGGACTAATCCTTCCTCCCAATAGCAGCAGGGGGGTTAAGTCCCTCCGAAGAGGAACGATCCCCCCAGGCCGAGAGAAAGGGTACCAAGAGCACCTCACAGGCAAGACCACACAGGTAAACCTGATAGATCGTGCCAAAAGGCCGAGAAGCGATAACCAGAATTGGTTTCAAACTACGGAGCCACCCAAGGATCCTGAAAAGTCCATTTGTGGAGATGAGCTCCTGGACTCCCGTTAAGAAGACATGTTGTCAACCTCTAGATCCCTTACATGCCTGCACTTTTCGGCTTGCTGCTGCTGAAATCCACGCGTTTTAGATCTGCATAACTCCACCTCTTTAAACACAGCACCTTCACCCCCTGCTGTTCCCACCCGCCTCAACACCGTTGGAAGGGAGGAGAACCAATTAAGGCGGGGGGTGGGGTGGAACGAGCAGCTGTCTACCCTTAGCAGGAGGGCTCCTGATTACATACCTCTCCTGCTGCTGCTGCTGCTGGCTGTCCAGCAGCAGACTGAAGGTGGCTGTTGCTGTGCACAGGTATATAAAGGCTCAGAGCCTATTATGACACGCGCAGCCAGCGTTCCATTGCCACATTCCATCTACTGCAGGCAGGATACCTGGCTGGCTGAATGTCGCTGAGAAGCTCACAGAGACCGCCATAAGCAACAGTTTAACAGAATGCCACAGACTAATCAACCAAACTTTTTGGGTTGGGTTCTCTTTTATAGTCTGCAGGCATTAAATGAAAGAAGTCAGTGTTCCAGCAGAAGGAGACAACGTTTCAGAAAAGGCATTGTAGCAAACCAAAAAAGAAATTTTAAGCGCAGCAGAGTAACCAGCGCACATACCTGTTAGCTCAGGTGAGTTTAAAAGGCTGCTGTTGATAACAAGGGCATTTGCTAAATAGATGGTGTGTGTGCAACAATATACTGAAAGGTCAATTATATTGTGCAGCTTATCTCACCACCTGTAGTTATTTAGGTGAAAGCTCCAAAATGCTTGCCTAATATGTCTGTTTATCCAAAAGGAAGTAAAAAGGGAGAGCTAGAAAGATAGCATTGCATCACATTACATGGCAATGCAATGCACAGTTGCTGAAGTTGAACCAAAATGAGCTTGTAATCTGGCTTCTGCAACTTTGAACATGAAAAATCCAATGAGGAGAAGAAAAGCAAAGCCAAAGAGTCCATCCCAAAATCCGACAAACAAGCAAAATGAACAAAAAACATTGAATTCAATTCTTTCTGATTTTAGAAACTGCATTAAAGAAGGGGTGCACCGGTCCTGGAGATACTGCAATACCAGGTCAATGCGTGGAGTGGACAGAGCAAGCTCTTTTTCCATCTCCCTGTTCTAAAAATCCATTTAATATATGGTCCCCAGATAGGAGACGTATCAGATATTAAACTGATAAGAACAGATACTACACTTGATCTTAGCCAAAAGGCCGAGAAGCGATAACCAGAATTGGTTTCAAACTACGGAGCCACCCAAGGATCCTGAAAAGTCCATTTGTGGAGATGAGCTCCTGGACTCCCGTTAAGAAGACATGTTGTCAACCTCTAGATCCCTTACATGCCTGCACTTTTCGGCTTGCTGCTGCTGCAATCCACGCGTTTTAGATCTGCATAACTCCACCTCTTTAAACACAGCACCTTCACCCCCTGCTGTTCCCACCCGCCTCAACACCGTTGGAAGGGAGGAGAACCAATTAAGGCGGGGGGTGGGGTGGAACGAGCAGCTGTCTACCCTTAGCAGGAGGGCTCCTGATTACATACCTCTCCTGCTGCTGCTGCTGCTGGCTGTCCAGCAGCAGACTGAAGGTGGCTGCTGCTGTGCACAGGTATATAAAGGCTCAGAGCCTATTATGACACGCGCAGCCAGCGTTCCATTGCCACATTCCATCTACTGCAGGCAGGATACCTGGCTGGCTGAAGGTCGCTGAGAAGCTCACAGAGACCGCCATAAGCAACAGTTTAACAGAATGCCACAGACTAATCAACCAAACTTTTTGGGTTGGGTTCTCTTTTATAGTCTGCAGGCATTAAATGAAAGAAGTCAGTGTTCCAGCAGAAGGAGACAACGTTTCAGAAAAGGCATTGTAGCAAACCAAAAAAGAAATTTTAAGCGCAGCAGAGTAACCAGCGCACATACCTGTTAGCTCAGGTGAGTTTAAAAGGCTGCTGTTGATAACAAGGGCATTTGCTAAATAGATGGTGTGTGTGCAACAATATACTGAAAGGTCAATTATATTGTGCAGCTTATCTCACCACCTGTAGTTATTTAGGTGAAAGCTCCAAAATGCTTGCCTAATATGTCTGTTTATCCAAAAGGAAGTAAAAAGGGAGAGCTAGAAAGATAGCATTGCATCACATTACATGGCAATGCAATGCACAGTTGCTGAAGTTGAACCAAAATGAGCTTGTAATCTGGCTTCTGCAACTTTGAACATGAGAAATCCAATGAGGAGAAGAAAAGCAAAGCCAAAGAGTCCATCCCAAAATCCGACAAACAAGCAAAATGAACAAAAAACATTGAATTCAATTCTTTCTGATTTTAGAAACTGCATTAAAGAAGGGGTGCACCGGTCCTGGAGATACTGCAATACCAGGTCAATGCGTGGAGTGGACAGAGCAAGCTCTTTTTCCATCTCCCTGTTCTAAAAATCCATTTAATATATGGTCCCCAGATAGGGGACGTATCAGATATTAAACTGATAAGAACAGATACTACACTTGATCTTAGCCAAAAGGCCGAGAAGCGATAACCAGAATTGGTTTCAAACTACGGAGCCACCCAAGGATCCTGAAAAGTCCATTTGTGGAGATGAGCTCCTGGACTCCCGTTAAGAAGACATGTTGTCAACCTCTAGATCCCTTACATGCCTGCACTTTTCGGCTTGCTGCTGCTGCAATCCACGCGTTTTAGATCTGCATAACTCCACCTCTTTAAACACAGCACCTTCACCCCCTGCTGTTCCCACCCGCCTCAACACCGTTGGAAGGGAGGAGAACCAATTAAGGCGGGGGGTGGGGTGGAACGAGCAGCTGTCTACCCTTAGCAGGAGGGCTCCTGATTACATACCTCTCCTGCTGCTGCTGCTGCTGGCTGTCCAGCAGCAGACTGAAGGTGGCTGCTGCTGTGCACAGGTATATAAAGGCTCAGAGCCTATTATGACACGCGCAGCCAGCGTTCCATTGCCACATTCCATCTACTGCAGGCAGGATACCTGGCTGGCTGAATGTCGCTGAGAAGCTCACAGAGACCGCCATAAGCAACAGTTTAACAGAATGCCACAGACTAATCAACCAAACTTTTTGGGTTGGGTTCTCTTTTATAGTCTGCAGGCATTAAATGAAAGAAGTCAGTGTCCCAGCAGAAGGAGACAACGTTTCAGAAAAGGCATTGTAGCAAACCAAAAAAGAAATTTTAAGCGCAGCAGAGTAACCAGCGCACATACCTGTTAGCTCAGGTGAGTTTAAAAGGCTGCTGTTGATAACAAGGGCATTTGCTAAATAGATGGTGTGTGTGCAACAATATACTGAAAGGTCAATTATATTGTGCAGCTTATCTCACCACCTGTAGTTATTTAGGTGAAAGCTCCAAAATGCTTGCCTAATATGTCTGTTTATCCAAAAGGAAGTAAAAAGGGAGAGCTAGAAAGATAGCATTGCATCACATTACATGGCAATGCAATGCACAGTTGCTGAAGTTGAACCAAAATGAGCTTGTAATCTGGCTTCTGCAACTTTGAACATGAAAAATCCAATGAGGAGAAGAAAAGCAAAGCCAAAGAGTCCATCCCAAAATCCGACAAACAAGCAAAATGAACAAAAAACATTGAATTCAATTCTTTCTGATTTTAGAAACTGCATTAAAGAAGGGGTGCACCGGTCCTGGAGATACTGCAATACCAGGTCAATGCGTGGAGTGGACAGAGCAAGCTCTTTTTCCATCTCCCTGTTCTAAAAATCCATTTAATATATGGTCCCCAGATAGGGGACGTATCAGATATTAAACTGATAAGAACAGATACTACACTTGATCTTAGCCAAAAGGCCGAGAAGCGATAACCAGAATTGGTTTCAAACTACGGAGCCACCCAAGGATCCTGAAAAGTCCATTTGTGAAGATGAGCTCCTGGACTCCCGTTAAGAAGACATGTTGTCAACCTCTAGATCCCTTACATGCCTGCACTTTTCGGCTTGCTGCTGCTGCAATCCACGCGTTTTAGATCTGCATAACTCCACCTCTTTAAACACAGCACCTTCACCCCCTGCTGTTCCCACCCGCCTCAACACCGTTGGAAGGGAGGAGAACCAATTAAGGCGGGGGGTGGGGTGGAACGAGCAGCTGTCTACCCTTAGCAGGAGGGCTCCTGATTACATACCTCTCCTGCTGCTGCTGCTGCTGGCTGTCCAGCAGCAGACTGAAGGTGGCTGCTGCTGTGCACAGGTATATAAAGGCTCAGAGCCTATTATGACACGCGCAGCCAGCGTTCCATTGCCACATTCCATCTACTGCAGGCAGGATACCTGGCTGGCTGAATGTCGCTGAGAAGCTCACAGAGACCGCCATAAGCAACAGTTTAACAGAATGCCACAGACTAATCAACCAAACTTTTTGGGTTGGGTTCTCTTTTATAGTCTGCAGGCATTAAATGAAAGAAGTCAGTGTTCCAGCAGAAGGAGACAACGTTTCAGAAAAGGCATTGTAGCAAACCAAAAAAGAAATTTTAAGCGCAGCAGAGTAACCAGCGCACATACCTGTTAGCTCAGGTGAGTTTAAAAGGCTGCTGTTGATAACAAGGGCATTTGCTAAATAGATGGTGTGTGTGCAACAATATACTGAAAGGTCAATTATATTGTGCAGCTTATCTCACCACCTGTAGTTATTTAGGTGAAAGCTCCAAAATGCTTGCCTAATATGTCTGTTTATCCAAAAGGAAGTAAAAAGGGAGAGCTAGAAAGATAGCATTGCATCACATTACATGGCAATGCAATGCACAGTTGCTGAAGTTGAACCAAAATGAGCTTGTAATCTGGCTTCTGCAACTTTGAACATGAAAAATCCAATGAGGAGAAGAAAAGCAAAGCCAAAGAGTCCATCCCAAAATCCGACAAACAAGCAAAATGAACAAAAAACATTGAATTCAATTCTTTCTGATTTTAGAAACTGCATTAAAGAAGGGGTGCACCGGTCCTGGAGATACTGCAATACCAGGTCAATGCGTGGAGTGGACAGAGCAAGCTCTTTTTCCATCTCCCTGTTCTAAAAATCCATTTAATATATGGTCCCCAGATAGGGGACGTATCAGATATTAAACTGATAAGAACAGATACTACACTTGATCTTAGCCAAAAGGCCGAGAAGCGATAACCAGAATTGGTTTCAAACTACGGAGCCACCCAAGGATCCTGAAAAGTCCATTTGTGGAGATGAGCTCCTGGACTCCCGTTAAGAAGACATGTTGTCAACCTCTAGATCCCTTACATGCCTGCACTTTTCGGCTTGCTGCTGCTGCAATCCACGCGTTTTAGATCTGCATAACTCCACCTCTTTAAACACAGCACCTTCACCCCCTGCTGTTCCCACCCGCCTCAACACCGTTGGAAGGGAGGAGAACCAATTAAGGCGGGGGGTGGGGTGGAACGAGCAGCTGTCTACCCTTAGCAGGAGGGCTCCTGATTACATACCTCTCCTGCTACTGCTGCTGCTGGCTGTCCAGCAGCAGACTGAAGGTGGCTGCTGCTGTGCACAGGTATATAAAGGCTCAGAGCCTATTATGACACGCGCAGCCAGCGTTCCATTGCCACATTCCATCTACTGCAGGCAGGATACCTGGCTGGCTGAATGTCGCTGAGAAGCTCACAGAGACCGCCATAAGCAACAGTTTAACAGAATGCCACAGACTAATCAACCAAACTTTTTGGGTTGGGTTCTCTTTTATAGTCTGCAGGCATTAAATGAAAGAAGTCAGTGTTCCAGCAGAAGGAGACAACGTTTCAGAAAAGGCATTGTAGCAAACCAAAAAAGAAATTTTAAGCGCAGCAGAGTAACCAGCGCACATACCTGTTAGCTCAGGTGAGTTTAAAAGGCTGCTGTTGATAACAAGGGCATTTGCTAAATAGATGGTGTGTGTGCAACAATATACTGAAAGGTCAATTATATTGTGCAGCTTATCTCACCACCTGTAGTTATTTAGGTGAAAGCTCCAAAATGCTTGCCTAATATGTCTGTTTATCCAAAAGGAAGTAAAAAGGGAGAGCTAGAAAGATAGCATTGCATCACATTACATGGCAATGCAATGCACAGTTGCTGAAGTTGAACCAAAATGAGCTTGTAATCTGGCTTCTGCAACTTTGAACATGAAAAATCCAATGAGGAGAAGAAAAGCAAAGCCAAAGAGTCCATCCCAAAATCCGACAAACAAGCAAAATGAACAAAAAACATTGAATTCAATTTTTTCTGATTTTAGAAACTGCATTAAAGAAGGGGTGCACCGGTCCTGGAGATACTGCAATACCAGGTCAATGCGTGGAGTGGACAGAGCAAGCTCTTTTTCCATCTCCCTGTTCTAAAAATCCATTTAATATATGGTCCCCAGATAGGGGACGTATCAGATATTAAACTGATAAGAACAGATACTACACTTGATCTTAGCCAAAAGGCCGAGAAGCGATAACCAGAATTGGTTTCACACTACGGAGCCACCCAAGGATCCTGAAAAGTCCATTTGTGGAGATGAGCTCCTGGACTCCCGTTAAGAAGACATGTTGTCAACCTCTAGATCCCTTACATGCCTGCACTTTTCGGCTTGCTGCTGCTGCAATCCACGCGTTTTAGATCTGCATAACTCCACCTCTTTAAACACAGCACCTTCACCCCCTGCTGTTCCCACCCGCCTCAACACCATTGGAAGGGAGGAGAACCAATTAAGGCGGGGGGTGGGGTGGAACGAGCAGCTGTCTACCCTTAGCAGGAGGGCTCCTGATTACATACCTCTCCTGCTGCTGCTGCTGCTGGCTGTCCAGCAGCAGACTGAAGGTGGCTGCTGCTGTGCACAGGTATATAAAGGCTCAGAGCCTATTATGACACGCGCAGCCAGCGTTCCATTGCCACATTCCATCTACTGCAGGCAGGATACCTGGCTGGCTGAATGTCGCTGAGAAGCTCACAGAGACCGCCATAAGCAACAGTTTAACAGAATGCCACAGACTAATCAACCAAACTTTTTGGGTTGGGTTCTCTTTTATAGTCTGCAGGCATTAAATGAAAGAAGTCAGTGTTCCAGCAGAAGGAGACAACGTTTCAGAAAAGGCATTGTAGCAAACCAAAAAAGAAATTTTAAGCGCAGCAGAGTAACCAGCGCACATACCTGTTAGCTCAGGTGAGTTTAAAAGGCTGCTGTTGATAACAAGGGCATTTGCTAAATAGATGGTGTGTGTGCAACAATATACTGAAAGGTCAATTATATTGTGCAGCTTATCTCACCACCTGTAGTTATTTAGGTGAAAGCTCCAAAATGCTTGCCTAATATGTCTGTTTATCCAAAAGGAAGTAAAAAGGGAGAGCTAGAAAGATAGCATTGCATCACATTACATGGCAATGCAATGCACAGTTGCTGAAGTTGAACCAAAATGAGCTTGTAATCTGGCTTCTGCAACTTTGAACATGAAAAATCCAATGAGGAGAAGAAAAGCAAAGCCAAAGAGTCCATCCCAAAATCCGACAAACAAGCAAAATGAACAAAAAACATTGAATTCAATTCTTTCTGATTTTAGAAACTGCATTAAAGAAGGGGTGCACCGGTCCTGGAGATACTGCAATACCAGGTCAATGCGTGGAGTGGACAGAGCAAGCTCTTTTTCCATCTCCCTGTTCTAAAAATCCATTTAATATATGGTCCCCAGATAGGGGACGTATCAGATATTAAACTGATAAGAACAGATACTACACTTGATCTTAGCCAAAAGGCCGAGAAGCGATAACCAGAATTGGTTTCAAACTACGGAGCCACCCAAGGATCCTGAAAAGTCCATTTGTGGAGATGAGCTCCTGGACTCCCGTTAAGAAGACATGTTGTCAACCTCTAGATCCCTTACATGCCTGCACTTTTCGGCTTGCTGCTGCTGCAATCCACGCGTTTTAGATCTGCATAACTCCACCTCTTTAAACACAGCACCTTCACCCCCTGCTGTTCCCACCCGCCTCAACACCGTTGGAAGGGAGGAGAACCAATTAAGGCGGGGGGTGGGGTGGAACGAGCAGCTGTCTACCCTTAGCAGGAGGGCTCCTGATTACATACCTCTCCTGCTGCTGCTGCTGCTGGCTGTCCAGCAGCAGACTGAAGGTGGCTGCTGCTGTGCACAGGTATATAAAGGCTCAGAGCCTATTATGACACGCGCAGCCAGCGTTCCATTGCCACATTCCATCTACTGCAGGCAGGATACCTGGCTGGCTGAATGTCGCTGAGAAGCTCACAGAGACCGCCATAAGCAACAGTTTAACAGAATGCCACAGACTAATCAACCAAACTTTTTGGGTTGGGTTCTCTTTTATAGTCTGCAGGCATTAAATGAAAGAAGTCAGTGTTCCAGCAGAAGGAGACAACGTTTCAGAAAAGGCATTGTAGCAAACCAAAAAAGAAATTTTAAGCGCAGCAGAGTAACCAGCGCACATACCTGTTAGCTCAGGTGAGTTTAAAAGGCTGCTGTTGATAACAAGGGCATTTGCTAAATAGATGGTGTGTGTGCAACAATATACTGAATGGTCAATTATATTGTGCAGCTTATCTCACCACCTGTAGTTATTTAGGTGAAAGCTCCAAAATGCTTGCCTAATATGTCTGTTTATCCAAAAGGAAGTAAAAAGGGAGAGCTAGAAAGATAGCATTGCATCACATTACATGGCAATGCAATGCACAGTTGCTGAAGTTGAACCAAAATGAGCTTGTAATCTGGCTTCTGCAACTTTGAACATGAAAAATCCAATGAGGAGAAGAAAAGCAAAGCCAAAGAGTCCATCCCAAAATCCGACAAACAAGCAAAATGAACAAAAAACATTGAATTCAATTCTTTCTGATTTTAGAAACTGCATTAAAGAAGGGGTGCACCGGTCCTGGAGATACTGCAATACCAGGTCAATGCGTGGAGTGGACAGAGCAAGCTCTTTTTCCATCTCCCTGTTCTAAAAATCCATTTAATATATGGTCCCCAGATAGGGGACGTATCAGATATTAAACTGATAAGAACAGATACTACACTTGATCTTAGCCAAAAGGCCGAGAAGCGATAACCAGAATTGGTTTCAAACTACGGAGCCACCCAAGGATCCTGAAAAGTCCATTTGTGGAGATGAGCTCCTGGACTCCCGTTAAGAAGACATGTTGTCAACCTCTAGATCCCTTACATGCCTGCACTTTTCGGCTTGCTGCTGCTGCAATCCACGCGTTTTAGATCTGCATAACTCCACCTCTTTAAACACAGCACCTTCACCCCCTGCTGTTCCCACCCGCCTCAACACCGTTGGAAGGGAGGAGAACCAATTAAGGCGGGGGGTGGGGTGGAACGAGCAGCTGTCTACCCTTAGCAGGAGGGCTCCTGATTACATACCTCTCCTGCTGCTGCTGCTGCTGGCTGTCCAGCAGCAGACTGAAGGTGGCTGCTGCTGTGCACAGGTATATAAAGGCTCAGAGCCTATTATGACACGCGCAGCCAGCGTTCCATTGCCACATTCCATCTACTGCAGGCAGGATACCTGGCTGGCTGAATGTCGCTGAGAAGCTCACAGAGACCGCCATAAGCAACAGTTTAACAGAATGCCACAGACTAATCAACCAAACTTTTTGGGTTGGGTTCTCTTTTATAGTCTGCAGGCATTAAATGAAAGAAGTCAGTGTTCCAGCAGAAGGAGACAACGTTTCAGAAAAGGCATTGTAGCAAACCAAAAAAGAAATTTTAAGCGCAGCAGAGTAACCAGCGCACATACCTGTTAGCTCAGGTGAGTTTAAAAGGCTGCTGTTGATAACAAGGGCATTTGCTAAATAGATGGTGTGTGTGCAACAATATACTGAAAGGTCAATTATATTGTGCAGCTTATCTCACCACCTGTAGTTATTTAGGTGAAAGCTCCAAAATGCTTGCCTAATATGTCTGTTTATCCAAAAGGAAGTAAAAAGGGAGAGCTAGAAAGATAGCATTGCATCACATTACATGGCAATGCAATGCACAGTTGCTGAAGTTGAACCAAAATGAGCTTGTAATCTGGCTTCTGCAACTTTGAACATGAAAAATCCAATGAGGAGAAGAAAAGCAAAGCCAAAGAGTCCATCCCAAAATCCGACAAACAAGCAAAATGAACAAAAAACATTGAATTCAATTCTTTCTGATTTTAGAAACTGCATTAAAGAAGGGGTGCACCGGTCCTGGAGATACTGCAATACCAGGTCAATGCGTGGAGTGGACAGAGCAAGCTCTTTTTCCATCTCCCTGTTCTAAAAATCCATTTAATATATGGTCCCCAGATAGGGGACGTATCAGATATTAAACTGATAAGAACAGATACTACACTTGATCTTAGCCAAAAGGCCGAGAAGCGATAACCAGAATTGGTTTCAAACTACGGAGCCACCCAAGGATCCTGAA
Source organism: Phyllobates terribilis (assembly GCF_046119375.1). Taxonomy (NCBI): domain Eukaryota; kingdom Metazoa; phylum Chordata; class Amphibia; order Anura; family Dendrobatidae; genus Phyllobates; species Phyllobates terribilis. Next base: position 1,038,547 of record NW_027362928.1, on the reverse strand, counting down.
AAGTCCATTTGTGGAGATGAGCTCCTGGACTCCCGTTAAGAAGACATGTTGTCAACCTCTAGAACCCTTACATGCCTGCACTTTTCGGCTTGCTGCTGCTGCAATCCACGCGTTTTAAATCTGCATAACTCCACCTCTTTAAACACAGCACCTTCACCCCCTGCTGTTCCCACCCGCCTCAACACCGTTGGAAGGGAGGAGAACCAATTAAGGCGGGGGGTGGGGTGGAACGAGCAGCTGTCTACCCTTAGCAGGAGGGCTCCTGATTACATACCTCTCCTGCTGCTGCTGCTGCTGGCTGTCCAGCAGCAGACTGAAGGTGGCTGCTGCTGTGCACAGGTATATAAAGGCTCAGAGCCTATTATGACACGCGCAGCCAGCGTTCCATTGCCACATTCCATCTACTGCAGGCAGGATACCTGGCTGGCTGAATGTCGCTGAGAAGCTCACAGAGACCGCCATAAGCAACAGTTTAACAGAATGCCACAGACTAATCAACCAAACTTTTTGGGTTGGGTTCTCTTTTATAGTCTGCAGGCATTAAATGAAAGAAGTCAGTGTTCCAGCAGAAGGAGACAACGTTTCAGAAAAGGCATTGTAGCAAACCAAAAAAGAAATTTTAAGCGCAGCAGAGTAACCAGCGCACATACCTGTTAGCTCAGGTGAGTTTAAAAGTCTGCTGTTGATAACAAGGGCATTTGCTAAATAGATGGTGTGTGTGCAACAATATACTGAAAGGTCAATTATATTGTGCAGCTTATCTCACCACCTGTAGTTATTTAGGTGAAAGCTCCAAAATGCTTGCCTAATATGTCTGTTTATCCAAAAGGAAGTAAAAAGGGAGAGCTAGAAAGATAGCATTGCATCACATTACATGGCAATGCAATGCACAGTTGCTGAAGTTGAACCAAAATGAGCTTGTAATCTGGCTTCTGCAACTTTGAACATGAAAAATCCAATGAGGAGAAGAAAAGCAAAGCCAAAGAGTCCATCCCAAAATCCGACAAACAAGCAAAATGAACAAAAAACATTGAATTCAATTCTTTCTGATTTTAGAAACTGCATTAAAGAAGGGGTGCACCGGTCCTGGAGTTACTGCAATACCAGGTCAATGCGTGGAGTGGACAGAGCAAGCTCTTTTTCCATCTCCCTGTTCTAAAAATCCATTTAATATATGGTCCCCAGATAGGGGACGTATCAGATATTAAACTGATAAGAACAGATACTACACTTGATCTTAGCCAAAAGGCCGAGAAGCGATAACCAGAATTGGTTTCAAACTACGGAGCCACCCAAGGATCCTGAAAAGTCCATTTGTGGAGATGAGCTCCTGGACTCCCGTTAAGAAGACATGTTGTCAACCTCTAGATCCCTTACATGCCTGCACTTTTCGGCTTGCTGCTGCTGCAATCCACGCGTTTTAGATCTGCATAACTCCACCTCTTTAAACACAGCACCTTCACCCCCTGCTGTTCCCACCCGCCTCAACACCGTTGGAAGGGAGGAGAACCAATTAAGGCGGGGGGTGGGGTGGAACGAGCAGCTGTCTACCCTTAGCAGGAGGGCTCCTGATTACATACCTCTCCTGCTGCTGCTGCTGCTGGCTGTCCAGCAGCAGACTGAAGGTGGCTGCTGCTGTGCACAGGTATATAAAGGCTCAGAGCCTATTATGACACGCGCAGCCAGCGTTCCATTGCCACATTCCATCTACTGCAGGCAGGATACCTGGCTGGCTGAATGTCGCTGAGAAGCTCACAGAGACCGCCATAAGCAACAGTTTAACAGAATGCCACAGACTAATCAACCAAACTTTTTGGGTTGGGTTCTCTTTTATAGTCTGCAGGCATTAAATGAAAGAAGTCAGTGTTCCAGCAGAAGGAGACAGCGTTTCAGAAAAGGCATTGTAGCAAACCAAAAAAGAAATTTTAAGCGCAGCAGAGTAACCAGCGCACATACCTGTTAGCTCAGGTGAGTTTAAAAGGCTGCTGTTGATAACAAGGGCATTTGCTAAATAGATGGTGTGTGTGCAACAATATACTGAAAGGTCAATTATATTGTGCAGCTTATCTCACCACCTGTAGTTATTTAGGTGAAAGCTCCAAAATGCTTGCCTAATATGTCTGTTTATCCAAAAGGAAGTAAAAAGGGAGAGCTAGAAAGATAGCATTGCATCACATTACATGGCAATGCAATGCACAGTTGCTGAAGTTGAACCAAAATGAGCTTGTAATCTGGCTTCTGCAACTTTGAACATGAAAAATCCAATGAGGAGAAGAAAAGCAAAGCCAAAGAGTCCATCCCAAAATCCGACAAACAAGCAAAATGAACAAAAAACATTGAATTCAATTCTTTCTGATTTTAGAAACTGCATTAAAGAAGGGGTGCACCGGTCCTGGAGATACTGCAATACCAGGTCAATGCGTGGAGTGGACAGAGCAAGCTCTTTTTCCATCTCCCTGTTCTAAAAATCCATTTAATATATGGTCCCCAGATAGGGGACGTATCAGATATTAAACTGATAAGAACAGATACTACACTTGATCTTAGCCAAAAGGCCGAGAAGCGATAACCAGAATTGGTTTCAAACTACGGAGCCACCCAAGGATCCTGAAAAGTCCATTTGTGGAGATGAGCTCCTGGACTCCCGTTAAGAAGACATGTTGTCAACCTCTAGATCCCTTACATGCCTGCACTTTTCGGCTTGCTGCTGCTGCAATCCACGCGTTTTAGATCTGCATAACTCCACCTCTTTAAACACAGCACCTTCACCCCCTGCTGTTCCCACCCGCCTCAACACCGTTGGAAGGGAGGAGAACCAATTAAGGCGGGGGGTGGGGTGGAACGAGCAGCTGTCTACCCTTAGCAGGAGGGCTCCTGATTACATACCTCTCCTGCTGCTGCTGCTGCTGGCTGTCCAGCAGCAGACTGAAGGTGGCTGCTGCTGTGCACAGGTATATAAAGGCTCAGAGCCTATTATGACACGCGCAGCAAGCGTTCCATTGCCACATTCCATCTACTGCAGGCAGGATACCTGGCTGGCTGAATGTCGCTGAGAAGCTCACAGAGACCGCCATAAGCAACAGTTTAACAGAATGCCACAGACTAATCAACCAAACTTTTTGGGTTGGGTTCTCTTTTATAGTCTGCAGGCATTAAATGAAAGAAGTCAGTGTTCCAGCAGAAGGAGACAACGTTTCAGAAAAGGCATTGTAGCAAACCAAAAAAGAAATTTTAAGCGCAGCAGAGTAACCAGCGCACATACCTGTTAGCTCAGGTGAGTTTAAAAGGCTGCTGTTGATAACAAGGGCATTTGCTAAATAGATGGTGTGTGTGCAACAATATACTGAAAGGTCAATTATATTGTGCAGCTTATCTCACCACCTGTAGTTATTTAGGTGAAAGCTCCAAAATGCTTGCCTAATATGTCTGTTTATCCAAAAGGAAGTAAAAAGGGAGAGCTAGAAAGATAGCATTGCATCACATTACATGGCAATGCAATGCACAGTTGCTGAAGTTGAACCAAAATGAGCTTGTAATCTGGCTTCTGCAACTTTGAACATGAAAAATCCAATGAGGAGAAGAAAAGCAAAGCCAAAGAGTCCATCCCAAAATCCGACAAACAAGCAAAATGAACAAAAAACATTGAATTCAATTCTTTCTGATTTTAGAAACTGCATTAAAGAAGGGGTGCACCGGTCCTGGAGATACTGCAATACCAGGTCAATGCGTGGAGTGGACAGAGCAAGCTCTTTTTCCATCTCCCTGTTCTAAAAATCCATTTAATATATGGTCCCCAGATAGGGGACGTATCAGATATTAAACTGATAAGAACAGATACTACACTTGATCTTAGCCAAAAGGCCGAGAAGCGATAACCAGAATTGGTTTCAAACTACGGAGCCACCCAAGGATCCTGAAAAGTCCATTTGTGGAGATGAGCTCCTGGACTCCCGTTAAGAAGACATGTTGTCAACCTCTAGATCCCTTACATGCCTGCACTTTTCGGCTTGCTGCTGCTGCAATCCACGCGTTTTAGATCTGCATAACTCCACCTCTTTAAACACAGCACCTTCACCCCCTGCTGTTCCCACCCGCCTCAACACCGTTGGAAGGGAGGAGAACCAATTAAGGCGGGGGGTGGGGTGGAACGAGCAGCTGTCTACCCTTAGCAGGAGGGCTCCTGATTACATACCTCTCCTGCTGCTGCTGCTGCTGGCTGTCCAGCAGCAGACTGAAGGTGGCTGCTGCTGTGCACAGGTATATAAAGGCTCAGAGCCTATTATGACACGCGCAGCCAGCGTTCCATTGCCACATTCCATCTACTGCAGGCAGGATACCTGGCTGGCTGAATGTCGCTGAGAAGCTCACAGAGACCGCCATAAGCAACAGTTTAACAGAATGCCACAGACTAATCAACCAAACTTTTTGGGTTGGGTTCTCTTTTATAGTCTGCAGGCATTAAATGAAAGAAGTCAGTGTTCCAGCAGAAGGAGACGTTTCAGAAAAGGCATTGTAGCAAACCAAAAAAGAAATTTTAAGCGCAGCAGAGTAACCAGCGCACATACCTGTTAGCTCAGGTGAGTTTAAAAGGCTGCTGTTGATAACAAGGGCATTTTCTAAATAGATGGTGTGTGTGCAACAATATACTGAAAGGTCAATTATATTGTGCAGCTTATCTCACCACCTGTAGTTATTTAGGTGAAAGCTCCAAAATGCTTGCCTAATATGTCTGTTTATCCAAAAGGAAGTAAAAAGGGAGAGCTAGAAAGATAGCATTGCATCACATTACATGGCAATGCAATGCACAGTTGCTGAAGTTGAACCAAAATGAGCTTGTAATCTGGCTTCTGCAACTTTGAACATGAAAAATCCAATGAGGAGAAGAAAAGCAAAGCCAAAGAGTCCATCCCAAAATCCGACAAACAAGCAAAATGAACAAAAAACATTGAATTCAATTCTTTCTGATTTTAGAAACTGCATTAAAGAAGGGGTGCACCGGTCCTGGAGATACTGCAATACCAGGTCAATGCGTGGAGTGGACAGAGCAAGCTCTTTTTCCATCTCCCTGTTCTAAAAATCCATTTAATATATGGTCCCCAGATAGGGGACGTATCAGATATTAAACTGATAAGAACAGATACTACACTTGATCTTAGCCAAAAGGCCGAGAAGCGATAACCAGAATTGGTTTCAAACTACGGAGCCACCCAAGGATCCTGAAAAGTCCATTTGTGGAGATGAGCTCCTGGACTCCCGTTAAGAAGACATGTTGTCAACCTCTAGATCCCTTACATGCCTGCACTTTTCGGCTTGCTGCTGCTGCAATCCACGCGTTTTAGATCTGCATAACTCCACCTCTTTAAACACAGCACCTTCACCCCCTGCTGTTCCCACCCGCCTCAACACCGTTGGAAGGGAGGAGAACCAATTAAGGCGGGGGGTGGGGTGGAACGAGCAGCTGTCTACCCTTAGCAGGAGGGCTCCTGATTACATACCTCTCCTGCTGCTGCTGCTGCTGGCTGTCCAGCAGCAGACTGAAGGTGGCTGCTGCTGTGCACAGGTATATAAAGGCTCAGAGCCTATTATGACACGCGCAGCCAGCGTTCCATTGCCACATTCCATCTACTGCAGGCAGGATACCTGGCTGGCTGAATGTCGCTGAGAAGCTCACAGAGACCGCCATAAGCAACAGTTTAACAGAATGCCACAGACTAATCAACCAAACTTTTTGGGTTGGGTTCTCTTTTATAGTCTGCAGGCATTAAATGAAAGAAGTCAGTGTTCCAGCAGAAGGAGACAACGTTTCAGAAAAGGCATTGTAGCAAACCAAAAAAGAAATTTTAAGCGCAGCAGAGTAACCAGCGCACATACCTGTTAGCTCAGGTGAGTTTAAAAGGCTGCTGTTGATAACAAGGGCATTTGCTAAATAGATGGTGTGTGTGCAACAATATACTGAAAGGTCAATTATATTGTGCAGCTTATCTCACCACCTGTAGTTATTTAGGTGAAAGCTCCAAAATGCTTGCCTAATATGTCTGTTTATCCAAAAGGAAGTAAAAAGGGAGAGCTAGAAAGATAGCATTGCATCACATTACATGGCAATGCAATGCACAGTTGCTGAAGTTGAACCAAAATGAGCTTGTAATCTGGCTTCTGCAACTTTGAACATGAAAAATCCAATGAGGAGAAGAAAAGCAAAGCCAAAGAGTCCATCCCAAAATCCGACAAACAAGCAAAATGAACAAAAAACATTGAATTCAATTCTTTCTGATTTTAGAAACTGCATTAAAGAAGGGGTGCACCGGTCCTGGAGATACTGCAATACCAGGTCAATGCGTGGAGTGGACAGAGCAAGCTCTTTTTCCATCTCCCTGTTCTAAAAATCCATTTAATATATGGTCCCCAGATAGGGGACGTATCAGATATTAAACTGATAAGAACAGATACTACACTTGATCTTAGCCAAAAGGCCGAGAAGCGATAACCAGAATTGGTTTCAAACTACGGAGCCACCCAAGGATCCTGAAAAGTCCATTTGTGGAGATGAGCTCCTGGACTCCCGTTAAGAAGACATGTTGTCAACCTCTAGATCCCTTACATGCCTGCACTTTTCGGCTTGCTGCTGCTGCAATCCACGCGTTTTAGATCTGCATAACTCCACCTCTTTAAACACAGCACCTTCACCCCCTGCTGTTCCCACCCGCCTCAACACCGTTGGAAGGGAGGAGAACCAATTAAGGCGGGGGGTGGGGTGGAACGAGCAGCTGTCTACCCTTAGCAGGAGGGCTCCTGATTACATACCTCTCCTGCTGCTGCTGCTGCTGGCTGTCCAGCAGCAGACTGAAGGTGGCTGCTGCTGTGCACAGGTATATAAAGGCTCAGAGCCTATTATGACACGCGCAGCCAGCGTTCCATTGCCACATTCCATCTACTGCAGGCAGGATACCTGGCTGGCTGAATGTCGCTGAGAAGCTCACAGAGACCGCCATAAGCAACAGTTTAACAGAATGCCACAGACTAATCAACCAAACTTTTTGGGTTGGGTTCTCTTTTATAGTCTGCAGGCATTAAATGAAAGAAGTCAGTGTTCCAGCAGAAGGAGACAACGTTTCAGAAAAGGCATTGTAGCAAACCAAAAAAGAAATTTTAAGCGCAGCAGAGTAACCAGCGCACATACCTGTTAGCTCAGGTGAGTTTAAAAGGCTGCTGTTGATAACAAGGGCATTTGCTAAATAGATGGTGTGTGTGCAACAATATACTGAAAGGTCAATTATATTGTGCAGCTTATCTCACCACCTGTAGTTATTTAGGTGAAAGCTCCAAATGCTTGCCTAATATGTCTGTTTATCCAAAAGGAAGTAAAAAGGGAGAGCTAGAAAGATAGCATTGCATCACATTACATGGCAATGCAATGCACAATTGCTGAAGTTGAACCAAAATGAGCTTGTAATCTGGCTTCTGCAACTTTGAACATGAAAAATTCAATGAGGAGAAGAAAAGCAAAGCCAAAGAGTCCATCCCAAAATCCGACAAACAAGCAAAATGAACAAAAAACATTGAATTCAATTCTTTCTGATTTTAGAAACTGCATTAAAGAAGGGGTGCACCGGTCCTGGAGATACTGCAATACCAGGTCAATGCGTGGAGTGGACAGAGCAAGCTCTTTTTCCATCTCCCTGTTCTAAAAATCCATTTAATATATCGTCCCCAGATAGGGGACGTATCAGATATTAAACTGATAAGAACAGATTTTTTTTTTTTAATTTGGCTATCCCCTGCAGAGGGATAAAACCGTTTATTAAAACTTTAACAAATTACAAGCATAATTAAACAAATACCAAACGTTAAAAGACAAATGAAATTTACAAAACAAAAAAATACAAAGATTTTAAATAATTAGGTTCCATTGGTCAACAAGCCATTTTTTGGAAATATGTACATTCTTCTTTTTGTCAATTAAATAATAAGTATACATTTCACATAAACATAAACTTAAAACATCATTCACTGATAAAACATCTTGTTTAAAAATAGCAATGTTGCGCGCTTTCCAGAGAGATGACTTGGCGCAGTTCACTGTCTTCCAAGCCATTGTGTACTGGTCCATTGTGGGGCATTCCATAAGTCCGTATAGCACAGTTTTATATGTAAAGTCCTTGAGGTCTGCCACCCTTTCCAGTAGGGGGAGCAGTCTTCTCCAGAAATCCTTTGCAAAATTACATGTCCATAATAGATGTTCCACCGTTTCCTCGTCTTGGCATCCGGCTCTTGGGCAGATGGCAGACCTCACAAATCCTCTTCTGTATTGGAATGCCCGGCAAGGAAGACAGCGGTGCATGCAACTCCAAGCCAGATCTCTCTGTTCATTAAAAAGATAAAAAACGTTAATCATTTTCCAGATAGACATAGATTTGTCATCATCATATCTGTCAACATTACATATTTCCTCACTTTTACGTATTTCTTTAATTAGTTTCTTACTATTTCTTAATTCCTCTATTTTCTTAGTCCCTAAATTAAAATCGGACACTATTTTCCTTAAAATCTCATAATGCGTCGACAAATTAAAAGCATGGGGCACAGATATATTAACTTCATACCATCCAAACTTTCTCATAAAAAATCCTGTATTAAAACGCATAAAAAAGGACCAATAGTGATTCTTAAAAAGGGCATTAAAACAGTAAACGAACAGATGGATTAAAAGAAACCTATTAAAATCTGGAAAATCTTTACCACCTTTTACTTTTGATTTCATCACGATTTCTCTTTTCAGCTTTTCCATTTTTGAGTTCCAAAAGAAGGTAAAACAGGTTTTGGTTATCTTTTTTAAAACATTAACAGGCGGGGGGAAAACCATGCTAAGATACAATAAAAGAGGTAAAATCACCATCTTTAAAACCAATACTTTACCCTCCATTGTAAGTCTCCTCATGTTCCACATACATATTTTCGTATTTACTTTCTGTATAACTGTTTCCCAACTATTATAACCATCATTATTTTCAGTGAATGATATACCTAAAATGGAAATGGATTCGGAGACATTAATTGGTACATCACGTAAAATCATCCCCCCAACACTTAAAATGTTACACTTATTAAAATTGATTTTAAAACCAGAAGCTAGGCAAAAGGATTGCACTTGATGGAGAGTGGCCGTAAGTGATGGTGCATCTGTACACAAGACCGCCACGTCATCCATGTAGCCTACAACCTTGGCCTCCAAACCACCGCTTCCAGGCAGAGGGACACCGCATATCTGTTTATTTTGGCGTATTGCACATAACATTGGTTCCAGTGCACAGATAAACAGTAGGGGGGACAGAGGGCATCCCTGTTTCACCCCTGACCGTAAAAATACCTCTTGTGTCTTAAAACCATTCACTAAAATCTTACTTGTACAATCCTTGTAAAATGCTTTAAGCGATAGTAAAAACCCTTCTGGTATGCCCATTTTCTCTAAAACTTTAAAAAGATAAAAGTGTGAGACACGGTCAAATGCTTTTTCAAAATCAATAGATAAAATCGCCATTTTCCCCTTTCTGTCTTTCACATCCTCAATACAGTCTTTCACTAAATTCAGATTGTCCCATATACTGCGCCCCGGCACCCCACACACTTGATTAGAATGAATAACTTTGCTGATGACTTCTTTTAGACGATTTGCACAAATTTTAGCCATTATTTTATAGTCACAATTTAAAAGTGTTATTGGTCTCCAGTTTTCTAATTTTGATTTATCGCCTTTTTTGTATAGGAGGGAGACTTCACCTTTCTTCCAGGAATTTAATAAAACCTTATTATTAAAAACCTCAGTAAACAAATAAAACAAATCATCTTTTAAAATATCATAAAAACATACATAAAATTCTATTGGGATGCCATCAGGACCAGGGACCTTTCCAGTTTTAAAACTTTTAATAGTTTTTAACACTTCTTGTTCCGTTAAAACTTGGGATAAAAACTCTTGGGATGCGGGATCTAAAACAGCTGTTAGTCCTTGCAGCGAATCATCCATTAATTTATTATCTATATTTTTTCCATTAAAAAGATTAGAAAAAAAAACCTCAACTTTACCCAGCATATTTTTTATATTATTCTCACCATCTATATGGTCAATTATCACTTTTTCTTTTTTATTTTTCCTAAAAAAATATCTGGAACACTTTTCATTTTCTTCTATATGTTGTACTCTAGAACGAAAAATTATCTCTTTTCCTTTTTGTTCTAGCCATTTTGAAATCTCTTCTTTTAAGTTTGAAATATCAAGTTGTACATCTATCCCATTGTCTCTGAGCTTAAATAATGTTTGTAGGCGGGTATTTAAAATTCTATATTCTTCATATTTTTCTTTGGCTCTACATATACTCTTTTTAATAAAAAAGTCTTTTATTTTTACTTTCATTCTATCCCACCATACACTCATAGTCTCATTTGTTTTTTTCCCTTTTCTACATTTCCTATAAAACTCAATAAAATCTGATAAAATCTGCGGGTCGGTTAAAAGGGATACGTTCATTTTCCAGCTTTTCTTACCACATTTTTTGTTGTCATTTACTTTTATGGTAAAGGATAAAAGTTTATGGTCTGAAAATATATTAGCTAAAACTTCACATTTGGCAGGTATTGTTTTATCTGAACCAAAAATAAAATCAATCCTAGAGCTACAATTAGCATTGCTCCAAGTGAAACCGGCGTCCTCTGGGCTGTCACTATGACACTCTTTATATATGTCTATCAATTTAGCATCTTTGACTATATCATGTAGCATACCTGAGGTTTTATCGTAGTTCCTGCTTACAGAGCTGGAGCGCCGGTTTTCACCTTTTAAAACACAATTAAAATCCCCTGCTAAGATAAAAGGTTCAGAGTTATTAATAAATAATGGTAAAAGATCAAGCATTTCGGCTCTTTCATTTTTCTCTGGGGATCCATAAAAATTTAAAAACTGCCATCTAATACCATCAATAAAAGCTTTTACTAATAAAATACGACCTGGTAAAATTTCCTGAATAAAATCAATTAAAACGTTCCCTTTAAAAAGTATGGCTACACCCGCTGATCCTGCAGCATTCGATCCGGACCAGACAGATGGCCCACACTTCCACTCATCTTTATATTTTTGATATGACATTTCATGTGGGATATTACATTCTTGCAGAAAAAATACAGATGCAGTAAAACACGTAAAAAAATTAAAAAGAGCAGTTCTTCTCGTGTTAGATTTTATGCCTCTCACGTTGAGGGAAATACCTTTCAGTTCAGCCATCATTAGAAAATGTAGAAATTTTACTTAGGTAACTAAGAGCAACGGATTTACCTGTCCGATGAACCTGATCAGACCACTGGGCTTGCGCCTCCCTCCTCATCTGATAGTATCGTCACGAGAGTCTCCGTGGAGGAGGAAAGATTACCACATTTATATAAACCCGACGCTACACTGGCATAGCTCGGAGGGCTGGCTGGCAGAACCCGCTGGGTCTCCATTGGCTGGCCATGCAGTTCCTCATCAGGTGGGTCCCCGAGGGGTTCCGCCGCCCCTGTTTGACCTGTAGAAGGTCGTCCTATAGGAGGAGGTTGCGCACAAGGCAGAGCCTCTGACTCTTCAGAGGCAGCAAGATCCCGGTCCCCACCTGTAGCAGCGGAGACCGAAACCCCTGAGGGTCCAGCGTCCACGTCCCCTTCTGGAGAAGTGTCCATCTGTTCACCTCCTGCTGCCTCCTCCGAACCACCCTTTTTCTTTTTCTTAGGACCCACCTTTATCCACTCAGCGCCCTCAGCACTAGGAGACCCAGACTGGGCATGGGCTTCTGTGTCGGCCTTTTGCCGGTCCCTTTTGACCTTACCAGTAGTGCCCTTCTGCTCCTTCTCAGCCCTCCTTTTGGACTCCCGCAGGTCCTGCAGCCAGGTTTTGGGATTTGGTATTTTACCTGTCATAGACTCTGGAGACACTTCACTATTTGGTACGCCCTTATTGTCTCCAGAGGCTCCAGGTTGTTGTTCCTCCTCCTGAGGGGTGGTCTGATCTTTTGGTCCTTGGTCGGACGTCTTGGACTTCCCCTTTTGCTCATCTTCCCGAAATCTGTGAGGGCAAGAAAAATAAAAGTGACCTGGAGTCTGGCAAAAACTGCATTTCTTTTCCTTAGGGCATTCTTTTGTCTCATGTTCTTCACTAGCACAATTTCTACATGATACATGACAGTTTTCTTTTGAATGACCATAGCGCCCACAATTTCTGCAATATACTGGCATCCCAGAAAAGAAGAAATCCCCATTTGTTTGCCCAATTTTGAAACGGGCAGGGGGGAGCCGTATACCACCTGGTGTATTTGGATCTCTTGTACACTTCACAAGGAATTTCCACTTAGATGTCCATATGTTATATTCGTTTAATATCTTCCCAATACATTTAACACTTTTAAAATAAATTGCTAGAAATGACATTACTTCTGGAGCAGAAACAAAGGGCGAAAATATTTTTACAATAACCAGTCTTACCTCATCCAGGACGTGCTCAACAATTTGTATCCCTTTCAAAACAGGACTATTTTCAACTTTTTTTAACTTTTCTAGTACATCTCTAAAAATACCTTCTCCGGTGAATGTGATGTCATAGTCACCTCTTCTGGGATAATCCTGGATGGAGAGAATTTCATTCCTTTGTACGCCAAGAAGGTTCCTGAGCACGTCCTGGACTACATACCCTAATTTCCTCATATCCGAGCCACCCGCCGTGAAGTGAACTCGGATAGAGTTTTTTAGCCTCGCATAAAGAGGCACGAGGTTAGGGTCAACCTCCATGGAAAAACGCAACAAGGTTGCAAATTGCAGCCGCTTGCAATCTGCGCTCCCAGTGTTCTTGCAGCGAAAAACACCTGGAAGCTGGGGGATCGCAACTCGTTACCCTGGGACTAAGCCCTCTCCCTAATAGCAGCAAGCAGGCTAAGTCCACCAAAGTGGACGATCCTGCCAGGCCAAGGAGAGGGGTACCCGAGTGCCCTTCAACCACAATCTCCTGCAATAAAGCACTTGATCTTAGCCAAAAGGCCGAGAAGCGATAACCAGAATTGGTTTCAAACTACGGAGCCACCCAAGGATCCTGAAAAGTCCATTTGTGGAGATGAGCTCCTGGACTCCCGTTAAGAAGACATGTTGTCAACCTCTAGATCCCTTACATGCCTGCACTTTTCGGCTTGCTGCTGCTGCAATCCACGCGTTTTAGATCTGCATAACTCCACCTCTTTAAACACAGCACCTTCACCCCCTGCTGTTCCCACCCGCCTCAACACCGTTGGAAGGGAGGAGAACCAATTAAGGCGGGGGGTGGGGTGGAACGAGCAGCTGTCTACCCTTAGCAGGAGGGCTCCTGATTACATACCTCTCCTGCTGCTGCTGCTGCTGGCTGTCCAGCAGCAGACTGAAGGTGGCTGCTGCTGTGCACAGGTATATAAAGGCTCAGAGCCTATTATGACACGCGCAGCCAGCGTTCCATTGCCACATTCCATCTACTGCAGGCAGGATACCTGGCTGGCTGAATGTCGCTGAGAAGCTCACAGAGACCGCCATAAGCAACAGTTTAACAGAATGCCACAGACTAATCAACCAAACTTTTTGGGTTGGGTTCTCTTTTATAGTCTGCAGGCATTAAATGAAAGAAGTCAGTGTTCCAGCAGAAGGAGACAACGTTTCAGAAAAGGCATTGTAGCAAACCAAAAAAGAAATTTTAAGCGCAGCAGAGTAACCAGCGCACATACCTGTTAGCTCAGGTGAGTTTAAAAGGCTGCTGTTGATAACAAGGGCATTTGCTAAATAGATGGTGTGTGTGCAACAATATACTGAAAGGTCAATTATATTGTGCAGCTTATCTCACCACCTGTAGTTATTTAGGTGAAAGCTCCAAAATGCTTGCCTAATATGTCTGTTTATCCAAAAGGAAGTAAAAAGGGAGAGCTAGAAAGATAGCATTGCATCACATTACATGGCAATGCAATGCACAGTTGCTGAAGTTGAACCAAAATGAGCTTGTAATCTGGCTTCTGCAACTTTGAACATGAAAAATCCAATGAGGAGAAGAAAAGCAAAGCCAAAGAGTCCATCCCAAAATCCGACAAACAAGCAAAATGAACAAAAAACATTGAATTCAATTCTTTCTGATTTTAGAAACTGCATTAAAGAAGGGGTGCACCGGTCCTGGAGATACTGCAATACCAGGTCAATGCGTGGAGTGGACAGAGCAAGCTCTTTTTCCATCTCCCTGTTCTAAAAATCCATTTAATATATGGTCCCCAGATAGGGGACGTATCAGATATTAAACTGATAAGAACAGATACTACACTTGATCTTAGCCAAAAGGCCGAGAAGCGATAACCAGAATTGGTTTCAAACTACGGAGCCACCCAAGGATCCTGAAAAGTCCATTTGTGGAGATGAGCTCCTGGACTCCCGTTAAGAAGACATGTTGTCAACCTCTAGATCCCTTACATGCCTGCACTTTTCGGCTTGCTGCTGCTGCAATCCACGCGTTTTAGATCTGCATAACTCCACCTCTTTAAACACAGCACCTTCACCCCCTGCTGTTCCCACCCGCCTCAACACCGTTGGAAGGGAGGAGAACCAATTAAGGCGGGGGGTGGGGTGGAACGAGCAGCTGTCTACCCTTAGCAGGAGGGCTCCTGATTACATACCTCTCCTGCTGCTGCTGCTGCTGGCTGTCCAGCAGCAGACTGAAGGTGGCTGCTGCTGTGCACAGGTATATAAAGGCTCAGAGCCTATTATGACACGCGCAGCCAGCGTTCCATTGCCACATTCCATCTACTGCAGGCAGGATACCTGGCTGGCTGAATGTCGCTGAGAAGCTCACAGAGACCGCCATAAGCAACAGTTTAACAGAATGCCACAGACTAATCAACCAAACTTTTTGGGTTGGGTTCCCTTTTATAGTCTGCAGGCATTAAATGAAAGAAGTCAGTGTTCCAGCAGAAGGAGACAACGTTTCAGAAAAGGCATTGTAGCAAACCAAAAAAGAAATTTTAAGCGCAGCAGAGTAACCAGCGCACATACCTGTTAGCTCAGGGGAGTTTAAAAGGCTGCTGTTGATAACAAGGGCATTTGCTAAATAGATGGTGTGTGTGCAACAATATACTGAAAGGTCAATTATATTGTGCAGCTTATCTCACCACCTGTAGTTATTTAGGTGAAAGCTCCAAAATGCTTGCCTAATATGTCTGTTTATCCAAAAGGAAGTAAAAAGGGAGAGCTAGAAAGATAGCATTGCATCATATTACATGGCAATGCAATGCACAGTTGCTGAAGTTGAACCAAAATGAGCTTGTAATCTGGCTTCTGCAACTTTGAACATGAAAAATCCAATGAGGAGAAGAAAAGCAAAGCCAAAGAGTCCATCCCAAAATCCGACAAACAAGCAAAATGAACAAAAAACATTGAATTCAATTCTTTCTGATTTTAGAAACTGCATTAAAGAAGGGGTGCACCGGTCCTGGAGATACTGCAATACCAGGTCAATGCGTGGAGTGGACAGAGCAAGCTCTTTTTCCATCTCCCTGTTCTAAAAATCCATTTAATATATGGTCCCCAGATAGGGGACGTATCAGATATTAAACTGATAAGAACAGATACTACACTTGATCTTAGCCAAAAGGCCGAGAAGCGATAACCAGAATTGGTTTCAACTACGGAGCCACCCAAGGATCCTGAAAAGTCCATTTGTGGAGATGAGCTCCTGGACTCCCGTTAAGAAGACATGTTGTCAACCTCTAGATCCCTTACATGCCTGCACTTTTCGGCTTGCTGCTGCTGCAATCCACGCGTTTTAGATCTGCATAACTCCACCTCTTTAAACACAGCACCTTCACCCCCTGCTGTTCCCACCCGCCTCAACACCGTTGGAAGGGAGGAGAACCAATTAAGGCGGGGGGTGGGGTGGAACGAGCAGCTGTCTACCCTTAGCAGGAGGGCTCCTGATTACATACCTCTCCTGCTGCTGCTGCTGCTGGCTGTCCAGCAGCAGACTGAAGGTGGCTGCTGCTGTGCACAGGTATATAAAGGCTCAGAGCCTATTATGACACGCGCAGCCAGCGTTCCATTGCCACATTCCATCTACTGCAGGCAGGATACCTGGCTGGCTGAATGTCGCTGAGAAGCTCACAGAGACCGCCATAAGCAACAGTTTAACAGAATGCCACAGACTAATCAACCAAACTTTTTGGGTTGGGTTCTCTTTTATAGTCTGCAGGCATTAAATGAAAGAAGTCAGTGTTCCAGCAGAAGGAGACAACGTTTCAGAAAAGGCATTGTAGCAAACCAAAAAAGAAATTTTAAGCGCAGCAGAGTAACCAGCGCACATACCTGTTAGCTCAGGTGAGTTTAAAAGGCTGCTGTTGATAACAAGGGCATTTGCTAAATAGATGGTGTGTGTGCAACAATATACTGAAAGGTCAATTATATTGTGCAGCTTATCTCACCACCTGTAGTTATTTAGGTGAAAGCTCCAAAATGCTTGCCTAATATGTCTGTTTATCCAAAAGGAAGTAAAAAGGGAGAGCTAGAAAGATAGCATTGCATCACATTACATGGCAATGCAATGCACAGTTGCTGAAGTTGAACCAAAATGAGCTTGTAATCTGGCTTCTGCAACTTTGAACATGAAAAATCCAATGAGGAGAAGAAAAGCAAAGCCAAAGAGTCCATCCCAAAATCCGACAAACAAGCAAAATGAACAAAAAACATTGAATTCAATTCTTTCTGATTTTAGAAACTGCATTAAAGAAGGGGTGCACCGGTCCTGGAGATACTGCAATACCAGGTCAATGCGTGGAGTGGACAGAGCAAGCTCTTTTTCCATCTCCCTGTTCTAAAAATCCATTTAATATATGGTCCCCAGATAGGGGACGTATCAGATATTAAACTGATAAGAACAGATACTACACTTGATCTTAGCCAAAAGGCCGAGAAGCGATAACCAGAATTGGTTTCAAACTACGGAGCCACCCAAGGATCCTGAAAAGTCCATTTGTGGAGATGAGCTCCTGGACTCCCGTTAAGAAGACATGTTGTCAACCTCTAGATCCCTTACATGCCTGCACTTTTCGGCTTGCTGCTGCTGCAATCCACGCGTTTTAGATCTGCATAACTCCACCTCTTTAAACACAGCAGCTTCACCCCCTGCTGTTCCCACCCGCCTCAACACCGTTGGAAGGGAGGAGAACCAATTAAGGCGGGGGGTGGGGTGGAACGAGCAGCTGTCTACCCTTAGCAGGAGGGCTCCTGATTACATACCTCTCCTGCTGCTGCTGCTGCTGGCTGTCCAGCAGCAGACTGAAGGTGGCTGCTGCTGTGCACAGGTATATAAAGGCTCAGAGCCTATTATGACACGCGCAGCCAGCGTTCCATTGCCACATTCCATCTACTGCAGGCAGGATACCTGGCTGGCTGAATGTCGCTGAGAAGCTCACAGAGACCGCCATAAGCAACAGTTTAACAGAATGCCACAGACTAATCAACCAAACTTTTTGGGTTGGGTTCTCTTTTATAGTCTGCAGGCATTAAATGAAAGAAGTCAGTGTTCCAGCAGAAGGAGACAACGTTTCAGAAAAGGCATTGTAGCAAACCAAAAAAGAAATTTTAAGCGCAGCAGAGTAACCAGCGCACATACCTGTTAGCTCAGGTGAGTTTAAAAGGCTGCTGTTGATAACAAGGGCATTTGCTAAATAGATGGTGTGTGTGCAACAATATACTGAAAGGTCAATTATATTGTGCAGCTTATCTCACCACCTGTAGTTATTTAGGTGAAAGCTCCAAAATGCTTGCCTAATATGTCTGTTTATCCAAAAGGAAGTAAAAAGGGAGAGCTAGAAAGATAGCATTGCATCACATTACATGGCAATGCAATGCACAGTTGCTGAAGTTGAACCAAAATGAGCTTGTAATCTGGCTTCTGCAACTTTGAACATGAAAAATCCAATGAGGAGAAGAAAAGCAAAGCCAAAGAGTCCATCCCAAAATCCGACAAACAAGCAAAATGAACAAAAAACATTGAATTCAATTCTTTCTGATTTTAGAAACTGCATTAAAGAAGGGGTGCACCGGTCCTGGAGATACTGCAATACCAGGTCAATGCGTGGAGTGGACAGAGCAAGCTCTTTTTCCATCTCCCTGTTCTAAAAATCCATTTAATATATGGTCCCCAGATAGGGGACGTATCAGATATTAAACTGATAAGAACAGATTTTTTTTTTTTTTTTTTTTTTAAACCATTCAGTTTAGTTTTTTAGCAAACAGTATGAATTTCTCCAAAATTTGCTACTTAAAACTTCTCATCATCATGGTTCTATTTATTCAGCAGTAGTATAAGACGAAATATAATCACAAGGGAACATCCTTTACGTAACACAAATGCAGAAACTTCAAGGAATCACAAAGAAAAAAATCACTGGTATTTGATAAGGTAATGCCACTTTTTAAATTTCCAAATCCCTTCGGCATCTGTGCCACCACCGCCTCTGCTGTCCAACTTATATATCAGGTATAGTCTTGAAAGAATAAGTCTAACACATTCATTCACTGATAAAGATTTCCTCTTGAAAAGTCCAAGGTTCCTTGCATCCCACAAACTCTCCATCACACAAGCCATTATCAACCATAAAATTCTATCTTTAGACCGACTACACGCACCAATTCCAAACATCGCCACACGCCAATCCACAAAATTCACGCCTGCTAAACCCTTACACAATCCACCTACACACTTCCACACACTGTACGCGTACTCACAATCCCACATAACATGCCTCACAGTCTCACAACCACCACATCCCACTCTCGGACACACATCTGTTCTTATCAACTCTCTTTTCTTCTGCACTTCTCTCACAGGTAAAATATTATGTAAAGTCATCCACACCACATCCTTCTGTTTGTTTGACATCCCATACGTATCTAACTTCTTCCATGCATCTGAAACCTCATTCCCTCTCAGCCCAACAATATTACACTCTACCTCATTTGCACTCATTCTTTTCACCACATTCTTGGTCATTCTAAAATCATTCATTCCCACACTCAACAAATCATGCTTTCTCACAAATTTCTCAATCACCTCATACCAAACAGGACACTTAAAGGCCACAGGCACACTCGCATCTCTCTTCCTCCAGCATAACCCATACAACATCCATCCAGCAGAATAATTAGCCATAAAAGCACCTTTATTGCCTTTACCCAGCAAAATAACCACAGTCTTAATATAATTAAGGCCTAAAAAAACTTCAATATTGGGAAAGGCCAGCCCACCATGCTGACAAGCCTTAAAAAGGCTCTCCCGCTTCAACTTCTCCATCTTACTACACCACAGGAATGTGAATACCAACTTCTCTATTCTCTTAATTTTCCTGTAAGGAGAAGGAAAAACAGTCGCCACATAAAGCAGGATAGGGAGAATCACTGCTTTGATAATTAATACCTTACCACGCAGAGTCAATTCTCTCATTCGCCAAAAATTCAATTTACGTTCAACCCGCATACCACACTCTTCCCAACTTTCATTCCCTTTTAAGTCATCATTAAATAATACGCCCAAAATCTTGATTGCACCCACTTCACACTTTACACCATCCATACGAATACTACTATCTCCAAAACATTTAAAACTACATTTATTCCAATTTACCCTAAAACCAGACGCACCAACAAAAAAATCCAAAAGCAATTTAATTCTACTCAAAGAAGCCATACTTTCACTCACAACCACAACATCATCCATATAACCTAACACTTTCACATGCTTACCACCACTACCAGGCACCAACAAACCTCTCATCATTTTATCCCGTCTAATCAAACATAACAATGGTTCTATTACACATACAAATAAGACGGGGGACATAGGACACCCCTGCCTTACTCCTGACCTAATCTTCACTTTGTCACACAGCCACCCATTAACCAAGAACTCACTTGACACACAATCATACAATGATTTTACACAATTCACAAATTCTCTAGGAAACCCCATTCTTTCCAGTACTTTAAACAGAAACACATGCGAAACCCTGTCAAACGCCTTCTCAAAATCAATAGCTAAAGTCATACATTTCTGCTTTCTATCCTTGCAATCCCCAATCATATCTCTCAACAATAACAAGTTATCACTCATACTTCTTCCAGGCACTGCACATACTTGGTCCTCCTCCACAACACTACCAATCACTTCACGCATACGATTTGCCAGTAACTTACTGTAGACCTTATAATCCGAATTCAGCAGTGTTATTGGTCTCCAGTTTTCCAAACGTTTCCTCTCACCCTTTTTATACACAAGCACAACCACTCCTTCTTTCATTGATTCACACAACCTACCATTCACCCACATATACTTACATACCTCAGTCAAATCTGTTCCCAAAACTTCCCATGCTTTCACATACAACTCTACAGGTATACCATCTTTCCCAGGAGTCTTACTCTTTTTAGCACTCCACACCACATTCTTCACTTCATCCAGAACTACATCCTCACACAACAGATCACGCTCCTCAGAATCAAGTTTTTTCTCCACACCATTCAGAACATATGACACAAGCCCAGAGTCAATCCATTTCTCATCATACAACTTGCTATAAAACCTATTCACTTCTTTCAGCACATCCTCACCCATACAGTTGGTTCCACTTTCATTCACAACTTCATTCATATCAGTCTTCCTACCATTCATTTTTTTAAAAAAGAACCTCGTACACTTCTCATTTTTCTCCAGGTGCTCAATTTTAGTACGATATATAATTTCCTTTCCTTTCTCATCCAACACACGCTTCAATTCATTCTTAGCCTCAGTAAGTTGATCAGACATCTCCAAACCACTTGCAACACACTTTCTCAACCAGTCAATCCGTCTATTAAGGTCATTAAACCTATTCCTATATCTGGCAGCTTTTCTATAGCCCCACTTTTTGAAGAAAGTTTTAAATTGCACTTTCACCCAGTCCCACCAGTCAAGAACACACACAAAATCCTTCTTACGCATTCTCCATCTTTCATACTTTACATTAAACTCATTCATCACCTCATCATCCTCTAACAGCCTTGCATTCAACTTCCATACCCCACCGCCATACACTTGGTCACCATTCGCACAAAACACGCCTCTCAAACATTCATGGTCCGAAAAAGGTACCTTTTGTTGAGAAAAATCCAAACATACCATATTTTTAGAAAATAACATTAAATCAATTCTGGAATGAATCTCACCACGGTCAGCATGGTATGTCGGCGGTGGTGGCATGCCAAGAACAATAACTGCTGCATCTAAAAAGGAAAAATCACAAATTAAATGGGACAATTTCTTTCCTGTTATGTCACACTTTCCTTCTGTGACACAATTAACGTCCCCAACAAAAATAGTGGGAGATTTCCCTGGAAGAAAAAAACTTAATTTTTCAAGAAGAGCAAGCCGCTCTTCCTTCCCTGTAGGGCAATATAAATTAATAATTCTGACCCGCCACCCTCTATAACTCAAAAATGCAATTAAACATCGGCCCACCTCCACCACAATATAACTATCAATAGAGATTTCTTTATTCCCAACTAATATCCCCACCCCATCATTTTTATTATGATTAGACCCTGACCAGATATGCTGTCCGTAAGGCCAGTCTTTGTCACAAGGAGCATCCTGAATCCCACACTCCTGAAGGCAAAAAACATCAGCACCTAAATGTTTCAGGTAGTCCAGAACAGTTGTTCTTCTGATTTTAGATCTGATCTGCCTTACATTTAGGGACACTACATCCCAACCAGATTGGCAAGACATTAATTAAAGAAAAGAAATACATGACTCAATGTTGATCACACCATACTCATCCATTATCATCAGACTGGGAAAGCACCCCAAAGGTGTTGATGCTCTCAGGAATGCCAAGGTAAGGAGCATCAGGGGAGAAGACATCCTGCGGGTAAATGCGGTCACTTGCAGGACTGTCGCACCCTCCGCTGGCAGGTGAGTACTCTCGTCTGGGTTTTTTATTGGCCAGTTCAGGAGTATCATCATCATCAAAAGACCTCCCAGAAGTAAAGTCTCCTTGGCCACCATCCCTGGCCACCTCTTCGTCTGTAGCACCCCAGGACAATGCAGGGGTTCGAGCAAGAGACACATCCATGTCACCCTCACCACATATTTCGGACTGATGAGGGAGGTCCATATCCAACCCGGAGATCTCCATACTTGGCCCAGCAGGGGCTGGAGGGTCCAACAGGGTCTGGGCCTCACCCACCAGATCTTCAACCTCAGGGGGCTCCGTCTCCTCATTGATCTCTGCAGTAGTCACCTGTGGGGTAACATCAGGGACAGTAGGCTTACCTTTGGTCACTTCGGAGAAGGACCTAGGCTTGACTTTAGCCTTACAATCCCGAATCACATGTCCTTCCTCCCCGCAGGCATCACATACCACCGGGTTGGAACAATCCTTCGCCAGATGACCGTACTTGTTGCACTTTCTACAGTTTGGCAATTGTTTGCAGAAATCCTGGATATGCCCGAACATGTTGCATCTCCTGCAGAACAATGGCGCCTCGGGAAAAAACAGATATCCAGAGTCTCTTCCAATTGTAAAGTTCAGGGGAGGATAGTGAATACCTCCAGGACCATGAGGGTCTATCCCAAACCTCACAAAGTATTTATACTTCCCAGTCCACAGCCCTTCTCCATTTAAGATTTTATGGGAGAATTGCACAAAAATGCAGTGTCTTCTCAGGAATGCAGTGATATCATCCCGGGAGATAAAGGGGTTGTGCATGAATACTACCACCGGGATATCCCCCTTAGAGTAGAGTACAGTGAAGATAAGTCCATCCAGCTGAGGGTGCTCTGAAAGGACTTGAAGAGTTTTGAAAAGGTTTTGGCAAGCCGCCATAGAAGAAAGCACCAAGACGTACCTATGCTCCCTTCTGAACTCCTGCAAACAGATGATCTCCGACTTCTGGATCTTCAGGATTTCATAGAAAATGGCGTTGACCAGGTATGACAACGAGAAATGGTCCTTCTTCTCCTCAGAGACCTCGATACGGAAAGCATTCTTGACCCGGGGATCCCCGGTCCCAGCAAAGCGAAGCTTGACACCCATGGTCGCTTCAGGAATCGCCTTCTCGTTTCCTCCTCACTCTCCCCCTATAGCAGCATCCAGCTTAAGCCACCGAAGTGGCGATGCTGGAAGGCCGAGGGCTAGTACACAAGGAACCTCTTGTCCAAACACTAGGTCTGAGCCAAAAGGCCGAGAAGCGATAACCAGAATTGGTTTCAAACTACGGAGCCACCCAAGGATCCTGAAAAGTCCATTTGTGGAGATGAGCTCCTGGACTCCCGTTAAGAAGACATGTTGTCAACCTCTAGATCCCTTACATGCCTGCACTTTTCGGCTTGCTGCTGCTGCAATCCACGCGTTTTAGATCTGCATAACTCCACCTCTTTAAACACAGCACCTTCACCCCCTGCTGTTCCCACCCGCCTCAACACCGTTGGAAGGGAGGAGAACCAATTAAGGCGGGGGGTGGGGTGGAACGAGCAGCTGTCTACCCTTAGCAGGAGGGCTCCTGATTACATACCTCTCCTGCTGCTGCTGCTGCTGGCTGTCCAGCAGCAGACTGAAGGTGGCTGCTGCTGTGCACAGGTATATAAAGGCTCAGAGCCTATTATGACACGCGCAGCCAGCGTTCCATTGCCACATTCCATCTACTGCAGGCAGGATACCTGGCTGGCTGAATGTCGCTGAGAAGCTCACAGAGACCGCCATAAGCAACAGTTTAACAGAATGCCACAGACTAATCAACCAAACTTTTTGGGTTGGGTTCTCTTTTATAGTCTGCAGGCATTAAATGAAAGAAGTCAGTGTTCCAGCAGAAGGAGACAACGTTTCAGAAAAGGCATTGTAGCAAACCAAAAAAGAAATTTTAAGCGCAGCAGAGTAACCAGCGCACATACCTGTTAGCTCAGGTGAGTTTAAAAGGCTGCTGTTGATAACAAGGGCATTTGCTAAATAGATGGTGTGTGTGCAACAATATACTGAAAGGTCAATTATATTGTGCAGCTTATCTCACCACCTGTAGTTATTTAGGTGAAAGCTCCAAAATGCTTGCCTAATATGTCTGTTTATCCAAAAGGAAGTAAAAAGGGAGAGCTAGAAAGATAGCATTGCATCACATTACATGGCAATGCAATGCACAGTTGCTGAAGTTGAACCAAAATGAGCTTGTAATCTGGCTTCTGCAACTTTGAACATGAAAAATCCAATGAGGAGAAGAAAAGCAAAGCCAAAGAGTCCATCCCAAAATCCGACAAACAAGCAAAATGAACAAAAAACATTGAATTCAATTCTTTCTGATTTTAGAAACTGCATTAAAGAAGGGGTGCACCGGTCCTGGAGATACTGCAATACCAGGTCAATGCGTGGAGTGGACAGAGCAAGCTCTTTTTCCATCTCCCTGTTCTAAAAATCCATTTAATATATGGTCCCCAGATAGGGGACGTATCAGATATTAAACTGATAAGAACAGATTTTTTTGATTGAAGCTGCATCCAAGGCACTGAAAAATGTGACCGAAGTCACACCAAAACAGCGCACGAGGCGAGGATTCATGTGGACCCTTCCCGGAGGAGAGGGTCCCCAATAAACCATCCCCATCCCTCTGAGCCAGAAGGCCACAGCGAGGGTCAGGGATCTCCGATGCTCTCCCTAGCCGAAGCCGGAGAAGAGCCGTTTTCGTGCTCCCAGCTTCCATCTAGGCTGCCACCCTAGTGGAGCTGGAGCCTGTGTTGGTTTCTCAGCCCAAAGCTGACCGGACCTCCGACCGGGTTTATAAAAATTCCCCTTCATAGCCCGGAGGCCAGGAATAGGGGGGGTTGCTCAGAAAGTATGATTGGCAAAGGTGCGGCGTGCTACGAAGCCAAGTCTTTCTGGGGTTCCCAGTCCCAGTAAGCTTGGACTCCCACCAGGGCGCCTACTCCTGGGGCACATTGCTCCAAAGCCCTCACACTTACCCAGCCAAGTGACTTCGATCCTGGAGGGCCATGTTTTCCATCAGATAACTCTATGAGCCACCTGGCGTACTAACAAGTGCACCAAACCAGTGTGTAATATGCATCAATTTACTAGGGCAGCCCAAGGACAAAACTGCCTTTTCAAAAGATACTACACTTGATCTTAGCCAAAAGGCCGAGAAGCGATAACCAGAATTGGTTTCAAACTACGGAGCCACCCAAGGATCCTGAAAAGTCCATTTGTGGAGATGAGCTCCTGGACTCCCGTTAAGAAGACATGTTGTCAACCTCTAGATCCCTTACATGCCTGCACTTTTCGGCTTGCTGCTGCTGCAATCCACGCGTTTTAGATCTGCATAACTCCACCTCTTTAAACACAGCACCTTCACCCCCTGCTGTTCCCACCCGCCTCAACACCGTTGGAAGGGAGGAGAACCAATTAAGGCGGGGGGTGGGGTGGAACGAGCAGCTGTCTACCCTTAGCAGGAGGGCTCCTGATTACATACCTCTCCTGCTGCTGCTGCTGCTGGCTGTCCAGCAGCAGACTGAAGGTGGCTGCTGCTGTGCACAGGTATATAAAGGCTCAGAGCCTATTATGACACGCGCAGCCAGCGTTCCATTGCCACATTCCATCTACTGCAGGCAGGATACCTGGCTGGCTGAATGTCGCTGAGAAGCTCACAGAGACCGCCATAAGCAACAGTTTAACAGAATGCCACAGACTAATCAACCAAACTTTTTGGGTTGGGTTCTCTTTTATAGTCTGCAGGCATTAAATGAAAGAAGTCAGTGTCCCAGCAGAAGGAGACAACGTTTCAGAAAAGGCATTGTAGCAAACCAAAAAAGAAATTTTAAGCGCAGCAGAGTAACCAGCGCACATACCTGTTAGCTCAGGTGAGTTTAAAAGGCTGCTGTTGATAACAAGGGCATTTGCTAAATAGATGGTGTGTGTGCAACAATATACTGAAAGGTCAATTATATTGTGCAGCTTATCTCACCACCTGTAGTTATTTAGGTGAAAGCTCCAAAATGCTTGCCTAATATGTCTGTTTATCCAAAAGGAAGTAAAAAGGGAGAGCTAGAAAGATAGCATTGCATCACATTACATGGCAATGCAATGCACAGTTGCTGAAGTTGAACCAAAATGAGCTTGTAATCTGGCTTCTGCAACTTTGAACATGAAAAATCCAATGAGGAGAAGAAAAGCAAAGCCAAAGAGTCCATCCCAAAATCCGACAAACAAGCAAAATGAACAAAAAACATTGAATTCAATTCTTTCTGATTTTAGAAACTGCATTAAAGAAGGGGTGCACCGGTCCTGGAGATACTGCAATACCAGGTCAATGCGTGGAGTGGACAGAGCAAGCTCTTTTTCCATCTCCCTGTTCTAAAAATCCATTTAATATATGGTCCCCAGATAGGGGACGTATCAGATATTAAACTGATAAGAACAGATACTACACTTGATCTTAGCCAAAAGGCCGAGAAGCGATAACCAGAATTGGTTTCAAACTACGGAGCCACCCAAGGATCCTGAAAAGTCCATTTGTGGAGATGAGCTCCTGGACTCCCGTTAAGAAGACATGTTGTCAACCTCTAGATCCCTTACATGCCTGCACTTTTCGGCTTGCTGCTGCTGCAATCCACGCGTTTTAGATCTGCATAACTCCACCTCTTTAAACACAGCACCTTCACCCCCTGCTGTTCCCACCCGCCTCAACACCGTTGGAAGGGAGGAGAACCAATTAAGGCGGGGGGTGGGGTGGAACGAGCAGCTGTCTACCCTTAGCAGGAGGGCTCCTGATTACATACCTCTCCTGCTGCTGCTGCTGCTGGCTGTCCAGCAGCAGACTGAAGGTGGCTGCTGCTGTGCACAGGTATATAATGGCTCAGAGCCTATTATGACACGCGCAGCCAGCGTTCCATTGCCACATTCCATCTACTGCAGGCAGGATACCTGGCTGGCTGAATGTCGCTGAGAAGCTCACAGAGACCGCCATAAGCAACAGTTTAACAGAATGCCACAGACTAATCAACCAAACTTTTTGGGTTGGGTTCTCTTTTATAGTCTGCAGGCATTAAATGAAAGAAGTCAGTGTTCCAGCAGAAGGAGACAACGTTTCAGAAAAGGCATTGTAGCAAACCAAAAAAGAAATTTTAAGCGCAGCAGAGTAACCAGCGCACATACCTGTTAGCTCAGGTGAGTTTAAAAGGCTGCTGTTGATAACAAGGGCATTTGCTAAATAGATGGTGTGTGTGCAACAATATACTGAAAGGTCAATTATATTGTGCAGCTTATCTCACCGCCTGTAGTTATTTAGGTGAAAGCTCCAAAATGCTTGCCTAATATGTCTGTTTATCCAAAAGGAAGTAAAAAGGGAGAGCTAGAAAGATAGCATTGCATCACATTACATGGCAATGCAATGCACAGTTGCTGAAGTTGAACCAAAATGAGCTTGTAATCTGGCTTCTGCAACTTTGAACATGAAAAATCCAATGAGGAGAAGAAAAGCAAAGCCAAAGAGTCCATCCCAAAATCCGACAAACAAGCAAAATGAACAAAAAACATTGAATTCAATTCTTTCTGATTTTAGAAACTGCATTAAAGAAGGGGTGCACCGGTCCTGGAGATACTGCAATACCAGGTCAATGCGTGGAGTGGACAGAGCAAGCTCTTTTTCCATCTCCCTGTTCTAAAAATCCATTTAATATATGGTCCCCAGATAGGGGACGTATCAGATATTAAACTGATAAGAACAGATACTACACTTGATCTTAGCCAAAAGGCCGAGAAGCGATAACCAGAATTGGTTTCAAACTATGGAGCCACCCAAGGATCCTGAAAAGTCCATTTGTGGAGATGAGCTCCTGGACTCCCGTTAAGAAGACATGTTGTCAACCTCTAGATCCCTTACATGCCTGCACTTTTCGGCTTGCTGCTGCTGCAATCCACGCGTTTTAGATCTGCATAACTCCACCTCTTTAAACACAGCACCTTCACCCCCTGCTGTTCCCACCCGCCTCAACACCGTTGGAAGGGAGGAGAACCAATTAAGGCGGGGGGTGGGGTGGAATGAGCAGCTGTCTACCCTTAGCAGGAGGGCTCCTGATTACATACCTCTCCTGCTGCTGCTGCTGGCTGTCCAGCAGCAGACTGAAGGTGGCTGCTGCTGTGCACAGGTATATAAAGGCTCAGAGCCTATTATGACACGCGCAGCCAGCGTTCCATTGCCACATTCCATCTACTGCAGGCAGGATACCTGGCTGGCTGAATGTCGCTGAGAAGCTCACAGAGACCGCCATAAGCAACAGTTTAACAGAATGCCACAGACTAATCAACCAAACTTTTTGGGTTGGGTTCTCTTTTATAGTCTGCAGGCATTAAATGAAAGAAGTCAGTGTTCCAGCAGAAGGAGACAACGTTTCAGAAAAGGCATTGTAGCAAACCAAAAAAGAAATTTTAAGCGCAGCAGAGTAACCAGCGCACATACCTGTTAGCTCAGGTGAGTTTAAAAGGCTGCTGTTGATAACAAGGGCATTTGCTAAATAGATGGTGTGTGTGCAACAATATACTGAAAGGTCAATTATATTGTGCAGCTTATCTCACCGCCTGTAGTTATTTAGGTGAAAGCTCCAAAATGCTTGCCTAATATGTCTGTTTATCCAAAAGGAAGTAAAAAGGGAGAGCTAGAAAGATAGCATTGCATCACATTACATGGCAATGCAATGCACAGTTGCTGAAGTTGAACCAAAATGAGCTTGTAATCTGGCTTCTGCAACTTTGAACATGAAAAATCCAATGAGGAGAAGAAAAGCAAAGCCAAAGAGTCCATCCCAAAATCCGACAAACAAGCAAAATGAACAAAAAACATTGAATTCAATTCTTTCTGATTTTAGAAACTGCATTAAAGAAGGGGTGCACCGGTCCTGGAGATACTGCAATACCAGGTCAATGCGTGGAGTGGACAGAGCAAGCTCTTTTTCCATCTCCCTGTTCTAAAAATCCATTTAATATATGGTCCCCAGATAGGGGACGTATCAGATATTAAACTGATAAGAACAGATACTACACTTGATCTTAGCCAAAAGGCCGAGAAGCGATAACCAGAATTGGTTTCAAACTATGGAGCCACCCAAGGATCCTGAAAAGTCCATTTGTGGAGATGAGCTCCTGGACTCCCGTTAAGAAGACATGTTGTCAACCTCTAGATCCCTTACATGCCTGCACTTTTCGGCTTGCTGCTGCTGCAATCCACGCGTTTTAGATCTGCATAACTCCACCTCTTTAAACACAGCACCTTCACCCCCTGCTGTTCCCACCCGCCTCAACACCGTTGGAAGGGAGGAGAACCAATTAAGGCGGGGGGTGGGGTGGAATGAGCAGCTGTCTACCCTTAGCAGGAGGGCTCCTGATTACATACCTCTCCTGCTGCTGCTGCTGGCTGTCCAGCAGCAGACTGAAGGTGGCTGCTGCTGTGCACAGGTATATAAAGGCTCAGAGCCTATTATGACACGCGCAGCCAGCGTTCCATTGCCACATTCCATCTACTGCAGGCAGGATACCTGGCTGGCTGAATGTCGCTGAGAAGCTCACAGAGACCGCCATAAGCATCAGTTTAACAGAATGCCACAGACTAATCAACCAAACTTTTTGGGTTGGGTTCTCTTTTATAGTCTGCAGGCATTAAATGAAAGAAGTCAGTGTTCCAGCAGAAGGAGACAACGTTTCAGAAAAGGCATTGTAGCAAACCAAAAAAGAAATTTTAAGCGCAGCAGAGTAACCAGCGCACATACCTGTTAGCTCAGGTGAGTTTAAAAGGCTGCTGTTGATAACAAGGGCATTTGCTAAATAGATGGTGTGTGTGCAACAATATACTGAAAGGTCAATTATATTGTGCAGCTTATCTCACCACCTGTAGTTATTTAGGTGAAAGCTCCAAAATACTTGCCTAATATGTCTGTTTATCCAAAAGGAAGTAAAAAGGGAGAGCTAGAAAGATAGCATTGCATCACATTACATGGCAATGCAATGCACAGTTGCTGAAGTTGAACCAAAATGAGCTTGTAATCTGGCTTCTGCAACTTTGAACATGAAAAATCCAATGAGGAGAAGAAAAGCAAAGCCAAAGAGTCCATCCCAAAATCCGACAAACAAGCAAAATTGTAACATACCTGGCGGCGTCCTTGCATGGTGGTCCATCTCCCACTGTGCAAGAGCGCGCACTTGATCTCCAGTCCAGAATGTCTCTCTGGCTTCCCTCCTTGCTGTCTGTTTGTCTGTTTTGGCTGCATAGGGCGACACCCGCTGAACTTCCTGTTTCTTGTACCTGCTGTGGACACGCCCCTGTTGCACCTTCAGCCTATTGCTGTCCATCTTTGGGTATTTATACCACCTTCTTCCTCAAGATGGCGCCTGAGCATTGTGTCCTGTCAGTCGGCTTTTTGTCTCTGACATGCCAGGTCCTATCCTGTTTTCCTGCCTGTTTTCCAGTTCTGTGTCTGAACTGTGGTCTGTTTTTGTGAACACGCTTCTTGCCTGTTCTTTCGCCTTCTAGGGGCCGTATTCCTAGATCTGCCTGTCTGTGCCTTGCGGTATCTGTTCCCGTCTGAACAGAGTCCTGTTTGTGTCCCTGCCTTGTGGTATCTGTTCCTGTCTGAACTGAGTCCTGTCTATTTCTCCTGTCTTGCAGTATCTGTTCCCGTGTCTGAACTGAGTCCTGTCTATGTCTCCTGCCTTGTGGTATCAGTTCCCGTGTCTGAACTGAGTCCTGTCTGTGTACTCTTGCCTGCTGCCTTTCCTGGAGGCTGTATTTCCAGGCCTGTCTGAACACGCTCCTAGCCTGTTCCTCCCGCCTTCTAGGGGCCGATTACCTAGATCCGTTCCTGTATCTTGTCTGTCCTGTCTGAACACGCTCCTTGCCTGTTCGTCCCGCCTCTCTGGGGGCCGTATTCCCAGACGCGCTCCTGTATCCCGCTGCAGTGTCGGTCTCTTCCGTACACTCAGTTCCAGTCTGAACTCTCTCCTATCCTTTACCTGTTTTGCCTCTGTCTGTTCCTTTCCTTTTTCTGCAGAGTCTGAACTCGTACCTAACTCCTGCTTGTTGTCTCTGTACTCCCGTTTGTGAGTTTGTGGTCCCCTCGCTACTTCACTGCAAGTACCCTGTGGGTATCTGGCTCTGCCTTTCCCTTCCTGTCTGTTCCGTGTGAACAGAGCCCTGTCCGTCCTGCTCTGACTCCTTGCTCACTGCTCCGGCAGTCCTGTCCTGCCCTGCTTCTGCCCGCTGCTCCGGCAGTCCTGTCCTGCCCTGCTTCTGCCCGCTGCTCCGGCAGTCCTGTCCTGCCCTGCTTCTGCCCGCTGCTCCGGCAGTCCTGTCCTGCCCTGCTTCTGCCCGCTGCTCCGGCAGTCCTGTCCTGCCCTGCTTCTGCCCGCTGCTCTGGCAGTCCTGTCCTGCCCTGCTTCTGCCCGCTGCTTCGGCAGTCCTGTCCTGTCCTGCCCTGCTTCTGCCCGCTGCTCCGGCAGTCCTGTCCTGTCCTGCCCTGCTTCTGCCCGCTGCTCCGGCAGTCCTGTCCTGTCCTGCCCTGCTTCTGCCCGCTGCTCCGGCAGTCCTGTCCTGTCCTGCCCTGCTTCTGCCCGCTGCTCCGGCAGTCCTGTCCTGTCCTGCCCTGCTTCTGCCCGCTGCTCCGGCAGTCCTGTCCTGTCCTGCCCTGCTTCTGCCCGCTGCTCCGGCAGTCCTGTCCTGTCCTGCCCTGCTTCTGCCCGCTGCTCCGGCAGTCCTGTCCTGTCCTGCCCTGCTTCTGCCCGCTGCTCCGGCAGTCCTGTCCTGTCCTGCCCTGCTTCTGCCCGCTGATCCGGCAGTCCTGTCCTGCCCTGCTTCTGCCCGCTGATCCGGCAGTCCTGTCCTGCCCTGCTTCTGCCCGCTGCTCCGGCAGTCCTGTCCTGCCCTGCTTGTGCTTGCTGCTCCTGCAGCCCCGTCCTGCTCTGTTCTTGCCCACCGCTTTGGGTGTTCCCTCTCTGCTGTGGTTGTCTACCGCATCTGCGGTTCTGTCACCCAGTCTGTACTGGGTCTTAACCTTTCTGTGCTCCAGCCCGTCCTTTCGGCCAGTACCTCCCTGCCTGCATACTCGCCTGTATCCACCCCTCTGCATACCTGCCGTGTTTGCTTACATCCACCAGTCTGTGCCAGCCTAACCTGCCTGTTCCAGTAATTCCAGTGTGGGTCAACCCCCGTGTCCGGAGTTTGACCTGGAGTAGCACCTGGTCCCTCTGCCCGGTTTCTCCCTGGTGCACTGGCGTCGTATGCCGTCGTGCCACCTTGGTCGGATCGGCCAGATACTTAGTCACGCCCCTCCAGGCACTCTCCGGTCCATGGTCCAGTGGAACCACAACACCCGCACACGCCAGTCAGTCCGGGCGTGTGCATAACAGCATGCTCAGGCCATGGTTCCCGTTGAGCCCCACGGCCTTCGCTCTCTGAGAAGTTTTCCAGCGAATACATGCATTAAAAATATATAAATAAAAGTTTTTTTTTTTCTCAGCTGAGTTCCAGGCGAATTACGCACCCGTCCAGATGGATCTATCTGCTCTCGTTCCTGCGGATCCGCCACGTTACTATGGGGATCCAAGACAAAGTCGTGCATTTGTGGAGCAATGCATGCTACACTTCAAGTTCTACCCTCTATGTTTTCCCACCGATCGGGTTAAGGTGGCATTCATTATGTCTTACCTGGCGGGTGATGCCTTGGAATGGATCAACCCCCTATATGAAACACGGGATCCGATCCTCCTGGACCTAATGGCCTTCCTGGTGGCCTTTCTAATGGTCTTCGATGATCCTAACCCGGAGCTCCTGCTGAAGCTTCACCTCCCAATATCCCGGAGCAGCCCCGATGGGTAATGTGTGTGGGTAGCGCAATAGTCCTCCAGCCCAATGAGACTACTGCCCACCCAGAATCCTCACAGGGTGACTACGCTTTCCGGAATACTTCTCCCAACCTCAAGAGGCAGTCCAGACGTGCTAGACGTAGAGGCAAGCCGTCACGCCAGGGTCTGTCCTCCCTGAGACCTCCTGACCCCAACCTTGAAGTCCCTACTGAAGCTTCATCTCCCTGTATCCCGGAGAAGCCCCAATGGGTAATGTGTGTGGGTAGTGCTCCGGTTCTCCTGCCCGAAGAGACTTCTGCCCATCCAGACTCCACACAGGAGAACTTCCTGCACCCAGCATCAGATGCTTCACCCACTTTAACCGGTGTGCATGTCCAAGGATGCTCCAAAGCTGTGGTTACCTCAGAGTCTGTGCACCTCTACTACCTGGCGGAGGACCCCCTGTTGCCTCCTGAATCCTCCGGGATACCACTCGATGACAAATGGAGAGAGACTTCTCTACACTCGGTACTCGATACTTTGTCCGCTTCGTCCTGTGAGCCTGACAATGGGTACCCCAAAGTGGTAGTTACCCCCGAGTCTCTACACCCCTCCGACCAGGCGGAGGACCTCCAGTTGTCTCCAGAACCCTTCGGGGTGCTACCTGGTAGCGAAAGGACAGAGACTCTCCTATACTCTGTACCTGATACCTCGCTCGCTTCGTCCAGTGAGTCCAACCTAGTGTACTCCGAAGCAGAGGTTACTCCCGAGTCTCTACACCCCTCCGACCAGGCGGAGGACCTCCAGTTGTGTCCAGAACCCTTCGGGGTGCTACCTGGTAGCGAAAGGACAGAGACTCTCCTTTACTCTGTACCTGATACCTCGCTCGCTTCGTCCAGTGAGTCCAACCTAGTGTACTCCGAAGCAGAGGTTAATCCCGAGTCTCTACACCCCTCCGACCAGGCGGAGGACCTCCAGTTGTCTCCAGAACCCTTCGGGGTGCCACCTGGTGGTGAATGGACAGAGACTTTCCTATATCCTGGATCTGATACCTCGCTTGCTTCGTCCAGTGAGTCCGACCTTGTGTACTCTGAAGCAGATGTTTTCTCTGAGCCTCTGCACTCTTCTGACCCGGCGGAGGACCTCCAGTTGTTTCCTGAATTCTCCGGGGTACCACCAGATAACAAAGAGACAGTGACTTTTCCTCATTATGTACCTGATAACCCGTCTATTTCTTCCTGTGAGCTTGACAAGATGTACCTCGAAGCAGAGATTACCCCCAAGTCTCTGTCCCCCTCCAACCCGGTGAAGGACTTCCAGTCGTCTCCTGTACCCTCTGGGGTGCCACCTGAAAATATGTGGAGAGAGACTTCCTTGTGTGCTGTTCCTGGTACTCCACCCGTTTCGTCTGTTGCTAGGGATGGCTGGATAGGAGGTAGCATCCTAGCTAACCAGATGAAATCAATTTTTCCTGTGGACAGTGGAAGTGATCTCCTTGAAGTGAACGACTGGTCCTCGAATTCCCTGCGGAAGATTCTGGCAGGCCTGAAGAAGAGGGGGCGTAAGGGGGGGGGTACTGTAACATACCTGGCGGCGTCCTTGCATGGTGGTCCATCTCCCACTGTGCAAGAGCGCGCACTTGATCTCCAGTCCAGAATGTCTCTCTGGCTTCCCTCCTTGCTGTCTGTTTGTCTGTTTTGGCTGCATAGGGCGACACCCGCTGAACTTCCTGTTTCTTGTACCTGCTGTGGACACGCCCCTGTTGCACCTTCAGCCTATTGCTGTCCATCTTTGGGTATTTATACCACCTTCTTCCTCAAGATGGCGCCTGAGCATTGTGTCCTGTCAGTCGGCTTTTTGTCTCTGACATGCCAGGTCCTATCCTGTTTTCCTGCCTGTTTTCCAGTTCTGTGTCTGAACTGTGGTCTGTTTTTGTGAACACGCTTCTTGCCTGTTCTTTCGCCTTCTAGGGGCCGTATTCCTAGATCTGCCTGTCTGTGCCTTGCGATATCTGTTCCCGTCTGAACAGAGTCCTGTTTGTGTCCCTGCCTTGTGGTATCTGTTCCTGTCTGAACTGAGTCCTGTCTATTTCTCCTGTCTTGCAGTATCTGTTCCCGTGTCTGAACTGAGTCCTGTCTATGTCTCCTGCCTTGTGGTATCAGTTCCCGTGTCTGAACTGAGTCCTGTCTGTGTACTCTTGCCTGCTGCCTTTCCTGGAGGCTGTATTTCCAGGCCTGTCTGAACACGCTCCTAGCCTGTTCCTCCCGCCTTCTAGGGGCCGATTACCTAGATCCGTTCCTGTATCTTGTCTGTCCTGTCTGAACACGCTCCTTGCCTGTTCGTCCCGCCTCTCTGGGGGCCGTATTCCCAGACCCGCTCCTGTATCCCGCTGCAGTGTCGGTCTCTTCCGTACACTCAGTTCCAGTCTGAACTCTCTCCTATCCTTTACCTGTTTTGCCTCTGTCTGTTCCTTTCCTTTTTCTGCAGAGTCTGAACTCGTACCTAACTCCTGCTTGTTGTCTCTGTACTCCCGTTTGTGAGTTTGTGGTCCCCTCGCTACTTCACTGCAAGTACCCTGTGGGTATCTGGCTCTGCCTTTCCCTTCCTGTCTGTTCCGTGTGAACAGAGCCCTGTCCGTCCTGCTCTGACTCCTTGCTCACTGCTCCGGCAGTCCTGTCCTGCCCTGCTTCTGCCCGCTGCTCCGGCAGTCCTGTCCTGCCCTGCTTCTGCCCGCTGCTCCGGCAGTCCTGTCCTGCCCTGCTTCTGCCCGCTGCTCCGGCAGTCCTGTCCTGCCCTGCTTCTGCCCGCTGCTCCGGCAGTCCTGTCCTGCCCTGCTTCTGCCCGCTGCTCTGGCAGTCCTGTCCTGCCCTGCTTCTGCCCGCTGCTTCGGCAGTCCTGTCCTGTCCTGCCCTGCTTCTGCCCGCTGCTCCGGCAGTCCTGTCCTGTCCTGCCCTGCTTCTGCCCGCTGCTCCGGCAGTCCTGTCCTGTCCTGCCCTGCTTCTGCCCGCTGCTCCGGCAGTCCTGTCCTGTCCTGCCCTGCTTCTGCCCGCTGCTCCGGCAGTCCTGTCCTGTCCTGCCCTGCTTCTGCCCGCTGCTCCGGCAGTCCTGTCCTGTCCTGCCCTGCTTCTGCCCGCTGCTCCGGCAGTCCTGTCCTGTCCTGCCCTGCTTCTGCCCGCTGCTCCGGCAGTCCTGTCCTGTCCTGCCCTGCTTCTGCCCGCTGCTCCGGCAGTCCTGTCCTGTCCTGCCCTGCTTCTGCCCGCTGCTCCGGCAGTCCTGTCCTGTCCTGCCCTGCTTCTGCCCGCTGATCCGGCAGTCCTGTCCTGCCCTGCTTCTGCCCGCTGATCCGGCAGTCCTGTCCTGCCCTGCTTCTGCCCGCTGCTCCGGCAGTCCTGTCCTGCCCTGCTTGTGCTTGCTGCTCCTGCAGCCCCGTCCTGCTCTGTTCTTGCCCACCGCTTTGGGTGTTCCCTCTCTGCTGTGGTTGTCTACCGCATCTGCGGTTCTGTCACCCAGTCTGTACTGGGTCTTAACCTTTCTGTGCTCCAGCCCGTCCTTTCGGCCAGTACCTCCCTGCCTGCATACTCGCCTGTATCCACCCCTCTGCATACCTGCCGTGTTTGCTTACATCCACCAGTCTGTGCCAGCCTAACCTGCCTGTTCCAGTAATTCCAGTGTGGGTCAACCCCCGTGTCCGGAGTTTGACCTGGAGTAGCACCTGGTCCCTCTGCCCGGTTTCTCCCTGGTGCACTGGCGTCGTATGCCGTCGTGCCACCTTGGTCGGATCGGCCAGATACTTAGTCACGCCCCTCCAGGCACTCTCCGGTCCATGGTCCAGTGGAACCACAACACCCGCACACGCCAGTCAGTCCGGGCGTGTGCATAACAGCATGCTCAGGCCATGGTTCCCGTTGAGCCCCACGGCCTTCGCTCTCTGAGAAGTTTTCCAGCGAATACATGCATTAAAAATATATAAATAAAAGTTTTTTTTTTTCTCAGCTGAGTTCCAGGCGAATTACGCACCCGTCCAGATGGATCTATCTGCTCTCGTTCCTGCGGATCCGCCACGTTACTATGGGGATCCAAGACAAAGTCGTGCATTTGTGGAGCAATGCATGCTACACTTCAAGTTCTACCCTCTATGTTTTCCCACCGATCGGGTTAAGGTGGCATTCATTATGTCTTACCTGGCGGGTGATGCCTTGGAATGGATCAACCCCCTATATGAAACACGGGATCCGATCCTCCTGGACCTAATGGCCTTCCTGGTGGCCTTTCTAATGGTCTTCGATGATCCTAACCCGGAGGCTCCTGCTGAAGCTTCACCTCCCAATATCCCGGAGCAGCCCCGATGGGTAATGTGTGTGGGTAGCGCAATAGTCCTCCAGCCCAATGAGACTACTGCCCACCCAGAATCCTCACAGGGTGACTACGCTTTCCGGAATACTTCTCCCAACCTCAAGAGGCAGTCCAGACGTGCTAGACGTAGAGGCAAGCCGTCACGCCAGGGTCTGTCCTCCCTGAGACCTCCTGACCCCAACCTTGAAGTCCCTACTGAAGCTTCATCTCCCTGTATCCCGGAGAAGCCCCAATGGGTAATGTGTGTGGGTAGTGCTCCGGTTCTCCTGCCCGAAGAGACTTCTGCCCATCCAGACTCCACACAGGAGAACTTCCTGCACCCAGCATCAGATGCTTCACCCACTTTAACCGGTGTGCATGTCCAAGGATGCTCCAAAGCTGTGGTTACCTCAGAGTCTGTGCACCTCTACTACCTGGCGGAGGACCCCCTGTTGCCTCCTGAATCCTCCGGGATACCACTCGATGACAAATGGAGAGAGACTTCTCTACACTCGGTACTCGATACTTTGTCCGCTTCGTCCTGTGAGCCTGACAATGGGTACCCCAAAGTGGTAGTTACCCCCGAGTCTCTACACCCCTCCGACCAGGCGGAGGACCTCCAGTTGTCTCCAGAACCCTTCGGGGTGCTACCTGGTAGCGAAAGGACAGAGACTCTCCTATACTCTGTACCTGATACCTCGCTCGCTTCGTCCAGTGAGTCCAACCTAGTGTACTCCGAAGCAGAGGTTACTCCCGAGTCTCTACACCCCTCCGACCAGGCGGAGGACCTCCAGTTGTGTCCAGAACCCTTCGGGGTGCTACCTGGTAGCGAAAGGACAGAGACTCTCCTTTACTCTGTACCTGATACCTCGCTCGCTTCGTCCAGTGAGTCCAACCTAGTGTACTCCGAAGCAGAGGTTAATCCCGAGTCTCTACACCCCTCCGACCAGGCGGAGGACCTCCAGTTGTCTCCAGAACCCTTCGGGGTGCCACCTGGTGGTGAATGGACAGAGACTTTCCTATATCCTGGATCTGATACCTCGCTTGCTTCGTCCAGTGAGTCCGACCTTGTGTACTCTGAAGCAGATGTTTTCTCTGAGCCTCTGCACTCTTCTGACCCGGCGGAGGACCTCCAGTTGTTTCCTGAATTCTCCGGGGTACCACCAGATAACAAAGAGACAGTGACTTTTCCTCATTATGTACCTGATAACCCGTCTATTTCTTCCTGTGAGCTTGACAAGATGTACCTCGAAGCAGAGATTACCCCCAAGTCTCTGTCCCCCTCCAACCCGGTGAAGGACTTCCAGTCGTCTCCTGTACCCTCTGGGGTGCCACCTGAAAATATGTGGAGAGAGACTTCCTTGTGTGCTGTTCCTGGTACTCCACCCGTTTCGTCTGTTGCTAGGGATGGCTGGATAGGAGGTAGCATCCTAGCTAACCAGATGAAATCAATTTTTCCTGTGGACAGTGGAAGTGATCTCCTTGAAGTGAACGACTGGTCCTCGAATTCCCTGCGGAAGATTCTGGCAGGCCTGAAGAAGAGGGGGCGTAAGGGGGGGGGTACTGTAACATACCTGGCGGCGTCCTTGCATGGTGGTCCATCTCCCACTGTGCAAGAGCGCGCACTTGATCTCCAGTCCAGAATGTCTCTCTGGCTTCCCTCCTTGCTGTCTGTTTGTCTGTTTTGGCTGCATAGGGCGACACCCGCTGAACTTCCTGTTTCTTGTACCTGCTGTGGACACGCCCCTGTTGCACCTTCAGCCTATTGCTGTCCATCTTTGGGTATTTATACCACCTTCTTCCTCAAGATGGCGCCTGAGCATTGTGTCCTGTCAGTCGGCTTTTTGTCTCTGACATGCCAGGTCCTATCCTGTTTTCCTGCCTGTTTTCCAGTTCTGTGTCTGAACTGTGGTCTGTTTTTGTGAACACGCTTCTTGCCTGTTCTTTCGCCTTCTAGGGGCCGTATTCCTAGATCTGCCTGTCTGTGCCTTGCGATATCTGTTCCCGTCTGAACAGAGTCCTGTTTGTGTCCCTGCCTTGTGGTATCTGTTCCTGTCTGAACTGAGTCCTGTCTATTTCTCCTGTCTTGCAGTATCTGTTCCCGTGTCTGAACTGAGTCCTGTCTATGTCTCCTGCCTTGTGGTATCAGTTCCCGTGTCTGAACTGAGTCCTGTCTGTGTACTCTTGCCTGCTGCCTTTCCTGGAGGCTGTATTTCCAGGCCTGTCTGAACACGCTCCTAGCCTGTTCCTC
Source organism: Phyllobates terribilis (assembly GCF_046119375.1). Taxonomy (NCBI): domain Eukaryota; kingdom Metazoa; phylum Chordata; class Amphibia; order Anura; family Dendrobatidae; genus Phyllobates; species Phyllobates terribilis. The sequence continues at coordinate 999,058 of NW_027362928.1, read as the reverse complement.
CCGCCTTCTAGGGGCCGATTACCTAGATCCGTTCCTGTATCTTGTCTGTCCTGTCTGAACACGCTCCTTGCCTGTTCGTCCCGCCTCTCTGGGGGCCGTATTCCCAGACCCGCTCCTGTATCCCGCTGCAGTGTCGGTCTCTTCCGTACACTCAGTTCCAGTCTGAACTCTCTCCTATCCTTTACCTGTTTTGCCTCTGTCTGTTCCTTTCCTTTTTCTGCAGAGTCTGAACTCGTACCTAACTCCTGCTTGTTGTCTCTGTACTCCCGTTTGTGAGTTTGTGGTCCCCTCGCTACTTCACTGCAAGTACCCTGTGGGTATCTGGCTCTGCCTTTCCCTTCCTGTCTGTTCCGTGTGAACAGAGCCCTGTCCGTCCTGCTCTGACTCCTTGCTCACTGCTCCGGCAGTCCTGTCCTGCCCTGCTTCTGCCCGCTGCTCCGGCAGTCCTGTCCTGCCCTGCTTCTGCCCGCTGCTCCGGCAGTCCTGTCCTGCCCTGCTTCTGCCCGCTGCTCCGGCAGTCCTGTCCTGCCCTGCTTCTGCCCGCTGCTCCGGCAGTCCTGTCCTGCCCTGCTTCTGCCCGCTGCTCTGGCAGTCCTGTCCTGCCCTGCTTCTGCCCGCTGCTTCGGCAGTCCTGTCCTGTCCTGCCCTGCTTCTGCCCGCTGCTCCGGCAGTCCTGTCCTGTCCTGCCCTGCTTCTGCCCGCTGCTCCGGCAGTCCTGTCCTGTCCTGCCCTGCTTCTGCCCGCTGCTCCGGCAGTCCTGTCCTGTCCTGCCCTGCTTCTGCCCGCTGCTCCGGCAGTCCTGTCCTGTCCTGCCCTGCTTCTGCCCGCTGCTCCGGCAGTCCTGTCCTGTCCTGCCCTGCTTCTGCCCGCTGCTCCGGCAGTCCTGTCCTGTCCTGCCCTGCTTCTGCCCGCTGCTCCGGCAGTCCTGTCCTGTCCTGCCCTGCTTCTGCCCGCTGCTCCGGCAGTCCTGTCCTGTCCTGCCCTGCTTCTGCCCGCTGATCCGGCAGTCCTGTCCTGCCCTGCTTCTGCCCGCTGATCCGGCAGTCCTGTCCTGCCCTGCTTCTGCCCGCTGCTCCGGCAGTCCTGTCCTGCCCTGCTTGTGCTCGCTGCTCCTGCAGCCCCGTCCTGCTCTGTTCTTGCCCACCGCTTTGGGCGTTCCCTCTCTGCTGTGGTTGTCTACCGCATCTGCGGTTCTGTGACCCAGTCTGTACTGGGTCTTAACCTTTCTGTGCTCCAGCCCGTCCTTTCGGCCAGTACCTCCCTGCCTGCATACTCGCCTGTATTCACCCCTCTGCATACCTGCCGTGTTTGCTTACATCCACCAGTCTGTGCCAGCCTAACCTGCCTGTTCCAGTAATTCCAGTGTGGGTCAACCCCCGTGTCCGGAGTTTGACCTGGAGTAGCACCTGGTCCCTCTGCCCGGTTTCTCCCTGGTGCACTGGCGTCGTATGCCGTCGTGCCACCTTGGTCGGATCGGCCAGATACTTAGTCACGCCCCTCCAGGCACTCTCCGGTCCATGGTCCAGTGGAACCACAACACCCGCACACGCCAGTCAGTCCGGGCGTGTGCATAACAAAAATGAACAAAAAACATTGAATTCAATTCTTTCTGATTTTAGAAACTGCATTAAAGAAGGGGTGCACCGGTCCTGGAGATACTGCAATACCAGGTCAATGCGTGGAGTGGACAGAGCAAGCTCTTTTTCCATCTCCCTGTTCTAAAAATCCATTTAATATATGGTCCCCAGATAGGGGACGTATCAGATATTAAACTGATAAGAACAGATACTACACTTGATCTTAGCCAAAAGGCCGAGAAGCGATAACCAGAATTGGTTTCAAACTACGGAGCCACCCAAGGATCCTGAAAAGTCCATTTGTGGAGATGAGCTCCTGGACTCCCGTTAAGAAGACATGTTGTCAACCTCTAGATCCCTTACATGCCTGCACTTTTCGGCTTGCTGCTGCTGCAATCCACGCGTTTTAGATCTGCATAACTCCACCTCTTTAAACACAGCACCTTCACCCCCTGCTGTTCCCACCCGCCTCAACACCGTTGGAAGGGAGGAGAACCAATTAAGGCGGGGGGTGGGGTGGAACGAGCAGCTGTCTACCCTTAGCAGGAGGGCTCCTGATTACATACCTCTCCTGCTGCTGCTGCTGCTGGCTGTCCAGCAGCAGACTGAAGGTGGCTGCTGCTGTGCACAGGTATATAAAGGCTCAGAGCCTATTATGACACGCGCAGCCAGCGTTCCATTGCCACATTCCATCTACTGCAGGCAGGATACCTGGCTGGCTGAATGTCGCTGAGAAGCTCACAGAGACCGCCATAAGCAACAGTTTAACAGAATGCCACAGACTAATCAACCAAACTTTTTGGGTTGGGTTCTCTTTTATAGTCTGCAGGCATTAAATGAAAGAAGTCAGTGTTCCAGCAGAAGGAGACAACGTTTCAGAAAAGGCATTGTAGCAAACCAAAAAAGAAATTTTAAGCGCAGCAGAGTAACCAGCGCACATACCTGTTAGCTCAGGTGAGTTTAAAAGGCTGCTGTTGATAACAAGGGCATTTGCTAAATAGATGGTGTGTGTGCAACAATATACTGAAATGTCAATTATATTGTGCAGCTTATCTCACCACCTGTAGTTATTTAGGTGAAAGCTCCAAAATGCTTGCCTAATATGTCTGTTTATCCAAAAGGAAGTAAAAAGGGAGAGCTAGAAAGATAGCATTGCATCACATTACATGGCAATGCAATGCACAGTTGCTGAAGTTGAACCAAAATGAGCTTGTAATCTGGCTTCTGCAACTTTGAACATGAAAAATCCAATGAGGAGAAGAAAAGCAAAGCCAAAGAGTCCATCCCAAAATCCGACAAACAAGCAAAATGAACAAAAAACATTGAATTCAATTCTTTCTGATTTTAGAAACTGCATTAAAGAAGGGGTGCACCGGTCCTGGAGATACTGCAATACCAGGTCAATGCGTGGAGTGGACAGAGCAAGCTCTTTTTCCATCTCCCTGTTCTAAAAATCCATTTAATATATGGTCCCCAGATAGGGGACGTATCAGATATTAAACTGATAAGAACAGATACTACACTTGATCTTAGCCAAAAGGCCGAGAAGCGATAACCAGAATTGGTTTCAAACTACGGAGCCACCCAAGGATCCTGAAAAGTCCATTTGTGGAGATGAGCTCCTGGACTCCCGTTAAGAAGACATGTTGTCAACCTCTAGATCCCTTACATGCCTGCACTTTTCGGCTTGCTGCTGCTGCAATCCACGCGTTTTAGATCTGCATAACTCCACCTCTTTAAACACAGCACCTTCACCCCCTGCTGTTCCCACCCGCCTCAACACCGTTGGAAGGGAGGAGAACCAATTAAGGCGGGGGGTAGGGTGGAACGAGCAGCTGTCTACCCTTAGCAGGAGGGCTCCTGATTACATACCTCTCCTGCTGCTGCTGCTGCTGGCTGTCCAGCAGCAGACTGAAGGTGGCTGCTGCTGTGCACAGGTATATAAAGGCTCAGAGCCTATTATGACACGCGCAGCCAGCGTTCCATTGCCACATTCCATCTACTGCAGGCAGGATACCTGGCTGGCTGAATGTCGCTGAGAAGCTCACAGAGACCGCCATAAGCAACAGTTTAACAGAATGCCACAGACTAATCAACCAAACTTTTTGGGTTGGGTTCTCTTTTATAGTCTGCAGGCATTAAATGAAAGAAGTCAGTGTTCCAGCAGTAGGAGACAACGTTTCAGAAAAGGCATTGTAGCAAACCAAAAAAGAAATTTTAAGCGCAGCAGAGTAACCAGCGCACATACCTGTTAGCTCAGGTGAGTTTAAAAGGCTGCTGTTGATAACAAGGGCATTTGCTAAATAGATGGTGTGTGTGCAACAATATACTGAAAGGTCAATTATATTGTGCAGCTTATCTCACCACCTGTAGTTATTTAGGTGAAAGCTCCAAAATGCTTGCCTAATATGTCTGTTTATCCAAAAGGAAGTAAAAAGGGAGAGCTAGAAAGATAGCATTGCATCACATTACATGGCAATGCAATGCACAGTTGCTGAAGTTGAACCAAAATGAGCTTGTAATCTGGCTTCTGCAACTTTGAACATGAAAAATCCAATGAGGAGAAGAAAAGCAAAGCCAAAGAGTCCATCCCAAAATCCGACAAACAAGCAAAATGAACAAAAAACATTGAATTCAATTCTTTCTGATTTTAGAAACTGCATTAAAGAAGGGGTGCACCGGTCCTGGAGATACTGCAATACCAGGTCAATGCGTGGAGTGGACAGAGCAAGCTCTTTTTCCATCTCCCTGTTCTAAAAATCCATTTAATATATGGTCCCCAGATAGGGGACGTATCAGATATTAAACTGATAAGAACAGATACTACACTTGATCTTAGCCAAAAGGCCGAGAAGCGATAACCAGAATTGGTTTCAAACTACGGAGCCACCCAAGGATCCTGAAAAGTCCATTTGTGGAGATGAGCTCCTGGACTCCCGTTAAGAAGACATGTTGTCAACCTCTAGATCCCTTACATGCCTGCACTTTTCGGCTTGCTGCTGCTGCAATCCACGCGTTTTAGATCTGCATAACTCCACCTCTTTAAACACAGCACCTTCACCCCCTGCTGTTCCCACCCGCCTCAACACCGTTGGAAGGGAGGAGAACCAATTAAGGCGGGGGGTGGGGTGGAACGAGCAGCTGTCTACCCTTAGCAGGAGGGCTCCTGATTACATACCTCTCCTGCTGCTGCTGCTGCTGGCTGTCCAGCAGCAGACTGAAGGTGGCTGCTGCTGTGCACAGGTATATAAAGGCTCAGAGCCTATTATGACACGCGCAGCCAGCGTTCCATTGCCACATTCCATCTACTGCAGGCAGGATACCTGGCTGGCTGAATGTCGCTGAGAAGCTCACAGAGACCGCCATAAGCAACAGTTTAACAGAATGCCACAGACTAATCAACCAAACTTTTTGGGTTGGGTTCTCTTTTATAGTCTGCAGGCATTAAATGAAAGAAGTCAGTGTTCCAGCAGAAGGAGACAACGTTTCAGAAAAGGCATTGTAGCAAACCAAAAAAGAAATTTTAAGCGCAGCAGAGTAACCAGCGCACATACCTGTTAGCTCAGGTGAGTTTAAAAGGCTGCTGTTGATAACAAGGGCATTTGCTAAATAGATGGTGTGTGTGCAACAATATACTGAAAGGTCAATTATATTGTGCAGCTTATCTCACCACCTGTAGTTATTTAGGTGAAAGCTCCAAAATGCTTGCCTAATATGTCTGTTTATCCAAAAGGAAGTAAAAAGGGAGAGCTAGAAAGATAGCATTGCATCACATTACATGGCAATGCAATGCACAGTTGCTGAAGTTGAACCAAAATGAGCTTGTAATCTGGCTTCTGCAACTTTGAACATGAAAAATCCAATGAGGAGAAGAAAAGCAAAGCCAAAGAGTCCATCCCAAAATCCGACAAACAAGCAAAATGAACAAAAAACATTGAATTCAATTCTTTCTGATTTTAGAAACTGCATTAAAGAAGGGGTGCACCGGTCCTGGAGAAACTGCAATACCAGGTCAATGCGTGGAGTGGACAGAGCAAGCTCTTTTTCCATCTCCCTGTTCTAAAAATCCATTTAATATATGGTCCCCAGATAGGGGACGTATCAGATATTAAACTGATAAGAACAGATACTACACTTGATCTTAGCCAAAAGGCCGAGAAGCGATAACCAGAATTGGTTTCAAACTACGGAGCCACCCAAGGATCCTGAAAAGTCCATTTGTGGAGATGAGCTCCTGGACTCCCGTTAAGAAGACATGTTGTCAACCTCTAGATCCCTTACATGCCTGCACTTTTCGGCTTGCTGCTGCTGCAATCCACGCGTTTTAGATCTGCATAACTCCACCTCTTTAAACACAGCACCTTCACCCCCTGCTGTTCCCACCCGCCTCAACACCGTTGGAAGGGAGGAAAACCAATTAAGGCGGGGGGTGGGGTGGAACGAGCAACTGTCTACCCTTAGCAGGAGGGCTCCTGATTACATACCTCTCCTGCTGCTGCTGCTGCTGGCTGTCCAGCAGCAGACTGAAGGTGGCTGCTGCTGTGCACAGGTATATAAAGGCTCAGAGCCTATTATGACACGCGCAGCCAGCGTTCCATTGCCACATTCCATCTACTGCAGGCAGGATACCTGGCTGGCTGAATGTCGCTGAGAAGCTCACAGAGACCGCCATAAGCAACAGTTTAACAGAATGCCACAGACTAATCAACCAAACTTTTTGGGTTGGGTTCTCTTTTATAGTCTGCAGGCATTAAATGAAAGAAGTCAGTGTTCCAGCAGAAGGAGACAACGTTTCAGAAAAGGCATTGTAGCAAACCAAAAAAGAAATTTTAAGCGCAGCAGAGTAACCAGCGCACATACCTGTTAGCTCAGGTGAGTTTAAAAGGCTGCTGTTGATAACAAGGGCATTTGCTAAATAGATGGTGTGTGTGCAACAATATACTGAAAGGTCAATTATATTGTGCAGCTTATCTCACCACCTGTAGTTATTTAGGTGAAAGCTCCAAAATGCTTGCCTAATATGTCTGTTTATCCAAAAGGAAGTAAAAAGGGAGAGCTAGAAAGATAGCATTGCATCACATTACATGGCAATGCAATGCACAGTTGCTGAAGTTGAACCAAAATGAGCTTGTAATCTGGCTTCTGCAACTTTGAACATGAAAAATCCAATGAGGAGAAGAAAAGCAAAGCCAAAGAGTCCATCCCAAAATCCGACAAACAAGCAAAATGAACAAAAAACATTGAATTCAATTCTTTCTGATTTTAGAAACTGCATTAAAGAAGGGGTGCACCAGTCCTGGAGATAATGCAATACCAGGTCAATGCGTGGAGTGGACAGAGCAAGCTCTTTTTCCATCTCCCTGTTCTAAAAATCCATTTAATATATGGTCCCCAGATAGGGGACGTATCAGATATTAAACTGATAAGAACAGATACTACACTTGATCTTAGCCAAAAGGCCGAGAAGCGATAACCAGAATTGGTTTCAAACTACGGAGCCACCCAAGGATCCTGAAAAGTCCATTTGTGGAGATGAGCTCCTGGACTCCCGTTAAGAAGACATGTTGTCAACCTCTAGATCCCTTACATGCCTGCACTTTTCGGCTTGCTGCTGCTGCAATCCACGCGTTTTAGATCTGCATAACTCCACCTCTTTAAACACAGCACCTTCACCCCCTGCTGTTCCCACCCGCCTCAACACCGTTGGAAGGGAGGAGAACCAATTAAGGCGGGGGGTGGGGTGGAACGAGCAGCTGTCTACCCTTAGCAGGAGGGCTCCTGATTACATACCTCTCCTGCTGCTGCTGCTGCTGGCTGTCCAGCAGCAGACTGAAGGTGGCTGCTGCTGTGCACAGGTATATAAAGGCTCAGAGCCTATTATGACACGCGCAGCCAGCGTTCCATTGCCACATTCCATCTACTGCAGGCAGGATACCTGGCTGGCTGAATGTCGCTGAGAAGCTCACAGAGACCGCCATAAGCAACAGTTTAACAGAATGCCACAGACTAATCAACCAAACTTTTTGGGTTGGGTTCTCTTTTATAGTCTGCAGGCATTAAATGAAAGAAGTCAGTGTTCCAGCAGAAGGAGACAACGTTTCAGAAAAGGCATTGTAGCAAACCAAAAAAGAAATTTTAAGCGCATCAGAGTAACCAGCGCACATACCTGTTAGCTCAGGTGAGTTTAAAAGGCTGCTGTTGATAACAAGGGCATTTGCTAAATAGATGGTGTGTGTGCAACAATATACTGAAAGGTCAATTATATTGTGCAGCTTATCTCACCACCTGTAGTTATTTAGGTGAAAGCTCCAAAATGCTTGCCTAATATGTCTGTTTATCCAAAAGGAAGTAAAAAGGGAGAGCTAGAAAGATAGCATTGCATCACATTACATGGCAATGCAATGCACAGTTGCTGAAGTTGAACCAAAATGAGCTTGTAATCTGGCTTCTGCAACTTTGAACATGAAAAATCCAATGAGGAGAAGAAAAGCAAAGCCAAAGAGTCCATCCCAAAATCCGACAAACAAGCAAAATGAACAAAAAACATTGAATTCAATTCTTTCTGATTTTAGAAACTGCATTAAAGAAGGGGTGCACCGGTCCTGGAGATACTGCAATACCAGGTCAATGCGTGGAGTGGACAGAGCAAGCTCTTTTTCCATCTCCCTGTTCTAAAAATCCATTTAATATATGGTCCCCAGATAGGGGACGTATCAGATATTAAACTGATAAGAACAGATTTTTTGATTGAATATATCTTTTATTAGCACAAAAAATAAGTTAACAGACAGTGTACAGTGCCGCAGCCCAGTACACACAGAATTCTACATCATATTTACATAGCATGAGGATACGACGCACTAACTAGACACATCACACCCCTATGCTACACAAAACACTCAATCTGAAAGAAAAAGCATGTCAATCAATACAGTACGAAGAATCGTGATAAGAGATGGGGATTGGGAAAAAGGGGATGGGGAGGGGAAAATCACAGGCCCGAAGCTTTATTGAAAGACAAGACACATAAGGGGAGAGGGGGAGGAGGGGTTTAGTCCTCATCCTCGTCCTCCGGACCGTCCACGATGGAATAGTCTCTGAGCAGGCTGTGGATCAGCCTGCGGCAGTCCTGGATGGACATCCTCTCCCTCCTCAAGATGAGCCGGTTCCTGGCGACCCAAACGGCATCCTTGAAGCAGTTCATAAGGCGCCAAGCCTCCTGGATGGCTCCGACGGTATGAACCCCAGGGAAGAGTCCGTAAAGCACAGAATGGTGCGATAGGCTCGCCCTGGGGACAGAGTTCCTCAGGTCGTCCTCAAGGGCAGTCAACAGGCGCTGTGCAAATCCGCAGTCCCAAAAAGTGTGCAAAGATGTTTCCTCCACGAAGGGGCACCTTGGGCAGTACCGGGTCTTGCACAGGTTCCGGGCATGCATGAATGACCGGACGGGCAGTCCGCCCTGAATCGCCATCCACGACAAGTCCTTGTGCCCGTTGGTCAGCCTGTCAGACGACACATTTGTCCACACAGTCTCCAGCGTGTCCTGGTGAAGTCCTGTGATGTTCTCCACGTCATCCTTGGCTCTGATGAGCTTGTGGATAGTTTTGGGCTTCCACAAGTCGGGCTTGAGTCCCTCCAGTTGATGTTCCCCCACAAATCGAACGACGTCTCCGTAGAACCATGGCGTCGTCCAGTTGTAGGGGAAGGAGCTGTCCCACTTGTCCCAGCCGAGTCGCCTCCAAAGAGGAAGCAGGAAGAAGCGAGACATGGACCTGCCCGCGGAGCCATTCTTGACTTGCAAAGTCCGGCGGACACAATCACACACAAAAGAGGATCGCAGGAGGGTGGGGATATCTGGAACGCCCTTCCCACCCTTGCGAGGCTCCTTGTACATGACGGCCCGCCTGACTCTGTCCATCTTGGATCCCCAGACAAAGTGAAACACTGTCCTGGTAATGGCCCTGCACACAGTGACGTGTGGGGGCCAGGCCTGCGCCGTGTACTGCAAGACGGGCAGGACCTCATTACGCAGGACGAGTGCCTTACCCTCACAAGTGAGGTGTCTGAGTCTCCAGAGTCCGATCCGTTGCTTCACTTTGGCCAAGCGTTCTTGCCAGGACTTGAGGGCCGCTCCTTCCTTCCCGAACCAGACTCCCAGCACCTTGAGGAAATCCGGTTGAATGTTGAAGGGGAAGAGGGCGGAGGAGGCCGGCTGCCAATCCCCGAAGAGCATGGCTTCCGACTTCCTGCAGTTGACTTTGGCCCCTGAAGCCCGGCCGAACCTCTCACACGTCTGGACGAGGGCGTCGACTGAACCACGATCAGCGCAGAAGACGGTGACGTCGTCCATGTAGAGCGAGCACTTGACCTCGTGTCGTCCCGGACCCGGTGCGGTGATCCCTCTGATCTCTCCATTCTGCCGGATAGCCTCTGCGAAGAGTTCTATAACACAAACAAAAAGAAGAGGTGATAGAGGGCAGCCTTGTCTGACCCCAGAGAGGACAGGGAAGGGGTCAGTCTTCCAGCCGTTCACCAACACCGAGCTGTGGATATCAAAATACATCAGACGGACATACGAACAAAACATGTTACCCAAACCTAACCGGTGCAGAGCTCGGCCCATGAACTCGTGGGAAACCCGGTCGAAGGCCTTCTCCTGATCCAAGGAGACCAGGGCCGCGTGTGCGCGGCGGACCTTGATGTACTCGACCGTGTCCCGCACGAGAGCGAGGCTGTCTGCGATGCGACGTCCAGGGATGCCGCAGGTCTGGTCCGGGTGGATGATCCGTCTGATGACCGTCTTAAGTCGTGTCGCCATCGTCTTGGCCAGGATCTTGTAGTCCACGTTGAGCAGAGTGATGGGACGCCAATTCCTCAGGTCGCACCTCTCTCCCTTCCGCTTGTACAGGATCGTGACCATTCCTTCCCTCAAAGATGGAGGCATTCTACCCTCCACCACCATCTCCTCGTACAGGTCCAACAGGTCCGGACAGATGAGGTCTCCCAGCGCTACATAGAGCTCCGCTGGAAGACCATCACTGCCCGGGGTCCTGCCGGTCCTAAAGGATTTAGCGGCAGAGAGCAATTCGCCCACCATCAGAGGTTTGTCCAAGGCTGCCGTGCCTGCAGGATCAAGATGGTTAGTGATACCTGACAGGAACTTATCAGCAGCGTCGGGGTCGGTAGTCTTGTGGGAGTAGAGTTTGCTGTAGAAGTCGCTGACGACCCTCATCACGTCCTCCTTCCCACGTCGCATGTTTCCGCTCTCGTCTCGCAGCTCGTTCAGGGGCGTGTGACCGGCATGAAGTTTCCTGAAAAAGAATGAGTTACATTTCTCACCCTTCTCCAGATTCTCCACTTTGGAACGGAAGACGATTCGCTTGGACTCCTCCTCAAAGTGCCTTTTCAGGCTCTTCTTGGTCTCCTCCAGCTCCTCCCTCACGTCCCACGTCCCAGCCGCAGTGAAGAAGGTCCTGCAGCGACCGCAGCTCGCGCTGCAGCCCTCTGAAGTCCCTCCTCTTCTCACACGCCTGTTGTCGACCCTTGGCCTGAAAGAAACAGCGAAACTCAAGTTTAACATATTCCCACCAATCAGAGACTGTTTGGAAGCTACCCTTGTAGGACTGCCACATTGCGTAGGCTGCTCTCAGCTCCTCCACGACTTCATCCTGAGCCAGCAGAGCACAATTCAGCTTCCAGGAGCCGGGGCCGGACGGAAAACCGTCGCCGAGGACACCTTGTAAGTGAATGGCTCTGTGGTCGGAGAAGAAGCAGGGGACCATCGAGCGCCTACTCTGCCTGACTGCCCGAGAGGTGAACACAAAGTCAATCCTGGAGCGGAGTGAGCCATCGGGTCGGCTCCACGAATAGTTCGTGGAGCCTCTCCCCATGGAGCCCACCACGTCCTGAAGAGAGGCCTCGGTTACCATCTCGATGAGCAGCTTGGACGTGATGTCCAACTTGGCAGATGTGCCAGAACTACGACCATCCTCCTCGATGGGGCAGTTGAAATCCCCGGCCATCACTAAGGTCCTGGTGGTGGCAAGCTGAAGCCGCAGGGTCTGGAAAAGCTCCAAACGCTCATTCTTCAGTGGGGACGCATACACGTTGATGAACCTGACAGGTTCTCCTGCCCAGTTGCCATCTACAACAAGAGCCCTGCCGCAGATGAGCTCCTGGACGGACTCAAGCGTGAATGCGCCCCCCCTGATCAGAATTGCGACCCCCGCAGACTTGCAGTCACCCCCACCGGACCAGTAGGATGGACCGTGGGACCACTCCCTGGCCAGATGTTTGAAGGACCTAGAGGAGGGAAGGGAACATTCCTGCAACATATAAACATCACACAACTGGGAAGTAAGGAAGGCATAAATAGTCTGACGTCTGAACTTGTCCTTGATGCTCCTGACATTAATGGAAAATAAGTTAATATTAGCCATCATGTAGGGAAAAAAGAAAAAGTTAGCGCAGGCAATACACCTTAGTTACCACTCCGGTCGGGTGGTCCCTCGTCGGTGTTGACTGCTGGTGACGGGATCACCAGCAGGCCCTCTTCCTCCATCTGGTCAAGCAGCGCGGCCTCGATCTCGGCGACCACCAGTTCCTCCTCTTCTGGCTCGGCCACCAGGGTCTCAACCATGTGCTCCATCTCTTCTGGCTCAGGGAGGGTATCCTCCTTTTCGCCTACGAAATCCAGAATCTTCTTTTTGGAGGATTCAGTAGCAGGGCTGTCCTCCACTTTCCTCTTTCCCCGGGTTGGAACTGGGGAGACAAGAAGGGGAAAATCCTCCTCGGAATAGATAGCGGCGGGTGGAGGAAAGGTTAATTCCACCGCTACCATGGTCTGGGGAGGGAGAGTGGCTGCCGGGGCAGGGGAAAGGACACCTGCTGAGGAGTAGGGGAAGGAGGAAGAGGAAGTGGAATCCTCAGCAGGGGTGGCCGGGGTGGGGGGGGATTGGACGGGGGTGGCAGGGGGAGGGATCGAGAGAGGGGTGACAGAACTCTTACCCTCCTTTGACTTTTTCTTCTGCTTCGGAGCTGTTGGGACCGTTGCTGGGGCTTTGGCCACCGACTCCTTGACCGCTTTGGCCTTGGTCATCTCGGCCTTGGCCGCTGGGGCCTTGGTTGTCGCGTCCTTGACCTTCACAGGCCTGGTCGTCGGGGCCTTGTCCTCCGGAGCTGGGGTCGTCCCAACCACCGATGCCCAGGATCTCTCACGCTTGGGGCAATCCTTGTATAGATGAGCCGCCAGCCCACACAGGTTGCAGGACGTCTTCTTCGGGCAGTCCTTCGAGCTGTGTCCCGTCACTCGACAAATCCTGCAGGCATCCTCCTTGCAGTCCTTCATCTCGTGGCCGTTCTTGCCGCATCTCCTGCAGTTCCGCGGCATGTCCGGGTAATAGATGAGGCCGTAGGAGTTGCCCAGGGAGAATGTCGGGGGCAGGTGCCGAAGTCCGTCTGAGTACGCCAGGTCCCTGTGAAGTCTAACGGTCACCGACCACTTACCTGTCCAGAAGCCGAGTCCATTCAGGATGTGAGAGGGTTCCTTCACAACCAAACAGAAGCGTCTCAGGAAGGTACAGATGTCTTGGCCTGGGGTGTGCGGGTTGCGCATGGAGACCGTGATCCTCCTTTCGTCCCTCTGGATAGGGCAGCTACCTGTAAAGGCAGAGGAAGAATTATCCGGTCCTTTTGCGCTTACCATTTCCCAGAACCTCCTGCAGGTGTTCACAGTGGCAAAGGTGACGAAGAAGATCCCCGTCAAGAAGGTCTGGATGCTGAGGGTGTCCGACCTGGAGAAGCCTCGATCCAGCAGCATCTTCTGGCAGAACACGTCCGAGGACATGTCCGGCACCCTCCCATCCACTTCCTTCAGCTTCAGGGCCACCGTCTGCCGCATCCATGGCTCCAGGGCTGGAGCTTCGTGGTGGGGCTTCTGGGGTCCCTTCTGCTGGCCAGTCGTGGAGGCAGAGTCCTTGGGGTCAGAATCGGCTCCTGGCTGGGCCCTCCTGGCTGTCCCCTGCTCCAGGCTCTTCTTTTCAGCCTTCCTCGCAGCGCTTGCCATGGCTTTCCTCCTGCAGTTACTTCTTGGAGCTGGAGCTGGAACTCTTCCCGGAATGGGTGGAGCTATGCAGATTCTTCTCCCGTCGTGTTCTGGACAAATTCCCCGAAAGGTCTTTGTCTCGATGATTTTCTTCCTCGAAGATTCCACAGGACAGCCCGATTCTTCTCCGAGTCTTCGTCTTCTTCTGGATTCTTTAGAGCTTCTTCCTCCCACCGATATCCGCCTTCCTTCTCCGATGTCAGCTGGGCTCCGAAGCTCCTCTCCTTCCGAGTTCGATCGCTCTCGTCAAGTGTAGATCGTAGCTCTTGTGTTCTTAAAAGAACAGATACTACACTTGATCTTAGCCAAAAGGCCGAGAAGCGATAACCAGAATTGGTTTCAAACTACGGAGCCACCCAAGGATCCTGAAAAGTCCATTTGTGGAGATGAGCTCCTGGACTCCCGTTAAGAAGACATGTTGTCAACCTCTAGATCCCTTACATGCCTGCACTTTTCGGCTTGCTGCTGCTGCAATCCACGCGTTTTAGATCTGCATAACTCCACCTCTTTAAACACAGCACCTTCACCCCCTGCTGTTCCCACCCGCCTCAACACCGTTGGAAGGGAGGAGAACCAATTAAGGCGGGGGGTGGGGTGGAACGAGCAGCTGTCTACCCTTAGCAGGAGGGCTCCTGATTACATACCTCTCCTGCTGCTGCTGCTGCTGGCTGTCCAGCAGCAGACTGAAGGTGGCTGCTGCTGTGCACAGGTATATAAAGGCTCAGAGCCTATTATGACACGCGCAGCCAGCGTTCCATTGCCACATTCCATCTACTGCAGGCAGGATACCTGGCTGGCTGAATGTCGCTGAGAAGCTCACAGAGACCGCCATAAGCAACAGTTTAACAGAATGCCACAGACTAATCAACCAAACTTTTTGGGTTGGGTTCTCTTTTATAGTCTGCAGGCATTAAATGAAAGAAGTCAGTGTTCCAGCAGAAGGAGACAACGTTTCAGAAAAGGCATTGTAGCAAACCAAAAAAGAAATTTTAAGCGCAGCAGAGTAACCAGCGCACATACCTGTTAGCTCAGGTGAGTTTAAAAGGCTGCTGTTGATAACAAGGGCATTTGCTAAATAGATGGTGTGTGTGCAACAATATACTGAAAGGTCAATTATATTGTGCAGCTTATCTCACCACCTGTAGTTATTTAGGTGAAAGCTCCAAAATGCTTGCCTAATATGTCTGTTTATCCAAAAGGAAGTAAAAAGGGAGAGCTAGAAAGATAGCATTGCATCACATTACATGGCAATGCAATGCACAGTTGCTGAAGTTGAACCAAAATGAGCTTGTAATCTGGCTTCTGCAACTTTGAACATGAAAAATCCAATGAGGAGAAGAAAAGCAAAGCCAAAGAGTCCATCCCAAAATCCGACAAACAAGCAAAATGAACAAAAAACATTGAATTCAATTCTTTCTGATTTTAGAAACTGCATTAAAGAAGGGGTGCACCGGTCCTGGAGATACTGCAATACCAGGTCAATGCGTGGAGTGGACAGAGCAAGCTCTTTTTCCATCTCCCTGTTCTAAAAATCCATTTAATATATGGTCCCCAGATAGGGGACGTATCAGATATTAAACTGATAAGAACAGATACTACACTTGATCTTAGCCAAAAGGCCGAGAAGCGATAACCAGAATTGGTTTCAAACTACGGAGCCACCCAAGGATCCTGAAAAGTCCATTTGTGGAGATGAGCTCCTGGACTCCCGTTAAGAAGACATGTTGTCAACCTCTAGATCCCTTACATGCCTGCACTTTTCGGCTTGCTGCTGCTGCAATCCACGCGTTTTAGATCTGCATAACTCCACCTCTTTAAACACAGCACCTTCACCCCCTGCTGTTCCCACCCGCCTCAACACCGTTGGAAGGGAGGAGAACCAATTAAGGCGGGGGGTGGGGTGGAACGAGCAGCTGTCTACCCTTAGCAGGAGGGCTCCTGATTACATACCTCTCCTGCTGCTGCTGCTGCTGGCTGTCCAGCAGCAGACTGAAGGTGGCTGCTGCTGTGCACAGGTATATAAAGGCTCAGAGCCTATTATGACACGCGCAGCCAGCGTTCCATTGCCACATTCCATCTACTGCAGGCAGGATACCTGGCTGGCTGAATGTCGCTGAGAAGCTCACAGAGACCGCCATAAGCAACAGTTTAACAGAATGCCACAGACTAATCAACCAAACTTTTTGGGTTGGGTTCTCTTTTATAGTCTGCAGGCATTAAATGAAAGAAGTCAGTGTTCCAGCAGAAGGAGACAACGTTTCAGAAAAGGCATTGTAGCAAACCAAAAAAGAAATTTTAAGCGCAGCAGAGTAACCAGCGCACATACCTGTTAGCTCAGGTGAGTTTAAAAGGCTGCTGTTGATAACAAGGGCATTTGCTAAATAGATGGTGTGTGTGCAACAATATACTGAAAGGTCAATTATATTGTGCAGCTTATCTCACCACCTGTAGTTATTTAGGTGAAAGCTCCAAAATGCTTGCCTAATATGTCTGTTTATCCAAAAAGAAGTAAAAAGGGAGAGCTAGAAAGATAGCATTCCATCACATTACATGGCAATGCAATGCACAGTTGCTGAAGTTGAACCAAAATGAGCTTGTAATCTGGCTTCTGCAACTTTGAACATGAAAAATCCAATGAGGAGAAGAAAAGCAAAGCCAAAGAGTCCATCCCAAAATCCGACAAACAAGCAAAATGAACAAAAAACATTGAATTCAATTCTTTCTGATTTCAGAAACTGCATTAAAGAAGGGGTGCACCGGTCCTGGAGATACTGCAATACCAGGTCAATGCGTGGAGTGGACAGAGCAAGCTCTTTTTCCATCTCCCTGTTCTAAAAATCCATTTAATATATGGTCCCCAGATAGGGGACGTATCAGATATTAAACTGATAAGAACAGATACTACACTTGATCTTAGCCAAAAGGCCGAGAAGCGATAACCAGAATTGGTTTCAAACTACGGAGCCACCCAAGGATCCTGAAAAGTCCATTTGTGGAGATGAGCTCCTGGACTCCCGTTAAGAAGACATGTTGTCAACCTCTAGATCCCTTACATGCCTGCACTTTTCGGCTTGCTGCTGCTGCAATCCACGCGTTTTAGATCTGCATAACTCCACCTCTTTAAACACAGCACCTTCACCCCCTGCTGTTCCCACCCGCCTCAACACCGTTGGAAGGGAGGAGAACCAATTAAGGCGGGGGGTGGGGTGGAACGAGCAGCTGTCTACCCTTAGCAGGAGGGCTCCTGATTACATACCTCTCCTGCTGCTGCTGCTGCTGGCTGTCCAGCAGCAGACTGAAGGTGGCTGCTGCTGTGCACAGGTATATAAAGGCTCAGAGCCTATTATGACACGCGCAGCCAGCGTTCCATTGCCACATTCCATCTACTGCAGGCAGGATACCTGGCTGGCTGAATGTCGCTGAGAAGCTCACAGAGACCGCCATAAGCAACAGTTTAACAGAATGCCACAGACTAATCAACCAAACTTTTTGGGTTGGGTTCTCTTTTATAGTCTGCAGGCATTAAATGAAAGAAGTCAGTGTTCCAGCAGAAGGAGACAACGTTTCAGAAAAGGCATTGTAGCAAACCAAAAAAGAAATTTTAAGCGCAGCAGAGTAACCAGCGCACATACCTGTTAGCTCAGGTGAGTTTAAAAGGCTGCTGTTGATAACAAGGGCATTTGCTAAATAGATGGTGTGTGTGCAACAATATACTGAAAGGTCAATTATATTGTGCAGCTTATCTCACCACCTGTAGTTATTTAGGTGAAAGCTCCAAAATGCTTGCCTAATATGTCTGTTTATCCAAAAGGAAGTAAAAAGGGAGAGCTAGAAAGATAGCATTGCATCACATTACATGGCAATGCAATGCACAGTTGCTGAAGTTGAACCAAAATGAGCTTGTAATCTGGCTTCTGCAACTTTGAACATGAAAAATCCAATGAGGAGAAGAAAAGCAAAGCCAAAGAGTCCATCCCAAAATCCGACAAACAAGCAAAATGAACAAAAAACATTGAATTCAATTCTTTCTGATTTTAGAAACTGCATTAAAGAAGGGGTGCACCGGTCCTGGAGATACTGCAATACCAGGTCAATGCGTGGAGTGGACAGAGCAAGCTCTTTTTCCATCTCCCTGTTCTAAAAATCCATTTAATATATGGTCCCCAGATAGGGGACGTATCAGATATTAAACTGATAAGAACAGATACTACACTTGATCTTAGCCAAAAGGCCGAGAAGCGATAACCAGAATTGGTTTCAAACTACGGAGCCACCCAAAGATCCTGAAAAGTCCATTTGTGGAGATGAGCTCCTGGACTCCCGTTAAGAAGACATGTTGTCAACCTCTAGATCCCTTACATGCCTGCACTTTTCGGCTTGCTGCTGCTGCAATCCACACGTTTTAGATCTGCATAACTCCACCTCTTTAAACACAGCACCTTCACCCCCTGCTGTTCCCACCCGCCTCAACACCGTTGGAAGGGAGGAGAACCAATTAAGGCGGGGGGTGGGGTGGAACGAGCAGCTGTCTACCCTTAGCAGGAGGGCTCCTGATTACATACCTCTCCTGCTGCTGCTGCTGCTGGCTGTCCAGCAGCAGACTGAAGGTGGCTGCTGCTGTGCACAGGTATATAAAGGCTCAGAGCCTATTATGACACGCGCAGCCAGCGTTCCATTGCCACATTCCATCTACTGCAGGCAGGATACCTGGCTGGCTGAATGTCGCTGAGAAGCTCACAGAGACCGCCATAAGCAACAGTTTAACAGAATGCCACAGACTAATCAACCAAACTTTTTGGGTTGGGTTCTCTTTTATAGTCTGCAGGCATTAAATGAAAGAAGTCAGTGTTCCAGCAGAAGGAGACAACGTTTCAGAAAAGGCATTGTAGCAAACCAAAAAAGAAATTTTAAGCGCAGCAGAGTAACCAGCGCACATACCTGTTAGCTCAGGTGAGTTTAAAAGGCTGCTGTTGATAACAAGGGCATTTGCTAAATAGATGGTGTGTGTGCAACAATATACTGAAAGGTCAATTATATTGTGCAGCTTATCTCACCACCTGTAGTTATTTAGGTGAAAGCTCCAAAATGCTTGCCTAATATGTCTGTTTATCCAAAAGGAAGTAAAAAGGGAGAGCTAGAAAGATAGCATTGCATCACATTACATGGCAATGCAATGCACAGTTGCTGAAGTTGAACCAAAATGAGCTTGTAATCTGGCTTCTGCAACTTTGAACATGAAAAATCCAATGAGGAGAAGAAAAGCAAAGCCAAAGAGTCCATCCCAAAATCCGACAAACAAGCAAAATGAACAAAAAACATTGAATTTAATTCTTTCTGATTTTAGAAACTGCATTAAAGAAGGGGTGCACCGGTCCTGGAGATACTGCAATACCAGGTCAATGCGTGGAGTGGACAGAGCAAGCTCTTTTTCCATCTCCCTGTTCTAAAAATCCATTTAATATATGGTCCCCAGATAGGGGACGTATCAGATATTAAACTGATAAGAACAGATACTACACTTGATCTTAGCCAAAAGGCCGAGAAGCGATAACCAGAATTGGTTTCAAACTACGGAGCCACCCAAGGATCCTGAAAAGTCCATTTGTGGAGATGAGCTCCTGGACTCCCGTTAAGAAGACATGTTGTCAACCTCTAGATCCCTTACATGCCTGCACTTTTCGGCTTGCTGCTGCTGCAATCCACGCGTTTTAGATCTGCATAACTCCACCTCTTTAAACACAGCACCTTCACCCCCTGCTGTTCCCACCCGCCTCAACACCGTTGGAAGGGAGGAGAACCAATTAAGGCGGGGGGTGGGGTGGAACGAGCAGCTGTCTACCCTTAGCAGGAGGGCTCCTGATTACATACCTCTCCTGCTGCTGCTGCTGCTGGCTGTCCAGCAGCAGACTGAAGGTGGCTGCTGCTGTGCACAGGTATATAAAGGCTCAGAGCCTATTATGACACGCGCAGCCAGCGTTCCATTGCCACATTCCATCTACTGCAGGCAGGATACCTGGCTGGCTGAATGTCGCTGAGAAGCTCACAGAGACCGCCATAAGCAACAGTTTAACAGAATGCCACAGACTAATCAACCAAACTTTTTGGGTTGGGTTCTCTTTTATAGTCTGCAGGCATTAAATGAAAGAAGTCAGTGTTCCAGCAGAGGGAGACAACGTTTCAGAAAAGGCATTGTAGCAAACCAAAAAAGAAATTTTAAGCGCAGCAGAGTAACCAGCGCACATACCTGTTAGCTCAGGTGAGTTTAAAAGGCTGCTGTTGATAACAAGGGCATTTGCTAAATAGATGGTGTGTGTGCAACAATATACTGAAAGGTCAATTATATTGTGCAGCTTATCTCACCACCTGTAGTTATTTAGGTGAAAGCTCCAAAATGCTTGCCTAATATGTCTGTTTATCCAAAAGGAAGTAAAAAGGGAGAGCTAGAAAGATAGCATTGCATCACATTACATGGCAATGCAATGCACAGTTGCTGAAGTTGAACCAAAATGAGCTTGTAATCTGGCTTCTGCAACTTTGAACATGAAAAATCCAATGAGGAGAAGAAAAGCAAAGCCAAAGAGTCCATCCCAAAATCCGACAAACAAGCAAAATGAACAAAAAACATTGAATTCAATTCTTTCTGATTTTAGAAACTGCATTAAAGAAGGGGTGCACCGGTCCTGGAGATACTGCAATACCAGGTCAATGCGTGGAGTGGACAGAGCAAGCTCTTTTTCCATCTCCCTGTTCTAAAAATCCATTTAATATATGGTCCCCAGATAGGGGACGTATCAGATATTAAACTGATAAGAACAGATACTACACTTGATCTTAGCCAAAAGGCCGAGAAGCGATAACCAGAATTGGTTTCAAACTACGGAGCCACCCAAGGATCCTGAAAAGTCCATTTGTGGAGATGAGCTCCTGGACTCCCGTTAAGAAGACATGTTGTCAACCTCTAGATCCCTTACATGCCTGCACTTTTCGGCTTGCTGCTGCTGCAATCCACGCGTTTTAGATCTGCATAACTCCACCTCTTTAAACACAGCACCTTCACCCCCTGCTGTTCCCACCCGCCTCAACACCGTTGGAAGGGAGGAGAACCAATTAAGGCGGGGGGTGGGGTGGAACGAGCAGCTGTCTACCCTTAGCAGGAGGGCTCCTGATTACATACCTCTCCTGCTGCTGCTGCTGCTGCTGGCTGTCCAGCAGCAGACTGAAGGTGGCTGCTGCTGTGCACAGGTATATAAAGGCTCAGAGCCTATTATGACACGCGCAGCCAGCGTTCCATTGCCACATTCCATCTACTGCAGGCAGGATACCTGGCTGGCTGAATGTCGCTGAGAAGCTCACAGAGACCGCCATAAGCAACAGTTTAACAGAATGCCACAGACTAATCAACCAAACTTTTTGGGTTGGGTTCTCTTTTATAGTCTGCAGGCATTAAATGAAAGAAGTCAGTGTTCCAGCAGAAGGAGACAACGTTTCAGAAAAGGCATTGTAGCAAACCAAAAAAGAAATTTTAAGCGCAGCAGAGTAACCAGCGCACATACCTGTTAGCTCAGGTGAGTTTAAAAGGCTGCTGTTGATAACAAGGGCATTTGCTAAATAGATGGTGTGTGTGCAACAATATACTGAAAGGTCAATTATATTGTGCAGCTTATCTCACCACCTGTAGTTATTTAGGTGAAAGCTCCAAAATGCTTGCCTAATATGTCTGTTTATCCAAAAGGAAGTAAAAAGGGAGAGCTAGAAAGATAGCATTGCATCACATTACATGGCAATGCAATGCACAGTTGCTGAAGTTGAACCAAAATGAGCTTGTAATCTGGCTTCTGCAACTTTGAACATGAAAAATCCAATGAGGAGAAGAAAAGCAAAGCCAAAGAGTCCATCCCAAAATCCGACAAACAAGCAAAATGAACAAAAAACATTGAATTCAATTCTTTCTGATTTTAGAAACTGCATTAAAGAAGGGGTGCACCGGTCCTGGAGATACTGCAATACCAGGTCAATGCGTGGAGTGGACAGAGCAAGCTCTTTTTCCATCTCCCTGTTCTAAAAATCCATTTAATATATGGTCCCCAGATAGGGGACGTATCAGATATTAAACTGATAAGAACAGATTTCTTTTTTTTTTTTTTTTTTACACTCAGATTACAAAGTCTTGGAATCAACAAAAAGATAAGAAGACTCAAATCCATCATCGTGCATTCTACCAATTTTAATACTTCTCCAAATCTTTTATTTTCCTTTTTCTTTTATATATATATATTTATTTATTTTTTCCCTCTTTTTTTTTTTTTTTTAAAAATTATATAGTTTTGGCTATTTTTTTTTGTTTGTTTTTGTTCTTCTTTTTTTGTTTTTCCACAGGTTTTCAAAAAATCAAATCTTACAAGGTAAGTTCATTCCATTTACATTGTTTCCATTTCTCATTTGCTTTCACCTTGCCAAGCGTCATTTTGTCCCTCCAGAAATACATGTACAAATAACTTAGACATAATTTAATACACTGGTCGACTGTTACTTCCTTATGTTTAAACACTAAAATGTTCCTTGCTTTCCACAATGCCGCCTTCACACATGCAATAATAATCCATACAATTTTAAAATCCTCCTCTCTTATCCCCATCCCATAAAATACTCTGTAAAAATCCAAAAAATTAACAGTACTCACAGCTCTCACTATATTGCACACTTTCCTCCATATTGTCTGTGCAAAATTACAATTCCAGAAGATGTGCATGGGTGTTTCACTATTCCCACACCTGGATCTTGGGCACACTTCAGATCTTACCAACCCACGCCTGTGTTGGAACTCACGGGTTGGCAGGCAGTCTTTTACTATACACCAGAGTAAATCCCTGTGTTCATTAGATAACACACTATAATTTACATTCATCCAGATTCTTTCCACAATTTTGAATGAAAAATGTTCCACAGGACTGATACCTATTCTCTCTTCCAGGATTTTTAGGATTTTTTTATGGCATTTAAGAACATTTATTTCGACCATCTTAAGTTTAAAATCTCTTAAAATTTTTTCTAAAACAATATAATTTCCTGGAGGTAAAAACCTATAAGGCCTATTTAGAGACATCTCCAACCATTTATAATTTCTAATATAGAAACCTAAATTATATATAGAAAACAACTTTAGCTTAGAGCCTGGTCCTAATAAAGTGCATACACAGTTCGCTACATACTTTGCATATAAAAAGGACCTAATATCCGGAAAACCTTTCCCACCTTTTTTCTTTGATTTATATATCTCCTCTCTCTTTACTCTTTCCATCTTGGATCTCCATAAAAAATTAAAACATACCTTAATAACTCTCTTCATGATATTATTTTGGGGGATAAAAACTGTTGAGACATATAAAAACATTGGGAGTAAAACCTGTCTAATAATTAAAATTTTTCCTTCCAGGGTAAGATCTCTCAACTGCCAGAAAGTAATCTTTTTCTTAACTCTTTCCAGCAGAGACTCCCAATTTCTTACATTACCACTTGACTCTGAGAAATAAATACCTAAAATTTTTACTTCATTCATTCTTGTTAATTTACACTCAGAATCTACAATAAAATCACCAACAGTTAAAATACCAGATTTTTCCATGTTAATTTTAAAACCCGATGCGCCCCCAAACCAATCCACTGTTCTTATGGCTCTGTTCATGCTTCTAGTGTCTTTAACTAAAACCGTCACATCATCCATATATGCCACCACTTTAACTTGTTCATTGCAACTCCCGGGAATAAAAAAACCATTGATTACCTTATCTCTCCTAAAAGCTGCTAAAAGTGGTTCAATTGCACAAATAAAAAGAATAGGGGATAAGGGACACCCCTGTTTAACGCCACAGTTTATTTTTACATTATCAGATAAAAAACCATTAATAGATATTTTGCTAAAACATGATTTGTAAAGAGATTTAATACGTTTGCTAAAAACATCCGGGCATCCCATTTTCTCTAAAACTGCAAATAAAAAATCATGGGCAACTCTATCGTACGCTTTTTCAAAATCCAAAGTAATTAGAGCAAGCTTTTGTTTTCTGTCTAAAACATCCCATAAAACATCCCTGATTAAAATCAATGAGTCGCTGATTCTCCGATTTGGCACTGCACACGTCTGATCCACTTCTATTACTGAGCCGATTACCTTTTTTAATCTATTTGCTAGTAACTTTGCATATACCTTACAGTCCGTATTTAAAAGGGTTATTGGTCTCCAATTTTTAATCAGTTCTTTATTTCCTTTCTTAAATAATAAAACAATAAGACCCTCCCACCACGACTCTGGGACACTAAAAGATGCTTCTGCTTCTAAAATTACTTCATAAAAATCCTCACCCATGATCTCCCATAAACACTTGTAAAATTCAACAGGTAGTCCATCTGCTCCCGGCGTTTTGTTATTTTGTAGCGTATTAATTGTATTAAAAACTTCCTCTTTAGTAAAATTCCCTATTAAAAAAGATTTATCTTCCGCATTAAAATTTTTTTCCAGTCCTTCTAAAAAATGTTTTTTTAGAGACACATCCGTGTTTTTAACAGAAAATAAATCATCATAAAATTCTTTTGCTTTCATCTTCTTCCCCTCCAAACTTGTTTCTCCTTCCAAAACCTTCATATAATCCTTCTTGTCACATATTTTTTTAAAAAAGAATTTTGTGCATTTTTCATCCTCGTCTAAAACTTTTACTCGGGAATTAAAAATAATTTCTTTACCTTTTTCTTTCAGGCAGTTTTGGATCTTTTCTTTTGTTGTTCGGATCGCCTCCTGCAGATCACATCCGTTATTTTCGAGGTGAAAAAAACATTGCAGTTTAGCATTAAGATCATTATAAAAAATACGTTTTGCAGCAGCTTTCTTCTTTCCTTCTTTAATAAAAAATATTTTTACCTCCTTCTTGACAAAATCCCACCAATTAAAAATAGATTTAAAAAACGTTTTTTTTAGCTTCAGTTTTTCATACAGCTTTTTAAAACCTTCCATAACCACCTCGTCTTGTAGTAGGGATACATTAAATTTCCAGTGTGACGGTCTTTTATCCACATCTGATTCTATTTTAAAACTACATTCTATTATTTTATGATCTGAAAAAGGTGTTGAATGCGTTTTAAAACCTGAGCATGTTAGGGCTTGAGATATAAAAATATAATCTATTCTGGATGAAACACCTCTCCCCACCCAAGTGACTTCATGCTCCTTTTTTTGTCCATCTAATGCCCATGTATCTTTAAGATTAAAAGCTGCTAAAATATTTCTAAGACATGAAGCTGACCCATCTTTTACATTTTTTAAATGACAATTAAAATCCCCACCTAAAACTAATGGATCTACTCCAGGTAAAAACAGCTGCAACAGTTCAAACAAATGTAATCTCAAGGCTTTTTCTGCATTTGCATACACATTAAAACACCTCACTTTCTTCCCATTTTTCTGCACATCAATTCTTAAAATCCTCCCAGGGTATATCTCTTCATAATTTACAATCTCCCAATCTTTAGAGCATAAAAACCCCACACCATCACTTTTTGACTCGTTCCCACCAGAAAAGCATAAGTTACCCTTCCATATACCCTGTAAATATTCATAGCTTATTTTTTTTGTCAAATTACATTCTTGTAGAAAGATAAAATCAATATTTTCATTATTTAAAAAATCATATAAAGCAGTTCTCTTATATAGGTCGTTAAACCCCTGAACATTCAGGGACATTGAGCGGATCATCTTCTAACATTTAGTGCAGGGCTCTTCCCTCCGCCCTCATTCTCTACTGCCGGAGAAGATGGGTCTACCTCCAGATCTGATACATCCGAAGATGACACACTCCCCAGCAGACTTGTTGCTTCTAATGCCTTTACTTTCCCACCACATGGTATTCCTTCATTATCACTTCTATCCACACTTCTTTTTAGAGATTTTTCTGTGCAGTCCATTTGTACCTGCGCGCAAGGTAAGCTCTGCGACAGGGAATTAGTAGGAGTGGACTCCACTACTTCTGGAATATCACTTTCCCCTCCACAACTACTCCCTTTACTTAGTGGAGAAATTTCTTGCAACATTTGACTCTTCTCTTCTCTCTTCTGATCTTCTTTCTTCTGTTCTTCTATCTTCTTCTTTTCATTCTTATCTTCTTTCTTCTTATCTTCTTTCTTCTGCTCTTCTCTCTTTTTCCTTTCCATCTGTTTCTTTATCTCCATGGCCCTTTTTTCTATGTCCTCTATCCTCTTCTGTTTTTCCTCTTCCTTCTTTCTCTTCCTTTCTTCCAACTTCCTTTCCTCTTCTTCTTGTGATTTTTTAACCCGTTCCTCCTTCTTCTTCTCCTTCATTGCCCGTCCCTCCTCTTCCTCTTTTCTCTTTCTTTCTGTCTCCTCCTTCTCACTCCTTTCTTTCTCCTCTTCCCCTTTTTCCTCTTCAGCAGCAATGCCTGCTTCCACATCGTCTTTAGCTTCTTGTTGCTGTTCTTCAGGCGATGTGTCCATCTCCTCTACATCCTTTTTCTTATTTTTAGGGCACTCATCCATCTGGTGAGGAGTACCCATGCAACTAAAACACTTGTTACATTCTGCATCCAGATGTCCATATTTTTTACACACACGGCAGTAGTGTGGCATCCCTGGGAAGAATAAATAACCGCGGCTATGGTTGATATAAACCTGCGGCGGAGGTCTGGACACGCCCCCCTCCTCATTCGGGTTCTTCCTAAATGATACCACATACACACGTTTCCCGTTCCACACTCCAAACTGTGTTTCCCCGCGTCTCTTAGGGATGATTTTGTCACAATACATTGATAGGTAACTTTCAACCTCAGAGTCTGTAATAAATGGACTAAACAAATGAATCGTCAGTACTTTCATTGAAAACTGAAAAGAGGGGATTACTTTCACCCCCTCCAGCTCTACCTTCTCTTTATTTACTTCATAAAGAGCGTAGGCACTTTCACACTGCGAGGCTTTATTAAGCGTAACATCATAAAGTCCTCGAGAAAAAAAAGATTGAAAGCAAAAAAGATGCTCCTTGTCGATCTTCAAGAGCTTACAAATAACATTGAAAATAAATTGAGAATCTTTCACCTGCCGGTGGTCAGGAGCAACCACGAACCTGATGGTGTCCTTCAGCGGATGCTCCTCCGAGAAATAATCATTCGGGTTGCTTGCTTGATTCTCCTTCCTTCCTCCAGGGTTTCTCCTTGTCTCCATGATTTTCCTCTTCTTTTCCAGATACCAAGGAAAATATCACACACGGATCGCAGCCTCCACGAAGTTCGTCCTCCCTCCAACACACCGTCCTCCGTAAAGAAAAGGCACTGCAGCTTTAGCACCGATTCCCAAAAGCAGCACTGGATATCTCCAAAGGCCAAGAATCGGTTCTGCCACCACAGTAACCTTCAGCCCAATGTCACAACCCACTACAGATCGTGCCAAAAGGCCGAGAAGCGATAACCAGAATTGGTTTCAAACTACGGAGCCACCCAAGGATCCTGAAAAGTCCATTTGTGGAGATGAGCTCCTGGACTCCCGTTAAGAAGACATGTTGTCAACCTCTAGATCCCTTACATGCCTGCACTTTTCGGCTTGCTGCTGCTGCAATCCACGCGTTTTAGATCTGCATAACTCCACCTCTTTAAACACAGCACCTTCACCCCCTGCTGTTCCCACCCGCCTCAACACCGTTGGAAGGGAGGAGAACCAATTAAGGCGGGGGGTGGGGTGGAACGAGCAGCTGTCTACCCTTAGCAGGAGGGCTCCTGATTACATACCTCTCCTGCTGCTGCTGCTGCTGGCTGTCCAGCAGCAGACTGAAGGTGGCTGCTGCTGTGCACAGGTATATAAAGGCTCAGAGCCTATTATGACACGCGCAGCCAGCGTTCCATTGCCACATTCCATCTACTGCAGGCAGGATACCTGGCTGGCTGAATGTCGCTGAGAAGCTCACAGAGACCGCCATAAGCAACAGTTTAACAGAATGCCACAGACTAATCAACCAAACTTTTTGGGTTGGGTTCTCTTTTATAGTCTGCAGGCATTAAATGAAAGAAGTCAGTGTTCCAGCAGAAGGAGACAACGTTTCAGAAAAGGCATTGTAGCAAACCAAAAAAGAAATTTTAAGCGCAGCAGAGTAACCAGCGCACATACCTGTTAGCTCAGGTGAGTTTAAAAGGCTGCTGTTGATAACAAGGGCATTTGCTAAATAGATGGTGTGTGTGCAACAATATACTGAAAGTTCAATTATATTGTGCAGCTTATCTCACCACCTGTAGTTATTTAGGTGAAAGCTCCAAAATGCTTGCCTAATATGTCTGTTTATCCAAAAGGAAGTAAAAAGGGAGAGCTAGAAAGATAGCATTGCATCACATTACATGGCAATGCAATGCACAGTTGCTGAAGTTGAACCAAAATGAGCTTGTAATCTGGCTTCTGCAAC
The DNA here is from genome assembly GCF_046119375.1 of Phyllobates terribilis. Lineage (NCBI taxonomy): Eukaryota > Metazoa > Chordata > Amphibia > Anura > Dendrobatidae > Phyllobates > Phyllobates terribilis. The sequence continues at coordinate 970,935 of NW_027362928.1, read as the reverse complement.
TTTGAACATGAAAAATCCAATGAGGAGAAGAAAAGCAAAGCCAAAGAGTCCATCCCAAAATCCGACAAACAAGCAAAATGAACAAAAAACATTGAATTCAATTCTTTCTGATTTTAGAAACTGCATTAAAGAAGGGGTGCACCGGTCCTGGAGATACTGCAATACCAGGTCAATGCGTGGAGTGGACAGAGCAAGCTCTTTTTCCATCTCCCTGTTCTAAAAATCCATTTAATATATGGTCCCCAGATAGGGGACGTATCAGATATTAAACTGATAAGAACAGATTTTTTTTTTTTTTTTATCGAAAGCCCGAATTCGTGTACAAAACCCGAGTGCGCTTAAAAATGTGACAAGTGCCACAAAAAAAAGTGCACTAGGATGCTGGTCTTCTTGAAACCCTCTCCAAAAGGAGAAGGGTCCCCCAAACCATTCCCCGTCCCTCCGAGCCAGAAGGCCACAGCGAGGAACAGGGACAAATAGCCACCTCCAGCCGGAGCCAGAGGCGACCCAATCTTACCCCCAATACCTGCCCGAGTTCTCACCCGAGCAAGGCACTGGGAGCCAAAGACTGTGCTCCCCTCCCGGAAGAGGGGAGCCAACAACGCTCTCCTCCCGAAAGAGGAGAGCCAGTGGGGTTCAGGGGGGAGCGGAACCTGATGGCCACACACTCCCCCCCTAGACCTGCCAAGAGAGGAACCCGTAAGGGAACCGCATCCCGACAAAATCCTAGTAAGGACGTGGACACACGTGAAAAAGTGGACACACAGTGACAAAAAAAAATTAAATAAATAGTGAAGGTTTCACAGTATAATACTGCCCGGACCTTCGACCGGGAATTGAAAAATTCCCCATCCTAAGGCCAGAAGGCCCGGAATAAGGGTGTGTGTGAAGAAAGAAATATTGAAGTGCTAGTGCAAATGTGCCATAAACTCAAGTGGGGTTCCCAATCCCAGTGAGTTAAGGCACCCCAGGGTCACCACTCCTGGGGCACTTCACACTTTGGGCTTTCGATCTTCCCCGGCCCAATGGCGTCGATCCTGGGGGGCCATGCTTTCCACCAGATGACTATATTAGCCACCTGGCGTACTAACAAGCGCCTAAACCCCAGTGTGCATAATGTATCAATCTACTAGGGCGGCCAACATCCAAAACCGCCTTTTCGAAAGATACTACACTTGATCTTAGCCAAAAGGCCGAGAAGCGATAACCAGAATTGGTTTCAAACTACGGAGCCACCCAAGGATCCTGAAAAGTCCATTTGTGGAGATGAGCTCCTGGACTCCCGTTAAGAAGACATGTTGTCAACCTCTAGATCCCTTACATGGCTGCACTTTTCGGCTTGCTGCTGCTGCAATCCACGCGTTTTAGATCTGCATAACTCCACCTCTTTAAACACAGCACCTTCACCCCCTGCTGTTCCCACCCGCCTCAACACCATTGTAAGGGAGGAGAACCAATTAAGGCGGGGGGTGGGGTGGAACGAGCAGCTGTCTACCCTTAGCAGGAGGGCTCCTGATTACATACCTCTCCTGCTGCTGCTGCTGCTGGCTGTCCAGCAGCAGACTGAAGGTGGCTGCTGCTGTGCACAGGTATATAAAGGCTCAGAGCCTATTATGACACGCGCAGCCAGCGTTCCATTGCCACATTCCATCTACTGCAGGCAGGATACCTGGCTGGCTGAATGTCGCTGAGAAGCTCACAGAGACCGCCATAAGCAACAGTTTAACAGAATGCCACAGACTAATCAACCAAACTTTTTGGGTTGGGTTCTCTTTTATAGTCTGCAGGCATTAAATGAAAGAAGTCAGTGTTCCAGTAGAGGGAGACAACGTTTCAGAAAAGGCATTGTAGCAAACCAAAAAAGAAATTTTAAGCGCAGCAGAGTAACCAGCGCACATACCTGTTAGCTCAGGTGAGTTTAAAAGGCTGCTGTTGATAACAAGGGCATTTGCTAAATAGATGGTGTGTGTGCAACAATATACTGAAAGGTCAATTATATTGTGCAGCTTATCTCACCACCTGTAGTTATTTAGGTGAAAGCTCCAAAATGCTTGCCTAATATGTCTGTTTATCCAAAAGGAAGTGTGATGAACCTGTAGCCGCCATCTTGGTAATGATAAATCATATCCAGGGATGGCCACACTTCAGCAGCCCCCACCCTTGGGACCTTCTGTTAAAACGTCAACTAGATAGTTTCCCCCCATCCAGGCTCCTGTAAGATAAGAAGCCTACTTAACACTTGAATGCTAGGAGCTTCAAAGACTTCGAGAGGAAACACAGCCAGCAGGGGGGGGTGCTTCGTCTATCTGTACCTGACCATTTGTCCCATAGGACTAGTTTCTTTGTCTGTCACAAGCATGGAGGCATAAGATATAGAAACATGAAAAGTACACGCATGTTGCATGGGATGGGCCAATAAAAAAATATCACGGCGTCCCGGAGCCATTGCGCACACAAGCCTCCGCGGTAGACGTTTGTACGTGCTCTGGAAGCCAAGATATAGCGCTGAGCCATTCCTGAGGACCGTATGGTATCATAATTGATATCAAAAGGTCGGTTACGGCGGCCCGAATCCATGGGAACCCCTGGGGGTATCATGAGACCATCCCAGAAGAAGTTATTGGGTTCCATAGAATTTGGGCTTCTGATCGAAGTTAGACCTGAGGGTGGAGACTGAGCCAGCTGACCTCACCAGCAGTGGGCGGGACGGGGCAGGTAAGATAGCAGGACAGACAAGAGACAAGTCAGTCTTGACCCAAGAGTGGTGTGCTGAACATCTGAGCACCAGCTGAGGCCACCAAGGGGAGGAGCAGTTTGACCATGCGGTGGTAGGCCTCAGCCTGTAACAAAGAACCGTGCCTGCGACCGCAGAATCCTCTCCCTGCGTCACAAGAAAATCAAGAAACCGGTAACTGATATGCTGTGGTGATTCTGTGTGTTGTATTCCATTGTTGTATAGTTTAGCCTGACCTTATACCTGTGTATATTTAGTTGTATATCGTGTATCTAGTGTATTATTATAATCAATTACCTCAAGTAATTGTGGGCCCGCCTTTTATTCTGCATAACGAACGCACGTCCGTGTGAGCTCGGCTCAAGCCAAAAACGCTACCCAGGGTTGGTTCCTGACCCGATATAGGCCCATTCACGGACTGGGCGTATATCTAAAATAGGGACTGGTGGCAGCATACCAACTGGGGATTGGGGACGGCTGGTAGTGACGGTCGGAGGTTCAGATATATATATTCCTGGCGCGGCCAAGGAAGATATATATACCGCCCTCACTACAGAGGGCCCCGATACCCAGTAGGTTACAGGACAGTCTCTCTGGCGACCGCTTATCCTAGGTGCAGTTCCTTGACTGACCTGAGGCTAAGAGGGCGCTAGCGAGTTGTGCTGTGTAGTGACGTTGAAGGGATAACACACTACCGTGTTCCCTGCGCTGGTTGCAGCTACCTGGCACTACTTTCTCTAGGTGCAGTACCTTGACTGACCTGAGAGGTAAGGGGGCGCCAGAGAGCTGCACCCACCGGCCGGCTTTCATCACATTGGTGGCAGAGCGGTGGGATTGCAGAATAATAGTGTTGTGGGACCCCTACTCCCAGGCACTAAAGACTGCCAGTGGTAACTTCCACTGCTGGAGTCTTAAGGTCAGCCCAACGTTAGACGGTCAGGCTAAAAGTATAACAAGGTGTGTGCAAACTCAGGGTTGCAGCGGTGTCGGTTACCAAGATGGCAGACGGCACCAGGAGCAAGACCCTGCAAGAGGCTAATGCTACGGTCCGTGTGGCAGGAGGGGAGGACATTGTTACTCATGGCGAGGAGGAGTCCAGCCCGGGCACCTCAGGGAGCCAGTCCCCAGTATACGGTCCCGCAGTGGGCTGCCCACCACCTACCCAGCCCAGCCTGTCCAGATCACAAGCCCTTTTACAAGCGGCTATGGCAAGTCTCCAGTCTCATGGCGATGCCGTCTACAAAACCCTCCTGGCAGCATCAGAGAAGGCAGCGGAGGAGGAGCGTGCAGAGCGGGCTGCGGAGCGGGCTGTGGAGCGGGCTGCGGAGCGTGAAGCTGCAGAGCGCCGGGAGGCTGCGGAGCGTGAAGCTGCAGAGCGCCGGGAGGTTGCGGAGCGTGCAGAGCGAGCTGCGGAGCGCCAGCACCAACTGGACCTGGCCCAGCGGGGGCTTCCGCTAGAGCAACCAACCCATCAGGAGACCAAGTCGTCCAAAGTCCGAGCTGAGGACTTCCCTCTACTGGAGAAGGATGGGGACCTGGACTCCTTTCTGGTGGCATTTGAACGGACCTGTCTTCAGCACCATCTGGCCCGGGATCAGTGGGCCAGATACCTGACCCCCCGTTTGAGGGGTAAGTCCCTGGATGCCTTGGGGGACTTACCTGCCGGGGAGGTACAGAACTACGACTGCATCAAGCGGGCCCTGATCCGGCAGTACAACCTCACTCCCGAGTCGTACCGCCAGAAGTTCCGGAGCCTGCTGCGTGGCCCCAAGGACACCTGGACCGATCATATGCGGGCGCTGTTGAGAGCCGCAGAGCACTGGACCTCGGGTCTAGCGCTTACTACCCGCCAGGAGGTCCAGGAACTGTTCGTCACGGAGCAGTTCTTGTGGAACTGCCCAGAGGACCTCCGACAGTTCCTCCGTGACCGAAAACCAACAGGGGCTTCTGCTACAGCCGCCCTGGCAGACGAGTATGCCAATAACAGGGCGCCTGAGCTGAAGAAGTCTGCCAGCAGCACCTGGAGAGGGGGTAAGCCCAGTCATGCCCCTGTTTCCCCGGCCCCTAGAACACAAGGGGTGTATCCCCCTGTTGCCCTCTCCAGGCAAGGACCAGACGTAAGACGTTGTCATCTATGCAACAAACCAGGACACTTTAGGGCTGAGTGTCCCCAGCGCCAAAAGACCCCATCCCAGTCCCAGAGAGCGCCCAATGTTTTGTGTGTGGGAGGGGGTGGTGGTAGGTCCCTGGACAACATCCAACCCGTCACCATAGGCCGTTCTGCGGTCATGGGACTGCGGGACACGGGCGCTGAACGAACACTGGTACGGCCTGAGGTGGTGTCCCCCCAGGACTTGGTACCAGGAAAGACTCTTTCCGTCTCCGGGGTTGGAGGCGTGGAGCCGGCACTTCCCGTTGCCATGGTGTATTTGGACTGGGGTGCCGGAAGGGGGATGCGGGAGGTGGGAGTAACGCCAAATATTCCCGCAAATGTTTTATTAGGGACCGACTTGGGGCGTCTAGTATCGCAGTATGTACCCTCTGAACCCCCAAGTTCGGCCCCCCAAGAGTGTATTGATTTGTCTGCTGCTAATGCCAACCATGTTGTATGTAGTGTGTGTCCTGCTGAGGAGGAGGGAGTGAAACCTGAGGGTAACACCTGCACAGACACAACACAAACAGGGTTAGTGAAAGCAGGTGGGGAGTGTGGGGATGCCCGCAGAGGTGCTCAGCCGGCGTGCCGTGACCTCTTGTCCTCCGGTGAGGGAGGGGGCGGGCAGGATTCTGTAGAGGGAAGCTCAGGGATGGAGAGGGGGGCAGCTACCGGCAGTGTAGGGCTCCCAGGGGTATCCAGGCTGCTGAGTATAGGCCCACTGCAGGGGGAGGAACAGGCCATGGGAGGTGGGGGTGTCCCAAGAGAGGAGCCGCCAGGTAAGACCCCAGGGCAGGAGTTCCCCACATCCGAGATGTCCAAAGGCCTAGGAAGCCTGCCTGATCGGGCGGCTTGGTCAGAAACAGAGGGGAAGCAGGCACTACCCACGGTCACAGCGGTCATAGCCGCTGTCACCAGGAGTGGGAGCGCCGGAGCCCAAGGAGCCTTGCAGAGGTCCGACGGCTTCCCCACTTCTGACCAAGTGTCTGCCGGGTCAGACAGCGGCCAGGTGACATGCCCGGAGGGGCTGACAGAGGATGTGGCAGTTTCGTCGATTCTGGCCACATCAAGTCAGGAATTTCAGGCTGCGTTGGAAGCAGACGACAGCCTGAAAGCTCTCAAGGAACAGGCGGCACAGCCTCCCATGGAGTCAGACTGCGAGCGTGTGGTCTGGGACCAGGGACGGCTGTACCGGGTAACGGTCCAGCAGGGTTCACCGGAGGCGTGGCCCAGGGACCGACAGTTAGTGGTACCCTATCCGTTCAGGGCGGAATTGTTGCGGATCGCACACGAGATTCCGATGGCCGGACACCTAGGGATCGCTAAAACCAAGGCCAGGATAGCTCAGCATTTCTACTGGCCTGGGATGGGAGCCGCGGTGGGTGCCTACTGCCGTTCGTGTGACACCTGTCAGAGGGTGGGGAAGGCGGGGCCGCGCCCCAAAGCCCCACTGGTAACTCTGCCAATCATCGAAGAGCCTTTCTCGAGGGTCGCTGTGGATCTTATTGGACCTCTGTCCACTCCCAGCCACTCCGGGAAATGCTTCATACTCACGGTAGTGGACTATGCCACCCGGTACCCGGAAGCGGTAGCTTTGTCGTCCATTCGGGCCGACAAGGTGGCTACCGCCTTACTGGAGATCTTCTCCAGAGTGGGTTTCCCCCAAGAAATGCTCACCGACCGAGGGACCCAGTTCATGTCGCGGCTGATGGAGTCCCTCTGTAAGCAAATGCAGGTGCAACATCTGGTGGCCAGCCCGTATCACCCACAGACTAATGGCCTGTGTGAGCGGTTCAATGGCACCTTAAAGCAGATGCTTAAGATGTTGGTCGACTCCCACGGGAGAGACTGGGAGCGTTACCTCCCACACCTCCTATTTGCTTACCGGGAGGTTCCGCAGGCCTCAACGGGGTTCTCCCCCTTTGAGCTCCTGTACGGGCGACGGGTACGGGGCCCCCTGGCTCTGGTGAAGGAAGCATGGGAAGGGGATTTGGCCACCCCCGAGGTGTCGGTCATCGAGTATGTCGTGCGCCACCGGGACAGGATGATGGCCTTGGCAAAGCTGGTGCAGGACAATATGGCCCAGGCCCAGGCCGACCAGAAGCGGTGGTACGACCAGAATGCTTGTGAGAGGACCTACCAGGTGGGTCAAAAGGTGTGGGTACTGGTCCCCGTACCACAGAACAAGCTTCACGCAGCCTGGGAAGGTCCCTACTTCGTGCACCAGAAACTCAATGCCGTCACCTATCTGGTCACCCTGGATCACGCCCGTGGAAGGAGGAAGGCCTTCCACGTGAACATGATGAAGGCTCATCATGAGCGGGAAGCGACTGCCCACCCAGTGTGCAACCTTCCCGAGGAAGGAGAGGTAGAAAGCCTCCTGGATCTGCTCACCCAAGCCAAGGCGGGTGGGTCCATCGAGGATGTGGGGGTTGGCCACCAGCTCACGGAGGACCAACGGTCCCAGCTGGGGACCACCCTGCACCCCTTCCGGGGGCTGTTCAGCAGCCTGCCCGGAAGGACTGAGATGGCTGTCCACGACGTGGACACTGGCGATCACCCGCCGATCCGGCGTTCAGCATATCGGGTCTCTTTCGAGGTGCAGGGAAACATGCGCCAAGAGATAGACGAGATGCTGAAGCTGGGGGTGATCCAGGCATCCAGCAGCGCGTGGGCCTCGCCTGTAGTCCTCGTACCAAAGAAGGACCGAACTACACGGTTCTGCGTGGACTACCGGGGGCTCAACGCTGTAACGGCCACCGATGCGTTCCCCATACCACGCATCGATGACCTGCTCGATCGGATGGCCGGGGCTAAGTACCTGACCATCATGGATCTGAGCCGGGGGTACTGGCAGATTCCTCTGACCCCCGCGGCAAGGGAACGCTCTGCCTTTATCACCCCTTTTGGACTGTACGAGTCCACAGTGATGCCATTCGGCATGAAGAATGCCCCTGCCACTTTTCAGCGGATGGTCAATACGCTGCTTGAGGGACTTGAAGGGTACGCGGCTGCGTACTTGGACGATATTGCAGTCTTCAGTCCCACTTGGGAGGATCACCTAGAGCACCTGCGGCAGGTGCTCGGTCGGATCCACCGGGCAGGCTTGACCATCAAGCCGGAAAAGTGCCAGCTGGGCATGAGTGAGGTCCTCTACCTGGGTCACCGGGTAGGCGGGGGGGTTCTGAAGCCAGAACCGGGGAAAGTGGATGCCATCGCATCCTGGCCCACTCCTAGGACCAAAAAGCAGGTGATGTCCTTCTTGGGGACCGCCGGGTACTATAGGAGGTTCGTCCCACACTATAGCACCCTGGCCAAGCCCCTGACGGACCTCACCAAGAAGAAGCTGCCCGTCGCAGTCGACTGGACAGTCGCCTGCGAGACAGCTTTCGGGGCACTCAAGGCCGCCCTAAGTAGCTCCCCTGTACTGCAAGCTGCCGACTTCGACCGGCCGTTTGTGGTACAGACCGACGCCAGTGACTTTGGCCTCGGTGCTGTGCTAAGTCAGGTCAACACGACAGGCCAGGAACATCCTGTCTTGTACCTGAGCAGGAAGCTACTGCCCCGGGAGGTGGCTTACTCCACGGTGGAAAAAGAATGCCTGGCAATTGTATGGGCCCTGCAGCGTCTGCAGCCCTACTTGTACGGGAGCCATTTCACCGTGGAGACGGACCACAACCCCCTCAGCTGGTTACACACGGTCTCTGGGTCGAATGGCAGGTTGCTACGCTGGAGCCTCGCTCTCCAGCAGTACCACTTCTCCATTCGCCACAGAAGAGGCCGTGACCACGGTAACGCTGACGGGTTATCCCGGCAAGGGGAGGGTGCAGAAGGACGCACGGGGGAACACAGGAATGTGCTACCCCCTCGCGCCCTCGTATAGGGGGAGGTGTGATGAACCTGTAGCCGCCATCTTGGTAATGATAAATCATATCCAGGGATGGCCACACTTCAGCAGCCCCCACCCTTGGGACCTTCTGTTAAAACGTCAACTAGATAGTTTCCCCCCATCCAGGCTCCTGTAAGATAAGAAGCCTACTTAACACTTGAATGCTAGGAGCTTCAAAGACTTCGAGAGGAAACACAGCCAGCAGGGGGGGGTGCTTCGTCTATCTGTACCTGACCATTTGTCCCATAGGACTAGTTTCTTTGTCTGTCACAAGCATGGAGGCATAAGATATAGAAACATGAAAAGTACACGCATGTTGCATGGGATGGGCCAATAAAAAAATATCACGGCGTCCCGGAGCCATTGCGCACACAAGCCTCCGCGGTAGACGTTTGTACGTGCTCTGGAAGCCAAGATATAGCGCTGAGCCATTCCTGAGGACCGTATGGTATCATAATTGATATCAAAAGGTCGGTTACGGCGGCCCGAATCCATGGGAACCCCTGGGGGTATCATGAGACCATCCCAGAAGAAGTTATTGGGTTCCATAGAATTTGGGCTTCTGATCGAAGTTAGACCTGAGGGTGGAGACTGAGCCAGCTGACCTCACCAGCAGTGGGCGGGACGGGGCAGGTAAGATAGCAGGACAGACAAGAGACAAGTCAGTCTTGACCCAAGAGTGGTGTGCTGAACATCTGAGCACCAGCTGAGGCCACCAAGGGGAGGAGCAGTTTGACCATGCGGTGGTAGGCCTCAGCCTGTAACAAAGAACCGTGCCTGCGACCGCAGAATCCTCTCCCTGCGTCACAAGAAAATCAAGAAACCGGTAACTGATATGCTGTGGTGATTCTGTGTGTTGTATTCCATTGTTGTATAGTTTAGCCTGACCTTATACCTGTGTATATTTAGTTGTATATCGTGTATCTAGTGTATTATTATAATCAATTACCTCAAGTAATTGTGGGCCCGCCTTTTATTCTGCATAACGAACGCACGTCCGTGTGAGCTCGGCTCAAGCCAAAAACGCTACCCAGGGTTGGTTCCTGACCCGATATAGGCCCATTCACGGACTGGGCGTATATCTAAAATAGGGACTGGTGGCAGCATACCAACTGGGGATTGGGGACGGCTGGTAGTGACGGTCGGAGGTTCAGATATATATATTCCTGGCGCGGCCAAGGAAGATATATATACCGCCCTCACTACAGAGGGCCCCGATACCCAGTAGGTTACAGGACAGTCTCTCTGGCGACCGCTTATCCTAGGTGCAGTTCCTTGACTGACCTGAGGCTAAGAGGGCGCTAGCGAGTTGTGCTGTGTAGTGACGTTGAAGGGATAACACACTACCGTGTTCCCTGCGCTGGTTGCAGCTACCTGGCACTACTTTCTCTAGGTGCAGTACCTTGACTGACCTGAGAGGTAAGGGGGCGCCAGAGAGCTGCACCCACCGGCCGGCTTTCATCACAGGAAGTAAAAAGGGAGAGCTAGAAAGATAGCATTGCATCACATTACATGGCAATGCAATGCACAGTTGCTGAAGTTGAACCAAAATGAGCTTGTAATCTGGCTTCTGCAACTTTGAACATGAAAAATCCAATGAGGAGAAGAAAAGCAAAGCCAAAGAGTCCATCCCAAAATCCGACAAACAAGCAAAATGAACAAAAAACATTGAATTCAATTCTTTCTGATTTTAGAAACTGCATTAAAGAAGGGGTGCACCGGTCCTGGAGATACTGCAATACCAGGTCAATGCGTGGAGTGGACAGAGCAAGCTCTTTTTCCATCTCCCTGTTCTAAAAATCCATTTAATATATGGTCCCCAGATAGGGGACGTATCAGATATTAAACTGATAAGAACAGATACTACACTTGATCTTAGCCAAAAGGCCGAGAAGCGATAACCAGAATTGGTTTCAAACTACGGAGCCACCCAAGGATCCTGAAAAGTCCATTTGTGGAGATGAGCTCCTGGACTCCCGTTAAGAAGACATGTTGTCAACCTCTAGATCCCTTACATGCCTGCACTTTCCGGCTTGCTGCTGCTGCAATCCACGCGTTTTAGATCTGCATAACTCCACCTCTTTAAACACAGCACCTTCACCCCCTGCTGTTCCCACCCGCCTCAACACCGTTGGAAGGGAGGAGAACCAATTAAGGCGGGGGGTGGGGTGGAACGAGCAGCTGTCTACCCTTAGCAGGAGGGCTCCTGATTACATACCTCTCCTGCTGCTGCTGCTGCTGGCTGTCCAGCAGCAGACTGAAGGTGGCTGCTGCTGTGCACAGGTATATAAAGGCTCAGAGCCTATTATGACACGCGCAGCCAGCGTTCCATTGCCACATTCCATCTACTGCAGGCAGGATACCTGGCTGGCTGAATGTCGCTGAGAAGCTCACAGAGACCGCCATAAGCAACAGTTTAACAGAATGCCACAGACTAATCAACCAAACTTTTTGGGTTGGGTTCTCTTTTATAGTCTGCAGGCATTAAATGAAAGAAGTCAGTGTTCCAGCAGAGGGAGACAACGTTTCAGAAAAGGCATTGTAGCAAACCAAAAAAGAAATTTTAAGCGCAGCAGAGTAACCAGCGCACATACCTGTTAGCTCAGGTGAGTTTAAAAGGCTGCTGTTGATAACAAGGGCATTTGCTAAATAGATGGTGTGTGTGCAACAATATACTGAAAGGTCAATTATATTGTGCAGCTTATCTCACCACCTGTAGTTATTTAGGTGAAAGCTCCAAAATGCTTGCCTAATATGTCTGTTTATCCAAAAGGAAGTAAAAAGGGAGAGCTAGAAAGATAGCATTGCATCACATTACATGGCAATGCAATGCACAGTTGCTGAAGTTGAACCAAAATGAGCTTGTAATCTGGCTTCTGCAACTTTGAACATGAAAAATCCAATGAGGAGAAGAAAAGCAAAGCCAAAGAGTCCATCCCAAAATCCGACAAACAAGCAAAATGAACAAAAAACATTGAATTCAATTCTTTCTGATTTTAGAAACTGCATTAAAGAAGGGGTGCACCGGTCCTGGAGATACTGCAATACCAGGTCAATGCGTGGAGTGGACAGAGCAAGCTCTTTTTCCATCTCCCTGTTCTAAAAATCCATTTAATATATGGTCCCCAGATAGGGGACGTATCAGATATTAAACTGATAAGAACAGATTTTTTTGATTGAAGCTGCATCCAAGGCACTGAAAAATGTGACCGAAGTCACACCAAAACAGCGCACGAGGCGAGGATTCATGTGGACCCTTCCCGGAGGAGAGGGTCCCCAATAAACCATCCCCATCCCTCCGAGCCAGAAGGCCACAGCGAGGGTCAGGGATCTCCGATGCTCTCCCTAGCCGAAGCCGGAGAAGAGCCGTTTTCGTGCTCCCAGCTTCCATCTAGGCTGCCACCCTAGTGGAGCTGGAGCCTGTGTTGGTTTCTCAGCCCAAAGCTGACCGGACCTCCGACCGGGTTTATAAAAATTCCCCTTCCTAGCCCGGAGGCCAGGAATAGGGGGGGTTGCTCAGAAAGTATGATTGGCAAAGGTGCGGCGTGCTACGAAGCCAAGTCTTTCTGGGGTTCCCAGTCCCAGTAAGCTTGGACTCCCACCAGGGCGCCTACTCCTGGGGCACATTGCTCCAAAGCCCTCACACTTACCCAGCCTAGTGACTTCGATCCTGGAGGGCCATGTTTTCCATCAGATAACTCTATGAGCCACCTGGCGTACTAACAAGTGCACCAAACCAGTGTGTAATATGCATCAATTTACTAGGGCAGCCCAAGGACAAAACTGCCTTTTCAAAAGATACTACACTTGATCTTAGCCAAAAGGCCGAGAAGCGATAACCAGAATTGGTTTCAAACTACGGAGCCACCCAAGGATCCTGAAAAGTCCATTTGTGGAGATGAGCTCCTGGACTCCCGTTAAGAAGACATGTTGTCAACCTCTAGATCCCTTACATGCCTGCACTTTTCGGCTTGCTGCTGCTGCAATCCACGCGTTTTAGATCTGCATAACTCCACCTCTTTAAACACAGCACCTTCACCCCCTGCTGTTCCCACCCGCCTCAACACCGTTGGAAGGGAGGAGAACCAATTAAGGCGGGGGGTGGGGTGGAACGAGCAGCTGTCTACCCTTAGCAGGAGGGCTCCTGATTACATACCTCTCCTGCTGCTGCTGCTGCTGGCTGTCCAGCAGCAGACTGAAGGTGGCTGCTGCTGTGCACAGGTATATAAAGGCTCAGAGCCTATTATGACACGCGCAGCCAGCGTTCCATTGCCACATTCCATCTACTGCAGGCAGGATACCTGGCTGGCTGAATGTCGCTGAGAAGCTCACAGAGACCGCCATAAGCAACAGTTTAACAGAATGCCACAGACTAATCAACCAAACTTTTTGGGTTGGGTTCTCTTTTATAGTCTGCAGGCATTAAATGAAAGAAGTCAGTGTTCCAGCAGAGGGAGACAACGTTTCAGAAAAGGCATTGTAGCAAACCAAAAAAGAAATTTTAAGCGCAGCAGAGTAACCAGCGCACATACCTGTTAGCTCAGGTGAGTTTAAAAGGCTGCTGTTGATAACAAGGGCATTTGCTAAATAGATGGTGTGTGTGCAACAATATACTGAAAGGTCAATTATATTGTGCAGCTTATCTCACCACCTGTAGTTATTTAGGTGAAAGCTCCAAAATGCTTGCCTAATATGTCTGTTTATCCAAAAGGAAGTAAAAAGGGAGAGCTAGAAAGATAGCATTGCATCACATTACATGGCAATGCAATGCACAGTTGCTGAAGTTGAACCAAAATGAGCTTGTAATCTGTCTTCTGCAACTTTGAACATGAAAAATCCAATGAGGAGAAGAAAAGCAAAGCCAAAGAGTCCATCCCAAAATCCGACAAACAAGCAAAATGAACAAAAAACATTGAATTCAATTCTTTCTGATTTTAGAAACTGCATTAAAGAAGGGGTGCACCGGTCCTGGAGATACTGCAATACCAGGTCAATGCGTGGAGTGGACAGAGCAAGCTCTTTTTCCATCTCCCTGTTCTAAAAATCCATTTAATATATGGTCCCCAGATAGGGGACGTATCAGATATTAAACTGATAAGAACAGATACTACACTTGATCTTAGCCAAAAGGCCGAGAAGCGATAACCAGAATTGGTTTCAAACTACGGAGCCACCCAAGGATCCTGAAAAGTCCATTTGTGGAGATGAGCTCCTGGACTCCCGTTAAGAAGACATGTTGTCAACCTCTAGATCCCTTACATGCCTGCACTTTTCGGCTTGCTGCTGCTGCAATCCACGCGTTTTAGATCTGCATAACTCCACCTCTTTAAACACAGCACCTTCACCCCCTGCTGTTCCCACCCGCCTCAACACCGTTGGAAGGGAGGAGAACCAATTAAGGCGGGGGGTGGGGTGGAACGAGCAGCTGTCTACCCTTAGCAGGAGGGCTCCTGATTACATACCTCTCCTGCTGCTGCTGCTGGCTGTCCAGCAGCAGACTGAAGGTGGCTGCTGCTGTGCACAGGTATATAAAGGCTCAGAGCCTATTATGACACGCGCAGCCAGCGTTCCATTGCCACATTCCATCTACTGCAGGCAGGATACCTGGCTGGCTGAATGTCGCTGAGAAGCTCACAGAGACCGCCATAAGCAACAGTTTAACAGAATGCCACAGACTAATCAACCAAACTTTTTGGGTTGGGTTCTCTTTTATAGTCTGCAGGCATTAAATGAAAGAAGTCAGTGTTCCAGCAGAAGGAGACAACGTTTCAGAAAAGGCATTGTAGCAAACCAAAAAAGAAATTTTAAGCGCAGCAGAGTAACCAGCGCACATACCTGTTAGCTCAGGTGAGTTTAAAAGGCTGCTGTTGATAACAAGGGCATTTGCTAAATAGATGGTGTGTGTGCAACAATATACTGAAAGGTCAATTATATTGTGCAGCTTATCTCACCACCTGTAGTTATTTAGGTGAAAGCTCCAAAATGCTTGCCTAATATGTCTGTTTATCCAAAAGGAAGTAAAAAGGGAGAGCTAGAAAGATAGCATTGCATCACATTACATGGCAATGCAATGCACAGTTGCTGAAGTTGAACCAAAATGAGCTTGTAATCTGGCTTCTGCAACTTTGAACATGAAAAATCCAATGAGGAGAAGAAAAGCAAAGCCAAAGAGTCCATCCCAAAATCCGACAAACAAGCAAAATGAACAAAAAACATTGAATTCAATTCTTTCTGATTTTAGAAACTGCATTAAAGAAGGGGTGCACCGGTCCTGGAGATACTGCAATACCAGGTCAATGCGTGGAGTGGACAGAGCAAGCTCTTTTTCCATCTCCCTGTTCTAAAAATCCATTTAATATATGGTCCCCAGATAGGGGACGTATCAGATATTAAACTGATAAGAACAGATACTACACTTGATCTTAGCCAAAAGGCCGAGAAGCGATAACCAGAATTGGTTTCAAACTACGGAGCCACCCAAGGATCCTGAAAAGTCCATTTGTGGAGATGAGCTCCTGGACTCCCGTTAAGAAGACATGTTGTCAACCTCTAGATCCCTTACATGCCTGCACTTTTCGGCTTGCTGCTGCTGCAATCCACGCGTTTTAGATCTGCATAACTCCACCTCTTTAAACACAGCACCTTCACCCCCTGCTGTTCCCACCCGCCTCAACACCGTTGGAAGGGAGGAGAACCAATTAAGGCGGGGGGTGGGGTGGAACGAGCAGCTGTCTACCCTTAGCAGGAGGGCTCCTGATTACATACCTCTCCTGCTGCTGCTGCTGGCTGTCCAGCAGCAGACTGAAGGTGGCTGCTGCTGTGCACAGGTATATAAAGGCTCAGAGCCTATTATGACACGCGCAGCCAGCGTTCCATTGCCACATTCCATCTACTGCAGGCAGGATACCTGGCTGGCTGAATGTCGCTGAGAAGCTCACAGAGACCGCCATAAGCAACAGTTTAACAGAATGCCACAGACTAATCAACCAAACTTTTTGGGTTGGGTTCTCTTTTATAGTCTGCAGGCATTAAATGAAAGAAGTCAGTGTTCCAGCAGAGGGAGACAACGTTTCAGAAAAGGCATTGTAGCAAACCAAAAAAGAAATTTTAAGCGCAGCAGAGTAACCAGCGCACATACCTGTTAGCTCAGGTGAGTTTAAAAGGCTGCTGTTGATAACAAGGGCATTTGCTAAATAGATGGTGTGTGTGCAACAATATACTGAAAGGTCAATTATATTGTGCAGCTTATCTCACCACCTGTAGTTATTTAGGTGAAAGCTCCAAAATGCTTGCCTAATATGTCTGTTTATCCAAAAGGAAGTAAAAAGGGAGAGCTAGAAAGATAGCATTGCATCACATTACATGGCAATGCAATGCACAGTTGCTGAAGTTGAACAAAAATGAGCTTGTAATCTGGCTTCTGCAACTTTGAACATGAAAAATCCAATGAGGAGAAGAAAAGCAAAGCCAAAGAGTCCATCCCAAAATCCGACAAACAAGCAAAATGAACAAAAAACATTGAATTCAATTCTTTCTGATTTTAGAAACTGCATTAAAGAAGGGGTGCACCGGTCCTGGAGATACTGCAATACCAGGTCAATGCGTGGAGTGGACAGAGCAAGCTCTTTTTCCATCTCCCTGTTCTAAAAATCCATTTAATATATGGTCCCCAGATAGGGGACGTATCAGATATTAAACTGATAAGAACAGATACTACACTTGATCTTAGCCAAAAGGCCGAGAAGCGATAACCAGAATTGGTTTCAAACTACGGAGCCACCCAAGGATCCTGAAAAGTCCATTTGTGGAGATAAGCTCCTGGACTCCCGTTAAGAAGACATGTTGTCAACCTCTAGATCCCTTACATGCCTGCACTTTTCGGCTTGCTGCTGCTGCAATCCACGCGTTTTAGATCTGCATAACTCCACCTCTTTAAACACAGCACCTTCACCCCCTGCTGTTCCCACCCGCCTCAACACCGTTGGAAGGGAGGAGAACCAATTAAGGCGGGGGGTGGGGTGGAACGAGCAGCTGTCTACCCTTAGCAGGAGGGCTCCTGATTACATACCTCTCCTGCTGCTGCTGCTGCTGGCTGTCCAGCAGCAGACTGAAGGTGGCTGCTGCTGTGCACAGGTATATAAAGGCTCAGAGCCTATTATGACACGCGCAGCCAGCGTTCCATTGCCACATTCCATCTACTGCAGGCAGGATACCTGGCTGGCTGAATGTCGCTGAGAAGCTCACAGAGACCGCCATAAGCAACAGTTTAACAGAATGCCACAGACTAATCAACCAAACTTTTTGGGTTGGGTTCTCTTTTATAGTCTGCAGGCATTAAATGAAAGAAGTCAGTGTTCCAGCAGAGGGAGACAACGTTTCAGAAAAGGCATTGTAGCAAACCAAAAAAGAAATTTTAAGCGCAGCAGAGTAACCAGCGCACATACCTGTTAGCTCAGGTGAGTTTAAAAGGCTGCTGTTGATAACAAGGGCATTTGCTAAATAGATGGTGTGTGTGCAACAATATACTGAAAGGTCAATTATATTGTGCAGCTTATCTCACCACCTGTAGTTATTTAGGTGAAAGCTCCAAAATGCTTGCCTAATATGTCTGTTTATCGAAAAGGAAGTAAAAAGGGAGAGCTAGAAAGATAGCATTGCATCACATTACATGGCAATGCAATGCACAGTTGCTGAAGTTGAACCAAAATGAGCTTGTAATCTGGCTTCTGCAACTTTGAACATGAAAAATCCAATGAGGAGAAGAAAAGCAAAGCCAAAGAGTCCATCCCAAAATCCGACAAACAAGCAAAATGAACAAAAAACATTGAATTCAATTCTTTCTGATTTTAGAAACTGCATTAAAGAAGGGGTGCACCGGTCCTGGAGATACTGCAATACCAGGTCAATGCGTGGAGTGGACAGAGCAAGCTCTTTTTCCATCTCCCTGTTCTAAAAATCCATTTAATATATGGTCCCCAGATAGGGGACGTATCAGATATTAAACTGATAAGAACAGATACTACACTTGATCTTAGCCAAAAGGCCGAGAAGCGATAACCAGAATTGGTTTCAAACTACGGAGCCACCCAAGGATCCTGAAAAGTCCATTTGTGGAGATGAGCTCCTGGACTCCCGTTAAGAAGACATGTTGTCAACATCTAGATCCCTTACATGCCTGCACTTTTCGGCTTGCTGCTGCTGCAATCCACGCGTTTTAGATCTGCATAACTCCACCTCTTTAAACACAGCACCTTCACCCCCTGCTGTTCCCACCCGCCTCAACACCGTTGGAAGGGAGGAGAACCAATTAAGGCGGGGGGTGGGGTGGAACGAGCAGCTGTCTACCCTTAGCAGGAGGGCTCCTGATTACATACCTCTCCTGCTGCTGCTGCTGCTGGCTGTCCAGCAGCAGACTGAAGGTGGCTGCTGCTGTGCACAGGTATATAAAGGCTCAGAGCCTATTATGACACGCGCAGCCAGCGTTCCATTGCCACATTCCATCTACTGCAGGCAGGATACCTGGCTGGCTGAATGTCGCTGAGAAGCTCACAGAGACCGCCATAAGCAACAGTTTAACAGAATGCCACAGACTAATCAACCAAACTTTTTGGGTTGGGTTCTCTTTTATAGTCTGCAGGCATTAAATGAAAGAAGTCAGTGTTCCAGCAGAGGGAGACAACGTTTCAGAAAAGGCATTGTAGCAAACCAAAAAAGAAATTTTAAGCGCAGCAGAGTAACCAGCGCACATACCTGTTAGCTCAGGTGAGTTTAAAAGGCTGCTGTTGATAACAAGGGCATTTGCTAAATAGATGGTGTGTGTGCAACAATATACTGAAAGGTCAATTATATTGTGCAGCTTATCTCACCACCTGTAGTTATTTAGGTGAAAGCTCCAAAATGCTTGCCTAATATGTCTGTTTATCCAAAAGGAAGTAAAAAGGGAGAGCTAGAAAGATAGCATTGCATCACATTACATGGCAATGCAATGCACAGTTGCTGAAGTTGAACCAAAATGAGCTTGTAATCTGGCTTCTGCAACTTTGAACATGAAAAATCCAATGAGGAGAAGAAAAGCAAAGCCAAAGAGTCCATCCCAAAATCCGACAAACAAGCAAAATGAACAAAAAAACATTGAATTCAATTCTTTCTGATTTTAGAAACTGCATTAAAGAAGGGGTGCACCGGTCCTGGAGATACTGCAATACCAGGTCAATGCGTGGAGTGGACAGAGCAAGCTCTTTTTCCATCTCCCTGTTCTAAAAATCCATTTAATATATGGTCCCCAGATAGGGGACGTATCAGATATTAAACTGATAAGAACAGATACTACACTTGATCTTAGCCAAAAGGCCGAGAAGCGATAACCAGAATTGGTTTCAAACTACGGAGCCACCCAAGGATCCTGAAAAGTCCATTTGTGGAGATGAGCTCCTGGACTCCCGTTAAGAAGACATGTTGTCAACCTCTAGATCCCTTACATGCCTGCACTTTTCGGCTTGCTGCTGCTGCAATCCACGCGTTTTAGATCTGCATAACTCCACCTCTTTAAACACAGCACCTTCACCCCCTGCTGTTCCCACCCGCCTCAACACCGTTGGAAGGGAGGAGAACCAATTAAGGCGGGGGGTGGGGTGGAACGAGCAGCTGTCTACCCTTAGCAGGAGGGCTCCTGATTACATACCTCTCCTGCTGCTGCTGCTGGCTGTCCAGCAGCAGACTGAAGGTGGCTGCTGCTGTGCACAGGTATATAAAGGCTCAGAGCCTATTATGACACGCGCAGCCAGCGTTCCATTGCCACATTCCATCTACTGCAGGCAGGATACCTGGCTGGCTGAATGTCGCTGAGAAGCTCACAGAGACCGCCATAAGCAACAGTTTAACAGAATGCCACAGACTAATCAACCAAACTTTTTGGGTTGGGTTCTCTTTTATAGTCTGCACGCATTAAATGAAAGAAGTCAGTGTTCCAGCAGAGGGAGACAACGTTTCAGAAAAGGCATTGTAGCAAACCAAAAAAGAAATTTTAAGCGCAGCAGAGTAACCAGTGCACATACCTGTTAGCTCAGGTGAGTTTAAAAGGCTGCTGTTGATAACAAGGGCATTTGCTAAATAGATGGTGTGTGTGCAACAATATACTGAAAGGTCAATTATATTGTGCAGCTTATCTCACCACCTGTAGTTATTTAGGTGAAAGCTCCAAAATGCTTGCCTAATATGTCTGTTTATCCAAAAGGAAGTAAAAAGGGAGAGCTAGAAAGATAGCATTGCATCACATTACATGGCAATGCAATGCACAGTTGCTGAAGTTGAACCAAAATGAGCTTGTAATCTGGCTTCTGCAACTTTGAACATGAAAAATCCAATGAGGAGAAGAAAAGCAAAGCCAAAGAGTCCATCCCAAAATCCGACAAACAAGCAAAATGAACAAAAAACATTGAATTCAATTCTTTCTGATTTTAGAAACTGCATTAAAGAAGGGGTGCACCGGTCCTGGAGATACTGCAATACCAGGTCAATGCGTGGAGTGGACAGAGCAAGCTCTTTTTCCATCTCCCTGTTCTAAAAATCCATTTAATATATGGTCCCCAGATAGGGGACGTATCAGATATTAAACTGATAAGAACAGATTTTTTTTTTAATTTGGCTATCCCCTCACAGGGATAAAACCAGTTTTATTTAAAAATTACACAGATGTACAGAAATAAAAGCAACATTTTACATCATTACAAATTTTTATACATTGTCTCGAAACATACGAGACTTAAAAGCATAAATTATTCAAATAGGATAAAAATTTGCATATATTCAAATTAATAAAATGTTACAAAAATTCAAAATGTGTTCCATACATTGACATCCCATTTTAGGGAGATATTTGGATTATTTTTTTTATCTAATAAAAAATATACATACATTTCACTTAAACAAAAACTAAAAACATCATTTAAAGACAATTCATCATGATTAAAAATTAAAATATTTCGGGCTTTCCAGAGAGCTATTTTGGCGCAATTTATTGTCTTCCATGCCATAATTTTTTGGTCTTTTGTTGGGCATTCCATAAGTCCATAAAGTATTGTGGCGTAGTTAAAGTCTTTGAGGTCTGCCACTTTTTCCATCAGAGGGAGCAATTTTCTCCAGAACGCTTTTGCAAAAGGACAAGTCCATAGTAGATGTTTCACTGATTCCTCCTCTTGACATCCGCTTCTTGGGCAAATGGCAGACCTCACGAGTCCTCTTCTATGTTGGAATGCCCGGCACGGAAGACATTGGTGTGCGCAGCTCCAAGCCAAATCTTTCTGTATATTAAAAAGATATTTTGCATTAATGACTTTCCATATATTCAATATTTGTTCATCATCATAGCGCTCAATGTTACATAACTCTTCATTTTTACAAAGACTTTTAATTAATTTCTTACTATTTTGTAGATCTCCCGCTTCTTTACCCCCTAAATTAAAATGAATCACTATTTTTTCTAAAATTAAATAATGCGTTGGCAGTTTAAAAGCATATGGAGATGATAAAACCGTTTCAAACCACCCAAACT
The DNA here is from genome assembly GCF_046119375.1 of Phyllobates terribilis. Taxonomy (NCBI): domain Eukaryota; kingdom Metazoa; phylum Chordata; class Amphibia; order Anura; family Dendrobatidae; genus Phyllobates; species Phyllobates terribilis. The sequence goes on along the minus strand of NW_027362928.1, from coordinate 949,610 downwards.
TTCTCATAAAAAAACCAGTGTTATAACGCATAAAAAAGGACCAATAGTGATTTTTAAAAAGGGCATTAAAACAGAAGCAAAAAAATTTAATTAAAAGGAATCTACTAAAATCTGGAAAGTCTTTCCCACCTTTGAGCTTTGGTTTTGTTACAATTTCTCTTTTTAATTTCTCCATCTTAGAACTCCAGAAAAAAGTAAAACATGCTTTAGTGATCTTTTTTAAAATATTTACAGGGGGAGGGAAAACCAAACTCAAATACAATAAAAGAGGCAAAATGACCATTTTTATAATTAATACTTTACCCTCCATCGTTAATTTTCTCATATTCCACATACATATTTTCGTATTCACTTTCTGAGCTACCGCCTCCCAGTTATTTAGACCATTATTGGATTCACAGAAAGAAATACCTAAAATATTAATAGATTCAGTTATTGGAATAAAAACATCGTGTAAAATCATCTCCCCAATATTTAAAATACTACTCTTATTAAAATTAACCTTAAAACCAGAAGCTGTACAAAAGGATTGGATCTGTTTGAGTGAGTTTTGTAGTGATGGTGCATCTCGGCAAAGGACCGCCACATCGTCCATGTAACCCACCACTTTTGCTTCTGTTCCTTTGCTTCCAGGTAGAGGGATACCACATATTTGTCTATCTCTACGGATTGCACATAAAAGTGGCTCAAGAGCACAAATAAAAAGTAGTGGGGACAGGGGGCACCCCTGTTTTACCCCTGATTTTAAAAAAACATCTTGTGTCTTAAAACCATTTACTAAAATCTTACTTGTGCAGTCCTTATAAAACGCTTTAAGAGATAATAAAAACCTTTCTGGTATGCCCATTTTTTCTAAAACCTTAAAAAGATAAAAATGAGAAATCTGATCAAAAGCTTTTTCGAAGTCAATTGATAAAATTGCCATCTTCCCTTTTCTGTTTTTAATGTCTTCAATACAGTCTTTAACAAGGTTTAGATTGTCCCAGATACTGCGCTCAGGCACACCACATACTTGGTTTGAGTGGATTATTTTTCCTATAATTTTTTTAAGGCGGTTTGCACAAATTTTTGCCATTATTTTATAGTCACAGTTTAGTAGGGTTATAGGTCTCCAGTTTTTTAAGTCTGTCTTATCACCTTTCTTATATAATAATGAGACCTCCCCTTTTTTCCAGGATTTTAATAAAACCTTATCATTAAAAACTTCAGTAAAAACATAAAACAGATCCTCTTTTAAAATATCATAAAATTTTACATAAAACTCTATAGGAATACCGTCTGATCCAGGGACTTTTCCAATTTTAAAACTTTTTATGGTTTGTAAAATTTCTTCTTCTGTTATGTTTTGTGATAAAAATTCTTGGGAGGCGGTATCTAAAACAGATGTTATTTCTTCTAGGGAATTTTGCATTATATTTTCATCTATTGTTTTATCATTAAAAAGATTAAAATAGCAACCATGTACCTTTTCCAAAATTTTTCCCATATTTTTCTCTCCATCTATATCTTCAATTACTGTTTTTTTCTCTCTAATTTTTTAAAAAAAATATCTAGAACATTTTTCGTCTTCCTCCACATGTTTTATTCTGGAGCGGAAAATGAGCTCTTTCCCTTTTTGTTCTAGTGATTTTGTTATTTCTTCTTTCAGTATTTTAATATCTTTTTCTACTTCTAGACCATTTTCTCTAAGTTTATATAAGGTCTGTAACCGGGTATTTAAATTATTATATAATTCTAGCTTTTCTTTTGCTTTATATATGCTTTTCTTAATAAAAAAATCTTTTATTTTTTTTTTCATTTTATCCCACCAGGCACTTATAGGGACATTTACATCTTTCTTCCTCCTGCAGTTTTTATAAAATTCAATAAAATCCGATAAAATCTTAGAATCATTTAAAAGGGATACATTCATTTTCCAAGTTTTTTTCCCACATTTTTTATTAGCATTAATTTTTACACTAAAAGATAAAAATTTATGATCTGAGAAGATATTATCGTGGGTTTCACATTTATCAGGTAAAATTTGTTCTGAACCAAATATAAAATCTATTCTTGAACTGCAATTTAAATTGCTCCAGGTAAAGCCGGCTTCTACTGAACTAGTCTTGTTGCATTCTTTATAAATATCAACAAGTCTAAAATCACTTAAAATATTACTTAACATACCGGAAGTTTTGTCATAATTTCTACTTACGGCTGTAGAGCGCCGACTTTCACCCTTTAAAATACAATTAAAATCACCTGCCAAGATAAAAGGTTCAGAGGTATTAATAAATAATGGTAAAATCTCTAACATGTCAGCTCTTTCATTTTTATCTGGGGACCCATAAAAATTTAAAAATTGCCATTTTACACCATTAATAAAAGCTTTAACTAATAACATACGACCTGGTAAAATCTCTTGGATAAAATCAATTTGAACGTTTCCCTTAAAAAGTATAGCTATCCCTGCTGATCCGGTAACATTTGACCCGGACCACACTGATGGGCCACATTTCCAATCCTCTTTGTATTTTTTGTAGGATACTGTGTGAGGGATATTGCATTCCTGTAAAAAGAAGACGGAAGCCGTAAGACAAGTTAAAAAATTAAATAATGTTACTCTTCTGGTTTTTGATTTTAGACCCCTCACATTGAGGGAAATGCCCTTAAGTTCTGCCATTGGAGGAAAGTAAAAAAATTATATAAAACAGAAATCCGGAACTTACTTCCTATCCGCTGAACCGGCCAGACCACTTACGCTCGAGCTACTTCCCTCGTCCGAATTTATCGTAAGTAAGGACTCCATGGAGGAGGAACTTGACTCACCAAGACAATGACCCAACGCTACATGTGAGTAGCTTGGGAGACAACTAAGAAGAACAGCACCCTGGGTCTCCATGGGCTGGCCATTCAGATCCTTATCAGGTGGGTCCCCAGGTGGCTCCCCTGCACCCAGGGGAGGCCGACACACAGGGGAAGGTTGTGTACAAGGCAATGTACCCGAGCTCATGGAGCTGGCAAGGTCCGGCTCCCCACCGGGGTCAGCAGGGTCCGGGACCTTTGGGGGACCAACGTCCACCTCCCCACCAGGAGATGTGTCCATCTGATCCCCATCAGCCGCTCCATTCGAACCATCTTTCTTCCCTCTTTTCTTTTTATGGGGACCCACCGTAGTCCAGTTAGCCTCAGACTCAGGCCCAGGAAACCCAGTTTTTGCCTCGGGCTCGGTGTCAACCTTCTGCCGGTCTCTTTTGGTTTTACCGATCATGCCCTTTTGTTCCTTTTCCGCCTTTCTTTTAGCCTCCCTGTTGTCTTGGTGCCAACTTTTCCTCACTGCTTGGGAGTTACCCTTCATTACCTCTGAGCTTTCCTCATCACTCGAATCGCCCTCTTTGCTCGCTGAGGCTCCAGGTTGTTGTTCCTCCTCCTGAGGGGTGGTCTGACCTGTTGGTTCATTTTCGGATGTCCTGGCCTTTTCCTTCCGTCTCTGTTCGGCCTCCCAGAACCTATGTGGGCATGAAAAATAAAAATGACCAGGTTTTTGGCAGAAATTACATTTTTTATCATGAGGACATTCTTTGGTGTCATGTTCTGTACTAGCACAGTTTCTACAGGTTGCCTCACAGTCATCCTTAAAATGGCCATATTTTCCACAGTTTCTACAAAAGGGTGGCATACCAGAAAAAAAGAAGTCTCCATTTGAGGAACCTATTTTAAAACGTGCAGGAGGGAGTTTCACACCACCTGGGAAATTAGGGTCTCTTTCACATGTTACTAGAAATTTCCATTTGGACGTCCATATGTGAAACTCATTAAGTACTTTCCCTATACATTTTACACTTTTAAAGTACATTGCAAGAAAACATGTTAGTTCCACTGAAGTAACGAAAGGAGAAAATACTTTAAGGATTACCATTTTTACCTCATCCAGGACGTGCTCGATAACTAGTATTCCTTTTAGAATAGGATTGTTTTTTGCCTTTCTGGCTCTTACCAGGACATCCTGAAAAATGCCTTCCCCGGTGAAGGTGATGTCATAATCGCCACGCCTCGGATAATCCTGGATAGAGAGAATCTCGTTCTTCTGCACATGAAAGAGCCCTTCAAGCACGTCCTGGACTACGTACCGCAATTTCCTTTCATCACTTCCGCCCTCTGTGAAATGAATACGGATAGTGTTTTTAAGCCTCGCATAGTGAGGCACGAGGTTGGGGTCAACCTCCATGGTAGCGCAACAAGAAAAAGCAAATCGCAAACCTCTTGCAATCTGCGCCTTTCAGAGTTCTGTAAACAAAAACACCTGAGAGGCTGGGGGGGATCGCAACCCGTTACCCTGGGACTAAGCCCTCTCCCAATAGCAGCAGGCAGGGGAGCCCACCGAAGTGGGTCACCCTGCAAGGCCGAGGAGAGGGGTACCCGAGTACCTTCTGGACCACAGTCGCCTGTACAAGACACTTGACCGCAGCCAAAAGGCCGAGAAGCGATAACCAGAATTGGTTTCAAACTACGGAGCCACCCAAGGATCCTGAAAAGTCCATTTGTGGAGATGAGCTCCTGGACTCCCGTTAAGAAGACATGTTGTCAACCTCTAGATCCCTTACATGCCTGCACTTTTCGGCTTGCTGCTGCTGCAATCCACGCGTTTTAGATCTGCATAACTCCACCTCTTTAAACACAGCACCTTCACCCCCTGCTGTTCCCACCCGCCTCAACACCGTTGGAAGGGAGGAGAACCAATTAAGGCGGGGGGTGGGGTGGAACGAGCAGCTGTCTACCCTTAGCAGGAGGGCTCCTGATTACATACCTCTTCTGCTGCTGCTGCTGCTGGCTGTCCAGCAGCAGACTGAAGGTGGCTGCTGCTGTGCACAGGTATATAAAGGCTCAGAGCCTATTATGACACGCGCAGCCAGCGTTCCATTGCCACATTCCATCTACTGCAGGCAGGATACCTGGCTGGCTGAATGTCGCTGAGAAGCTCACAGAGACCGCCATAAGCAACAGTTTAACAGAATGCCACAGACTAATCAACCAAACTTTTTGGGTTGGGTTCTCTTTTATAGTCTGCAGGCATTAAATGAAAGAAGTCAGTGTTCCAGCAGAGGGAGACAACGTTTCAGAAAAGGCATTGTAGCAAACCAAAAAAGAAATTTTAAGCGCAGCAGAGTAACCAGCGCACATACCTGTTAGCTCAGGTGAGTTTAAAAGGCTGCTGTTGATAACAAGGGCATTTGCTAAATAGATGGTGTGTGTGCAACAATATACTGAAAGGTCAATTATATTGTGCAGCTTATCTCACCACCTGTAGTTATTTAGGTGAAAGCTCCAAAATGCTTGCCTAATATGTCTGTTTATCCAAAAGGAAGTAAAAAGGGAGAGCTAGAAAGATAGCATTGCATCACATTACATGGCAATGCAATGCACAGTTGCTGAAGTTGAACCAAAATGAGCTTGTAATCTGGCTTCTGCAACTTTGAACATGAAAAATCCAATGAGGAGAAGAAAAGCAAAGCCAAAGAGTCCATCCCAAAATCCGACAAACAAGCAAAATGAACAAAAAACATTGAATTCAATTCTTTCTGATTTTAGAAACTGCATTAAAGAAGGGGTGCACCGGTCCTGGAGATACTGCAATACCAGGTCAATGCGTGGAGTGGACAGAGCAAGCTCTTTTTCCATCTCCCTGTTCTAAAAATCCATTTAATATATGGTCCCCAGATAGGGGACGTATCAGATATTAAACTGATAAGAACAGATACTACACTTGATCTTAGCCAAAAGGCCGAGAAGCGATAACCAGAATTGGTTTCAAACTACGGAGCCACCCAAGGATCCTGAAAAGTCCATTTGTGGAGATGAGCTCCTGGACTCCCGTTAAGAAGACATGTTGTCAACCTCTAGATCCCTTACATGCCTGCACTTTTCGGCTTGCTGCTGCTGCAATCCACGCGTTTTAGATCTGCATAACTCCACCTCTTTAAACACAGCACCTTCACCCCCTGCTGTTCCCACCCGCCTCAACACCGTTGGAAGGGAGGAGAACCAATTAAGGCGGGGGGTGGGGTGGAACGAGCAGCTGTCTACCCTTAGCAGGAGGGCTCCTGATTACATACCTCTCCTGCTGCTGCTGCTGCTGGCTGTCCAGCAGCAGACTGAAGGTGGCTGCTGCTGTGCACAGGTATATAAAGGCTCAGAGCCTATTATGACATGCGCAGCCAGCGTTCCATTGCCACATTCCATCTACTGCAGGCAGGATACCTGGCTGGCTGAATGTCGCTGAGAAGCTCACAGAGACCGCCATAAGCAACAGTTTAACAGAGTGCCACAGACTAATCAACCAAACTTTTTGGGTTGGGTTCTCTTTTATAGTCTGCAGGCATTAAATGAAAGAAGTCAGTGTTCCAGCAGAGGGAGACAACGTTTCAGAAAAGGCATTGTAGCAAACCAAAAAAGAAATTTTAAGCGCAGCAGAGTAACCAGCGCACATACCTGTTAGCTCAGGTGAGTTTAAAAGGCTGCTGTTGATAACAAGGGCATTTGCTAAATAGATGGTGTGTGTGCAACAATATACTGAAAGGTCAATTATATTGTGCAGCTTATCTCACCACCTGTAGTTATTTAGGTGAAAGCTCCAAAATGCTTGCCTAATATGTCTGTTTATCCAAAAGGAAGTAAAAAGGGAGAGCTAGAAAGATAGCATTGCATCACATTACATGGCAATGCAATGCACAGTTGCTGAAGTTGAACCAAAATGAGCTTGTAATCTGGCTTCTGCAACTTTGAACATGAAAAATCCAATGAGGAGAAGAAAAGCAAAGCCAAAGAGTCCATCCCAAAATCCGACAAACAAGCAAAATGAACAAAAACCATTGAATTCAATTCTTTCTGATTTTAGAAACTGCATTAAAGAAGGGGTGCACCGGTCCTGGAGATACTGCAATACCAGGTCAATGCGTGGAGTGGACAGAGCAAGCTCTTTTTCCATCTCCCTGTTCTAAAAATCCATTTAATATATGGTCCCCAGATAGGGGACGTATCAGATATTAAACTGATAAGAACAGATACTACACTTGATCTTAGCCAAAAGGCCGAGAAGCGATAACCAGAATTGGTTTCAAACTACGGAGCCACCCAAGGATCCTGAAAAGTCCATTTGTGGAGATGAGCTCCTGGACTCCCGTTAAGAAGACATGTTGTCAACCTCTAGATCCCTTACATGCCTGCACTTTTCGGCTTGCTGCTGCTGCAATCCACGCGTTTTAGATCTGCATAACTCCACCTCTTTAAACACAGCACCTTCACCCCCTGCTGTTCCCACCCGCCTCAACACCGTTGGAAGGGAGGAGAACCAATTAAGGCGGGGGGTGGGGTGGAACGAGCAGCTGTCTACCCTTAGCAGGAGGGCTCCTGATTACATACCTCTCCTGCTGCTGCTGCTGGCTGTCCAGCAGCAGACTGAAGGTGGCTGCTGCTGTGCACAGGTATATAAAGGCTCAGAGCCTATTATGACATGCGCAGCCAGCGTTCCATTGCCACATTCCATCTACTGCAGGCAGGATACCTGGCTGGCTGAATGTCGCTGAGAAGCTCACAGAGACCGCCATAAGCAACAGTTTAACAGAATGCCACAGACTAATCAACCAAACTTTTTGGGTTGGGTTCTCTTTTATAGTCTGCAGGCATTAAATGAAAGAAGTCAGTGTTCCAGCAGAGGGAGACAACGTTTCAGAAAAGGCATTGTAGCAAACCAAAAAAGAAATTTTAAGCGCAGCAGAGTAACCAGCGCACATACCTGTTAGCTCAGGTGAGTTTAAAAGGCTGCTGTTGATAACAAGGGCATTTGCTAAATAGATGGTGTGTGTGCAACAATATACTGAAAGGTCAATTATATTGTGCAGCTTATCTCACCACCTGTAGTTATTTAGGTGAAAGCTCCAAAATGCTTGCCTAATATGTCTGTTTATCCAAAAGGAAGTAAAAAGGGAGAGCTAGAAAGATAGCATTGCATCACATTACATGGCAATGCAATGCACAGTTGCTGAAGTTGAACCAAAATGAGCTTGTAATCTGGCTTCTGCAACTTTGAACATGAAAAATCCAATGAGGAGAAGAAAAGCAAAGCCAAAGAGTCCATCCCAAAATCCGACAAACAAGCAAAATGAACAAAAAACATTGAATTCAATTCTTTCTGATTTTAGAAACTGCATTAAAGAAGGGGTGCACCGGTCCTGGAGATACTGCAATACCAGGTCAATGCGTGGAGTGGACAGAGCAAGCTCTTTTTCCATCTCCCTGTTCTAAAAATCCATTTAATATATGGTCCCCAGATAGGGGACGTATCAGATATTAAACTGATAAGAACAGATACTACACTTGATCTTAGCCAAAAGGCCGAGAAGCGATAACCAGAATTGGTTTCAAACTACGGAGCCACCCAAGGATCCTGAAAAGTCCATTTGTGGAGATGAGCTCCTGGACTCCCGTTAAGAAGACATGTTGTCAACCTCTAGATCCCTTACATGCCTGCACTTTTCGGCTTGCTGCTGCTGCAATCCACGCGTTTTAGATCTGCATAACTCCACCTCTTTAAACACAGCACCTTCACCCTCTGCTGTTCCCACCCGCCTCAACACCGTTGGAAGGGAGGAGAACCAATTAAGGCGGGGGGTGGGGTGGAACGAGCAGCTGTCTACCCTTAGCAGGAGGGCTCCTGATTACATACCTCTCCTGCTGCTGCTGCTGCTGGCTGTCCAGCAGCAGACTGAAGGTGGCTGCTGCTGTGCACAGGTATATAAAGGCTCAGAGCCTATTATGACACGCGCAGCCAGCGTTCCATTGCCACATTCCATCTACTGCAGGCAGGATACCTGGCTGGCTGAATGTCGCTGAGAAGCTCACAGAGACCGCCATAAGCAACAGTTTAACAGAATGCCACAGACTAATCAACCAAACTTTTTGGGTTGGGTTCTCTTTTATAGTCTGCAGGCATTAAATGAAAGAAGTCAGTGTTCCAGCAGAGGGAGACAACGTTTCAGAAAAGGCATTGTAGCAAACCAAAAAAGAAATTTTAAGCGCAGCAGAGTAACCAGCGCACATACCTGTTAGCTCAGGTGAGTTTAAAAGGCTGCTGTTGATAACAAGGGCATTTGCTAAATAGATGGTGTGTGTGCAACAATATACTGAAAGGTCAATTATATTGTGCAGCTTATCTCACCACCTGTAGTTATTTAGGTGAAAGCTCCAAAATGCTTGCCTAATATGTCTGTTTATCCAAAAGAAAGTGAAAAGGGAGAGCTAGAAAGATAGCATTGCATCACATTACATGGCAATGCAATGCACAGTTGCTGAAGTTGAACCAAAATGAGCTTGTAATCTGGCTTCTGCAACTTTGAACATGAAAAATCCAATGAGGAGAAGAAAAGCAAAGCCAAAGAGTCCATCCCAAAATCCGACAAACAAGCAAAATGAACAAAAAACATTGAATTCAATTCTTTCTGATTTTAGAAACTGCATTAAAGAAGGGGTGCACCGGTCCTGGAGATACTGCAATACCAGGTCAATGCGTGGAGTGGACAGAGCAAGCTCTTTTTCCATCTCCCTGTTCTAAAAATCCATTTAATATATGGTCCCCAGATAGGGGACGTATCAGATATTAAACTGATAAGAACAGATTTTTTTTTTAATTTGGCTATCCCCCACATGGGGATAAAAACCGTTTATTTAAAATTTAACAAATTACAGAAATAAAACCATTACATCCACATTACACTTTCGGGACTTCAAAGAAAAATAAAAATTCCATCACAGCAAATTTTACAAGACTTCAAATATTCCATAGGTTAAAAAGCCATTTGCCTGCCAACGTTACATTCTTTTTCCTGTCCAATAAATAGTATATGTACATTTCACTTTTACAAAAGGCTAAAACATCATCTACTGGTAACATTTCATGTTTAAAAACAGCAATATTTCTAGCATTCCAGAGCGCTATCTTGGCACAATTCACTATCTTCCACGCCATTATTTTTTGGTCCATTGTTGGGCATTCCAGAAGACCATATAACACTGATGCAAAATTAAAGTCCTTGAGGTCCACCATTTTCTCCAGCAGGGGGATTAGTCTTCTCCAGAACTCTTTAGCAAAAGCACAAGTCCATAAAAGATGCTTCACTGTCTCTTCTTCTTGACAACCTTCTCTTGGGCAGATGGCAGACCTCACAAAACCTCTTCTGTACTGGAATGCCCGGCAAGGAAGACAGTGGTGTGCGCAGCTCCAAGACATGTCTTTCTGTACATTAAAAAGATAAGGGGCGTTAATCGTTTTCCATATGTGTACAGTTTTGTCATCATCATAACGTTCAATATCACACAACGTCACATCAGTACTAATTTGTTTGAGTAGTGTCTTGCTGTTACATAGATCCCCTGTCTGTTTCTTAGTCAAATTAAAATCAAGAATAATTTTCTTTAAAATCTCATAATGTGCAGGTAGGTTAAAAGCATAAGGAGAGGATAAAACTGTTTCAAACCAACCAAACCTTCTCATGAGAAAACCAGTGTTAAAACGCATAAAATAGGAAAGGTAATTATCTTTAAAAAGGGTTTTAAAACAGAAACAGAAAAAATGTATTAAAAGAAACTTATCTAAAACAGGGAAATCTTTCCCACCTTTAACCTTTGGCTTTGTCACAATTTCTCTTTTGAGTTTCTCCATTTTTGAGCCCCAAAAAAAGGTAAAACATACTTTTGTAATTCGTTTCAACAAATTTGTAGGAGGGGGGAACACCAAACTAAGATATAACAGGATAGGTAATATCACCATTTTTACAATCAGAACTTTACCTTCCATTGACAGCTTTCTCATATTCCACATGCAGATTTTCTGATTAATTTTCTGTGCTGCCGCATCCCAGCTATTAAAACCATTATTAGATTCATTAAAAGAAACACCTAAAATAGTAATGGAATCTGTAACTGCAATTGGTACATCATGTAAACTCATTCCCCCGACATTTAAAATATTACATTTAGTAAGATTAATTTTAAAACCGGAAACTGTACAAAAAGACTGAATTTGGCTTATCGTTTTTTGTATTGAAGGTACATCACATCCAAACACGGCTACATCATCCATATAGCTTACAACTTTAACTTGTAGACCGTTCCCTCCGGGTAAGGGTACTCCACATATTTGCTTATCCCGGCGTATTGTACATAAAAGGGGTTCTATAGCACATATAAAAAGCAGGGGGGACAAAGGGCAACCCTGCTTCACCCCTGATTTTAAAACTACCTCTTTTGTTTTAAAACCATTAACTAAAATCTTACTCGTACAATCATTATAAAAAGCTTTAAGAGACAATAAAAACCCACCCGGAATGCCCATTTTTTCTAAAACTTTAAAAAGATAAAAATGAGACACGCGGTCAAAAGCTTTCTCAAAATCCACCGCTAGGATTGACATCTTTGTCTTTCTGGTTTTTACATCTTCAATACAATCTTTCACCAGGTTTAAATTGTCCCAGATACTACGGCCAGGTACCCCGCATACCTGATTTGCATGAATTACTTTATGTATCACCTTTTTCAACCGATTTGCACAGATCTTAGCCATAATTTTGTAATCACTATTTAAAAGAGTTATCGGCCTCCAGTTTTTAAGATCCGTTTTGTCACCTTTTTTGTATAGTAGTGATACCTCACCTTTCTTCCATGAGTTGAGTAAAACCTTATTATTAAAAACTTCGGAAAACAAATTAAACAAATCATCTTTTAAAATATCATAAAAACTTATATAAAACTCTATGGGGATACCATCAGGGCCGGGCACTTTACCATTTTTAAAACTCTTCATGGTTTCTAAAATCTCTTCCTCAACTAGAGGTTGGGATAAAAAACTTTGGGCATCAGCATCTAGGGTGGACTTGATCTCCCCCAGGAAAGTGTGTATTAAATCATGGTCTACAGTTTTTACATTAAAAAGATCATTAAAATAGACATTTACCTTATCCAATATAATGTTGATATTATTATCTCCATCTATGTTATCAATTATTGTTTTTGTCTGTTTGTTTTTCTTAAAAAAATACCTGGAACAAGTCTCATCCTCTTCTACGTGTTTTACCTTTGAACGAAAAATCAGTTCTTTTCCTTTTTGTTCCAACCACTTTGAAATTTCTCCTTTAAGACTCAATATATCATTACCTACATCCAGACCATTGTCTTTGAATTTGTACAATGTCTGTAACCTGATATTAAGAAAATTATAGATCTCAAACTTTTCTTTAGCTTTTTGTATGCTTTTCTTAATAAAGAAATCTTTAATGCTTATTTTCATTCTATCCCACCAGGAGCTAAAAGAAATATTGGGGTTTTTCCTTTTTCTACACTTTACATAAAACTCAATAAAATCCGATAAAATTTGTGGATCTTTTAAAAGGGACACATTCAATTTCCAAGATTTCTTACCACATTTCTTCTTTCCATTAATCCTCACTCTAAAAGATAAAACCTTGTGATCTGAGAGAATATTAGTTAAAACTTCACATTTCACTGGCAGTATTTTTTCTGAACCTAAAACAAAATCTATCCTGGAGCTACATGTAGAATTGCTCCAGGTGAAACCAGCGTCTATAGGGCTATCCTTGTTACATTCTTTATACACATCAGTTAATTTACAATCATTTATAATATTGCTTAACATTCCAGACGTTTTGTCATAATTTCTACTCACGGAACCGGAGCGTCGGCTTTCGCCTTTTAAAATACAATTAAAATCACCTGCCAGGATAAAAGGTTCAGAAATGTTAATAAATAAAGGTAAAATTTCCAGCATATCAGCCCTTTCATTTTTATCAGGTGACCCATAAAAATTTAAAAACTGCCATCTTGTCCCATCAATAAAAGCCTTAACTAAAAGAATACGACCCGGTAAAATATCTTGGATAAAATCAATAGACACATTTCCCATAAAAAGTATAGCTACCCCGGCTGATCCAGTTGCATTTGATCCAGACCAGACCGATGGACCATGTTTCTACTCTTCCTTATATTTTTTGTAAGAAATCTTATGAGGGATATGACATTCTTGTAAAAAGAAAACAGAAGCTGTAAAACAGGTTAAAAAATGTAAAACAGTAGCTCTTCTGGTCTTGGATCCTATGCCTCTCACATTGAGGGAAACACCACCAATGTCAGCCATCATAACAAATGGTTAGGAAGAAACAAAAACTGGACTTTACCTATCCGATGGACGGATCAGACCACTTGGACTTTCACCAACGCCCTCATCTGAATCCACCGTTATCAAAGAGTCTTCATCATCGGAGAAGGAACATTCACTTAAATTAAGACCCGACGCTACTGGGGTGTAGCTCGGAAGGATATTGAGAGAAAGGTTACACTGGGTCTCCATAGGCTGACCATTTAGGTCCTCGTCAGGTGGGTCTCCGAGAGGCTCCGCACTCCCCTGCTGACCCGCAGAGGGTCGTAACACAGGGGCAGGCTGCGCACATGGCGGAGCCTCAGAGTCCCCGGAGGCAGCCAGGTTCGGGGCCCCACCTGGGGCAGCAGAGCCCCGGGACCTCGGGATTCCAGAGTCTACACCCCCGTGAGGGGATGTATCCATCTCCTCCCTATTAGCCACCTCCACGGAACCATTCTTTTTCTTATTATGAGACCTCACCAAATGCCACGTACTGCCCTCGCTCTCGTGAGACCCAGTGGGAATTTTGGGCTCGGTGTCAGCCTTTTGGCGCTCTTTTTTGGCCTTACCGACCGCCCCTTTATGATCTTTCTCAGCCTTCCTTTTAGCCTCCTTATGGTCTTTCAGCCAGCTCCTGGGCTCCTGTGAGTTACCTGTCATTGACTCGGAGGGATTGTTACTAGTCGAAGCGCCCTTATCACCTCCCGAGGCTCCAGGTTGCTGTTCCTCCTCCTGAGGGGTGGTCTGATTGGCCCGTCCATTCCCGGATGTCTTGGACTTCTCCTTTTGTTTTTGTTCATCCTCTCTGAACCTGTGAGGGCAAGAAAAATAGAAATGACCAGGTGTCCGACAAAAAGAGCATTTTTTTTCATTTGGGCACTCCTTTGTGTCATGTTCAGTACTGGCACAATTTCTACAAGTGGCACCACAACTATCCTTAGAGTGCCCATAGAGACCACAATACCTACAGAAAAGTGGCATTCCTGAGAAAAAAAAATCCCCATTAGTTTGCCCTATTTTAAATCGAGCTGGAGGAAGTCTCACACCTCCAGGGAATTTTGGGTCTCTTTCACATTTTACTAAAAACTTCCATTTTGAGGTCCAGATGTTAAACTCATTCAACACTTTCCCAATCAATTTCACACTTTTAAAATAAACTGACAAAAAGGAAATAACCTCTGGTGCCGTTATGAAGGGTGAGAAGATTTTCACAACCACCATCTTTACCTCATCCAGGACGTGCTCGATAATCTGAATCCCTTTTAGACCAGGGCTATTTTCTACCGACTTAACTCTGGACAAAACATCTTTGAAAATACCTTCGCCAGTAAAGGTTACATCATAGTCTCCACGTCGAGGATAATCCTGGATAGAAAGGATTTCGTTGGTTCTGACGTGGAGCAGTTTCTCAAGCACGTCCTGGACTACATATCCCAGATTCCGCATATCGGAACCACCAGCCGTAAAGCGGACCCTTATGGTGTTCTTGAGCCTCGCATATAGAGGCACGAGGTTGGGGTCAACCTCCATGGTATGGCGCAACAAAATGCAAATTGCAACCGCCTGCAATCTGCGCCTTCAGAGCTTTGTGATAAAGCACCTGAAGGCTGGGGGATCGCTGCCCGTTACCCTAGGACTAATCCCTCTCCCTAATAGCAGCAGGCAGGTGAAGCCCACCGAAGTGGACGATCCTGCCAGGCCAAGGAGAGGGGTACCTGAGTGCCCTTCAACTGAAACCTCCTGCTGTGAAGCAATTGGTCTCAGCCAAAAGGCCGAGAAGCGATAACCAGAATTGATTTCAAACTACGGAGCCACCCAAGGATCCTGAAAAGTCCATTTGTGGAGATGAGCTCCTGGACTCCCGTTAAGAAGACATGTTGTCAACCTCTAGATCCCTTACATGCCTGCACTTTTCGGCTTGCTGCTGCTGCAATCCACGCGTTTTAGATCTGCATAACTCCACCTCTTTAAACACAGCACCTTCACCCCCTGCTGTTCCCACCCGCCTCAACACCGTTGGAAGGGAGGAGAACCAATTAAGGCGGGGGGTGGGGTGGAACGAGCAGCTGTCTACCCTTAGCAGGAGGGCTCCTGATTACATACCTCTCCTGCTGCTGCTGCTGCTGGCTGTCCAGCAGCAGACTGAAGGTGGCTGCTGCTGTGCACAGGTATATAAAGGCTCAGAGCCTATTATGACACGCGCAGCCAGCGTTCCATTGCCACATTCCATCTACTGCAGGCAGGATACCTGGCTGGCTGAATGTCGCTGAGAAGCTCACAGAGACCGCCATAAGCAACAGTTTAACAGAATGCCACAGACTAATCAACCAAACTTTTTGGGTTGGGTTCTCTTTTATAGTCTGCAGGCATTAAATGAAAGAAGTCAGTGTTCCAGCAGAGGGAGACAACGTTTCAGAAAAGGCATTGTAGCAAACCAAAAAAGAAATTTTAAGCGCAGCAGAGTAACCAGCGCACATACCTGTTAGCTCAGGTGAGTTTAAAAGGCTGCTGTTGATAACAAGGGCATTTGCTAAATAGATGGTGTGTGTGCAACAATATACTGAAAGGTCAATTATATTGTGCAGCTTATCTCACCACCTGTAGTTATTTAGGTGAAAGCTCCAAAATGCTTGCCTAATATGTCTGTTTATCCAAAAGGAAGTAAAAAGGGAGAGCTAGAAAGATAGCATTGCATCACATTACATGGCAATGCAATGCACAGTTGCTGAAGTTGAACCAAAATGAGCTTGTAATCTGGCTTCTGCAACTTTGAACATGAAAAATCCAATGAGGAGAAGAAAAGCAAAGCCAAAGAGTCCATCGCAAAATCCGACAAACAAGCAAAATGAACAAAAAACATTGAATTCAATTCTTTCTGATTTTAGAAACTGCATTAAAGAAGGGGTGCACCGGTCCTGGAGATACTGCAATACCAGGTCAATGCGTGGAGTGGACAGAGCAAGCTCTTTTTCCATCTCCCTGTTCTAAAAATCCATTTAATATATGGTCCCCAGATAGGGGACGTATCAGATATTAAACTGATAAGAACAGATACTACACTTGATCTTAGCCAAAAGGCCGAGAAGCGATAACCAGAATTGGTTTCAAACTACGGAGCCACCCAAGGATCCTGAAAAGTCCATTTGTGGAGATGAGCTCCTGGACTCCCGTTAAGAAGACATGTTGTCAACCTCTAGATCCCTTACATGCCTGCACTTTTCGGCTTGCTGCTGCTGCAATCCACGCGTTTTAGATCTGCATAACTCCACCTCTTTAAACACAGCACCTTCACCCCCTGCTGTTCCCACCCGCCTCAACACCGTTGGAAGGGAGGAGAACCAATTAAGGCGGGGGGTGGGGTGGAACGAGCAGCTGTCTACCCTTAGCAGGAGGGCTCCTGATTACATACCTCTCCTGCTGCTGCTGCTGCTGGCTGTCCAGCAGCAGACTGAAGGTGGCTGCTGCTGTGCACAGGTATATAAAGGCTCAGAGCCTATTATGACACGCGCAGCCAGCGTTCCATTGCCACATTCCATCTACTGCAGGCAGGATACCTGGCTGGCTGAATGTCGCTGAGAAGCTCACAGAGACCGCCATAAGCAACAGTTTAACAGAATGCCACAGACTAATCAACCAAACTTTTTGGGTTGGGTTCTCTTTTATAGTCTGCAGGCATTAAATGAAAGAAGTCAGTGTTCCAGCAGAGGGAGACAACGTTTCAGAAAAGGCATTGTAGCAAACCAAAAAAGAAATTTTAAGCGCAGCAGAGTAACCAGCGCACATACCTGTTAGCTCAGGTGAGTTTAAAAGGCTGCTGTTGATAACAAGGGCATTTGCTAAATAGATGGTGTGTGTGCAACAATATACTGAAAGGTCAATTATATTGTGCAGCTTATCTCACCACCTGTAGTTATTTAGGTGAAAGCTCCAAAATGCTTGCCTAATATGTCTGTTTATCCAAAAGGAAGTAAAAAGGGAGAGCTAGAAAGATAGCATTGCATCACATTACATGGCAATGCAATGCACAGTTGCTGAAGTTGAACCAAAATGAGCTTGTAATCTGGCTTCTGCAACTTTGAACATGAAAAATCCAATGAGGAGAAGAAAAGCAAAGCCAAAGAGTCCATCCCAAAATCCGACAAACAAGCAAAATGAACAAAAAACATTGAATTCAATTCTTTCTGATTTTAGAAACTGCATTAAAGAAGGGGTGCACCGGTCCTGGAGATACTGCAATACCAGGTCAATGCGTGGAGTGGACAGAGCAAGCTCTTTTTCCATCTCCCTGTTCTAAAAATCCATTTAATATATGGTCCCCAGATAGGGGACGTATCAGATATTAAACTGATAAGAACAGATACTACACTTGATCTTAGCCAAAAGGCCGAGAAGCGATAACCAGAATTGGTTTCAAACTACGGAGCCACCCAAGGATCCTGAAAAGTCCATTTGTGGAGATGAGCTCCTGGACTCCCGTTAAGAAGACATGTTGTCAACCTCTAGATCCCTTACATGCCTGCACTTTTCGGCTTGCTGCTGCTGCAATCCACGCGTTTTAGATCTGCATAACTCCACCTCTTTAAACACAGCACCTTCACCCCCTGCTGTTCCCACCCGCCTCAACACCGTTGGAAGGGAGGAGAACCAATTAAGGCGGGGGGTGGGGTGGAACGAGCAGCTGTCTACCCTTAGCAGGAGGGCTCCTGATTACATAGCTCTCCTGCTGCTGCTGCTGCTGGCTGTCCAGCAGCAGACTGAAGGTGGCTGCTGCTGTGCACAGGTATATAAAGGCTCAGAGCCTATTATGACACGCGCAGCCAGCGTTCCATTGCCACATTCCATCTACTGCAGGCAGGATACCTGGCTGGCTGAATGTCGCTGAGAAGCTCACAGAGACCGCCATAAGCAACAGTTTAACAGAATGCCACAGACTAATCAACCAAACTTTTTGGGTTGGGTTCTCTTTTATAGTCTGCAGGCATTAAATGAAAGAAGTCAGTGTTCCAGCAGAGGGAGACAACGTTTCAGAAAAGGCATTGTAGCAAACCAAAAAAGAAATTTTAAGCGCAGCAGAGTAACCAGCGCACATACCTGTTAGCTCAGGTGAGTTTAAAAGGCTGCTGTTGATAACAAGGGCATTTGCTAAATAGATGGTGTGTGTGCAACAATATACTGAAAGGTCAATTATATTGTGCAGCTTATCTCACCACCTGTAGTTATTTAGGTGAAAGCTCCAAAATGCTTGCCTAATATGTCTGTTTATCCAAAAGGAAGTAAAAAGGGAGAGCTAGAAAGATAGCATTGCATCACATTACATGGCAATGCAATGCACAGTTGCTGAAGTTGAACCAAAATGAGCTTGTAATCTGGCTTCTGCAACTTTGAACATGAAAAATCCAATGAGGAGAAGAAAAGCAAAGCCAAAGAGTCCATCCCAAAATCCGACAAACAAGCAAAATGAACAAAAAACATTGAATTCAATTCTTTCTGATTTTAGAAACTGCATTAAAGAAGGGGTGCACCGGTCCTGGAGATACTGCAATACCAGGTCAATGCGTGGAGTGGACAGAGCAAGCTCTTTTTCCATCTCCCTGTTCTAAAAATCCATTTAATATATGGTCCCCAGATAGGGGACGTATCAGATATTAAACTGATAAGAACAGATACTACACTTGATCTTAGCCAAAAGGCCGAGAAGCGATAACCAGAATTGGTTTCAAACTACGGAGCCACCCAAGGATCCTGAAAAGTCCATTTGTGGAGATGAGCTCCTGGACTCCCGTTAAGAAGACATGTTGTCAACCTCTAGATCCCTTACATGCCTGCACTTTTCGGCTTGCTGCTGCTGCAATCCACGCGTTTTAGATCTGCATAACTCCACCTCTTTAAACACAGCACCTTCACCCCCTGCTGTTCCCACCCGCCTCAACACCGTTGGAAGGGAGGAGAACCAATTAAGGCGGGGGGTGGGGTGGAACGAGCAGCTGTCTACCCTTAGCAGGAGGGCTCCTGATTACATACCTCTCCTGCTGCTGCTGCTGCTGGCTGTCCAGCAGCAGACTGAAGGTGGCTGCTGCTGTGCACAGGTATATAAAGGCTCAGAGCCTATTATGACACGCGTAGCCAGCGTTCCATTGCCACATTCCATCTACTGCAGGCAGGATACCTGGCTGGCTGAATGTCGCTGAGAAGCTCACAGAGACCGCCATAAGCAACAGTTTAACAGAATGCCACAGACTAATCAACCAAACTTTTTGGGTTGGGTTCTCTTTTATAGTCTGCAGGCATTAAATGAAAGAAGTCAGTGTTCCAGCAGAGGGAGACAACGTTTCAGAAAAGGCATTGTAGCAAACCAAAAAAGAAATTTTAAGCGCAGCAGAGTAACCAGCGCACATACCTGTTAGCTCAGGTGAGTTTAAAAGGCTGCTGTTGATATCAAGGGCATTTGCTAAATAGATGGTGTGTGTGCAACAATATACTGAAAGGTCAATTATATTGTGCAGCTTATCTCACCACCTGTAGTTATTTAGGTGAAAGCTCCAAAATGCTTGCCTAATATGTCTGTTTATCCAAAAGGAAGTAAAAAGGGAGAGCTAGAAAGATAGCATTGCATCACATTACATGGCAATGCAATGCACAGTTGCTGAAGTTGAACCAAAATGAGCTTGTAATCTGGCTTCTGCAACTTTGAACATGAAAAATCCAATGAGGAGAAGAAAAGCAAAGCCAAAGAGTCCATCCCAAAATCCGACAAACAAGCAAAATGAACAAAAAACATTGAATTCAATTCTTTCTGATTTTAGAAACTGCATTAAAGAAGGGGTGCACCGGTCCTGGAGATACTGCAATACCAGGTCAATGCGTGGAGTGGACAGAGCAAGCTCTTTTTCCATCTCCCTGTTCTAAAAATCCATTTAATATATGGTCCCCAGATAGGGGACGTATCAGATATTAAACTGATAAGAACAGATACTACACTTGATCTTAGCCAAAAGGCCGAGAAGCGATAACCAGAATTGGTTTCAAACTACGGAGCCACCCAAGGATCCTGAAAAGTCCATTTGTGGAGATGAGCTCCTGGACTCCCGTTAAGAAGACATGTTGTCAACCTCTAGATCCCTTACATGCCTGCACTTTTCGGCTTGCTGCTGCTGCAATCCACGCGTTTTAGATCTGCATAACTCCACCTCTTTAAACACAGCACCTTCACCCCCTGCTGTTCCCACCCGCCTCAACACCGTTGGAAGGGAGGAGAACCAATTAAGGCGGGGGGTGGGGTGGAACGAGCAGCTGTCTACCCTTAGCAGGAGGGCTCCTGATTACATACCTCTCCTGCTGCTGCTGCTGCTGGCTGTCCAGCAGCAGACTGAAGGTGGCTGCTGCTGTGCACAGGTATATAAAGGCTCAGAGCCTATTATGACATGCGCAGCCAGCGTTCCATTGCCACATTCCATCTACTGCAGGCAGGATACCTGGCTGGCTGAATGTCGCTGAGAAGCTCACAGAGACCGCCATAAGCAACAGTTTAACAGAATGCCACAGACTAATCAACCAAACTTTTTGGGTTGGGTTCTCTTTTATAGTCTGCAGGCATTAAATGAAAGAAGTCAGTGTTCCAGCAGAGGGAGACAACGTTTCAGAAAAGGCATTGTAGCAAACCAAAAAAGAAATTTTAAGCGCAGCAGAGTAACCAGCGCACATACCTGTTAGCTCAGGTGAGTTTAAAAGGCTGCTGTTGATAACAAGGGCATTTGCTAAATAGATGGTGTGTGTGCAACAATATACTGAAAGGTCAATTATATTGTGCAGCTTATCTCACCACCTGTAGTTATTTAGGTGAAAGCTCCAAAATGCTTGCCTAATATGTCTGTTTATCCAAAAGGAAGTAAAAAGGGAGAGCTAGAAAGATAGCATTGCATCACATTACATGGCAATGCAATGCACAGTTGCTGAAGTTGAACCAAAATGAGCTTGTAATCTGGCTTCTGCAACTTTGAACATGAAAAATCCAATGAGGAGAAGAAAAGCAAAGCCAAAGAGTCCATCCCAAAATCCGACAAACAAGCAAAATGAACAAAAAACATTGAATTCAATTCTTTCTGATTTTAGAAACTGCATTAAAGAAGGGGTGCACCGGTCCTGGAGATACTGCAATACCAGGTCAATGCGTGGAGTGGACAGAGCAAGCTCTTTTTCCATCTCCCTGTTCTAAAAATCCATTTAATATATGGTCCCCAGATAGGGGACGTATCAGATATTAAACTGATAAGAACAGATTTTTTTCTTTTTCATTTTGTTCTTATATTTCAGTTGTTATTTCTCTTCTAATATTTCTCTTGCCTTATAATCTGTTCATGCTACAAGGTTCCACAGATGAAAATTCCATAGACTCTTGGCTCTTTTTTTCCCAATTCTCTTCAGATCTAACAGGTAATAAATATATATTTCACTTAGTGCTAATTTTATGCATTCACTTTCACTTATAAAATCTCTTTTAAAAAGCAATATGTTTCGGACTTTCCATAGCGCATTCTTTATTCCATTTATCATTATCCAGATGACTCTTTCTTTTTCTTTTGATTGACATGTAAAATTTCCATATAAAACTACTTCGTGATTTAAAAACTTAAGACCAGTAACAAACTTTAAGAGACTTCCAACTTCTTTCCAGACATTTTGGGCATAAAAACAGTTCCAAAAGGTGTGTAAAACTGTTTCCTCTCTAACACAGCCTGTTCTAGGGCATCTTGCAGTATTGCACAATCCCCTTCTGTGTTGAAAAAATCTAACAGGAACACATTCTTGCACTATTGCCCATGCCAAGTCTTTATATTCATTTGTTAGATAAGGTGCATAAGTCATTCTCCAAATTCTTCCACTTTTAGTGTATGTAAAGTTTGCCACTGCTGTCATCGTTTCTTTTCTCTTTGTCTCTAGAGCCAGTCTTCTTGAATTTGACAGCATCTCCACATCTATTTCAGGTAAGTTATAAAGTCTAATTGTTTTTTCTAGTAAGACATATTGTTTTGGCAGTGTAATTAGGACAGG
Source organism: Phyllobates terribilis (assembly GCF_046119375.1). Lineage (NCBI taxonomy): Eukaryota > Metazoa > Chordata > Amphibia > Anura > Dendrobatidae > Phyllobates > Phyllobates terribilis. Next base: position 927,379 of record NW_027362928.1, on the reverse strand, counting down.
AGAATTTTGGGGCAATGTTATCCACTTTCTTTTCCTAAAGATATCTCCAGCTGCATATCTTAAGTAGAAAGACCAATGAGTTCTTAGATTGGTCATTTTGAAGCAAAAACTAAAGAACTTTAGGTACAAAAATTTTTTGATATTTGGGATATTCTTTCCACCATATTTATGCTGCTTGTACATTGTCTCTCTTCGAACCTTCTCCATTTTTGATCCCCACAGAAAAAGAAAAATTTGTCTCTGGAGAAACTTTACTGTGTTCTCATTCGGAGGGTACACCATACTTAAAAACAACATTATCGGCAACAACAAAGACTTAATGATCAAGTTTTTACCTTCCATTGATAATTTTCTGAGTTTCCATAAACTTATCTTCTTTTTCATTTTCTCCTTCACCAACTGCCAACTTTCTTCTCCATCATTCTTCTTTGTAAACACAACACCTAAAATTTTGATCTTATCACTTCTTATTTTAAGTTGAGGAATCTGCGCATCTGACCAATCACCGAATCCAAGACATTCGCTCTTCTCCAAGTTCAGTTTGAAGGCAGATGCTAAACAGAAAAAATCAGTAGTTCTTACTGCTCTTCTCAGCGATTGTTCTGAGTCGCACATGATCGTGATGTCATCCATGTACCCCAGTGACTTAGTACTTAGTCCATTTCCACCTGGTATGGGTACACCTTTCACCATCTTATCTTTCCTCAACATTGCCAGTAGAGGCTCGATTGTGCAGATAAAAAGCAGAGGCGAGAGTGGGCATCCTTGTTTGACGCCCGACTTTAGAAAAACTTCTGAAGATAAAAAACCATTAATTAAAATCCTGCTAAAACTTCCATCATATAAAAGTGCAATGTGCTTAATAAAAACATCCGGGAATTTCATTTTCTTTAACACAGAATACAGGTACTTATGAGAGACTCTGTCGTACGCTTTCTGGAAATCAAGGGACAGAAGAGCTAGCTTTTGCTTCCTCTCTTGCTGATACCATATTGCGTCCCGTATAATATTCAAGTTTTCTGCAATTGTACGACCAGGCACACCACATACCTGATCAGGATGCACGACCTTCTCTATCACCTTCTTCATTCTGTTCACCATGATTTTTGCCATAATTTTATAATCTACGTTGAGTAACGTGATTGGTCTCCAGTTCTCTAGATTAGTCTTATCTCCTTTTTTAAAAAGCAGGGTGACCACACCACTTCTCCAAGATTCAGGCAATTTGTCACATAAAAAGACAGCTTTAAAAAACTCAAACAGGTCGTCTTTTAAAATCTCCCAAAAAGTAAGATAAAATTCAATTTGTAGTCCGTCAGTACCCGGTGTTTTTCCTCTAGAAAAGCTTTTGATTGCACTTAGCAGTTCTTCTTCACAGATATCTTCAATCAACAACTCTTGATCTTGCTTTTCAAGGTGATTCTGCAATGAATTAAGAGCATCAGGTAAAAAATCAGCGTCAATTTTCTTTTCGCTAAAAAGATTTTGATAAAAAGTTTGCGCTTTGTCCAACAGTCCATCTTTAGTTGTTTCACCATCAAGTTCTTTAATTAATTCTTTGCGTTCTAAAGATTTTTTGAAAAAGAACCTGGAACATGTTTCATTTTTTTCCATATGTTCTACCTTGGCGTTGAAAATTATTTCTTTGCCTTTCTGTTCAATTGCTTTTTTAATGTCTTCTTTGACTTGTAAAATAACATCCTCCATATCTATCCCTGCATTTCTGAGTTTGTAACCTGTTTGCAGTTTTGTATTCAGGTCTTTAAACCATTTCTGATTCTGTCTGGCCTTCCTTTTGCCAGCTAAGAGAAAAAAATGTCTAATTTGAAACTTCACATACTCCCACCATTCTAGAATTCTTTTGTAATAACGTTTTTTCCCCTGTAGTTTTTTATAAAATTTCAAAAATTCCTCTTTTATACTTTCATCTTCCAGCAGCAGAGTGTTCAACTTCCAGACACCTCGCCCTTTCTCTAGACTGGGCAATTCCAAGTGAGTAATTAACGTTTTGTGGTCAGAAAAGATGTTACCTGTTAGATCCACTTTATTCACTTTAAAACTCTGTGATGTCAGAACAAAGTCAATTCTTGATTTTAGAAGATTTTTCTCCCAAGTGTATCCTGGTTCAGAGGTATTCTTTACTCTCCAGACATCATTCAGGCAAGTATCGTCGATTAGATTTTTTAACTGCATCTCAGTTTTGTCTTTCCTTCTAGTACCTGATGTCCTATTTTCATCAGACCGGATACAATTGAAGTCACCGCCAACCACAGTTGGTGTAGGACCAGGTATAAAGAGTTTGATGATATCTAATAAACTGGATCTTTCCTCTTTAATCGGAGATGCATAAACATTAATCAGCTTGAACTCGGATCCACAGTAACTCACATTAACAACTAGTGCACGTCCAGGTTCAACTTCAGTGAACGAGGTAACCTTAAAGTCTTTGTTTTTAAACAGGACGCCAACACCAGTAGCACGCGATCCATTTTCACCGGACCAGATGGAAGGTCCGTTCGCCCAATCTTCCCTTAGTTTGTTATAGTTAGGGTCATGGTCAATGCCGCATTCTTGAAGTAAAAAAATATCAGCATCTAAAGTCATCAGGTAAGAAAAGCAGCTCTCTTGACAGAGCCCTTTAAACTCCTCACATTTAGTGAGGCAATTTTGAGTGTAGCCATAAATCATTTAAACAGAACTTGAGTCCGTATCTGACATGAATCCGACCGGGGTAGAGGGACCCGCAGAAACGTCCGTGTCTGAGAATTCCTCGATGTTCACCGGATCAGATGGGTTTACAGGTTTAGGAACTGAGATGATCGGTTTAGGTGAGTAATTAGGGAGGACTATTTTCAAACGCCCAGCAGGTCTTTTGCTGGCGCTCTCTCCCTTAAACAAACTCGACTTCTCCTTTTTCCTTTTCCTCAAAACCTCCACGTCAATGTCAATCTCCTCCTCCTCCTCCTCACCACCAGCCTCCTTAGAAGACTCCTCTCCCATCTCCACTTCAGACTCAGCTGGATTCTCCTCCACCACATGACCATCTGGACTCTCCGACCAATCCTTGAGAACAATGCTATCCCCAGGCGGGTCCCCAGCAGTGTCCTTGGGCGGATCCCCAGAAGGGTTCCCGGGAGGGTCCTTGGATTTGTCTGTTTGTTCTTCAGGACTGGACCGCTTCGGAGGGGCTCCCCCCCGAGCTGCATCTGCATAGCTGAAGGTCTTTTTTCTCAACGGACAATCCCGAAAAGAGTGCCCAGGGATACGGCAGATATTACAGATCATCTGATTTGGGCAGTTCAGAGTGACATGTCCTTTTTGATAGCACTTCTTGCAAAGAGCGTTCTCCTCCTTGCAGCTCTCAAAGGAATGCCCAAAGTCCATACATTTTCTGCAGAAGATAGGCATCCCTGGATAGAAGAGTCTTCCTCTCTCTCTGCCAATCAGGAAGCTCTGAGGCGGATGATTGAGTCCACCAATTCCCAAACCTTCTCTCAGCTTCACGATGAACTTGTATTTTCCGGTCCACAACCTCTCAGAGTTCATGATTTTGTGAGAGAAGTGGACCTCAGAGCAATAGTTATGCAGAAACGCAGCCACATCCTTTTCAGAGACATGCGGATTGCTCATATGAACCACCACAGACTTCTCTTCTGCCAGGCAGAGGGTCACAAAACACAGTCCTTTAAGATCTTCCTCCTGAAGTCTCAGCTTGATCTGATGGTAAAAATTCTGAGATGCCACTTCAGAGGTCAGGGTAAGCACAAAGCGTCCAGGAGCATCTTGAAGTGCCAGAATGTTCTCCCTTTTCACCTGCAGGATCTCAAGCAGGACTTTCCTCATGAAGAAAGACAGGGAGAACTTGTCACGGGCTCGCTCTTCAACTTCAATCTTGAAAGAGTTCTTGATCTTCAAGTCGCCAGCTCCAGCAGAACGGAGAGTAGCCGATGTCGCCATCGCCATATTCAGGTAAGTCGATCGCCTTCTTGGTTCTCTTCAGCACGCACACCCCCTATAGCAGCAGGAGGCTTAAGACAGTAGAACTGTCGATGCCTCAAGGCCGAGGATGCGATAGGCTTTGGAGTCTTCCAGCAACAACACTTGGTCGTAGCCAAAAGGCCGAGAAGCGATAACCAGAATTGGTTTCAAACTACGGAGCCACCCAAGGATCCTGAAAAGTCCATTTGTGGAGATGAGCTCCTGGACTCCCGTTAAGAAGACATGTTGTCAACCTCTAGATCCCTTACATGCCTGCACTTTTCGGCTTGCTGCTGCTGCAATCCACGCGTTTTAGATCTGCATAACTCCACCTCTTTAAACACAGCACCTTCACCCCCTGCTGTTCCCACCCACCTCAACACCGTTGGAAGGGAGGAGAACCAATTAAGGCGGGGGGTGGGGTGGAACGAGCAGCTGTCTACCCTTAGCAGGAGGGCTCCTGATTACATACCTCTCCTGCTGCTGCTGCTGCTGGCTGTCCAGCAGCAGACTGAAGGTGGCTGCTGCTGTGCACAGGTATATAAAGGCTCAGAGCCTATTATGACACGCGCAGCCAGCGTTCCATTGCCACATTCCATCTACTGCAGGCAGGATACCTGGCTGGCTGAATGTCGCTGAGAAGCTCACAGAGACCGCCATAAGCAACAGTTTAACAGAATGCCACAGACTAATCAACCAAACTTTTTGGGTTGGGTTCTCTTTTATAGTCTGCAGGCATTAAATGAAAGAAGTCAGTGTTCCAGCAGAGGGAGACAACGTTTCAGAAAAGGCATTGTAGCAAACCAAAAAAGAAATTTTAAGCGCAGCAGAGTAACCAGCGCACATACCTGTTAGCTCAGGTGAGTTTAAAAGGCTGCTGTTGATAACAAGGGCATTTGCTAAATAGATGGTGTGTGTGCAACAATATACTGAAAGGTCAATTATATTGTGCAGCTTATCTCACCACCTGTAGTTATTTAGGTGAAAGCTCCAAAATGCTTGCCTAATATGTCTGTTTATCCAAAAGGAAGTAAAAAGGGAGAGCTAGAAAGATAGCATTGCATCACATTACATGGCAATGCAATGCACAGTTGCTGAAGTTGAACCAAAATGAGCTTGTAATCTGGCTTCTGCAACTTTGAACATGAAAAATCCAATGAGGAGAAGAAAAGCAAAGCCAAAGAGTCCATCCCAAAATCCGACAAACAAGCAAAATGAACAAAAAACATTGAATTCAATTCTTTCTGATTTTAGAAACTGCATTACAGAAGGGGTGCACCGGTCCTGGAGATACTGCAATACCAGGTCAATGCGTGGAGTGGACAGAGCAAGCTCTTTTTCCATCTCCCTGTTCTAAAAATCCATTTAATATATGGTCCCCAGATAGGGGACGTATCAGATATTAAACTGATAAGAACAGATACTACACTTGATCTTAGCCAAAAGGCCGAGAAGCGATAACCAGAATTGGTTTCAAACTACGGAGCCACCCAAGGATCCTGAAAAGTCCATTTGTGGAGATGAGCTCCTGGACTCCCGTTAAGAAGACATGTTGTCAACCTCTAGATCCCTTACATGCCTGCACTTTTCGGCTTGCTGCTGCTGCAATCCACGCGTTTTAGATCTGCATAACTCCACCTCTTTAAACACAGCACCTTCACCCCCTGCTGTTCCCACCCGCCTCAACACCGTTGGAAGGGAGGAGAACCAATTAAGGCGGGGGGTGGGGTGGAACGAGCAGCTGTGTACCCTTAGCAGGAGGGCTCCTGATTACATACCTCTCCTGCTGCTGCTGCTGCTGGCTGTCCAGCAGCAGACTGAAGGTGGCTGCTGCTGTGCACAGGTATATAAAGGCTCAGAGCCTATTATGACACGCGCAGCCAGCGTTTCATTGCCACATTCCATCTACTGCAGGCAGGATACCTGGCTGGCTGAATGTCGCTGAGAAGCTCACAGAGACCGCCATAAGCAACAGTTTAACAGAATGCCACAGACTAATCAACCAAACTTTTTGGGTTGGGTTCTCTTTTATAGTCTGCAGGCATTAAATGAAAGAAGTCAGTGTTCCAGCAGAGGGAGACAACGTTTCAGAAAAGGCATTGTAGCAAACCAAAAAAGAAATTTTAAGCGCAGCAGAGTAACCAGCGCACATACCTGTTAGCTCAGGTGAGTTTAAAAGGCTGCTGTTGATAACAAGGGCATTTGCTAAATAGATGGTGTGTGTGCAACAATATACTGAAAGGTCAATTATATTGTGCAGCTTATCTCACCACCTGTAGTTATTTAGGTGAAAGCTCCAAAATGCTTGCCTAATATGTCTGTTTATCCAAAAGGAAGTAAAAAGGGAGAGCTAGAAAGATAGCATTGCATCACATTACATGGCAATGCAATGCACAGTTGCTGAAGTTGAACCAAAATGAGCTTGTAATCTGGCTTCTGCAACTTTGAACATGAAAAATCCAATGAGGAGAAGAAAAGCAAAGCCAAAGAGTCCATCCCAAAATCCGACAAACAAGCAAAATGAACAAAAAACATTGAATTCAATTCTTTCTGATTTTAGAAACTGCATTAAAGAAGGGGTGCACCGGTCATGGAGATACTGCAATACCAGGTCAATGCGTGGAGTGGACAGAGCAAGCTCTTTTTCCATCTCCCTGTTCTAAAAATCCATTTAATATATGGTCCCCAGATAGGGGACGTATCAGATATTAAACTGATAAGAACAGATACTACACTTGATCTTAGCCAAAAGGCCGAGAAGCGATAACCAGAATTGGTTTCAAACTACGGAGCCACCCAAGGATCCTGAAAAGTCCATTTGTGGAGATGAGCTCCTGGACTCCCGTTAAGAAGACATGTTGTCAAGCTCTAGATCCCTTACATGCCTGCACTTTTCGGCTTGCTGCTGCTGCAATCCACGCGTTTTAGATCTGCATAACTCCACCTCTTTAAACACAGCACCTTCACCCCCTGCTGTTCCCACCCGCCTCAACACCGTTGGAAGGGAGGAGAACCAATTAAGGCGGGGGGTGGGGTGGAACGAGCAGCTGTCTACCCTTAGCAGGAGGGCTCCTGATTACATACCTCTCCTGCTGCTGCTGCTGCTGGCTGTCCAGCAGCAGACTGAAGGTGGCTGCTGCTGTGCACAGGTATATAAAGGCTCAGAGCCTATTATGACACGCGCAGCCAGCGTTCCATTGCCACATTCCATCTACTGCAGGCAGGATACCTGGCTGGCTGAATGTCGCTGAGAAGCTCACAGAGACCGCCATAAGCAACAGTTTAACAGAATGCCACAGACTAATCAACCAAACTTTTTGGGTTGGGTTCTCTTTTATAGTCTGCAGGCATTAAATGAAAGAAGTCAGTGTTCCAGCAGAGGGAGACAACGTTTCAGAAAAGGCATTGTAGCAAACCAAAAAAGAAATTTTAAGCGCAGCAGAGTAACCAGCGCACATACCTGTTAGCTCAGGTGAGTTTAAAAGGCTGCTGTTGATAACAAGGGCATTTGCTAAATAGATGGTGTGTGTGCAACAATATACTGAAAGGTCAATTATATTGTGCAGCTTATCTCACCACCTGTAGTTATTTAGGTGAAAGCTCCAAAATGCTTGCCTAATATGTCTGTTTATCCAAAAGGAAGTAAAAAGGGAGAGCTAGAAAGATAGCATTGCATCACATTACATGGCAATGCAATGCACAGTTGCTGAAGTTGAACCAAAATGAGCTTGTAATCTGGCTTCTGCAACTTTGAACATGAAAAATCCAATGAGGAGAAGAAAAGCAAAGCCAAAGAGTCCATCCCAAAATCCGACAAACAAGCAAAATGAACAAAAAACATTGAATTCAATTCTTTCTGATTTTAGAAACTGCATTACAGAAGGGGTGCACCGGTCCTGGAGATACTGCAATACCAGGTCAATGCGTGGAGTGGACAGAGCAAGCTCTTTTTCCATCTCCCTGTTCTAAAAATCCATTTAATATATGGTCCCCAGATAGGGGACGTATCAGATATTAAACTGATAAGAACAGATACTACACTTGATCTTAGCCAAAAGGCCGAGAAGCGATAACCAGAATTGGTTTCAAACTACGGAGCCACCCAAGGATCCTGAAAAGTCCATTTGTGGAGATGAGCTCCTGGACTCCCGTTAAGAAGACATGTTGTCAACCTCTAGATCCCTTACATGCCTGCACTTTTCGGCTTGCTGCTGCTGCAATCCACGCGTTTTAGATCTGCATAACTCCACCTCTTTAAACACAGCACCTTCACCCCCTGCTGTTCCCACCCGCCTCAACACCGTTGGAAGGGAGGAGAACCAATTAAGGCGGGGGGTGGGGTGGAACGAGCAGCTGTGTACCCTTAGCAGGAGGGCTCCTGATTACATACCTCTCCTGCTGCTGCTGCTGCTGGCTGTCCAGCAGCAGACTGAAGGTGGCTGCTGCTGTGCACAGGTATATAAAGGCTCAGAGCCTATTATGACACGCGCAGCCAGCGTTCCATTGCCACATTCCATCTACTGCAGGCAGGATACCTGGCTGGCTGAATGTCGCTGAGAAGCTCACAGAGACCGCCATAAGCAACAGTTTAACAGAATGCCACAGACTAATCAACCAAACTTTTTGGGTTGGGTTCTCTTTTATAGTCTGCAGGCATTAAATGAAAGAAGTCAGTGTTCCAGCAGAGGGAGACAACGTTTCAGAAAAGGCATTGTAGCAAACCAAAAAAGAAATTTTAAGCGCAGCAGAGTAACCAGCGCACATACCTGTTAGCTCAGGTGAGTTTAAAAGGCTGCTGTTGATAACAAGGGCATTTGCTAAATAGATGGTGTGTGTGCAACAATATACTGAAAGGTCAATTATATTGTGCAGCTTATCTCACCACCTGTAGTTATTTAGGTGAAAGCTCCAAAATGCTTGCCTAATATGTCTGTTTATCCAAAAGGAAGTAAAAAGGGAGAGCTAGAAAGATAGCATTGCATCACATTACATGGCAATGCAATGCACAGTTGCTGAAGTTGAACCAAAATGAGCTTGTAATCTGGCTTCTGCAACTTTGAACATGAAAAATCCAATGAGGAGAAGAAAAGCAAAGCCAAAGAGTCCATCCCAAAATCCGACAAACAAGCAAAATGAACAAAAAACATTGAATTCAATTCTTTCTGATTTTAGAAACTGCATTAAAGAAGGGGTGCACCGGTCATGGAGATACTGCAATACCAGGTCAATGCGTGGAGTGGACAGAGCAAGCTCTTTTTCCATCTCCCTGTTCTAAAAATCCATTTAATATATGGTCCCCAGATAGGGGACGTATCAGATATTAAACTGATAAGAACAGATACTACACTTGATCTTAGCCAAAAGGCCGAGAAGCGATAACCAGAATTGGTTTCAAACTACGGAGCCACCCAAGGATCCTGAAAAGTCCATTTGTGGAGATGAGCTCCTGGACTCCCGTTAAGAAGACATGTTGTCAAGCTCTAGATCCCTTACATGCCTGCACTTTTCGGCTTGCTGCTGCTGCAATCCACGCGTTTTAGATCTGCATAACTCCACCTCTTTAAACACAGCACCTTCACCCCCTGCTGTTCCCACCCGCCTCAACACCGTTGGAAGGGAGGAGAACCAATTAAGGCGGGGGGTGGGGTGGAACGAGCAGCTGTCTACCCTTAGCAGGAGGGCTCCTGATTACATACCTCTCCTGCTGCTGCTGCTGCTGGCTGTCCAGCAGCAGACTGAAGGTGGCTGCTGCTGTGCACAGGTATATAAAGGCTCAGAGCCTATTATGACACGCGCAGCCAGCGTTCCATTGCCACATTCCATCTACTGCAGGCAGGATACCTGGCTGGCTGAATGTCGCTGAGAAGCTCACAGAGACCGCCATAAGCAACAGTTTAACAGAATGCCACAGACTAATCAACCAAACTTTTTGGGTTGGGTTCTCTTTTATAGTCTGCAGGCATTAAATGAAAGAAGTCAGTGTTCCAGCAGAGGGAGACAACGTTTCAGAAAAGGCATTGTAGCAAACCAAAAAAGAAATTTTAAGCGCAGCAGAGTAACCAGCGCACATACCTGTTAGCTCAGGTGAGTTTAAAAGGCTGCTGTTGATAACAAGGGCATTTGCTAAATAGATGGTGTGTGTGCAACAATATACTGAAAGGTCAATTATATTGTGCAGCTTATCTCACCACCTGTAGTTATTTAGGTGAAAGCTCCAAAATGCTTGCCTAATATGTCTGTTTATCCAAAAGGAAGTAAAAAGGGAGAGCTAGAAAGATAGCATTGCATCACATTACATGGCAATGCAATGCACAGTTGCTGAAGTTGAACCAAAATGAGCTTGTAATCTGGCTTCTGCAACTTTGAACATGAAAAATCCAATGAGGAGAAGAAAAGCAAAGCCAAAGAGTCCATCCCAAAATCCGACAAACAAGCAAAATGAACAAAAAACATTGAATTCAATTCTTTCTGATTTTAGAAACTGCATTAAAGAAGGGGTGCACCGGTCCTGGAGATACTGCAATACCAGGTCAATGCGTGGAGTGGACAGAGCAAGCTCTTTTTCCATCTCCCTGTTCTAAAAATCCATTTAATATATGGTCCCCAGATAGGGGACGTATCAGATATTAAACTGATAAGAACAGATACTACACTTGATCTTAGCCAAAAGGCCGAGAAGCGATAACCAGAATTGGTTTCAAACTACGGAGCCACCCAAGGATCCTGAAAAGTCCATTTGTGGAGATGAGCTCCTGGACTCCCATTAAGAAGACATGTTGTCAACCTCTAGATCCCTTACATGCCTGCACTTTTCGGCTTGCTGCTGCTGCAATCCACGCGTTTTAGATCTGCATAACTCCACCTCTTTAAACACAGCACCTTCACCCCCTGCTGTTCCCACCCGCCTCAACACCGTTGGAAGGGAGGAGAACCAATTAAGGCGGGGGGTGGGGTGGAACGAGCAGCTGTCTACCCTTAGCAGGAGGGCTCCTGATTACATACCTCTCCTGCTGCTGCTGCTGGCTGTCCAGCAGCAGACTGAAGGTGGCTGCTGCTGTGCACAGGTATATAAAGGCTCAGAGCCTATTATGACACGCGCAGCCAGCGTTCCATTGCCACATTCCATCTACTGCAGGCAGGATACCTGGCTGGCTGAATGTCGCTGAGAAGCTCACAGAGACCGCCATAAGCAACAGTTTAACAGAATGCCACAGACTAATCAACCAAACTTTTTGGGTTGGGTTCTCTTTTATAGTCTGCAGGCATTAAATGAAAGAAGTCAGTGTTCCAGCAGAGGGAGACAACGTTTCAGAAAAGGCATTGTAGCAAACCAAAAAAGAAATTTTAAGCGCAGCAGAGTAACCAGCGCACATACCTGTTAGCTCAGGTGAGTTTAAAAGGCTGCTGTTGATAACAAGGGCATTTGCTAAATAGATGGTGTGTGTGCAACAATATACTGAAAGGTCAATTATATTGTGCAGCTTATCTCACCACCTGTAGTTATTTAGGTGAAAGCTCCAAAATGCTTGCCTAATATGTCTGTTTATCCAAAAGGAAGTAAAAAGGGAGAGCTAGAAAGATAGCATTGCATCACATTACATGGCAATGCAATGCACAGTTGCTGAAGTTGAACCAAAATGAGCTTGTAATCTGGCTTCTGCAACTTTGAACATGAAAAATCCAATGAGGAGAAGAAAAGCAAAGCCAAAGAGTCCATCCCAAAATCCGACAAACAAGCAAAATGAACAAAAAACATTGAATTCAATTCTTTCTGATTTTAGAAACTGCATTAAAGAAGGGGTGCACCGGTCCTGGAGATACTGCAATACCAGGTCAATGCGTGGAGTGGACAGAGCAAGCTCTTTTTCCATCTCCCTGTTCTAAAAATCCATTTAATATATGGTCCCCAGATAGGGGACGTATCAGATATTAAACTGATAAGAACAGATACTACACTTGATCTTAGCCAAAAGGCCGAGAAGCGATAACCAGAATTGGTTTCAAACTACGGAGCCACCCAAGGATCCTGAAAAGTCCATTTGTGGAGATGAGCTCCTGGACTCCCGTTAAGAAGACATGTTGTCAACCTCTAGATCCCTTACATGCCTGCACTTTTCGGCTTGCTGCTGCTGCAATCCACGCGTTTTAGATCTGCATAACTCCACCTCTTTAAACACAGCACCTTCACCCCCTGCTGTTCCCACCCGCCTCAACACCGTTGGAAGGGAGGAGAACCAATTAAGGCGGGGGGTGGGGTGGAACGAGCAGCTGTCTACCCTTAGCAGGAGGGCTCCTGATTACATACCTCTCCTGCTGCTGCTGCTGCTGGCTGTCCAGCAGCAGACTGAAGGTGGCTGCTGCTGTGCACAGGTATATAAAGGCTCAGAGCCTATTATGACACGCGCAGCCAGCGTTCCATTGCCACATTCCATCTACTGCAGGCAGGATACCTGGCTGGCTGAATGTCGCTGAGAAGCTCACAGAGACCGCCATAAGCAACAGTTTAACAGAATGCCACAGACTAATCAACCAAACTTTTTGGGTTGGGTTCTCTTTTATAGTCTGCAGGCATTAAATGAAAGAAGTCAGTGTTCCAGCAGAGGGAGACAACGTTTCAGAAAAGGCATTGTAGCAAACCAAAAAAGAAATTTTAAGCGCAGCAGAGTAACCAGCGCACATACCTGTTAGCTCAGGTGAGTTTAAAAGGCTGCTGTTGATAACAAGGGCATTTGCTAAATAGATGGTGTGTGTGCAACAATATACTGAAAGGTCAATTATATTGTGCAGCTTATCTCACCACCTGTAGTTATTTAGGTGAAAGCTCCAAAATGCTTGCCTAATATGTCTGTTTATCCAAAAGGAAGTAAAAAGGGAGAGCTAGAAAGATAGCATTGCATCACATTACATGGCAATGCAATGCACAGTTGCTGAAGTTGAACCAAAATGAGCTTGTAATCTGGCTTCTGCAACTTTGAACATGAAAAATCCAATGAGGAGAAGAAAAGCAAAGCCAAAGAGTCCATCCCAAAATCCGACAAACAAGCAAAATGAACAAAAAACATTGAATTCAATTCTTTCTGATTTTAGAAACTGCATTAAAGAAGGGGTGCACCGGTCCTGGAGATACTGCAATACCAGGTCAATGCGTGGAGTGGACAGAGCAAGCTCTTTTTCCATCTCCCTGTTCTGAAAATCCATTTAATATATGGTCCCCAGATAGGGGACGTATCAGATATTAAACTGATAAGAACAGATACTACACTTGATCTTAGCCAAAAGGCCGAGAAGCGATAACCAGAATTGGTTTCAAACTACGGAGCCACCCAAGGATCCTGAAAAGTCCATTTGTGGAGATGAGCTCCTGGACTCCCGTTAAGAAGACATGTTGTCAACCTCTAGATCCCTTACATGCCTGCACTTTTCGGCTTGCTGCTGCTGCAATCCACGCGTTTTAGATCTGCATAACTCCACCTCTTTAAACACAGCACCTTCACCCCCTGCTGTTCCCACCCGCCTCAACACCGTTGGAAGGGAGGAGAACCAATTAAGGCGGGGGGTGGGGTGGAACGAGCAGCTGTCTACCCTTAGCAGGAGGGCTCCTGATTACATACCTCTCCTGCTGCTGCTGCTGCTGGCTGTCCAGCAGCAGACTGAAGGTGGCTGCTGCTGTGCACAGGTATATAAAGGCTCAGAGCCTATTATGACACGCGCAGCCAGCGTTCCATTGCCACATTCCATCTACTGCAGGCAGGATACCTGGCTGGCTGAATGTCGCTGAGAAGCTCACAGAGACCGCCATAAGCAACAGTTTAACAGAATGCCACAGACTAATCAACCAAACTTTTTGGGTTGGGTTCTCTTTTATAGTCTGCAGGCATTAAATGAAAGAAGTCAGTGTTCCAGCAGAGGGAGACAACGTTTCAGAAAAGGCATTGTAGCAAACCAAAAAAGAAATTTTAAGCGCAGCAGAGTAACCAGCGCACATACCTGTTAGCTCAGGTGAGTTTAAAAGGCTGCTGTTGATAACAAGGGCATTTGCTAAATAGATGGTGTGTGTGCAACAATATACTGAAAGGTCAATTATATTGTGCAGCTTATCTCACCACCTGTAGTTATTTAGGTGAAAGCTCCAAAATGCTTGCCTAATATGTCTGTTTATCCAAAAGGAAGTAAAAAGGGAGAGCTAGAAAGATAGCATTGCATCACATTACATGGCAATGCAATGCACAGTTGCTGAAGTTGAACCAAAATGAGCTTGTAATCTGGCTTCTGCAACTTTGAACATGAAAAATCCAATGAGGAGAAGAAAAGCAAAGCCAAAGAGTCCATCCCAAAATCCGACAAACAAGCAAAATGAACAAAAAACATTGAATTCAATTCTTTCTGATTTTAGAAACTGCATTAAAGAAGGGGTGCACCGGTCCTGGAGATACTGCAATACCAGGTCAATGCGTGGAGTGGACAGAGCAAGCTCTTTTTCCATCTCCCTGTTCTGAAAATCCATTTAATATATGGTCCCCAGATAGGGGACGTATCAGATATTAAACTGATAAGAACAGATACTACACTTGATCTTAGCCAAAAGGCCGAGAAGCGATAACCAGAATTGGTTTCAAACTACGGAGCCACCCAAGGATCCTGAAAAGTCCATTTGTGGAGATGAGCTCCTGGACTCCCGTTAAGAAGACATGTTGTCAACCTCTAGATCCCTTACATGCCTGCACTTTTCGGCTTGCTGCTGCTGCAATCCACGCGTTTTAGATCTGCATAACTCCACCTCTTTAAACACAGCACCTTCACCCCCTGCTGTTCCCACCCGCCTCAACACCGTTGGAAGGGAGGAGAACCAATTAAGGCGGGGGGTGGGGTGGAACGAGCAGCTGTCTACCCTTAGCAGGAGGGCTCCTGATTACATACCTCTCCTGCTGCTGCTGCTGGCTGTCCAGCAGCAGACTGAAGGTGGCTGCTGCTGTGCACAGGTATATAAAGGCTCAGAGCCTATTATGACACGCGCAGCCAGCGTTCCATTGCCACATTCCATCTACTGCAGGCAGGATACCTGGCTGGCTGAATGTCGCTGAGAAGCTCACAGAGACCGCCATAAGCAACAGTTTAACAGAATGCCACAGACTAATCAACCAAACTTTTTGGGTTGGGTTCTCTTTTATAGTCTGCAGGCATTAAATGAAAGAAGTCAGTGTTCCAGCAGAGGGAGACAACGTTTCAGAAAAGGCATTGTAGCAAACCAAAAAAGAAATTTTAAGCGCAGCAGAGTAACCAGCGGACATACCTGTTAGCTCAGGTGAGTTTAAAAGGCTGCTGTTGATAACAAGGGCATTTGCTAAATAGATGGTGTGTGTGCAACAATATACTGAAAGGTCAATTATATTGTGCAGCTTATCTCACCACCTGTAGTTATTTAGGTGAAAGCTCCAAAATGCTTGCCTAATATGTCTGTTTATCCAAAAGGAAGTAAAAAGGGAGAGCTAGAAAGATAGCATTGCATCACATTACATGGCAATGCAATGCACAGTTGCTGAAGTTGAACCAAAATGAGCTTGTAATCTGGCTTCTGCAACTTTGAACATGAAAAATCCAATGAGGAGAAGAAAAGCAAAGCCAAAGAGTCCATCCCAAAATCCGACAAACAAGCAAAATGAACAAAAAACATTGAATTCAATTCTTTCCGATTTTAGAAACTGCATTAAAGAAGGGGTGCACCGGTCCTGGAGATACTGCAATACCAGGTCAATGCGTGGAGTGGACAGAGCAAGCTCTTTTTCCATCTCCCTGTTCTAAAAATCCATTTAATATATGGTCCCCAGATAGGGGACGTATCAGATATTAAACTGATAAGAACAGATACTACACTTGATCTTAGCCAAAAGGCCGAGAAGCGATAACCAGAATTGGTTTCAAACTACGGAGCCACCCAAGGATCCTGAAAAGTCCATTTGTGGAGATGAGCTCCTGGACTCCCGTTAAGAAGACATGTTGTCAACCTCTAGATCCCTTACATGCCTGCACTTTTCGGCTTGCTGCTGCTGCAATCCACGCGTTTTAGATCTGCATAACTCCACCTCTTTAAACACAGCACCTTCACCCCCTGCTGTTCCCACCCGCCTCAACACCGTTGGAAGGGAGGAGAACCAATTAAGGCGGGGGGTGGGGTGGAACGAGCAGCTGTCTACCCTTAGCAGGAGGGCTCCTGATTACATACCTCTCCTGCTGCTGCTGCTGCTGGCTGTCCAGCAGCAGACTGAAGGTGGCTGCTGCTGTGCACAGGTATATAAAGGCTCAGAGCCTATTATGACACGCGCAGCCAGCGTTCCATTGCCACATTCCATCTACTGCAGGCAGGATACCTGGCTGGCTGAATGTCGCTGAGAAGCTCACAGAGACCGCCATTAGCAACAATTTAACAGAATGCCACAGACTAATCAACCAAACTTTTTGGGTTGGGTTCTCTTTTATAGTCTGCAGGCATTAAATGAAAGAAGTCAGTGTTCCAGCAGAGGGAGACAACGTTTCAGAAAAGGCATTGTAGCAAACCAAAAAAGAAATTTTAAGCGCAGCAGAGTAACCAGCGCACATACCTGTTAGCTCAGGTGAGTTTAAAAGGCTGCTGTTGATAACAAGGGCATTTGCTAAATAGATGGTGTGTGTGCAACAATATACTGAAAGGTCAATTATATTGTGCAGCTTATCTCACCACCTGTAGTTATTTAGGTGAAAGCTCCAAAATGCTTGCCTAATATGTCTGTTTATCCAAAAGGAAGTAAAAAGGGAGAGCTAGAAAGATAGCATTGCATCACATTACATGGCAATGCAATGCACAGTTGCTGAAGTTGAACCAAAATGAGCTTGTAATCTGGCTTCTGCAACTTTGAACATGAAAAATCCAATGAGGAGAAGAAAAGCAAAGCCAAAGAGTCCATCCCAAAATCCGACAAACAAGCAAAATGAACAAAAAACATTGAATTCAATTCTTTCTGATTTTAGAAACTGCATTAAAGAAGGGGTGCACCGGTCCTGGAGATACTGCAATACCAGGTCAATGCGTGGAGTGGACAGAGCAAGCTCTTTTTCCATCTCCCTGTTCTAAAAATCCATTTAATATATGGTCCCCAGATAGGGGACGTATCAGATATTAAACTGATAAGAACAGATACTACACTTGATCTTAGCCAAAAGGCCGAGAAGCGATAACCAGAATTGGTTTCAAACTACGGAGCCACCCAAGGATCCTGAAAAGTCCATTTGTGGAGATGAGCTCCTGGACTCCCGTTAAGAAGACATGTTGTCAACCTCTAGATCCCTTACATGCCTGCACTTTTCGGCTTGCTGCTGCTGCAATCCACGCGTTTTAGATCTGCATAACTCCACCTCTTTAAACACAGCACCTTCACCCCCTGCTGTTCCCACCCGCCTCAACACCGTTGGAAGGGAGGAGAACCAATTAAGGCGGGGGGTGGGGTGGAACGAGCAGCTGTCTACCCTTAGCAGGAGGGCTCCTGATTACATACCTCTCCTGCTGCTGCTGCTGCTGGCTGTCCAGCAGCAGACTGAAGGTGGCTGCTGCTGTGCACAGGTATATAAAGGCTCAGAGCCTATTATGACACGCGCAGCCAGCGTTCCATTGCCACATTCCATCTACTGCAGGCAGGATACCTGGCTGGCTGAATGTCGCTGAGAAGCTCACAGAGACCGCCATAAGCAACAGTTTAACAGAATGCCACAGACTAATCAACCAAACTTTTTGGGTTGGGTTCTCTTTTATAGTCTGCAGGCATTAAATGAAAGAAGTCAGTGTTCCAGCAGAGGGAGACAACGTTTCAGAAAAGGCATTGTAGCAAACCAAAAAAGAAATTTTAAGCGCAGCAGAGTAACCAGCGCACATACCTGTTAGCTCAGGTGAGTTTAAAAGGCTGCTGTTGATAACAAGGGCATTTGCTAAATAGATGGTGTGTGTGCAACAATATACTGAAAGGTCAATTATATTGTGCAGCTTATCTCACCACCTGTAGTTATTTAGGTGAAAGCTCCAAAATGCTTGCCTAATATGTCTGTTTATCCAAAAGGAAGTAAAAAGGGAGAGCTAGAAAGATAGCATTGCATCACATTACATGGCAATGCAATGCACAGTTGCTGAAGTTGAACCAAAATGAGCTTGTAATCTGGCTTCTGCAACTTTGAACATGAAAAATCCAATGAGGAGAAGAAAAGCAAAGCCAAAGAGTCCATCCCAAAATCCGACAAACAAGCAAAATGAACAAAAAACATTGAATTCAATTCTTTCTGATTTTAGAAACTGCATTAAAGAAGGGGTGCACCGGTCCTGGAGATACTGCAATACCAGGTCAATGCGTGGAGTGGACAGAGCAAGCTCTTTTTCCATCTCCCTGTTCTGAAAATCCATTTAATATATGGTCCCCAGATAGGGGACGTATCAGATATTAAACTGATAAGAACAGATACTACACTTGATCTTAGCCAAAAGGCCGAGAAGCGATAACCAGAATTGGTTTCAAACTACGGAGCCACCCAAGGATCCTGAAAAGTCCATTTGTGGAGATGAGCTCCTGGACTCCCGTTAAGAAGACATGTTGTCAACCTCTAGATCCCTTACATGCCTGCACTTTTCGGCTTGCTGCTGCTGCAATCCACGCGTTTTAGATCTGCATAACTCCACCTCTTTAAACACAGCACCTTCACCCCCTGCTGTTCCCACCCGCCTCAACACCGTTGGAAGGGAGGAGAACCAATTAAGGCGGGGGGTGGGGTGGAACGAGCAGCTGTCTACCCTTAGCAGGAGGGCTCCTGATTACATACCTCTCCTGCTGCTGCTGCTGGCTGTCCAGCAGCAGACTGAAGGTGGCTGCTGCTGTGCACAGGTATATAAAGGCTCAGAGCCTATTATGACACGCGCAGCCAGCGTTCCATTGCCACATTCCATCTACTGCAGGCAGGATACCTGGCTGGCTGAATGTCGCTGAGAAGCTCACAGAGACCGCCATAAGCAACAGTTTAACAGAATGCCACAGACTAATCAACCAAACTTTTTGGGTTGGGTTCTCTTTTATAGTCTGCAGGCATTAAATGAAAGAAGTCAGTGTTCCAGCAGAGGGAGACAACGTTTCAGAAAAGGCATTGTAGCAAACCAAAAAAGAAATTTTAAGCGCAGCAGAGTAACCAGCGCACATACCTGTTAGCTCAGGTGAGTTTAAAAGGCTGCTGTTGATAACAAGGGCATTTGCTAAATAGATGGTGTGTGTGCAACAATATACTGAAAGGTCAATTATATTGTGCAGCTTATCTCACCACCTGTAGTTATTTAGGTGAAAGCTCCAAAATGCTTGCCTAATATGTCTGTTTATCCAAAAGGAAGTAAAAAGGGAGAGCTAGAAAGATAGCATTGCATCACATTACATGGCAATGCAATGCACAGTTGCTGAAGTTGAACCAAAATGAGCTTGTAATCTGGCTTCTGCAACTTTGAACATGAAAAATCCAATGAGGAGAAGAAAAGCAAAGCCAAAGAGTCCATCCCAAAATCCGACAAACAAGCAAAATGAACAAAAAACATTGAATTCAATTCTTTCTGATTTTAGAAACTGCATTAAAGAAGGGGTGCACCGGTCCTGGAGATACTGCAATACCAGGTCAATGCGTGGAGTGGACAGAGCAAGCTCTTTTTCCATCTCCCTGTTCTAAAAATCCATTTAATATATGGTCCCCAGATAGGGGACGTATCAGATATTAAACTGATAAGAACAGATACTACACTTGATCTTAGCCAAAAGGCCGAGAAGCGATAACCAGAATTGGTTTCAAACTACGGAGCCACCCAAGGATCCTGAAAAGTCCATTTGTGGAGATGAGCTCCTGGACTCCCGTTAAGAAGACATGTTGTCAACCTCTAGATCCCTTACATGCCTGCACTTTTCGGCTTGCTGCTGCTGCAATCCACGCGTTTTAGATCTGCATAACTCCACCTCTTTAAACACAGCACCTTCACCCCCTGCTGTTCCCACCCGCCTCAACACCGTTGGAAGGGAGGAGAACCAATTAAGGCGGGGGGTGGGGTGGAACGAGCAGCTGTCTACCCTTAGCAGGAGGGCTCCTGATTACATACCTCTCCTGCTGCTGCTGCTGCTGGCTGTCCAGCAGCAGACTGAAGGTGGCTGCTGCTGTGCACAGGTATATAAAGGCTCAGAGCCTATTATGACACGCGCAGCCAGCGTTCCATTGCCACATTCCATCTACTGCAGGCAGGATACCTGGCTGGCTGAATGTCGCTGAGAAGCTCACAGAGACCGCCATAAGCAACAATTTAACAGAATGCCACAGACTAATCAACCAAACTTTTTGGGTTGGGTTCTCTTTTATAGTCTGCAGGCATTAAATGAAAGAAGTCAGTGTTCCAGCAGAGGGAGACAACGTTTCAGAAAAGGCATTGTAGCAAACCAAAAAAGAAATTTTAAGCGCAGCAGAGTAACCAGCGCACATACCTGTTAGCTCAGGTGAGTTTAAAAGGCTGCTGTTGATAACAAGGGCATTTGCTAAATAGATGGTGTGTGTGCAACAATATACTGAAAGGTCAATTATATTGTGCAGCTTATCTCACCACCTGTAGTTATTTAGGTGAAAGCTCCAAAATGCTTGCCTAATATGTCTGTTTATCCAAAAGGAAGTAAAAAGGGAGAGCTAGAAAGATAGCATTGCATCACATTACATCGCAATGCAATGCACAGTTGCTGAAGTTGAACCAAAATGAGCTTGTAATCTGGCTTCTGCAACTTTGAACATGAAAAATCCAATGAGGAGAAGAAAAGCAAAGCCAAAGAGTCCATCCCAAAATCCGACAAACAAGCAAAATGAACAAAAAACATTGAATTCAATTCTTTCTGATTTTAGAAACTGCATTAAAGAAGGGGTGCACCGGTCCTGGAGATACTGCAATACCAGGTCAATGCGTGGAGTGGACAGAGCAAGCTCTTTTTCCATCTCCCTGTTCTAAAAATCCATTTAATATATGGTCCCCAGATAGGGGACGTATCAGATATTAAACTGATAAGAACAGATACTACACTTGATCTTAGCCAAAAGGCCGAGAAGCGATAACCAGAATTGGTTTCAAACTACGGAGCCACCCAAGGATCCTGAAAAGTCCATTTGTGGAGATGAGCTCCTGGACTCCCGTTAAGAAGACATGTTGTCAACCTCTAGATCCCTTACATGCCTGCACTTTTCGGCTTGCTGCTGCTGCAATCCACGCGTTTTAGATCTGCATAACTCCACCTCTTTAAACACAGCACCTTCACCCCCTGCTGTTCCCACCCGCCTCAACACCGTTGGAAGGGAGGAGAACCAATTAAGGCGGGGGGTGGGGTGGAACGAGCAGCTGTCTACCCTTAGCAGGAGGGCTCCTGATTACATACCTCTCCTGCTGCTGCTGCTGCTGGCTGTCCAGCAGCAGACTGAAGGTGGCTGCTGCTGTGCACAGGTATATAAAGGCTCAGAGCCTATTATGACACGCGCAGCCAGCGTTCCATTGCCACATTCCATCTACTGCAGGCAGGATACCTGGCTGGCTGAATGTCGCTGAGAAGCTCACAGAGACCGCCATAAGCAACAGTTTAACAGAATGCCACAGACTAATCAACCAAACTTTTTGGGTTGGGTTCTCTTTTATAGTCTGCAGGCATTAAATGAAAGAAGTCAGTGTTCCAGCAGAGGGAGACAACGTTTCAGAAAAGGCATTGTAGCAAACCAAAAAAGAAATTTTAAGCGCAGCAGAGTAACCAGCGCACATACCTGTTAGCTCAGGTGAGTTTAAAAGGCTGCTGTTGATAACAAGGGCATTTGCTAAATAGATGGTGTGTGTGCAACAATATACTGAAAGGTCAATTATATTGTGCAGCTTATCTCACCACCTGTAGTTATTTAGGTGAAAGCTCCAAAATGCTTGCCTAATATGTCTGTTTATCCAAAAGGAAGTAAAAAGGGAGAGCTAGAAAGATAGCATTGCATCACATTACATGGCAATGCAATGCACAGTTGCTGAAGTTGAACCAAAATGAGCTTGTAATCTGGCTTCTGCAACTTTGAACATGAAAAATCCAATGAGGAGAAGAAAAGCAAAGCCAAAGAGTCCATCCCAAAATCCGACAAACAAGCAAAATGAACAAAAAACATTGAATTCAATTCTTTCTGATTTTAGAAACTGCATTAAAGAAGGGGTGCACCGGTCCTGGAGATACTGCAATACCAGGTCAATGCGTGGAGTGGACAGAGCAAGCTCTTTTTCCATCTCCCTGTTCTGAAAATCCATTTAATATATGGTCCCCAGATAGGGGACGTATCAGATATTAAACTGATAAGAACAGATACTACACTTGATCTTAGCCAAAAGGCCGAGAAGCGATAACCAGAATTGGTTTCAAACTACGGAGCCACCCAAGGATCCTGAAAAGTCCATTTGTGGAGATGAGCTCCTGGACTCCCGTTAAGAAGACATGTTGTCAACCTCTAGATCCCTTACATGCCTGCACTTTTCGGCTTGCTGCTGCTGCAATCCACGCGTTTTAGATCTGCATAACTCCACCTCTTTAAACACAGCACCTTCACCCCCTGCTGTTCCCACCCGCCTCAACACCGTTGGAAGGGAGGAGAACCAATTAAGGCGGGGGGTGGGGTGGAACGAGCAGCTGTCTACCCTTAGCAGGAGGGCTCCTGATTACATACCTCTCCTGCTGCTGCTGCTGGCTGTCCAGCAGCAGACTGAAGGTGGCTGCTGCTGTGCACAGGTATATAAAGGCTCAGAGCCTATTATGACACGCGCAGCCAGCGTTCCATTGCCACATTCCATCTACTGCAGGCAGGATACCTGGCTGGCTGAATGTCGCTGAGAAGCTCACAGAGACCGCCATAAGCAACAGTTTAACAGAATGCCACAGACTAATCAACCAAACTTTTTGGGTTGGGTTCTCTTTTATAGTCTGCAGGCATTAAATGAAAGAAGTCAGTGTTCCAGCAGAGGGAGACAACGTTTCAGAAAAGGCATTGTAGCAAACCAAAAAAGAAATTTTAAGCGCAGCAGAGTAACCAGCGCACATACCTGTTAGCTCAGGTGAGTTTAAAAGGCTGCTGTTGATAACAAGGGCATTTGCTAAATAGATGGTGTGTGTGCAACAATATACTGAAAGGTCAATTATATTGTGCAGCTTATCTCACCACCTGTAGTTATTTAGGTGAAAGCTCCAAAATGCTTGCCTAATATGTCTGTTTATCCAAAAGGAAGTAAAAAGGGAGAGCTAGAAAGATAGCATTGCATCACATTACATGGCAATGCAATGCACAGTTGCTGAAGTTGAACCAAAATGAGCTTGTAATCTGGCTTCTGCAACTTTGAACATGAAAAATCCAATGAGGAGAAGAAAAGCAAAGCCAAAGAGTCCATCCCAAAATCCGACAAACAAGCAAAATGAACAAAAAACATTGAATTCAATTCTTTCTGATTTTAGAAACTGCATTAAAGAAGGGGTGCACCGGTCCTGGAGATACTGCAATACCAGGTCAATGCGTGGAGTGGACAGAGCAAGCTCTTTTTCCATCTCCCTGTTCTAAAAATCCATTTAATATATGGTCCCCAGATAGGGGACGTATCAGATATTAAACTGATAAGAACAGATACTACACTTGATCTTAGCCAAAAGGCCGAGAAGCGATAACCAGAATTGGTTTCAAACTACGGAGCCACCCAAGGATCCTGAAAAGTCCATTTGTGGAGATGAGCTCCTGGACTCCCGTTAAGAAGACATGTTGTCAACCTCTAGATCCCTTACATGCCTGCACTTTTCGGCTTGCTGCTGCTGCAATCCACGCGTTTTAGATCTGCATAACTCCACCTCTTTAAACACAGCACCTTCACCCCCTGCTGTTCCCACCCGCCTCAACACCGTTGGAAGGGAGGAGAACCAATTAAGGCGGGGGGTGGGGTGGAACGAGCAGCTGTCTACCCTTAGCAGGAGGGCTCCTGATTACATACCTCTCCTGCTGCTGCTGCTGCTGGCTGTCCAGCAGCAGACTGAAGGTGGCTGCTGCTGTGCACAGGTATATAAAGGCTCAGAGCCTATTATGACACGCGCAGCCAGCGTTCCATTGCCACATTCCATCTACTGCAGGCAGGATACCTGGCTGGCTGAATGTCGCTGAGAAGCTCACAGAGACCGCCATAAGCAACAGTTTAACAGAATGCCACAGACTAATCAACCAAACTTTTTGGGTTGGGTTCTCTTTTATAGTCTGCAGGCATTAAATGAAAGAAGTCAGTGTTCCAGCAGAGGGAGACAACGTTTCAGAAAAGGCATTGTAGCAAACCAAAAAAGAAATTTTAAGCGCAGCAGAGTAACCAGCGCACATACCTGTTAGCTCAGGTGAGTTTAAAAGGCTGCTGTTGATAACAAGGGCATTTGCTAAATAGATGGTGTGTGTGCAACAATATACTGAAAGGTCAATTATATTGTGCAGCTTATCTCACCACCTGTAGTTATTTAGGTGAAAGCTCCAAAATGCTTGCCTAATATGTCTGTTTATCCAAAAGGAAGTAAAAAGGGAGAGCTAGAAAGATAGCATTGCATCACATTACATGGCAATGCAATGCACAGTTGCTGAAGTTGAACCAAAATGAGCTTGTAATCTGGCTTCTGCAACTTTGAACATGAGAAATCCAATGAGGAGAAGAAAAGCAAAGCCAAAGAGTCCATCCCAAAATCCGACAAACAAGCAAAATGAACAAAAAACATTGAATTCAATTCTTTCTGATTTTAGAAACTGCATTAAAGAAGGGGTGCACCGGTCCTGGAGATACTGCAATACCAGGTCAATGCGTGGAGTGGACAGAGCAAGCTCTTTTTCCATCTCCCTGTTCTAAAAATCCATTTAATATATGGTCCCCAGATAGGGGACGTATCAGATATTAAACTGATAAGAACAGATTTTTTTTAATTTGGCTATCCCCTGCAGAGGGATAAAACCGTTTATTAAAACTTTAACAAATTACAAGCATAATTACACAAATACCAAACGTTAAAAGACAAATGAAATTTACAAAACAAAAAAATACAAAGATTTTAAATAATTAGGTTCCATTGGTCAACAAGCCATTTTTTGGAAATATGTACATTTTTCTTTTTGTCAATTAAATAATAAGTATACATTTCACATAAACATAAACTTAAAACATCATTCACTGATAAAACATCTTGTTTAAAAATAGCAATGTTGCGCGCTTTCCAGAGAGATGACTTGGCGCAGTTCACTGTCTTCCAAGCCATTGTGTACTGGTCCATTGTGGGGCATTCCATAAGTCCGTATAGCACAGTTTTATATGTAAAGTCCTTGAGGTCTGCCACCCTTTCCAGTAGGGGGAGCAGTCTTCTCCAGAAATCCTTTGCAAAATTACATGTCCATAATAGATGTTCCACCGTTTCCTCGTCTTGGCATCCGGCTCTTGGGCAGATGGCAGACCTCACAAATCCTCTTCTGTATTGGAATGCCCGGCAAGGAAGACAGCGGTGCATGCAACTCCAAGCCAGATCTCTCTGTTCATTAAAAAGATAAAAAACGTTAATCATTTTCCAGATAGACATAGATTTGTCATCATCATATCTGTCAACATTACATATTTCCTCACTTTTACGTATTTCTTTAATTAGTTTCTTACTATTTCTTAATTCCTCTATTTTCTTAGTCCCTAAATTAAAATCGGACACTATTTTCCTTAAAATCTCATAATGCGTCGACAAATTAAAAGCATGGGGCACAGATATATTAACTTCATACCATCCAAACTTTCTCATAAAAAATCCTGTATTAAAACGCATAAAAAAGGACCAATAGTGATTCTTAAAAAGGGCATTAAAACAGTAAACGAACAGATGGATTAAAAGAAACTTATTAAAATCTGGAAAATCTTTACCACCTTTTACTTTTGATTTCATCATGATTTCTCTTTTCAGCTTTTCCATTTTTGAGTTCCAAAAGAAGGTAAAACAGGTTTTGGTTATCTTTTTTAAAACATTAACAGGCGGGGGGAAAACCATGCTAAGATACAATAAAAGAGGTAAAATCACCATCTTTAAAACCAATACTTTACCCTCCATTGTAAGTCTCCTCATGTTCCACATACATATTTTCGTATTTACTTTCTGTGTAACTGTTTCCCAACTATTATAACCATCATTATTTTCAGTGAATGATATACCTAAAATGGAAATGGATTCGGAGACATTAATTGGTACATCACGTAAAATCATCCCCCCAACACTTAAAATGTTACACTTATTAAAATTGATTTTAAAACCAGAAGCTAGACAAAAGGATTGCACTTGATGGAGAGTGGCCGTAAGTGATGGTGCATCTGTACACAAGACCGCCACGTCATCCATGTAGCCTACAACCTTGGCCTCCAAACCACCGCTTCCAGGCAGAGGGACACCGCATATCTGTTTATTTTGGCGTATTGCACATAACATTGGTTCCAGTGCACAGATAAACAGTAGGGGGGACAGAGGGCATCCCTGTTTCACCCCTGACCGTAAAAATACCTCTTGTGTCTTAAAACCATTCACTAAAATCTTACTTGTACAATCCTTGTAAAATGCTTTAAGCGATAGTAAAAACCCTTCTGGTATGCCCATTTTCTCTAAAACTTTAAAAAGATAAAAGTGTGAGACACGGTCAAATGCTTTTTCAAAATCAATAGATAAAATCGCTATTTTCCCCTTTCTGTCTTTCACATCCTCAATACAGTATTTCACTAAATTCAGATTGTCCCATATACTGCGCCCCGGCACCCCACACACTTGATTAGAATGAATAACTTTGCTGATGACTTCTTTTAGACGATTTGCACAAATTTTAGCCATTATTTTATAGTCACAATTTAAAAGTGTTATTGGTCTCCAGTTTTCTAATTTTGATTTATCGCCTTTTTTGTATAGGAGGGAGACTTCACCTTTCTTCCAGGAATTTAATAAAACCTTATTATTAAAAACCTCAGTAAACAAATAAAACAAATCATCTTTTAAAATATCATAAAAACATACATAAAATTCTATTGGGATGCCATCAGGACCAGGGACCTTTCCAGTTTTAAAACTTTTAATAGTTTTTAACACTTCTTGTTCCGTTAAAACTTGGGATAAAAACTCTTGGGATGCGGGATCTAAAACAGCTGTTAGTCCTTGCAGTGAATCATCCATTAATTTATTATCTATATTTTTTCCATTAAAAAGATTAGAAAAAAAAACCTCAACTTTACCCAGCATATTTTTTATATTATTCTCACCATCTATATGGTCAATTATCACTTTTTCTTTTTTATTTTTCCTAAAAAAATATCTGGAACACTTTTCATTTTCTTCTATATGTTGTACTCTAGAACGAAAAATTATCTCTTTTCCTTTTTGTTCTAGCCATTTTGAAATCTCTTCTTTTAAGTTTGAAATATCAACTTGTACATCTATCCCATTGTCTCTGAGCTTAAATAATGTTTGTAGGCGGGTATTTAAAATTCTATATTCTTCATATTTTTCTTTGGCTCTACATATACTCTTTTTAATAAAAAAGTCTTTTATTTTTACTTTCATTCTATCCCACCATACACTCATAGTCTCATTTGTTTTTTTCCCTTTTCTACATTTCCTATAAAACTCAATAAAATCTGATAAAATCTGCGGGTCGGTTAAAAGGGATACGTTCATTTTCCAGCTTTTCTTACCACATTTTTTGTTGTCATTTACTTTTATGGTAAAGGATAAAAGTTTATGGTCTGAAAATATATTAGTTAAAACTTCACATTTGGCAGGTATTGTTTTATCTGAACCAAAAATAAAATCAATCCTAGAGCTACAATTAGCATTGCTCCAAGTGAAACCGGCGTCCTCTGTGCTGTCACTATGACACTCTTTATATATGTCTATCAATTTAGCATCTTTGACTATATCATGTAGCATACCTGAGGTTTTATCGTAGTTCCTGCTTACAGAGCTGGAGCGCCGGTTTTCACCTTTTAAAACACAATTAAAATCCCCTGCTAAGATAAAAGGTTCAGAGTTATTAATAAATAATGGTAAAAGATCAAGCATTTCGGCTCTTTCATTTTTCTCTGGGGATCCATAAAAATTTAAAAACTGCCATCTAATACCATCAATAAAAGCTTTCACTAATAAAATACGACCTGGTAAAATTTCCTGAATAAAATCAATTAAAACGTTCCCTTTAAAAAGTATGGCTACACCCGCTGATCCTGCAGCATTCGATCCGGACCAGACAGATGGCCCACACTTCCACTCATCTTTATATTTTTGATATGACATTTCATGTGGGATATTACATTCTTGCAGAAAAAATACAGATGCAGTAAAACACGTAAAAAAATTAAAAAGAGCAGTTCTTCTCGTGTTAGATTTTATGCCTCTCACGTTGAGGGAAATACCTTTGAGTTCAGCCATCATTAGAAAATGTAGAAATTTTACTTAGGTAACTAAGAGCAACGGATTTACCTGTCCGATGAACCTGATCAGACCACTGGGCTTGCGCCTCCCTCCTCATCTGATATTATCGTCACGAGAGTCTCCGTGGAGGAGGAAAGATTACCACATTTATATAAACCCGACGCTACACTGGCATAGCTCGGAGGGCTGGCTGGCAGAACCCGCTGGGTCTCCATTGGCTGGCCATGCAGTTCCTCATCAGGTGGGTCCCCGAGGGGTTCCGACGCCCCTGTTTGACCTGTAGAAGGTCGTCCTAAAGGAGGAGGTTGCGCACAAGGCAGAGCCTCTGACTCTTCAGAGGCAGCAAGATCCCGGTCCCCACTTGTAGCAGCGGAGACCGAAACCCCTGAGGGTCCAGCGTCCACGTCCCCTTCTGGAGAAGTGTCCATCTGTTCACCTCCTGCTGCCTCCTCCGAACCACCCTTTTTCTTTTTCTTAGGACCCACCTTTATCCACTCAGCGCCCTCAGCACTAGGAGACCCAGACTGGGCATGGGCTTCTGTGTCGGCCTTTTGCCGGTCCCTTTTGACCTTACCAGTAGTGCCCTTCTGCTCCTTCTCAGCCCTCCTTTTGGACTCCCGCAGGTCCTGCAGCCAGGTTTTGGGATTTGGTATTTTACCTGTCATAGACTCTGGAGACACTTCACTATTTGGTACGCCCTTATTGTCTCCAGAGGCTCCAGGTTGTTGTTCCTCCTCCTGAGGGGTGGTCTGATCTTTTGGTCCTTGGTCGGACGTCTTGGACTTCCCCTTTTGCTCATCTTCCCGAAATCTGTGAGGGCAAGAAAAATAAAAGTGACCTGGAGTCTGGCAAAAACTGCATTTCTTTTCCTTAGGGCATTCTTTTGTCTCATGTTCTTCACTAGCACAATTTCTACATGATACATGACAGTTTTCTTTTGAATGACCATAGCGCCCACAATTTCTGCAATATACTGGCATCCCAGAAAAGAAGAAATCCCCATTTGTTTGCCCAATTTTGAAACGGGCAGGGGGGAGCCGTATACCACCTGGTGTATTTGGATCTCTTGTACACTTCACAAGGAATTTCCACTTAGATGTCCATATGTTATATTCGTTTAATATCTTCCCAATACATTTAACACTTTTAAAATAAATTGCTAGAAATGACATTACTTCTGGAGCAGAAACAAAGGGCGAAAATATTTTTACAATAACCAGTCTTACCTCATCCAGGACGTGCTCAACAATTTGTATCCCTTTCAAAACAGGACTATTTTCAACTTTTTTTAACTTTTCTAGTACATCTCTAAAAATACCTTCTCCGGTGAATGTGATGTCATAGTCACCTCTTCTGGGATAATCCTGGATGGAGAGAATTTCATTCCTTTGTACGCCAAGAAGGTTCCTGAGCACGTCCTGGACTACATACCCTAATTTCCTCATATCCGAGCCACCCGCCGTGAAGTGAACTCGGATAGAGTTTTTTAGCCTCGCATAAAGAGGCACGAGGTTTGGGTCAACCTCCATGGAAAAAGGCAACAAGGTTGCAAATTGCAGCCGCTTGCAATCTGCGCTCCCAGTGTTCTTGCAGCGAAAAACACCTGGAAGCTGGGGGATCGCAACTCGTTACCCTGGGACTAAGCCCTCTCCCTAATAGCAGCAAGCAGGTTAAGTCCACCAAAGTGGACAATCCTGCCAGGCCAAGGAGAGGGGTACCCGAGTGCCCTTCAACCACAATCTCCTGCAATAAAGCACTTGATCGTAGCCAAAAGGCCGAGAAGCGATAACCAGAATTGGTTTCAAACTACGGAGCCACCCAAGGATCCTGAAAAGTCCATTTGTGGAGATGAGCTCCTGGACTCCCGTTAAGAAGACATGTTGTCAACCTCTAGATCCCTTACATGCCTGCACTTTTCGGCTTGCTGCTGCTGCAATCCACGCGTTTTAGATCTGCATAACTCCACCTCTTTAAACACAGCACCTTCACCCCCTGCTGTTCCCACCCGCCTCAACACCGTTGGAAGGGAGGAGAACCAATTAAGGCGGGGGGTGGGGTGGAACGAGCAGCTGTCTACCCTTAGCAGGAGGGCTCCTGATTACATACCTCTCCTGCTGCTGCTGCTGCTGGCTGTCCAGCAGCAGACTGAAGGTGGCTGCTGCTGTGCACAGGTATATAAAGGCTCAGAGCCTATTATGACACGCGCAGCCAGCGTTCCATTGCCACATTCCATCTACTGCAGGCAGGATACCTGGCTGGCTGAATGTCGCTGAGAAGCTCACAGAGACCGCCATAAGCAACAGTTTAACAGAATGCCACAGACTAATCAACCAAACTTTTTGGGTTGGGTTCTCTTTTATAGTCTGCAGGCATTAAATGAAAGAAGTCAGTGTTCCAGCAGAGGGAGACAACGTTTCAGAAAAGGCATTGTAGCAAACCAAAAAAGAAATTTTAAGCGCAGCAGAGTAACCAGCGCACATACCTGTTAGCTCAGGTGAGTTTAAAAGGCTGCTGTTGATAACAAGGGCATTTGCTAAATAGATGGTGTGTGTGCAACAATATACTGAAAGGTCAATTATATTGTGCAGCTTATCTCACCACCTGTAGTTATTTAGGTGAAAGCTCCAAAATGCTTGCCTAATATGTCTGTTTATCCAAAAGGAAGTAAAAAGGGAGAGCTAGAAAGATAGCATTGCATCACATTACATGGCAATGCAATGCACAGTTGCTGAAGTTGAACCAAAATGAGCTTGTAATCTGGCTTCTGCAACTTTGAACATGAGAAATCCAATGAGGAGAAGAAAAGCAAAGCCAAAGAGTCCATCCCAAAATCCGACAAACAAGCAAAATGAACAAAAAACATTGAATTCAATTCTTTCTGATTTTAGAAACTGCATTAAAGAAGGGGTGCACCGGTCCTGGAGATACTGCAATACCAGGTCAATGCGTGGAGTGGACAGAGCAAGCTCTTTTTCCATCTCCCTGTTCTAAAAATCCATTTAATATATGGTCCCCAGATAGGGGACGTATCAGATATTAAACTGATAAGAACAGATACTACACTTGATCTTAGCCAAAAGGCCGAGAAGCGATAACCAGAATTGGTTTCAAACTACGGAGCCACCCAAGGATCCTGAAAAGTCCATTTGTGGAGATGAGCTCCTGGACTCCCGTTAAGAAGACATGTTGTCAACCTCTAGATCCCTTACATGCCTGCACTTTTCGGCTTGCTGCTGCTGCAATCCACGCGTTTTAGATCTGCATAACTCCACCTCTTTAAACACAGCACCTTCACCCCCTGCTGTTCCCACCCGCCTCAACACCGTTGGAAGGGAGGAGAACCAATTAAGGCAGGGGGTGGGGTGGAACGAGCAGCTGTCTACCCTTAGCAGGAGGGCTCCTGATTACATACCTCTCCTGCTGCTGCTGCTGCTGGCTGTCCAGCAGCAGACTGAAGGTGGCTGCTGCTGTGCACAGGTATATAAAGGCTCAGAGCCTATTATGACACGCGCAGCCAGCGTTCCATTGCCACATTCCATCTACTGCAGGCAGGATACCTGGCTGGCTGAATGTCGCTGAGAAGCTCACAGAGACCGCCATAAGCAACAGTTTAACAGAATGCCACAGACTAATCAACCAAACTTTTTGGGTTGGGTTCTCTTTTATAGTCTGCAGGCATTAAATGAAAGAAGTCAGTGTTCCAGCAGAGGGAGACAACGTTTCAGAAAAGGCATTGTAGCAAACCAAAAAAGAAATTTTAAGCGCAGCAGAGTAACCAGCGCACATACCTGTTAGCTCAGGTGAGTTTAAAAGGCTGCTGTTGATAACAAGGGCATTTGCTAAATAGATGGGGTGTGTGCAACAATATACTGAAAGGTCAATTATATTGTGCAGCTTATCTCACCACCTGTAGTTATTTAGGTGAAAGCTCCAAAATGCTTGCCTAATATGTCTGTTTATCCAAAAGGAAGTAAAAAGGGAGAGCTAGAAAGATAGCATTGCATCACATTACATGGCAATGCAATGCACAGTTGCTGAAGTTGAACCAAAATGAGCTTGTAATCTGGCTTCTGCAACTTTGAACATGAGAAATCCAATGAGGAGAAGAAAAGCAAAGCCAAAGAGTCCATCCCAAAATCCGACAAACAAGCAAAATGAACAAAAAACATTGAATTCAATTCTTTCTGATTTTAGAAACTGCATTAAAGAAGGGGTGCACCGGTCCTGGAGATACTGCAATACCAGGTCAATGCGTGGAGTGGACAGAGCAAGCTCTTTTTCCATCTCCCTGTTCTAAAAATCCATTTAATATATGGTCCCCAGATAGGGGACGTATCAGATATTAAACTGATAAGAACAGATACTACACTTGATCTTAGCCAAAAGGCCCGAGAAGCGATAACCAGAATTGGTTTCAAACTACGGAGCCACCCAAGGATCCTGAAAAGTCCATTTGTGGAGATGAGCTCCTGGACTCCCGTTAAGAAGACATGTTGTCAACCTCTAGATCCCTTACATGCCTGCACTTTTCGGCTTGCTGCTGCTGCAATCCACGCGTTTTAGATCTGCATAACTCCACCTCTTTAAACACAGCACCTTCACCCCCCTGCTGTTCCCACCCGCCTCAACACCGTTGGAAGGGAGGAGAACCAATTAAGGCGGGGGGTGGGGTGGAACGAGCAGCTGTCTACCCTTAGCAGGAGGGCTCCTGATTACATACCTCTCCTGCTGCTGCTGCTGCTGGCTGTCCAGCAGCAGACTGAAGGTGGCTGCTGCTGTGCACAGGTATATAAAGGCTCAGAGCCTATTATGACACGCGCAGCCAGCGTTCCATTGCCACATTCCATCTACTGCAGGCAGGATACCTGGCTGGCTGAATGTCGCTGAGAAGCTCACAGAGACCGCCATAAGCAACAGTTTAACAGAATGCCACAGACTAATCAACCAAACTTTTTGGGTTGGGTTCTCTTTTATAGTCTGCAGGCATTAAATGAAAGAAGTCAGTGTTCCAGCAGAGGGAGACAACGTTTCAGAAAAGGCATTGTAGCAAACCAAAAAAGAAATTTTAAGCGCAGCAGAGTAACCAGCGCACATACCTGTTAGCTCAGGTGAGTTTAAAAGGCTGCTGTTGATAACAAGGGCATTTGCTAAATAGATGGTGTGTGTGCAACAATATACTGAAAGGTCAATTATATTGTGCAGCTTATCTCACCACCTGTAGTTATTTAGGTGAAAGCTCCAAAATGCTTGCCTAATATGTCTGTTTATCCAAAAGGAAGTAAAAAGGGAGAGCTAGAAAGATAGCATTGCATCACATTACATGGCAATGCAATGCACAGTTGCTGAAGTTGAACCAAAATGAGCTTGTAATCTGGCTTCTGCAACTTTGAACATGAGAAATCCAATGAGGAGAAGAAAAGCAAAGCCAAAGAGTCCATCCCAAAATCCGACAAACAAGCAAAATGAACAAAAAACATTGAATTCAATTCTTTCTGATTTTAGAAACTGCATTAAAGAAGGGGTGCACCGGTCCTGGAGATACTGCAATACCAGGTCAATGCGTGGAGTGGACAGAGCAAGCTCTTTTTCCATCTCCCTGTTCTAAAAATCCATTTAATATATGGTCCCCAGATAGGGGACGTATCAGATATTAAACTGATAAGAACAGATACTACACTTGATCTTAGCCAAAAGGCCGAGAAGCGATAACCAGAATTGGTTTCAAACTACGGAGCCACCCAAGGATCCTGAAAAGTCCATTTGTGGAGATGAGCTCCTGGACTCCCGTTAAGAAGACATGTTGTCAACCTCTAGATCCCTTATATGCCTGCACTTTTCGGCTTGCTGCTGCTGCAATCCACGCGTTTTAGATCTGCATAACTCCACCTCTTTAAACACAGCACCTTCACCCCCTGCTGTTCCCACCCGCCTCAACACCGTTGGAAGGGAGGAGAACCAATTAAGGCGGGGGGTGGGGTGGAACGAGCAGCTGTCTACCCTTAGCAGGAGGGCTCCTGATTACATACCTCTCCTGCTGCTGCTGCTGCTGGCTGTCCAGCAGCAGACTGAAGGTGGCTGCTGCTGTGCACAGGTATATAAAGGCTCAGAGCCTATTATGACACGCGCAGCCAGCGTTCCATTGCCACATTCCATCTACTGCAGGCAGGATACCTGGCTGGCTGAATGTCGCTGAGAAGCTCACAGAGACCGCCATAAGCAACAGTTTAACAGAATGCCACAGACTAATCAACCAAACTTTTTGGGTTGGGTTCTCTTTTATAGTCTGCAGGCATTAAATGAAAGAAGTCAGTGTTCCAGCAGAGGGAGACAACGTTTCAGAAAAGGCATTGTAGCAAACCAAAAAAGAAATTTTAAGCGCAGCAGAGTAACCAGCGCACATACCTGTTAGCTCAGGTGAGTTTAAAAGGCTGCTGTTGATAACAAGGGCATTTGCTAAATAGATGGTGTGTGTGCAACAATATACTGAAAGGTCAATTATATTGTGCAGCTTATCTCACCACCTGTAGTTATTTAGGTGAAAGCTCCAAAATGCTTGCCTAATATGTCTGTTTATCCAAAAGGAAGTAAAAAGGGAGAGCTAGAAAGATAGCATTGCATCACATTACATGGCAATGCAATGCACAGTTGCTGAAGTTGAACCAAAATGAGCTTGTAATCTGGCTTCTGCAACTTTGAACATGAAAAATCCAATGAGGAGAAGAAAAGCAAAGCCAAAGAGTCCATCCCAAAATCCGACAAACAAGCAAAATGAACAAAAAACATTGAATTCAATTCTTTCTGATTTTAGAAACTGCATTAAAGAAGGGGTGCACCGGTCCTGGAGATACTGCAATACCAGGTCAATGCGTGGAGTGGACAGAGCAAGCTCTTTTTCCATCTCCCTGTTCTAAAAATCCATTTAATATATGATCCCCAGATAGGGGACGTATCAGATATTAAACTGATAAGAACAGATACTACACTTGATCTTAGCCAAAAGGCCGAGAAGCGATAACCAGAATTGGTTTCAAACTACGGAGCCACCCAAGGATCCTGAAAAGTCCATTTGTGGAGATGAGCTCCTGGACTCCCGTTAAGAAGACATGTTGTCAACCTCTAGATCCCTTACATGCCTGCACTTTTCGGCTTGCTGCTGCTGCAATCCACGCGTTTTAGATCTGCATAACTCCACCTCTTTAAACACAGCACCTTCACCCCCTGCTGTTCCCACCCGCCTCAACACCGTTGGAAGGGAGGAGAACCAATTAAGGCGGGGGGTGGGGTGGAACGAGCAGCTGTCCCTTAGCAGGAGGGCTCCTGATTACATACCTCTCCTGCTGCTGCTGCTGCTGGCTGTCCAGCAGCAGACTGAAGGTGGCTGCTGCTGTGCACAGGTATATAAAGGCTCAGAGCCTATTATGACACGCGCAGCCAGCGTTCCATTGCCACATTCCATCTACTGCAGGCAGGATACCTGGCTGGCTGAATGTCGCTGAGAAGCTCACAGAGACCGCCATAAGCAACAGTTTAACAGAATGCCACAGACTAATCAACCAAACTTTTTGGGTTGGGTTCTCTTTTATAGTCTGCAGGCATTAAATGAAAGAAGTCAGTGTTCCAGCAGAGGGAGACAACGTTTCAGAAAAGGCATTGTAGCAAACCAAAAAAGAAATTTTAAGCGCAGCAGAGTAACCAGCGCACATACCTGTTAGCTCAGGTGAGTTTAAAAGGCTGCTGTTGATAACAAGGGCATTTGCTAAATAGATGGTGTGTGTGCAACAATATACTGAAAGGTCAATTATATTGTGCAGCTTATCTCACCACCTGTAGTTATTTAGGTGAAAGCTCCAAAATGCTTGCCTAATATGTCTGTTTATCCAAAAGGAAGTAAAAAGGGAGAGCTAGAAAGATAGCATTGCATCACATTACATGGCAATGCAATGCACAGTTGCTGAAGTTGAACCAAAATGAGCTTGTAATCTGGCTTCTGCAACTTTGAACATGAAAAATCCAATGAGGAGAAGAAAAGCAAAGCCAAAGAGTCCATCCCAAAATCCGACAAACAAGCAAAATGAACAAAAAACATTGAATTCAATTCTTTCTGATTTTAGAAACTGCATTAAAGAAGGGGTGCACCGGTCCTGGAGATACTGCAATACCAGGTCAATGCGTGGAGTGGACAGAGCAAGCTCTTTTTCCATCTCCCTGTTCTAAAAATCCATTTAATATATGGTCCCCAGATAGGGGACGTATCAGATATTAAACTGATAAGAACAGATACTACACTTGATCTTAGCCAAAAGGCCGAGAAGCGATAACCAGAATTGGTTTCAAACTACGGAGCCACCCAAGGATCCTGAAAAGTCCATTTGTGGAGATGAGCTCCTGGACTCCCGTTAAGAAGACATGTTGTCAACCTCTAGATCCCTTACATGCCTGCACTTTTCGGCTTGCTGCTGCTGCAATCCACGCGTTTTAGATCTGCATAACTCCACCTCTTTAAACACAGCACCTTCACCCCCTGCTGTTCCCACCCGCCTCAACACCGTTGGAAGGGAGGAGAACCAATTAAGGCGGGGGGTGGGGTGGAACGAGCAGCTGTCTACCCTTAGCAGGAGGGCTCCTGATTACATACCTCTCCTGCTGCTGCTGCTGCTGCTGGCTGTCCAGCAGCAGACTGAAGGTGGCTGCTGCTGTGCACAGGTATATAAAGGCTCAGAGCCTATTATGACACGCGCAGCCAGCGTTCCATTGCCACATTCCATCTACTGCAGGCAGGATACCTGGCTGGCTGAATGTCGCTGAGAAGCTCACAGAGACCGCCATAAGCAACAGTTTAACAGAATGCCACAGACTAATCAACCAAACTTTTTGGGTTGGGTTCTCTTTTATAGTCTGCAGGCATTAAATGAAAGAAGTCAGTGTTCCAGCAGAGGGAGACAACGTTTCAGAAAAGGCATTGTAGCAAACCAAAAAAGAAATTTTAAGCGCAGCAGAGTAACCAGCGCACATACCTGTTAGCTCAGGTGAGTTTAAAAGGCTGCTGTTGATAACAAGGGCATTTGCTAAATAGATGGTGTGTGTGCAACAATATACTGAAAGGTCAATTATATTGTGCAGCTTATCTCACCACCTGTAGTTATTTAGGTGAAAGCTCCAAAATGCTTGCCTAATATGTCTGTTTATCCAAAAGGAAGTAAAAAGGGAGAGCTAGAAAGATAGCATTGCATCACATTACATGGCAATGCAATGCACAGTTGCTGAAGTTGAACCAAAATGAGCTTGTAATCTGGCTTC
Organism: Phyllobates terribilis; assembly: GCF_046119375.1. Classification (NCBI taxonomy): domain Eukaryota; kingdom Metazoa; phylum Chordata; class Amphibia; order Anura; family Dendrobatidae; genus Phyllobates; species Phyllobates terribilis. Next base: position 889,583 of record NW_027362928.1, on the reverse strand, counting down.
TGCAACTTTGAACATGAAAAATCCAATGAGGAGAAGAAAAGCAAAGCCAAAGAGTCCATCCCAAAATCCGACAAACAAGCAAAATGAACAAAAAACATTGAATTCAATTCTTTCTGATTTTAGAAACTGCATTAAAGAAGGGGTGCACCGGTCCTGGAGATACTGCAATACCAGGTCAATGCGTGGAGTGGACAGAGCAAGCTCTTTTTCCATCTCCCTGTTCTAAAAATCCATTTGATATATGGTCCCCAGATAGGGGACGTATCAGATATTAAACTGATAAGAACAGATACTACACTTGATCTTAGCCAAAAGGCCGAGAAGCGATAACCAGAATTGGTTTCAAACTACGGAGCCACCCAAGGATCCTGAAAAGTCCATTTGTGGAGATGAGCTCCTGGACTCCCGTTAAGAAGACATGTTGTCAACCTCTAGATCCCTTACATGCCTGCACTTTTCGGCTTGCTGCTGCTGCAATCCACGCGTTTTAGATCTGCATAACTCCACCTCTTTAAACACAGCACCTTCACCCCCTGCTGTTCCCACCCGCCTCAACACCGTTGGAAGGGAGGAGAACCAATTAAGGCGGGGGGTGGGGTGGAACGAGCAGCTGTCTACCCTTAGCAGGAGGGCTCCTGATTACATACCTCTCCTGCTGCTGCTGCTGCTGGCTGTCCAGCAGCAGACTGAAGGTGGCTGCTGCTGTGCACAGGTATATAAAGGCTCAGAGCCTATTATGACACGCGCAGCCAGCGTTCCATTGCCACATTCCATCTACTGCAGGCAGGATACCTGGCTGGCTGAATGTCGCTGAGAAGCTCACAGAGACCGCCATAAGCAACAGTTTAACAGAATGCCACAGACTAATCAACCAAACTTTTTGGGTTGGGTTCTCTTTTATAGTCTGCAGGCATTAAATGAAAGAAGTCAGTGTTCCAGCAGAGGGAGACAACGTTTCAGAAAAGGCATTGTAGCAAACCAAAAAAGAAATTTTAAGCGCAGCAGAGAAACCAGCGCACATACCTGTTAGCTCAGGTGAGTTTAAAAGGCTGCTGTTGATAACAAGGGCATTTGCTAAATAGATGGTGTGTGTGCAACAATATACTGAAAGGTCAATTATATTGTGCAGCTTATCTCACCACCTGTAGTTATTTAGGTGAAAGCTCCAAAATGCTTGCCTAATATGTCTGTTTATCCAAAAGGAAGTAAAAAGGGAGAGCTAGAAAGATAGCATTGCATCACATTACATGGCAATGCAATGCACAGTTGCTGAAGTTGAACCAAAATGAGCTTGTAATCTGGCTTCTGCAACTTTGAACATGAAAAATCCAATGAGGAGAAGAAAAGCAAAGCCAAAGAGTCCATCCCAAAATCCGACAAACAAGCAAAATGAACAAAAAACATTGAATTCAATTCTTTCTGATTTTAGAAACTGCATTAAAGAAGGGGTGCACCGGTCCTGGAGATACTGCAATACCAGGTCAATGCGTGGAGTGGACAGAGCAAGCTCTTTTTCCATCTCCCTGTTCTAAAAATCCATTTGATATATGGTCCCCAGATAGGGGACGTATCAGATATTAAACTGATAAGAACAGATACTACACTTGATCTTAGCCAAAAGGCCGAGAAGCGATAACCAGAATTGGTTTCAAACTACGGAGCCACCCAAGGATCCTGAAAAGTCCATTTGTGGAGATGAGCTCCTGGACTCCCGTTAAGAAGACATGTTGTCAACCTCTAGATCCCTTACATGCCTGCACTTTTCGGCTTGCTGCTGCTGCAATCCACGCGTTTTAGATCTGCATAACTCCACCTCTTTAAACACAGCACCTTCACCCCCTGCTGTTCCCACCCGCCTCAACACCGTTGGAAGGGAGGAGAACCAATTAAGGCGGGGGGTGGGGTGGAACGAGCAGCTGTCTACCCTTAGCAGGAGGGCTCCTGATTACATACCTCTCCTGCTGCTGCTGCTGCTGGCTGTCCAGCAGCAGACTGAAGGTGGCTGCTGCTGTGCACAGGTATATAAAGGCTCAGAGCCTATTATGACACGCGCAGCCAGCGTTCCATTGCCACATTCCATCTACTGCAGGCAGGATACCTGGCTGGCTGAATGTCGCTGAGAAGCTCACAGAGACCGCCATAAGCAACAGTTTAACAGAATGCCACAGACTAATCAACCAAACTTTTTGGGTTGGGTTCTCTTTTATAGTCTGCAGGCATTAAATGAAAGAAGTCAGTGTTCCAGCAGAGGGAGACAACGTTTCAGAAAAGGCATTGTAGCAAACCAAAAAAGAAATTTTAAGCGCAGCAGAGAAACCAGCGCACATACCTGTTAGCTCAGGTGAGTTTAAAAGGCTGCTGTTGATAACAAGGGCATTTGCTAAATAGATGGTGTGTGTGCAACAATATACTGAAAGATCAATTATATTGTGCAGCTTATCTCACCACCTGTAGTTATTTAGGTGAAAGCTCCAAAATGCTTGCCTAATATGTCTGTTTATCCAAAAGGAAGTAAAAAGGGAGAGCTAGAAAGATAGCATTGCATCACATTACATGGCAATGCAATGCACAGTTGCTGAAGTTGAACCAAAATGAGCTTGTAATCTGGCTTCTGCAACTTTGAACATGAAAAATCCAATGAGGAGAAGAAAAGCAAAGCCAAAGAGTCCATCCCAAAATCCGACAAACAAGCAAAATGAACAAAAAACATTGAATTCAATTCTTTCTGATTTTAGAAACTGCATTAAAGAAGGGGTGCACCGGTCCTGGAGATACTGCAATACCAGGTCAATGCGTGGAGTGGACAGAGCAAGCTCTTTTTCCATCTCCCTGTTCTAAAAATCCATTTAATATATGGTCCCCAGATAGGGGACGTATCAGATATTAAACTGATAAGAACAGATACTACACTTGATCTTAGCCAAAAGGCCGAGAAGCGATAACCAGAATTGGTTTCAAACTACGGAGCCACCCAAGGATCCTGAAAAGTCCATTTGTGGAGATGAGCTCCTGGACTCCCGTTAAGAAGACATGTTGTCAACCTCTAGATCCCTTACATGCCTGCACTTTTCGGCTTGCTGCTGCTGCAATCCACGCGTTTTAGATCTGCATAACTCCACCTCTTTAAACACAGCACCTTCACCCCCTGCTGTTCCCACCCGCCTCAACACCGTTGGAAGGGAGGAGAACCAATTAAGGCGGGGGGTGGGGTGGAACGAGCAGCTGTCTACCCTTAGCAGGAGGGCTCCTGATTACATACCTCTCCTGCTGCTGCTGCTGCTGGCTGTCCAGCAGCAGACTGAAGGTGGCTGCTGCTGTGCACAGGTATATAAAGGCTCAGAGCCTATTATGACACGCGCAGCCAGCGTTCCATTGCCACATTCCATCTACTGCAGGCATTATACCTGGCTGGCTGAATGTCGCTGAGAAGCTCACAGAGACCGCCATAAGCAACAGTTTAACAGAATGCCACAGACTAATCAACCAAACTTTTTGGGTTGGGTTCTCTTTTATAGTCTGCAGGCATTAAATGAAAGAAGTCAGTGTTCCAGCAGAGGGAGACAACGTTTCAGAAAAGGCATTGTAGCAAACCAAAAAAGAAATTTTAAGCGCAGCAGAGAAACCAGCGCACATACCTGTTAGCTCAGGTGAGTTTAAAAGGCTGCTGTTGATAACAAGGGCATTTGCTAAATAGATGGTGTGTGTGCAACAATATACTGAAAGATCAATTATATTGTGCAGCTTATCTCACCACCTGTAGTTATTTAGGTGAAAGCTCCAAAATGCTTGCCTAATATGTCTGTTTATCCAAAAGGAAGTAAAAAGGGAGAGCTAGAAAGATAGCATTGCATCACATTACATGGCAATGCAATGCACAGTTGCTGAAGTTGAACCAAAATGAGCTTGTAATCTGGCTTCTGCAACTTTGAACATGAAAAATCCAATGAGGAGAAGAAAAGCAAAGCCAAAGAGTCCATCCCAAAATCCGACAAACAAGCAAAATGAACAAAAAACATTGAATTCAATTCTTTCTGATTTTAGAAACTGCATTAAAGAAGGGGTGCACCGGTCCTGGAGATACTGCAATACCAGGTCAATGCGTGGAGTGGACAGAGCAAGCTCTTTTTCCATCTCCCTGTTCTAAAAATCCATTTAATATATGGTCCCCAGATAGGGGACGTATCAGATATTAAACTGATAAGAACAGATACTACACTTGATCTTAGCCAAAAGGCCGAGAAGCGATAACCAGAATTGGTTTCAAACTACGGAGCCACCCAAGGATCCTGAAAAGTCCATTTGTGGAGATGAGCTCCTGGACTCCCGTTAAGAAGACATGTTGTCAACCTCTAGATCCCTTACATGCCTGCACTTTTCGGCTTGCTGCTGCTGCAATCCACGCGTTTTAGATCTGCATAACTCCACCTCTTTAAACACAGCACCTTCACCCCCTGCTGTTCCCACCCGCCTCAACACCGTTGGAAGGGAGGAGAACCAATTAAGGCGGGGGGTGGGGTGGAACGAGCAGCTGTCTACCCTTAGCAGGAGGGCTCCTGATTACATACCTCTCCTGCTGCTGCTGCTGCTGGCTGTCCAGCAGCAGACTGAAGGTGGCTGCTGCTGTGCACAGGTATATAAAGGCTCAGAGCCTATTATGACACGCGCAGCCAGCGTTCCATTGCCACATTCCATCTACTGCAGGCATTATACCTGGCTGGCTGAATGTCGCTGAGAAGCTCACAGAGACCGCCATAAGCAACAGTTTAACAGAATGCCACAGACTAATCAACCAAACTTTTTGGGTTGGGTTCTCTTTTATAGTCTGCAGGCATTAAATGAAAGAAGTCAGTGTTCCAGCAGAGGGAGACAACGTTTCAGAAAAGGCATTGTAGCAAACCAAAAAAGAAATTTTAAGCGCAGCAGAGTAACCAGCGCACATACCTGTTAGCTCAGGTGAGTTTAAAAGGCTGCTGTTGACAACAAGGGCATTTGCTAAATAGATGGTGTGTGTGCAACAATATACTGAAAGGTCAATTATATTGTGCAGCTTATCTCACCACCTGTAGTTATTTAGGTGAAAGCTCCAAAATGCTTGCCTAATATGTCTGTTTATCCAAAAGGAAGTAAAAAGGGAGAGCTAGAAAGATAGCATTGCATCACATTACATGGCAATGCAATGCACAGTTGCTGAAGTTGAACCAAAATGAGCTTGTAATCTGGCTTCTGCAACTTTGAACATGAAAAATCCAATGAGGAGAAGAAAAGCAAAGCCAAAGAGTCCATCCCAAAATCCGACAAACAAGCAAAATGAACAAAAAACATTGAATTCAATTCTTTCTGATTTTAGAAACTGCATTAAAGAAGGGGTGCACCGGTCCTGGAGATACTGCAATACCAGGTCAATGCGTGGAGTGGACAGAGCAAGCTCTTTTTCCATCTCCCTGTTCTAAAAATCCATTTAATATATGGTCCCCAGATAGGGGACGTATCAGATATTAAACTGATAAGAACAGATACTACACTTGATCTTAGCCAAAAGGCCGAGAAGCGATAACCAGAATTGGTTTCAAACTACGGAGCCACCCAAGGATCCTGAAAAGTCCATTTGTGGAGATGAGCTCCTGGACTCCCGTTAAGAAGACATGTTGTCAACCTCTAGATCCCTTACATGCCTGCACTTTTCGGCTTGCTGCTGCTGCAATCCACGCGTTTTAGATCTGCATAACTCCACCTCTTTAAACACAGCACCTTCACCCCCTGCTGTTCCCACCCGCCTCAACACCGTTGGAAGGGAGGAGAACCAATTAAGGCGGGGGGTGGGGTGGAACGAGCAGCTGTCTACCCTTAGCAGGAGGGCTCCTGATTACATACCTCTCCTGCTGCTGCTGCTGCTGGCTGTCCAGCAGCAGACTGAAGGTGGCTGCTGCTGTGCACAGGTATATAAAGGCTCAGAGCCTATTATGACACGCGCAGCCAGCGTTCCATTGCCACATTCCATCTACTGCAGGCAGGATACCTGGCTGGCTGAATGTCGCTGAGAAGCTCACAGAGACCGCCATAAGCAACAGTTTAACAGAATGCCACAGACTAATCAACCAAACTTTTTGGGTTGGGTTCTCTTTTATAGTCTGCAGGCATTAAATGAAAGAAGTCAGTGTTCCAGCAGAGGGAGACAACGTTTCAGAAAAGGCATTGTAGCAAACCAAAAAAGAAATTTTAAGCGCAGCAGAGTAACCAGCGCACATACCTGTTAGCTCAGGTGAGTTTAAAAGGCTGCTGTTGACAACAAGGGCATTTGCTAAATAGATGGTGTGTGTGCAACAATATACTGAAAGGTCAATTATATTGTGCAGCTTATCTCACCACCTGTAGTTATTTAGGTGAAAGCTCCAAAATGCTTGCCTAATATGTCTGTTTATCCAAAAGGAAGTAAAAAGGGAGAGCTAGAAAGATAGCATTGCATCACATTACATGGCAATGCAATGCACAGTTGCTGAAGTTGAACCAAAATGAGCTTGTAATCTGGCTTCTGCAACTTTGAACATGAAAAATCCAATGAGGAGAAGAAAAGCAAAGCCAAAGAGTCCATCCCAAAATCCGACAAACAAGCAAAATGAACAAAAAACATTGAATTCAATTCTTTCTGATTTTAGAAACTGCATTAAAGAAGGGGTGCACCGGTCCTGGAGATACTGCAATACCAGGTCAATGCGTGGAGTGGACAGAGCAAGCTCTTTTTCCATCTCCCTGTTCTAAAAATCCATTTAATATATGGTCCCCAGATAGGGGACATATCAGATATTAAACTGATAAGAACAGATACTACACTTGATCTTAGCCAAAAGGCCGAGAAGCGATAACCAGAATTGGTTTCAAACTACGGAGCCACCCAAGGATCCTGAAAAGTCCATTTGTGGAGATGAGCTCCTGGACTCCCGTTAAGAAGACATGTTGTCAACCTCTAGATCCCTTACATGCCTGCACTTTTCGGCTTGCTGCTGCTGCAATCCACGCGTTTTAGATCTGCATAACTCCACCTCTTTAAACACAGCACCTTCACCCCCTGCTGTTCCCACCCGCCTCAACACCGTTGGAAGGGAGGAGAACCAATTAAGGCAGGGGGTGGGGTGGAACGAGCAGCTGTCTACCCTTAGCAGGAGGGCTCCTGATTACATACCTCTCCTGCTGCTGCTGCTGCTGGCTGTCCAGCAGCAGACTGAAGGTGGCTGCTGCTGTGCACAGGTATATAAAGGCTCAGAGCCTATTATGACACGCGCAGCCAGCGTTCCATTGCCACATTCCATCTACTGCAGGCAGGATACCTGGCTGGCTGAATGTCGCTGAGAAGCTCACAGAGACCGCCATAAGCAACAGTTTAACAGAATGCCACAGACTAATCAACCAAACTTTTTGGGTTGGGTTCTCTTTTATAGTCTGCAGGCATTAAATGAAAGAAGTCAGTGTTCCAGCAGAGGGAGACAACGTTTCAGAAAAGGCATTGTAGCAAACCAAAAAAGAAATTTTAAGCGCAGCAGAGTAACCAGCGCACATACCTGTTAGCTCAGGTGAGTTTAAAAGGCTGCTGTTGATAACAAGGGCATTTGCTAAATAGATGGTGTGTGTGCAACAATATACTGAAAGGTCAATTATATTGTGCAGCTTATCTCACCACCTGTAGTTATTTAGGTGAAAGCTCCAAAATGCTTGCCTAATATGTCTGTTTATCCAAAAGGAAGTAAAAAGGGAGAGCTAGAAAGATAGCATTGCATCACATTACATGGCAATGCAATGCACAGTTGCTGAAGTTGAACCAAAATGAGCTTGTAATCTGGCTTCTGCAACTTTGAACATGAAAAATCCAATGAGGAGAAGAAAAGCAAAGCCAAAGAGTCCATCCCAAAATCCGACAAACAAGCAAAATGAACAAAAAACATTGAATTCAATTCTTTCTGATTTTAGAAACTGCATTAAAGAAGGGGTGCACCGGTCCTGGAGATACTGCAATACCAGGTCAATGCGTGGAGTGGACAGAGCAAGCTCTTTTTCCATCTCCCTGTTCTAAAAATCCATTTAATATATGGTCCCCAGATAGGGGACGTATCAGATATTAAACTGATAAGAACAGATACTACACTTGATCTTAGCCAAAAGGCCGAGAAGCGATAACCAGAATTGGTTTCAAACTACGGAGCCACCCAAGGATCCTGAAAAGTCCATTTGTGGAGATGAGCTCCTGGACTCCCGTTAAGAAGACATGTTGTCAACCTCTAGATCCCTTACATGCCTGCACTTTTCGGCTTGCTGCTGCTGCAATCCACGCGTTTTAGATCTGCATAACTCCACCTCTTTAAACACAGCACCTTCACCCCCTGCTGTTCCCACCCGCCTCAACACCGTTGGAAGGGAGGAGAACCAATTAAGGCGGGGGGTGGGGTGGAACGAGCAGCTGTCTACCCTTAGCAGGAGGGCTCCTGATTACATACCTCTCCTGCTGCTGCTGCTGCTGGCTGTCCAGCAGCAGACTGAAGGTGGCTGCTGCTGTGCACAGGTATATAAAGGCTCAGAGCCTATTATGACACGCGCAGCCAGCGTTCCATTGCCACATTCCATCTACTGCAGGCAGGATACCTGGCTGGCTGAATGTCGCTGAGAAGCTCACAGAGACCGCCATAAGCAACAGTTTAACAGAATGCCACAGACTAATCAACCAAACTTTTTGGGTTGGGTTCTCTTTTATAGTCTGCAGGCATTAAATGAAAGAAGTCAGTGTTCCAGCAGAGGGAGACAACGTTTCAGAAAAGGCATTGTAGCAAACCAAAAAAGAAATTTTAAGCGCAGCAGAGTAACCAGCGCACATACCTGTTAGCTCAGGTGAGTTTAAAAGGCTGCTGTTGATAACAAGGGCATTTGCTAAATAGATGGTGTGTGTGCAACAATATACTGAAAGGTCAATTATATTGTGCAGCTTATCTCACCACCTGTAGTTATTTAGGTGAAAGCTCCAAAATGCTTGCCTAATATGTCTGTTTATCCAAAAGGAAGTAAAAAGGGAGAGCTAGAAAGATAGCATTGCATCACATTACATGGCAATGCAATGCACAGTTGCTGAAGTTGAACCAAAATGAGCTTGTAATCTGGCTTCTGCAACTTTGAACATGAAAAATCCAATGAGGAGAAGAAAAGCAAAGCCAAAGAGTCCATCCCAAAATCCGACAAACAAGCAAAATGAACAAAAAACATTGAATTCAATTCTTTCTGATTTTAGAAACTGCATTAAAGAAGGGGTGCACCGGTCCTGGAGATACTGCAATACCAGGTCAATGCGTGGAGTGGACAGAGCAAGCTCTTTTTCCATCTCCCTGTTCTAAAAATCCATTTAATATATGGTCCCCAGATAGGGGACGTATCAGATATTAAACTGATAAGAACAGATACTACACTTGATCTTAGCCAAAAGTCCGAGAAGCGATAACCAGAATTGGTTTCAAACTACGGAGCCACCCAAGGATCCTGAAAAGTCCATTTGTGGAGATGAGCTCCTGGACTCCCGTTAAGAAGACATGTTGTCAACCTCTAGATCCCTTACATGCCTGCACTTTTCGGCTTGCTGCTGCTGCAATCCACGCGTTTTAGATCTGCATAACTCCACCTCTTTAAACACAGCACCTTCACCCCCTGCTGTTCCCACCCGCCTCAACACCGTTGGAAGGGAGGAGAACCAATTAAGGCGGGGGGTGGGGTGGAACGAGCAGCTGTCTACCCTTAGCAGGAGGGCTCCTGATTACATACCTCTCCTGCTGCTGCTGCTGGCTGTCCAGCAGCAGACTGAAGGTGGCTGCTGCTGTGCACAGGTATATAAAGGCTCAGAGCCTATTATGACACGCGCAGCCAGCGTTCCATTGCCACATTCCATCTACTGCAGGCAGGATACCTGGCTGGCTGAATGTCGCTGAGAAGCTCACAGAGACCGCCATAAGCAACAGTTTAACAGAATGCCACAGACTAATCAACCAAACTTTTTGGGTTGGGTTCTCTTTTATAGTCTGCAGGCATTAAATGAAAGAAGTCAGTGTTCCAGCAGAGGGAGACAACGTTTCAGAAAAGGCATTGTAGCAAACCAAAAAAGAAATTTTAAGCGCAGCAGAGTAACCAGCGCACATACCTGTTAGCTCAGGTGAGTTTAAAAGGCTGCTGTTGATAACAAGGGCATTTGCTAAATAGATGGTGTGTGTGCAACAATATACTGAAAGGTCAATTATATTGTGCAGCTTATCTCACCACCTGTAGTTATTTAGGTGAAAGCTCCAAAATGCTTGCCTAATATGTCTGTTTATCCAAAAGGAAGTAAAAAGGGAGAGCTAGAAAGATAGCATTGCATCACATTACATGGCAATGCAATGCACAGTTGCTGAAGTTGAACCAAAATGAGCTTGTAATCTGGCTTCTGCAACTTTGAACATGAAAAATCCAATGAGGAGAAGAAAAGCAAAGCCAAAGAGTCCATCCCAAAATCCGACAAACAAGCAAAATGAACAAAAAACATTGAATTCAATTCTTTCTGATTTTAGAAACTGCATTAAAGAAGGGGTGCACCGGTCCTGGAGATACTGCAATACCAGGTCAATGCGTGGAGTGGACAGAGCAAGCTCTTTTTCCATCTCCCTGTTCTAAAAATCCATTTAATATATGGTCCCCATTTAGGGGACGTATCAGATATTAAACTGATAAGAACAGATACTACACTTGATCTTAGCCAAAAGGCCGAGAAGCGATAACCAGAATTGGTTTCAAACTACGGAGCCACCCAAGGATCCTGAAAAGTCCATTTGTGGAGATGAGCTCCTGGACTCCCGTTAAGAAGACATGTTGTCAACCTCTAGATCCCTTACATGCCTGCACTTTTCGGCTTGCTGCTGCTGCAATCCACGCGTTTTAGATCTGCATAACTCCACCTCTTTAAACACAGCACCTTCACCCCCTGCTGTTCCCACCCGCCTCAACACCGTTGGAAGGGAGGAGAACCAATTAAGGCGGGGGGTGGGGTGGAACGAGCAGCTGTCTACCCTTAGCAGGAGGGCTCCTGATTACATACCTCTCCTGCTGCTGCTGCTGCTGGCTGTCCAGCAGCAGACTGAAGGTGGCTGCTGCTGTGCACAGGTATATAAAGGCTCAGAGCCTATTATGACACGCGCAGCCAGCGTTCCATTGCCACATTCCATCTACTGCAGGCAGGATACCTGGCTGGCTGAATGTCGCTGAGAAGCTCACAGAGACCGCCATAAGCAACAGTTTAACAGAATGCCACAGACTAATCAACCAAACTTTTTGGGTTGGGTTCTCTTTTATAGTCTGCAGGCATTAAATGAAAGAAGTCAGTGTTCCAGCAGAGGGAGACAACGTTTCAGAAAAGGCATTGTAGCAAACCAAAAAAGAAATTTTAAGCGGAGCAGAGTAACCAGCGCACATACCTGTTAGCTCAGGTGAGTTTAAAAGGCTGCTGTTGATAACAAGGGCATTTGCTAAATAGATGGTGTGTGTGCAACAATATACTGAAAGGTCAATTATATTGTGCAGCTTATCTCACCACCTGTAGTTATTTAGGTGAAAGCTCCAAAATGCTTGCCTAATATGTCTGTTTATCCAAAAGGAAGTAAAAAGGGAGAGCTAGAAAGATAGCATTGCATCACATTACATGGCAATGCAATGCACAGTTGCTGAAGTTGAACCAAAATGAGCTTGTAATCTGGCTTCTGCAACTTTGAACATGAAAAATCCAATGAGGAGAAGAAAAGCAAAGCCAAAGAGTCCATCCCAAAATCCGACAAACAAGCAAAATGAACAAAAAACATTGAATTCAATTCTTTCTGATTTTAGAAACTGCATTAAAGAAGGGGTGCACCGGTCCTGGAGATACTGCAATACCAGGTCAATGCGTGGAGTGGACAGAGCAAGCTCTTTTTCCATCTCCCTGTTCTAAAAATCCATTTAATATATGGTCCCCAGATAGGGGACATATCAGATATTAAACTGATAAGAACAGATACTACACTTGATCTTAGCCAAAAGGCCGAGAAGCGATAACCAGAATTGGTTTCAAACTACGGAGCCACCCAAGGATCCTGAAAAGTCCATTTGTGGAGATGAGCTCCTGGACTCCCGTTAAGAAGACATGTTGTCAACCTCTAGATCCCTTACATGCCTGCACTTTTCGGCTTGCTGCTGCTGCAATCCACGCGTTTTAGATCTGCATAACTCCACCTCTTTAAACACAGCACCTTCACCCCCTGCTGTTCCCACCCGCCTCAACACCGTTGGAAGGGAGGAGAACCAATTAAGGCGGGGGGTGGGGTGGAACGAGCAGCTGTCTACCCTTAGCAGGAGGGCTCCTGATTACATACCTCTCCTGCTGCTGCTGCTGCTGGCTGTCCAGCAGCAGACTGAAGGTGGCTGCTGCTGTGCACAGGTATATAAAGGCTCAGAGCCTATTATGACACGCGCAGCCAGCGTTCCATTGCCACATTCCATCTACTGCAGGCAGGATACCTGGCTGGCTGAATGTCGCTGAGAAGCTCACAGAGACCGCCATAAGCAACAGTTTAACAGAATGCCACAGACTAATCAACCAAACTTTTTGGGTTGGGTTCTCTTTTATAGTCTGCAGGCATTAAATGAAAGAAGTCAGTGTTCCAGCAGAGGGAGACAACGTTTCAGAAAAGGCATTGTAGCAAACCAAAAAAGAAATTTTAAGCGCAGCAGAGTAACCAGCGCACATACCTGTTAGCTCAGGTGAGTTTAAAAGGCTGCTGTTGATAACAAGGGCATTTGCTAAATAGATGGTGTGTGTGCAACAATATACTGAAAGGTCAATTATATTGTGCAGCTTATCTCACCACCTGTAGTTATTTAGGTGAAAGCTCCAAAATGCTTGCCTAATATGTCTGTTTATCCAAAAGGAAGTAAAAAGGGAGAGCTAGAAAGATAGCATTGCATCACATTACATGGCAATGCAATGCACAGTTGCTGAAGTTGAACCAAAATGAGCTTGTAATCTGGCTTCTGCAACTTTGAACATGAAAAATCCAATGAGGAGAAGAAAAGCAAAGCCAAAGAGTCCATCCCAAAATCCGACAAACAAGCAAAATGAACAAAAAACATTGAATTCAATTCTTTCTGATTTTAGAAACTGCATTAAAGAAGGGGTGCACCGGTCCTGGAGATACTGCAATACCAGGTCAAAGCGTGGAGTGGACAGAGCAAGCTCTTTTTCCATCTCCCTGTTCTAAAAATCCATTTAATATATGGTCCCCAGATAGGGGACGTATCAGATATTAAACTGATAAGAACAGATTTTTTTTTTTTTTTTTTTTTTTTTAAAACCTATTCAGGTTAAAATTAAAGTCCACTCCACAGTCCTCTTCTCCCCAAAGGGAGACAAGACGTGGACTCCAACTTAAATCATCATCAGGTTTTGGTACTTTTAATGTCAGAAAAAAAAATTACAAAAATACAACAATACTTACAAAGAAAGAAATGTTTCAGAACCTGAATGGATACCAAAAAAATAAAAATTAAATTATAACTGTATTAACAACAGTAATAACATCAAGTAAAATACTTGTAACCATTATCAAAAGCATGAACCCCAACCCAACTCAGAACCTTAAGGGACAAATCTTCAACCCTTGATGCTGAAAAAACTTGTTTCGATACACCATCTGGTATTCTATATTTCACACAAAAAACATTTTTATCTCTTATTAGTTCTTTCCTAACATTCTCTATAAGATAGTCCAAACGTTTCTCATCATACAACTTACGGTACAACCGGTTAAAATATTCTGCATTCTTTATAAACATAGGTTGTTGAAAAACAACTATATTTTCTTCCATTGCCACCTCCACTTCCTGTTCCTTTCTCTTTTCTTGCTTTTTAACCTTACCACGGCCAGTTCCCTGACTTACACCTCCCATTTCACTCTCTACCCTATCCCCCCAATCTACTCTTGTTTTCTCCATCTCCCTCTGCACTCCTACAGGTTTGCTTTCTTTTCCCTTTACCACCAACACCTTTTCTACACTTTCCTCCTTTCTCTCTACCAAAACCTTTTTAACCACTACCTCCTTCTCTTTATTTCTTTTCCTCTTTGGGCAATTCTTAAAAACATGCGTATCTTCCTGACACAAGTTGCACTTCCTCCGATCTTTACAATCCTTTGACTCATGATCACCTTTTTTGCAAAAACCACATACACCACCCGAACAATTTTCCTTTCCATGCCCGTATTGACGACAAACTCGACAAAAAGTGGGTATACCACTGAAAAAAATATCACCATTTATATTACCCAACTTAAACCTAGCTGGGGGAAGCAACACAGTCCCCTGCTCATCTTCTTTGAAACGGACCAAAAATTTCCACTTCGAAGTCCAAAAACCAAATTCATTATAAATCTTCCCTTTTGGTGTTACTGACAAACAAAAAAACTCCAAAAATGTAAGAACATCCTCTTCGTCCACCAATGGAGAGTACATTTTAACAATGATCCATTTATCTCTAACGGGGAAGTGTGGCATTACACTTATCCCCTCCATTCTTTTATCCTGGCTTGCAGTCATTTTCCTTAGATATCCTTCAAAAAAAACTTTGTCAACAAAAACTATATCATAAACACCCCTCCTGGGGTAGTCCATTATCGCCAACACTTCTTCTGTCTTCAAACCAAAAAGATCCACAAGAACTTGACTCATCACATACCTAAAATCCTTTTGATCTCGAAAGTTCTCCTGAACAACCAAACGAATAGAATTCTGCACCTTAGCGAATTCAGGCACATGATCTTCCTCTCCTTCATGTGATGCTGCAGACATCTTCTTCACAAACAGGTTCTCCTCTTCTCAATAGAAACCTTCAACACCGAAGTGCCAGGTAGATGATCGCCTCCCGTTGCCCGGGGACTAATCCGACTCCCTAATAGCAGCAGGGAGGTGAAGCCCTGCTGAAAAACAGAGCGATCCCCCCAGGCCAAGGAGCCGGGTACCCCGAGCACCTCTCAGCCAAGACCAAGGCAGCAGCCGCTAGATCACTGCACTTGATCTTAGCCAAAAGGCCGAGAAGCGATAACCAGAATTGGTTTCAAACTACGGAGCCACCCAAGGATCCTGAAAAGTCCATTTGTGGAGATGAGCTCCTGGACTCCCGTTAAGAAGACATGTTGTCAACCTCTAGATCCCTTACATGCCTGCACTTTTCGGCTTGCTGCTGCTGCAATCCACGCGTTTTAGATCTGCATAACTCCACCTCTTTAAACACAGCACCTTCACCCCCTGCTGTTCCCACCCGCCTCAACACCGTTGGAAGGGAGGAGAACCAATTAAGGCGGGGGGTGGGGTGGAACGAGCAGCTGTCTACCCTTAGCAGGAGGGCTCCTGATTACATACCTCTCCTGCTGCTGCTGCTGCTGGCTGTCCAGCAGCAGACTGAAGGTGGCTGCTGCTGTGCACAGGTATATAAAGGCTCAGAGCCTATTATGACACGCGCAGCCAGCGTTCCATTGCCACATTCCATCTACTGCAGGCAGGATACCTGGCTGGCTGAATGTCGCTGAGAAGCTCACAGAGACCGCCATAAGCAACAGTTTAACAGAATGCCACAGACTAATCAACCAAACTTTTTGGGTTGGGTTCTCTTTTATAGTCTGCAGGCATTAAATGAAAGAAGTCAGTGTTCCAGCAGAGGGAGACAACGTTTCAGAAAAGGCATTGTAGCAAACCAAAAAAGAAATTTTAAGCGCAGCAGAGTAACAAGCGCACATACCTGTTAGCTCAGGTGAGTTTAAAAGGCTGCTGTTGATAACAAGGGCATTTGCTAAATAGATGGTGTGTGTGCAACAATATACTGAAAGGTCAATTATATTGTGCAGCTTATCTCACCACCTGTAGTTATTTAGGTGAAAGCTCCAAAATGCTTGCCTAATATGTCTGTTTATCCAAAAGGAAGTAAAAAGGGAGAGCTAGAAAGATAGCATTGCATCACATTACATGGCAATGCAATGCACAGTTGCTGAAGTTGAACCAAAATGAGCTTGTAATCTGGCTTCTGCAACTTTGAACATGAAAAATCCAATGAGGAGAAGAAAAGCAAAGCCAAAGAGTCCATCCCAAAATCCGACAAACAAGCAAAATGAACAAAAAACATTGAATTCAATTCTTTCTGATTTTAGAAACTGCATTAAAGAAGGGGTGCACCGGTCCTGGAGATACTGCAATACCAGGTCAATGCGTGGAGTGGACAGAGCAAGCTCTTTTTCCATCTCCCTGTTCTAAAAATCCATTTAATATATGGTCCCCAGATAGGGGACGTATCAGATATTAAACTGATAAGAACAGATACTACACTTGATCTTAGCCAAAAGGCCGAGAAGCGATAACCAGAATTGGTTTCAAACTACGGAGCCACCCAAGGATCCTGAAAAGTCCATTTGTGGAGATGAGCTCCTGGACTCCCGTTAAGAAGACATGTTGTCAACCTCTAGATCCCTTACATGCCTGCACTTTTCGGCTTGCTGCTGCTGCAATCCACGCGTTTTAGATCTGCATAACTCCACCTCTTTAAACACAGCACCTTCACCCCTGCTGTTCCCACCCGCCTCAACACCGTTGGAAGGGAGGAGAACCAATTAAGGCGGGGGGTGGGGTGGAACGAGCAGCTGTCTACCCTTAGCAGGAGGGCTCCTGATTACATACCTCTCCTGCTGCTGCTGCTGCTGGCTGTCCAGCAGCAGACTGAAGGTGGCTGCTGCTGTGCACAGGTATATAAAGGCTCAGAGCCTATTATGACACGCGCAGCCAGCGTTCCATTGCCACATTCCATCTACTGCAGGCAGGATACCTGGCTGGCTGAATGTCGCTGAGAAGCTCACAGAGACCGCCATAAGCAACAGTTTAACAGAATGCCACAGACTAATCAACCAAACTTTTTGGGTTGGGTTCTCTTTTATAGTCTGCAGGCATTAAATGAAAGAAGTCAGTGTTCCAGCAGAGGGAGACAACGTTTCAGAAAAGGCATTGTAGCAAACCAAAAAAGAAATTTTAAGCGCAGCAGAGTAACCAGCGCACATACCTGTTAGCTCAGGTGAGTTTAAAAGGCTGCTGTTGATAACAAGGGCATTTGCTAAATAGATGGTGTGTGTGCAACAATATACTGAAAGGTCAATTATATTGTGCAGCTTATCTCACCACCTGTAGTTATTTAGGTGAAAGCTCCAAAATGCTTGCCTAATATGTCTGTTTATCCAAAAGGAAGTAAAAAGGGAGAGCTAGAAAGATAGCATTGCATCACATTACATGGCAATGCAATGCACAGTTGCTGAAGTTGAACCAAAATGAGCTTGTAATCTGGCTTCTGCAACTTTGAACATGAAAAATCCAATGAGGAGAAGAAAAGCAAAGCCAAAGAGTCCATCCCAAAATCCGACAAACAAGCAAAATGAACAAAAAACATTGAATTCAATTCTTTCTGATTTTAGAAACTGCATTAAAGAAGGGGTGCACCGGTCCTGGAGATACTGCAATACCAGGTCAATGCGTGGAGTGGACAGAGCAAGCTCTTTTTCCATCTCCCTGTTCTAAAAATCCATTTAATATATGGTCCCCAGATAGGGGACGTATCAGATATTAAACTGATAAGAACAGATACTACACTTGATCTTAGCCAAAAGGCCGAGAAGCGATAACCAGAATTGGTTTCAAACTACGGAGCCACCCAAGGATCCTGAAAAGTCCATTTGTGGAGATGAGCTCCTGGACTCCCGTTAAGAAGACATGTTGTCAACCTCTAGATCCCTTACATGCCTGCACTTTTCGGCTTGCTGCTGCTGCAATCCACGCGTTTTAGATCTGCATAACTCCACCTCTTTAAACACAGCACCTTCACCCCCTGCTGTTCCCACCCGCCTCAACACCGTTGGAAGGGATGAGAACCAATTAAGGCGGGGGGTGGGGTGGAACGAGCAGCTGTCTACCCTTAGCAGGAGGGCTCCTGATTACATACCTCTCCTGCTGCTGCTGCTGCTGGCTGTCCAGCAGCAGACTGAAGATGGCTGCTGCTGTGCACAGGTATATAAAGGCTCAGAGCCTATTATGACACGCGCAGCCAGCGTTCCATTGCCACATTCCATCTACTGCAGGCAGGATACCTGGCTGGCTGAATGTCGCTGAGAAGCTCACAGAGACCGCCATAAGCAACAGTTTAACAGAATGCCACAGACTAATCAACCAAACTTTTTGGGTTGGGTTCTCTTTTATAGTCTGCAGGCATTAAATGAAAGAAGTCAGTGTTCCAGCAGAGGGAGACAACGTTTCAGAAAAGGCATTGTAGCAAACCAAAAAAGAAATTTTAAGCGCAGCAGAGTAACCAGCGCACATACCTGTTAGCTCAGGTGAGTTTAAAAGGCTGCTGTTGATAACAAGGGCATTTGCTAAATAGATGGTGTGTGTGCAACAATATACTGAAAGGTCAATTATATTGTGCAGCTTATCTCACCACCTGTAGTTATTTAGGTGAAAGCTCCAAAATGCTTGCCTAATATGTCTGTTTATCCAAAAGGAAGTAAAAAGGGAGAGCTAGAAAGATAGCATTGCATCACATTACATGGCAATGCAATGCACAGTTGCTGAAGTTGAACCAAAATGAGCTTGTAATCTGGCTTCTGCAACTTTGAACATGAAAAATCCAATGAGGAGAAGAAAAGCAAAGCCAAAGAGTCCATCCCAAAATCCGACAAACAAGCAAAATGAACAAAAAACATTGAATTCAATTCTTTCTGATTTTAGAAACTGCATTAAAGAAGGGGTGCACTGGTCCTGGAGATACTGCAATACCAGGTCAATGCGTGGAGTGGACAGAGCAAGCTCTTTTTCCATCTCCCTGTTCTAAAAATCCATTTAATATATGGTCCCCAGATAGGGGACGTATCAGATATTAAACTGATAAGAACAAATAGTACACTTGATCTTAGCCAAAAGGCCGAGAAGCGATAACCAGAATTGGTTTCAAACTACGGAGCCACCCAAGGATCCTGAAAAGTCCATTTGTGGAGATGAGCTCCTGGACTCCCGTTAAGAAGACATGTTGTCAACCTCTAGATCCCTTACATGCCTGCACTTTTCGGCTTGCTGCTGCTGCAATCCACGCGTTTTAGATCTGCATAACTCCACCTCTTTAAACACAGCACCTTCACCCCCTGCTGTTCCCACCCGCCTCAACACCGTTGGAAGGGAGGAGAACCAATTAAGGCGGGGGGTGGGGTGGAACGAGCAGCTGTCTACCCTTAGCAGGAGGGCTCCTGATTACATACCTCTCCTGCTGCTGCTGCTGCTGCTGGCTGTCCAGCAGCAGACTGAAGGTGGCTGCTGCTGTGCACAGGTATATAAAGGCTCAGAGCCTATTATGACACGCGCAGCCAGCGTTCCATTGCCACATTCCATCTACTGCAGGCAGGATACCTGGCTGGCTGAATGTCGCTGAGAAGCTCACAGAGACCGCCATAAGCAACAGTTTAACAGAATGCCACAGACTAATCAACCAAACTTTTTGGGTTGGGTTCTCTTTTATAGTCTGCAGGCATTAAATGAAAGAAGTCAGTGTTCCAGCAGAGGGAGACAACGTTTCAGAAAAGGCATTGTAGCAAACCAAAAAAGAAATTTTAAGCGCAGCAGAGTAACCAGCGCACATACCTGTTAGCTCAGGTGAGTTTAAAAGGCTGCTGTTGATAACAAGGGCATTTGCTAAATAGATGGTGTGTGTGCAACAATATACTGAAAGGTCAATTATATTGTGCAGCTTATCTCACCACCTGTAGTTATTTAGGTGAAAGCTCCAAAATGCTTGCCTAATATGTCTGTTTATCCAAAAGGAAGTAAAAAGGGAGAGCTAGAAAGATAGCATTGCATCACATTACATGGCAATGCAATGCACAGTTGCTGAAGTTGAACCAAAATGAGCTTGTAATCTGGCTTCTGCAACTTTGAACATGAAAAATCCAATGAGGAGAAGAAAAGCAAAGCCAAAGAGTCCATCCCAAAATCCGACAAACAAGCAAAATGAACAAAAAACATTGAATTCAATTCTTTCTGATTTTAGAAACTGCATTAAAGAAGGGGTGCACCGGTCCTGGAGATACTGCAATACCAGGTCAATGCGTGGAGTGTACAGAGCAAGCTCTTTTTCCATCTCCCTGTTCTAAAAATCCATTTAATATATGGTCCCCAGATAGGGGACGTATCAGATATTAAACTGATAAGAACAGATACTACACTTGATCTTAGCCAAAAGGCCGAGAAGCGATAACCAGAATTGGTTTCAAACTACGGAGCCACCCAAGGATCCTGAAAAGTCCATTTGTGGAGATGAGCTCCTGGACTCCCGTTAAGAAGACATGTTGTCAACCTCTAGATCCCTTACATGCCTGCACTTTTCGGCTTGCTGCTGCTGCAATCCACGCGTTTTAGATCTGCATAACTCCACCTCTTTAAACACAGCACCTTCACCCCCTGCTGTTCCCACCCGCCTCAACACCGTTGGAAGGGAGGAGAACCAATTAAGGCGGGGGGTGGGGTGGAACGAGCAGCTGTCTACCCTTAGCAGGAGGGCTCCTGATTACATACCTCTCCTGCTGCTGCTGCTGCTGGCTGTCCAGCAGCAGACTGAAGGTGGCTGCTGCTGTGCACAGGTATATAAAGGCTCAGAGCCTATTATGACACGCGCAGCCAGCGTTCCATTGCCACATTCCATCTACTGCAGGCAGGATACCTGGCTGGCTGAATGTCGCTGAGAAGCTCACAGAGACCGCCATAAGCAACAGTTTAACAGAATGCCACAGACTAATCAACCAAACTTTTTGGGTTGGGTTCTCTTTTATAGTCTGCAGGCATTAAATGAAAGAAGTCAGTGTTCCAGCAGAGGGAGACAACGTTTCAGAAAAGGCATTGTAGCAAACCAAAAAAGAAATTTTAAGCGCAGCAGAGTAACCAGCGCACATACCTGTTAGCTCAGGTGAGTTTAAAAGGCTGCTGTTGATAACAAGGGCATTTGCTAAATAGATGGTGTGTGTGCAACAATATACTGAAAGGTCAATTATATTGTGCAGCTTATCTCACCACCTGTAGTTATTTAGGTGAAAGCTCCAAAATGCTTGCCTAATATGTCTGTTTATCCAAAAGGAAGTAAAAAGGGAGAGCTAGAAAGATAGCATTGCATCACATTACATGGCAATGCAATGCACAGTTGCTGAAGTTGAACCAAAATGAGCTTGTAATCTGGCTTCTGCAACTTTGAACATGAAAAATCCAATGAGGAGAAGAAAAGCAAAGCCAAAGAGTCCATCCCAAAATCCAACAAACAAGCAAAATGAACAAAAAACATTGAATTCAATTCTTTCTGATTTTAGAAACTGCATTAAAGAAGGGGTGCACCGGTCCTGGAGATACTGCAATACCAGGTCAATGCGTGGAGTGGACAGAGCAAGCTCTTTTTCCATCTCCCTGTTCTAAAAATCCATTTAATATATGGTCCCCAGATAGGGGACGTATCAGATATTAAACTGATAAGAACAGATACTACACTTGATCTTAGCCAAAAGGCCGAGAAGCGATAACCAGAATTGGTTTCAAAGTACGGAGCCACCCAAGGATCCTGAAAAGTCCATTTGTGGAGATGAGCTCCTGGACTCCCGTTAAGAAGACATGTTGTCAACCTCTAGATCCCTTACATGCCTGCACTTTTCGGCTTGCTGCTGCTGCAATCCACGCGTTTTAGATCTGCATAACTCCACCTCTTTAAACACAGCACCTTCACCCCCTGCTGTTCCCACCCGCCTCAACACCGTTGGAAGGGAGGAGAACCAATTAAGGCGGGGGGTGGGGTGGAACGAGCAGCTGTCTACCCTTAGCAGGAGGGCTCCTGATTACATACCTCTCCTGCTGCTGCTGCTGCTGGCTGTCCAGCAGCAGACTGAAGGTGGCTTCTGCTGTGCACAGGTATATAAAGGCTCAGAGCCTATTATGACACGCGCAGCCAGCGTTCCATTGCCACATTCCATCTACTGCAGGCAGGATACCTGGCTGGCTGAATGTCGCTGAGAAGCTCACAGAGACCGCCATAAGCAACAGTTTAACAGAATGCCACAGACTAATCAACCAAACTTTTTGGGTTGGGTTCTCTTTTATAGTCTGCAGGCATTAAATGAAAGAAGTCAGTGTTCCAGCAGAGGGAGACAACGTTTCAGAAAAGGCATTGTAGCAAACCAAAAAAGAAATTTTAAGCGCAGCAGAGTAACCAGCGCACATACCTGTTAGCTCAGGTGAGTTTAAAAGGCTGCTGTTGATAACAAGGGCATTTGCTAAATAGATGGTGTGTGTGCAACAATATACTGAAAGGTCAATTATATTGTGCAGCTTATCTCACCACCTGTAGTTATTTAGGTGAAAGCTCCAAAATGCTTGCCTAATATGTCTGTTTATCCAAAAGGAAGTAAAAAGGGAGAGCTAGAAAGATAGCATTGCATCACATTACATGGCAATGCAATGCACAGTTGCTGAAGTTGAACCAAAATGAGCTTGTAATCTGGCTTCTGCAACTTTGAACATGAAAAATCCAATGAGGAGAAGAAAAGCAAAGCCAAAGAGTCCATCCCAAAATCCAACAAACAAGCAAAATGAACAAAAAACATTGAATTCAATTCTTTCTGATTTTAGAAACTGCATTAAAGAAGGGGTGCACCGGTCCTGGAGATACTGCAATACCAGGTCAATGCGTGGAGTGGACAGAGCAAGCTCTTTTTCCATCTCCCTGTTCTAAAAATCCATTTAATATATGGTCCCCAGATAGGGGACGTATCAGATATTAAACTGATAAGAACAGATACTACACTTGATCTTAGCCAAAAGGCCGAGAAGCGATAACCAGAATTGGTTTCAAAGTACGGAGCCACCCAAGGATCCTGAAAAGTCCATTTGTGGAGATGAGCTCCTGGACTCCCGTTAAGAAGACATGTTGTCAACCTCTAGATCCCTTACATGCCTGCACTTTTCGGCTTGCTGCTGCTGCAATCCACGCGTTTTAGATCTGCATAACTCCACCTCTTTAAACACAGCACCTTCACCCCCTGCTGTTCCCACCCGCCTCAACACCGTTGGAAGGGAGGAGAACCAATTAAGGCGGGGGGTGGGGTGGAACGAGCAGCTGTCTACCCTTAGCAGGAGGGCTCCTGATTACATACCTCTCCTGCTGCTGCTGCTGCTGGCTGTCCAGCAGCAGACTGAAGGTGGCTTCTGCTGTGCACAGGTATATAAAGGCTCAGAGCCTATTATGACACGCGCAGCCAGCGTTCCATTGCCACATTCCATCTACTGCAGGCAGGATACCTGGCTGGCTGAATGTCGCTGAGAAGCTCACAGAGACCGCCATAAGCAACAGTTTAACAGAATGCCACAGACTAATCAACCAAACTTTTTGGGTTGGGTTCTCTTTTATAGTCTGCAGGCATTAAATGAAAGAAGTCAGTGTTCCAGCAGAGGGAGACAACGTTTCAGAAAAGGCATTGTAGCAAACCAAAAAAGAAATTTTAAGCGCAGCAGAGTAACCAGCGCACATACCTGTTAGCTCAGGTGAGTTTAAAAGGCTGCTGTTGATAACAAGGGCATTTGCTAAATAGATGGTGTGTGTGCAACAATATACTGAAAGGTCAATTATATTGTGCAGCTTATCTCACCACCTGTAGTTATTTAGGTGAAAGCTCCAAAATGCTTGCCTAATATGTCTGTTTATCCAAAAGGAAGTAAAAAGGGAGAGCTAGAAAGATAGCATTGCATCACATTACATGGCAATGCAATGCACAGTTGCTGAAGTTGAACCAAAATGAGCTTGTAATCTGGCTTCTGCAACTTTGAACATGAAAAATCCAATGAGGAGAAGAAAAGCAAAGCCAAAGAGTCCATCCCAAAATCCAACAAACAAGCAAAATGAACAAAAAACATTGAATTCAATTCTTTCTGATTTTAGAAACTGCATTAAAGAAGGGGTGCACCGGTCCTGGAGATACTGCAATACCAGGTCAATGCGTGGAGTGGACAGAGCAAGCTCTTTTTCCATCTCCCTGTTCTAAAAATCCATTTAATATATGGTCCCCAGATAGGGGACGTATCAGATATTAAACTGATAAGAACAGATACTACACTTGATCTTAGCCAAAAGGCCGAGAAGCGATAACCAGAATTGGTTTCAAACTACGGAGCCACCCAAGGATCCTGAAAAGTCCATTTGTGGAGATGAGCTCCTGGACTCCCGTTAAGAAGACATGTTGTCAACCTCTAGATCCCTTACATGCCTGCACTTTTCGGCTTGCTGCTGCTGCAATCCACGCGTTTTAGATCTGCATAACTCCACCTCTTTAAACACAGCACCTTCACCCCCTGCTGTTCCCACCCGCCTCAACACCGTTGGAAGGGAGGAGAACCAATTAAGGCGGGGGGTGGGGTGGAACGAGCAGCTGTCTACCCTTAGCAGGAGGGCTCCTGATTACATACCTCTCCTGCTGCTGCTGCTGCTGGCTGTCCAGCAGCAGACTGAAGGTGGCTTCTGCTGTGCACAGGTATATAAAGGCTCAGAGCCTATTATGACACGCGCAGCCAGCGTTCCATTGCCACATTCCATCTACTGCAGGCAGGATACCTGGCTGGCTGAATATCGCTGAGAAGCTCACAGAGACCGCCATAAGCAACAGTTTAACAGAATGCCACAGACTAATCAACCAAACTTTTTGGGTTGGGTTCTCTTTTATAGTCTGCAGGCATTAAATGAAAGAAGTCAGTGTTCCAGCAGAGGGAGACAACGTTTCAGAAAAGGCATTGTAGCAAACCAAAAAAGAAATTTTAAGCGCAGCAGAGTAACCAGCGCACATACCTGTTAGCTCAGGTGAGTTTAAAAGGCTGCTGTTGATAACAAGGGCATTTGCTAAATAGATGGTGTGTGTGCAACAATATACTGAAAGGTCAATTATATTGTGCAGCTTATCTCACCACCTGTAGTTATTTAGGTGAAAGCTCCAAAATGCTTGCCTAATATGTCTGTTTATCCAAAAGGAAGTAAAAAGGGAGAGCTAGAAAGATAGCATTGCATCACATTACATGGCAATGCAATGCACAGTTGCTGAAGTTGAACCAAAATGAGCTTGTAATCTGGCTTCTGCAACTTTGAACATGAAAAATCCAATGAGGAGAAGAAAAGCAAAGCCAAAGAGTCCATCCCAAAATCCGACAAACAAGCAAAATGAACAAAAAACATTGAATTCAATTCTTTCTGATTTTAGAAACTGCATTAAAGAAGGGGTGCACCGCTCCTGGAGATACTGCAATACCAGGTCAATGCGTGGAGTGGACAGAGCAAGCTCTTTTTCCATCTCCCTGTTCTAAAAATCCATTTAATATATGGTCCCCAGATAGGGGACGTATCAGATATTAAACTGATAAGAACAGATTTTTTGATTGAAGCTGCATCCAAGGCACTGAAAAATGTGACCGAAGTCACACCAAAACAGCGCACGAGGCGAGGATTCATGTGGACCCTTCCCGGAGGAGAGGGTCCCCAATAAACCATCCCCATCCCTCCGAGCCAGAAGGCCACAGCGAGGGTCAGGGATCTCCGATGCTCTCCCTAGCCGAAGCCGGAGAAGAGCCGTTTTCGTGCTCCCAGCTTCCATCTAGGCTGCCACCCTAGTGGAGCTGGAGCCTGTGTTGGTTTCTCAGCCCAAAGCTGACCGGACCTCCGACCGGGTTTATAAAAATTCCCCTTCCTAGCCCGGAGGCCAGGAATAGGGGGGGTTGCTCAGAAAGTATGATTGGCAAAGGTGCGGGTTGCAACGAAGCCAAGTCTTTCTGGGGTTCCCAGTCCCAGTAAGCTTGGACTCCCACCAGGGCGCCTACTCCTGGGGCACATTGCTCCAAAGCCCTCACACTTACCCAGCCTAGTGACTTCGATCCTGGAGGGCCATGTTTTCCATCAGATAACTCTATGAGCCACCTGGCGTACTAACAAGTGCACCAAACCAGTGTGTAATATGCATCAATTTACTAGGGCAGCCCAAGGACAAAACTGCCTTTTCAAAAGATACTACACTTGATCTTAGCCAAAAGGCCGAGAAGCGATAACCAGAATTGGTTTCAAACTACGGAGCCACCCAAGGATCCTGAAAAGTCCATTTGTGGAGATGAGCTCCTGGACTCCCGTTAAGAAGACATGTTGTCAACCTCTAGATCCCTTACATGCCTGCACTTTTCGGCTTGCTGCTGCTGCAATCCACGCGTTTTAGATCTGCATAACTCCA
Source organism: Phyllobates terribilis (assembly GCF_046119375.1). Classification (NCBI taxonomy): domain Eukaryota; kingdom Metazoa; phylum Chordata; class Amphibia; order Anura; family Dendrobatidae; genus Phyllobates; species Phyllobates terribilis. The sequence goes on along the minus strand of NW_027362928.1, from coordinate 863,205 downwards.
CCTCTTTAAACACAGCACCTTCACCCCCTGCTGTTCCCACCCGCCTCAACACCGTTGGAAGGGAGGAGAACCAATTAAGGCGGGGGGTGGGGTGGAACGAGCAGCTGTCTACCCTTAGCAGGAGGGCTCCTGATTACATACCTCTCCTGCTGCTGCTGCTGCTGGCTGTCCAGCAGCAGACTGAAGGTGGCTGCTGCTGTGCACAGGTATATAAAGGCTCAGAGCCTATTATGACACGCGCAGCCAGCGTTCCATTGCCACATTCCATCTACTGCAGGCAGGATACCTGGCTGGCTGAATGTCGCTGAGAAGCTCACAGAGACCGCCATAAGCAACAGTTTAACAGAATGCCACAGACTAATCAACCAAACTTTTTGGGTTGGGTTCTCTTTTATAGTCTGCAGGCATTAAATGAAAGAAGTCAGTGTTCCAGCAGAGGGAGACAACGTTTCAGAAAAGGCATTGTAGCAAACCAAAAAAGAAATTTTAAGCGCAGCAGAGTAACCAGCGCACATACCTGTTAGCTCAGGTGAGTTTAAAAGGCTGCTGTTGATAACAAGGGCATTTGCTAAATAGATGGTGTGTGTGCAACAATATACTGAAAGGTCAATTATATTGTGCAGCTTATCTCACCACCTGTAGTTATTTAGGTGAAAGCTCCAAAATGCTTGCCTAATATGTCTGTTTATCCAAAAGGAAGTAAAAAGGGAGAGCTAGAAAGATAGCATTGCATCACATTACATGGCAATGCAATGCACAGTTGCTGAAGTTGAACCAAAATGAGCTTGTAATCTGGCTTCTGCAACTTTGAACATGAAAAATCCAATGAGGAGAAGAAAAGCAAAGCCAAAGAGTCCATCCCAAAATCCGACAAACAAGCAAAATGAACAAAAAACATTGAATTCAATTCTTTCTGATTTTAGAAACTGCATTAAAGAAGGGGTGCACCGGTCCTGGAGATACTGCAATACCAGGTCAATGCGTGGAGTGGACAGAGCAAGCTCTTTTTCCATCTCCCTGTTCTAAAAATCCATTTAATATATGGTCCCCAGATAGGGGACGTATCAGATATTAAACTGATAAGAACAGATACTACACTTGATCTTAGCCAAAAGGCCGAGAAGCGATAACCAGAATTGGTTTCAAACTACGGAGCCACCCAAGGATCCTGAAAAGTCCATTTGTGGAGATGAGCTCCTGGACTCCCGTTAAGAAGACATGTTGTCAACCTCTAGATCCCTTACATGCCTGCACTTTTCGGCTTGCTGCTGCTGCAATCCACGCGTTTTAGATCTGCATAACTCCACCTCTTTAAACACAGCACCTTCACCCCCTGCTGTTCCCACCCGCCTCAACACCGTTGGAAGGGATGAGAACCAATTAAGGCGGGGGGTGGGGTGGAACGAGCAGCTGTCTACCCTTAGCAGGAGGGCTCCTGATTACATACCTCTCCTGCTGCTGCTGCTGCTGGCTGTCCAGCAGCAGACTGAAGATGGCTGCTGCTGTGCACAGGTATATAAAGGCTCAGAGCCTATTATGACACGCGCAGCCAGCGTTCCATTGCCACATTCCATCTACTGCAGGCAGGATACCTGGCTGGCTGAATGTCGCTGAGAAGCTCACAGAGACCGCCATAAGCAACAGTTTAACAGAATGCCACAGACTAATCAACCAAACTTTTTGGGTTGGGTTCTCTTTTATAGTCTGCAGGCATTAAATGAAAGAAGTCAGTGTTCCAGCAGAGGGAGACAACGTTTCAGAAAAGGCATTGTAGCAAACCAAAAAAGAAATTTTAAGCGCAGCAGAGTAACCAGCGCACATACCTGTTAGCTCAGGTGAGTTTAAAAGGCTGCTGTTGATAACAAGGGCATTTGCTAAATAGATGGTGTGTGTGCAACAATATACTGAAAGGTCAATTATATTGTGCAGCTTATCTCACCACCTGTAGTTATTTAGGTGAAAGCTCCAAAATGCTTGCCTAATATGTCTGTTTATCCAAAAGGAAGTAAAAAGGGAGAGCTAGAAAGATAGCATTGCATCACATTACATGGCAATGCAATGCACAGTTGCTGAAGTTGAACCAAAATGAGCTTGTAATCTGGCTTCTGCAACTTTGAACATGAAAAATCCAATGAGGAGAAGAAAAGCAAAGCCAAAGAGTCCATCCCAAAATCCGACAAACAAGCAAAATGAACAAAAAACATTGAATTCAATTCTTTCTGATTTTAGAAACTGCATTAAAGAAGGGGTGCACCGGTCCTGGAGATACTGCAATACCAGGTCAATGCGTGGAGTGTACAGAGCAAGCTCTTTTTCCATCTCCCTGTTCTAAAAATCCATTTAATATATGGTCCCCAGATAGGGGACGTATCAGATATTAAACTGATAAGAACAGATACTACACTTGATCTTAGCCAAAAGGCCGAGAAGCGATAACCAGAATTGGTTTCAAACTACGGAGCCACCCAAGGATCCTGAAAAGTCCATTTGTGGAGATGAGCTCCTGGACTCCCGTTAAGAAGACATGTTGTCAACCTCTAGATCCCTTACATGCCTGCACTTTTCGGCTTGCTGCTGCTGCAATCCACGCGTTTTAGATCTGCATAACTCCACCTCTTTAAACACAGCACCTTCACCCCCTGCTGTTCCCACCCGCCTCAACACCGTTGGAAGGGAGGAGAACCAATTAAGGCGGGGGGTGGGGTGGAACGAGCAGCTGTCTACCCTTAGCAGGAGGGCTCCTGATTACATACCTCTCCTGCTGCTGCTGCTGCTGGCTGTCCAGCAGCAGACTGAAGGTGGCTGCTGCTGTGCACAGGTATATAAAGGCTCAGAGCCTATTATGACACGCGCAGCCAGCGTTCCATTGCCACATTCCATCTACTGCAGGCAGGATACCTGGCTGGCTGAATGTCGCTGAGAAGCTCACAGAGACCGCCATAAGCAACAGTTTAACAGAATGCCACAGACTAATCAACCAAACTTTTTGGGTTGGGTTCTCTTTTATAGTCTGCAGGCATTAAATGAAAGAAGTCAGTGTTCCAGCAGAGGGAGACAACGTTTCAGAAAAGGCATTGTAGCAAACCAAAAAAGAAATTTTAAGCGCAGCAGAGTAACCAGCACACATACCTGTTAGCTCAGGTGAGTTTAAAAGGCTGCTGTTGATAACAAGGGCATTTGCTAAATAGATGGTGTGTGTGCAACAATATACTGAAAGGTCAATTATATTGTGCAGCTTATCTCACCACCTGTAGTTATTTAGGTGAAAGCTCCAAAATGCTTGCCTAATATGTCTGTTTATCCAAAAGGAAGTAAAAAGGGAGAGCTAGAAAGATAGCATTGCATCACATTACATGGCAATGCAATGCACAGTTGCTGAAGTTGAACCAAAATGAGCTTGTAATCTGGCTTCTGCAACTTTGAACATGAAAAATCCAATGAGGAGAAGAAAAGCAAAGCCAAAGAGTCCATCCCAAAATCCAACAAACAAGCAAAATGAACAAAAAACATTGAATTCAATTCTTTCTGATTTTAGAAACTGCATTAAAGAAGGGGTGCACCGGTCCTGGAGATACTGCAATACCAGGTCAATGCGTGGAGTGGACAGAGCAAGCTCTTTTTCCATCTCCCTGTTCTAAAAATCCATTTAATATATGGTCCCCAGATAGGGGACGTATCAGATATTAAACTGATAAGAACAGATACTACACTTGATCTTAGCCAAAAGGCCGAGAAGCGATAACCAGAATTGGTTTCAAACTACGGAGCCACCCAAGGATCCTGAAAAGTCCATTTGTGGAGATGAGCTCCTGGACTCCCGTTAAGAAGACATGTTGTCAACCTCTAGATCCCTTACATGCCTGCACTTTTCGGCTTGCTGCTGCTGCAATCCACGCGTTTTAGATCTGCATAACTCCACCTCTTTAAACACAGCACCTTCACCCCCTGCTGTTCCCACCCGCCTCAACACCGTTGGAAGGGAGGAGAACCAATTAAGGCGGGGGGTGGGGTGGAACGAGCAGCTGTCTACCCTTAGCAGGAGGGCTCCTGATTACATACCTCTCCTGCTGCTGCTGCTGCTGGCTGTCCAGCAGCAGACTGAAGGTGGCTTCTGCTGTGCACAGGTATATAAAGGCTCAGAGCCTATTATGACACGCGCAGCCAGCGTTCCATTGCCACATTCCATCTACTGCAGGCAGGATACCTGGCTGGCTGAATGTCGCTGAGAAGCTCACAGAGACCGCCATAAGCAACAGTTTAACAGAATGCCACAGACTAATCAACCAAACTTTTTGGGTTGGGTTCTCTTTTATAGTCTGCAGGCATTAAATGAAAGAAGTCAGTGTTCCAGCAGAGGGAGACAACGTTTCAGAAAAGGCATTGTAGCAAACCAAAAAAGAAATTTTAAGCGCAGCAGAGTAACCAGCGCACATACCTGTTAGCTCAGGTGAGTTTAAAAGGCTGCTGTTGATAACAAGGGCATTTGCTAAATAGATGGTGTGTGTGCAACAATATACTGAAAGGTCAATTATATTGTGCAGCTTATCTCACCACCTGTAGTTATTTAGGTGAAAGCTCCAAAATGCTTGCCTAATATGTCTGTTTATCCAAAAGGAAGTAAAAAGGGAGAGCTAGAAAGATAGCATTGCATCACATTACATGGCAATGCAATGCACAGTTGCTGAAGTTGAACCAAAATGAGCTTGTAATCTGGCTTCTGCAACTTTGAACATGAAAAATCCAATGAGGAGAAGAAAAGCAAAGCCAAAGAGTCCATCCCAAAATCCAACAAACAAGCAAAATGAACAAAAAACATTGAATTCAATTCTTTCTGATTTTAGAAACTGCATTAAAGAAGGGGTGCACCGGTCCTGGAGATACTGCAATACCAGGTCAATGCGTGGAGTGGACAGAGCAAGCTCTTTTTCCATCTCCCTGTTCTAAAAATCCATTTAATATATGGTCCCCAGATAGGGGACGTATCAGATATTAAACTGATAAGAACAGATACTACACTTGATCTTAGCCAAAAGGCCGAGAAGCGATAACCAGAATTGGTTTCAAACTACGGAGCCACCCAAGGATCCTGAAAAGTCCATTTGTGGAGATGAGCTCCTGGACTCCCGTTAAGAAGACATGTTGTCAACCTCTAGATCCCTTACATGCCTGCACTTTTCGGCTTGCTGCTGCTGCAATCCACGCGTTTTAGATCTGCATAACTCCACCTCTTTAAACACAGCACCTTCACCCCCTGCTGTTCCCACCCGCCTCAACACCGTTGGAAGGGAGGAGAACCAATTAAGGCGGGGGGTGGGGTGGAACGAGCAGCTGTCTACCCTTAGCAGGAGGGCTCCTGATTACATACCTCTCCTGCTGCTGCTGCTGCTGGCTGTCCAGCAGCAGACTGAAGGTGGCTGCTGCTGTGCACAGGTATATAAAGGCTCAGAGCCTATTATGACACGCGCAGCCAGCGTTCCATTGCCACATTCCATCTACTGCAGGCAGGATACCTGGCTGGCTGAATGTCGCTGAGAAGCTCACAGAGACCGCCATAAGCAACAGTTTAACAGAATGCCACAGACTAATCAACCAAACTTTTTGGGTTGGGTTCTCTTTTATAGTCTGCAGGCATTAAATGAAAGAAGTCAGTGTTCCAGCAGAGGGAGACAACGTTTCAGAAAAGGCATTGTAGCAAACCAAAAAAGAAATTTTAAGCGCAGCAGAGTAACCAGCGCACATACCTGTTAGCTCAGGTGAGTTTAAAAGGCTGCTGTTGATAACAAGGGCATTTGCTAAATAGATGGTGTGTGTGCAACAATATACTGAAAGGTCAATTATATTGTGCAGCTTATCTCACCACCTGTAGTTATTTAGGTGAAAGCTCCAAAATGCTTGCCTAATATGTCTGTTTATCCAAAAGGAAGTAAAAAGGGAGAGCTAGAAAGATAGCATTGCATCACATTACATGGCAATGCAATGCACAGTTGCTGAAGTTGAACCAAAATGAGCTTGTAATCTGGCTTCTGCAACTTTGAACATGAAAAATCCAATGAGGAGAAGAAAAGCAAAGCCAAAGAGTCCATCCCAAAATCCAACAAACAAGCAAAATGAACAAAAAACATTGAATTCAATTCTTTCTGATTTTAGAAACTGCATTAAAGAAGGGGTGCACCGGTCCTGGAGATACTGCAATACCAGGTCAATGCGTGGAGTGGACAGAGCAAGCTCTTTTTCCATCTCCCTGTTCTAAAAATCCATTTAATATATGGTCCCCAGATAGGGGACGTATCAGATATTAAACTGATAAGAACAGATACTACACTTGATCTTAGCCAAAAGGCCGAGAAGCGATAACCAGAATTGGTTTCAAACTACGGAGCCACCCAAGGATCCTGAAAAGTCCATTTGTGGAGATGAGCTCCTGGACTCCCGTTAAGAAGACATGTTGTCAACCTCTAGATCCCTTACATGCCTGCACTTTTCGGCTTGCTGCTGCTGCAATCCACGCGTTTTAGATCTGCATAACTCCACCTCTTTAAACACAGCACCTTCACCCCCTGCTGTTCCCACCCGCCTCAACACCGTTGGAAGGGAGGAGAACCAATTAAGGCGGGGGGTGGGGTGGAACGAGCAGCTGTCTACCCTTAGCAGGAGGGCTCCTGATTACATACCTCTCCTGCTGCTGCTGCTGCTGGCTGTCCAGCAGCAGACTGAAGGTGGCTTCTGCTGTGCACAGGTATATAAAGGCTCAGAGCCTATTATGACACGCGCAGCCAGCGTTCCATTACCACATTCCATCTACTGCAGGCAGGATACCTGGCTGGCTGAATGTCGCTGAGAAGCTCACAGAGACCGCCATAAGCAACAGTTTAACAGAATGCCACAGACTAATCAACCAAACTTTTTGGGTTGGGTTCTCTTTTATAGTCTGCAGGCATTAAATGAAAGAAGTCAGTGTTCCAGCAGAGGGAGACAACGTTTCAGAAAAGGCATTGTAGCAAACCAAAAAAGAAATTTTAAGCGCAGCAGAGTAACCAGCGCACATACCTGTTAGCTCAGGTGAGTTTAAAAGGCTGCTGTTGATAACAAGGGCATTTGCTAAATAGATGGTGTGTGTGCAACAATATACTGAAAGGTCAATTATATTGTGCAGCTTATCTCACCACCTGTAGTTATTTAGGTGAAAGCTCCAAAATGCTTGCCTAATATGTCTGTTTATCCAAAAGGAAGTAAAAAGGGAGAGCTAGAAAGATAGCATTGCATCACATTACATGGCAATGCAATGCACAGTTGCTGAAGTTGAACCAAAATGAGCTTGTAATCTGGCTTCTGCAACTTTGAACATGAAAAATCCAATGAGGAGAAGAAAAGCAAAGCCAAAGAGTCCATCCCAAAATCCGACAAACAAGCAAAATGAACAAAAAACATTGAATTCAATTCTTTCTGATTTTAGAAACTGCATTAAAGAAGGGGTGCACCGGTCCTGGAGATACTGCAATACCAGGTCAATGCGTGGAGTGGACAGAGCAAGCTCTTTTTCCATCTCCCTGTTCTAAAAATCCATTTAATATATGGTCCCCAGATAGGGGACGTATCAGATATTAAACTGATAAGAACAGATACTACACTTGATCTTAGCCAAAAGGCCGAGAAGCGATAACCAGAATTGGTTTCAAACTACGGAGCCACCCAAGGATCCTGAAAAGTCCATTTGTGGAGATGAGCTCCTGGACTCCCGTTAAGAAGACATGTTGTCAACCTCTAGATCCCTTACATGCCTGCACTTTTCGGCTTGCTGCTGCTGCAATCCACGCGTTTTAGATCTGCATAACTCCACCTCTTTAAACACAGCACCTTCACCCCCTGCTGTTCCCACCCGCCTCAACACCGTTGGAAGGGAGGAGAACCAATTAAGGCGGAGGGTGGGGTGGAACGAGCAGCTGTCTACCCTTAGCAGGAGGGCTCCTGATTACATACCTCTCCTGCTGCTGCTGCTGCTGGCTGTCCAGCAGCAGACTGAAGGTGGCTTCTGCTGTGCACAGGTATATAAAGGCTCAGAGCTTATTATGACACGCGCAGCCAGCGTTCCATTGCCACATTCCATCTACTGCAGGCAGTATACCTGGCTGGCTGAATATCGCTGAGAAGCTCACAGAGACCGCCATAAGCAACAGTTTAACAGAATGCCACAGACTAATCAACCAAACTTTTTGGGTTGGGTTCTCTTTTATAGTCTGCAGGCATTAAATGAAAGAAGTCAGTGTTCCAGCAGAGGGAGACAACGTTTCAGAAAAGGCATTGTAGCAAACCAAAAAAGAAATTTTAAGCGCAGCAGAGTAACCAGCGCACATACCTGTTAGCTCAGGTGAGTTTAAAAGGCTGCTGTTGATAACAAGGGCATTTGCTAAATAGATGGTGTGTGTGCAACAATATACTGAAAGGTCAATTATATTGTGCAGCTTATCTCACCACCTGTAGTTATTTAGGTGAAAGCTCCAAAATGCTTGCCTAATATGTCTGTTTATCCAAAAGGAAGTAAAAAGGGAGAGCTAGAAAGATAGCATTGCATCACATTACATGGCAATGCAATGCACAGTTGCTGAAGTTGAACCAAAATGAGCTTGTAATCTGGCTTCTGCAACTTTGAACATGAAAAATCCAATGAGGAGAAGAAAAGCAAAGCCAAAGAGTCCATCCCAAAATCCGACAAACAAGCAAAATGAACAAAAAACATTGAATTCAATTCTTTCTGATTTTAGAAACTGCATTAAAGAAGGGGTGCACCGCTCCTGGAGATACTGCAATACCAGGTCAATGCGTGGAGTGGACAGAGCAAGCTCTTTTTCCATCTCCCTGTTCTAAAAATCCATTTAATATATGGTCCCCAGATAGGGGACGTATCAGATATTAAACTGATAAGAACAGATTTTTTGATTGAAGCTGCATCCAAGGCACTGAAAAATGTGACCGAAGTCACACCAAAACAGCGCACGAGGCGAGGATTCATGTGGACCCTTCCCGGAGGAGAGGGTCCCCAATAAACCATCCCCATCCCTCCGAGCCAGAAGGCCACAGCGAGGGTCAGGGATCTCCGATGCTCTCCCTAGCCGAAGCCGGAGAAGAGCCGTTTTCGTGCTCCCAGCTTCCATCTAGGCTGCCACCCTAGTGGAGCTGGAGCCTGTGTTGGTTTCTCAGCCCAAAGCTGACCGGACCTCCGACCGGGTTTATAAAAATTCCCCTTCCTAGCCCGGAGGCCAGGAATAGGGGGGGTTGCTCAGAAAGTATGATTGGCAAAGGTGCGGGTTGCAACGAAGCCAAGTCTTTCTGGGGTTCCCAGTCCCAGTAAGCTTGGACTCCCACCAGGGCGCCTACTCCTGGGGCACATTGCTCCAAAGCCCTCACACTTACCCAGCCTAGTGACTTCGATCCTGGAGGGCCATGTTTTCCATCAGATAACTCTATGAGCCACCTGGCGTACTAACAAGTGCACCAAACCAGTGTGTAATATGCATCAATTTACTAGGGCAGCCCAAGGACAAAACTGCCTTTTCAAAAGATACTACACTTGATCTTAGCCAAAAGGCCGAGAAGCGATAACCAGAATTGGTTTCAAACTACGGAGCCACCCAAGGATCCTGAAAAGTCCATTTGTGGAGATGAGCTCCTGGACTCCCGTTAAGAAGACATGTTGTCAACCTCTAGATCCCTTACATGCCTGCACTTTTCGGCTTGCTGCTGCTGCAATCCACGCGTTTTAGATCTGCATAACTCCACCTCTTTAAACACAGCACCTTCACCCCCTGCTGTTCCCACCCGCCTCAACACCGTTGGAAGGGAGGAGAACCAATTAAGGCGGGGGGTGGGGTCGAACGAGCAGCTGTCTACCCTTAGCAGGAGGGCTCCTGATTACATACCTCTCCTGCTGCTGCTGCTGCTGGCTGTCCAGCAGCAGACTGAAGGTGGCTGCTGCTGTGCACAGGTATATAAAGGCTCAGAGCCTATTATGACACGCGCAGCCAGCGTTCCATTGCCACATTCCATCTACTGCAGGCAGGATACCTGGCTGGCTGAATGTCGCTGAGAAGCTCACAGAGACCGCCATAAGCAACAGTTTAACAGAATGCCACAGACTAATCAACCAAACTTTTTGGGTTGGGTTCTCTTTTATAGTCTGCAGGCATTAAATGAAAGAAGTCAGTGTTCCAGCAGAGGGAGACAACGTTTCAGAAAAGGCATTGTAGCAAACCAAAAAAGAAATTTTAAGCGCAGCAGAGTAACCAGCGCACATACCTGTTAGCTCAGGTGAGTTTAAAAGGCTGCTGTTGATAACAAGGGCATTTGCTAAATAGATGGTGTGTGTGCAACAATATACTGAAAGGTCAATTATATTGTGCAGCTTATCTCACCACCTGTAGTTATTTAGGTGAAAGCTCCAAAATGCTTGCCTAATATGTCTGTTTATCCAAAAGGAAGTAAAAAGGGAGAGCTAGAAAGATAGCATTGCATCACATTACATGGCAATGCAATGCACAGTTGCTGAAGTTGAACCAAAATGAGCTTGTAATCTGGCTTCTGCAACTTTGAACATGAAAAATCCAATGAGGAGAAGAAAAGCAAAGCCAAAGAGTCCATCCCAAAATCCGACAAACAAGCAAAATGAACAAAAAACATTGAATTCAATTCTTTCTGATTTTAGAAACTGCATTAAAGAAGGGGTGCACCGGTCCTGGAGATACTGCAATACCAGGTCAATGCGTGGAGTGGACAGAGCAAGCTCTTTTTCCATCTCCCTGTTCTAAAAATCCATTTAATATATGGTCCCCAGATAGGGGACGTATCAGATATTAAACTGATAAGAACAGATACTACACTTGATCTTAGCCAAAAGGCCGAGAAGCGATAACCAGAATTGGTTTCAAACTACGGAGCCACCCAAGGATCCTGAAAAGTCCATTTGTGGAGATGAGCTCCTGGACTCCCGTTAAGAAGACATGTTGTCAACCTCTAGATCCCTTACATGCCTGCACTTTTCGGCTTGCTGCTGCTGCAATCCACGCGTTTTAGATCTGCATAACTCCACCTCTTTAAACACAGCACCTTCACCCCTAGCTGTTCCCACCCGCCTCAACACCGTTGGAAGGGAGGAGAACCAATTAAGGCGGAGGGTGGGGTGGAACGAGCAGCTGTCTACCCTTAGCAGGAGGGCTCCTGATTACATACCTCTCCTGCTGCTGCTGCTGCTGGCTGTCCAGCAGCAGACTGAAGGTGGCTGCTGCTGTGCACAGGTATATAAAGGCTCAGAGCCTATTATGACACGCGCAGCCAGCGTTCCATTGCCACATTCCATCTACTGCAGGCAGGATACCTGGCTGGCTGAATGTCGCTGAGAAGCTCACAGAGACCGCCATAAGCAACAGTTTAACAGAATGCCACAGACTAATCAACCAAACTTTTTGGGTTGGGTTCTCTTTTATAGTCTGCAGGCATTAAATGAAAGAAGTCAGTGTTCCAGCAGAGGGAGACAACGTTTCAGAAAAGGCATTGTAGCAAACCAAAAAAGAAATTTTAAGCGCAGCAGAGTAACCAGCGCACATACCTGTTAGCTCAGGTGAGTTTAAAAGGCTGCTGTTGATAACAAGGGCATTTGCTAAATAGATGGTGTGTGTGCAACAATATACTGAAAGGTCAATTATATTGTGCAGCTTATCTCACCACCTGTAGTTATTTAGGTGAAAGCTCCAAAATGCTTGCCTAATATGTCTGTTTATCCAAAAGGAAGTAAAAAGGGAGAGCTAGAAAGATAGCATTGCATCACATTACATGGCAATGCAATGCACAGTTGCTGAAGTTGAACCAAAATGAGCTTGTAATCTGGCTTCTGCAACTTTGAACATGAAAAATCCAATGAGGAGAAGAAAAGCAAAGCCAAAGAGTCCATCCCAAAATCCGACAAACAAGCAAAATGAACAAAAAACATTGAATTCAATTCTTTCTGATTTTAGAAACTGCATTAAAGAAGGGGTGCACCGGTCCTGGAGATACTGCAATACCAGGTCAATGCGTGGAGTGGACAGAGCAAGCTCTTTTTCCATCTCCCTGTTCTAAAAATCCATTTAATATATGGTCCCCAGATAGGGGACGTATCAGATATTAAACTGATAAGAACAGATACTACACTTGATCTTAGCCAAAAGGCTGAGAAGCGATAACCAGAATTGGTTTCAAACTACGGAGCCACCCAAGGATCCTGAAAAGTCCATTTGTGGAGATGAGCTCCTGGACTCCCGTTAAGAAGACATGTTGTCAACCTCTAGATCCCTTACATGCCTGCACTTTTCGGCTTGCTGCTGCTGCAATCCACGCGTTTTAGATCTGCATAACTCCACCTCTTTAAACACAGCACCTTCACCCCCTGCTGTTCCCACCCGCCTCAACACCGTTGGAAGGGAGGAGAACCAATTAAGGCGGGGGGTGGGGTGGAACGAGCAGCTGTCTACCCTTAGCAGGAGGGCTCCTGATTACATACCTCTCCTGCTGCTGCTGCTGCTGGCTGTCCAGCAGCAGACTGAAGGTGGCTGCTGCTGTGCACAGGTATATAAAGGCTCAGAGCCTATTATGACACGCGCAGCCAGCGTTCCATTGCCACATTCCATCTACTGCAGGCAGGATACCTGGCTGGCTGAATGTCGCTGAGAAGCTCACAGAGACCGCCATAAGCAACAGTTTAACAGAATGCCACAGACTAATCAACCAAACTTTTTGGGTTGGGTTCTCTTTTATAGTCTGCAGGCATTAAATGAAAGAAGTCAGTGTTCCAGCAGAGGGAGACAACGTTTCAGAAAAGGCATTGTAGCAAACCAAAAAAGAAATTTTAAGCGCAGCAGAGTAACCAGCGCACATACCTGTTAGCTCAGGTGAGTTTAAAAGGCTGCTGTTGATAACAAGGGCATTTGCTAAATAGATGGTGTGTGTGCAACAATATACTGAAAGGTCAATTATATTGTGCAGCTTATCTCACCACCTGTAGTTATTTAGGTGAAAGCTCCAAAATGCTTGCCTAATATGTCTGTTTATCCAAAAGGAAGTAAAAAGGGAGAGCTAGAAAGATAGCATTGCATCACATTACATGGCAATGCAATGCACAGTTGCTGAAGTTGAACCAAAATGAGCTTGTAATCTGGCTTCTGCAACTTTGAACATGAAAAATCCAATGAGGAGAAGAAAAGCAAAGCCAAAGAGTCCATCCCAAAATCCGACAAACAAGCAAAATGAACAAAAAACATTGAATTCAATTCTTTCTGATTTTAGAAACTGCATTAAAGAAGGGGTGCACCGGTCCTGGAGATACTGCTATACCAGGTCAATGCGTGGAGTGGACAGAGCAAGCTCTTTTTCCATCTCCCTGTTCTAAAAATCCATTTAATATATGGTCCCCAGATAGGGGACGTATCAGATATTAAACTGATAAGAACAGATACTACACTTGATCTTAGCCAAAAGGCCGAGAAGCGATAACCAGAATTGGTTTCAAACTACGGAGCCACCCAAGGATCCTGAAAAGTCCATTTGTGGAGATGAGCTCCTGGACTCCCGTTAAGAAGACATGTTGTCAACCTCTAGATCCCTTACATGCCTGCACTTTTCGGCTTGCTGCTGCTGCAATCCACGCGTTTTAGATCTGCATAACTCCACCTCTTTAAACACAGCACCTTCACCCCCTGCTGTTCCCACCCGCCTCAACACCGTTGGAAGGGAGGAGAACCAATTAAGGCGGGGGGTGGGGTGGAACGAGCAGCTGTCTACCCTTAGCAGGAGGGCTCCTGATTATATACCTCTCCTGCTGCTGCTGCTGCTGGCTGTCCAGCAGCAGACTGAAGGTGGCTGCTGCTGTGCACAGGTATATAAAGGCTCAGAGCCTATTATGACACGCGCAGCCAGCGTTCCATTGCCACATTCCATCTACTGCAGGCAGGATACCTGGCTGGCTGAATGTCGCTGAGAAGCTCACAGAGACCGCCATAAGCAACAGTTTAACAGAATGCCACAGACTAATCAACCAAACTTTTTGGGTTGGGTTCTCTTTTATAGTCTGCAGGCATTAAATGAAAGAAGTCAGTGTTCCAGCAGAGGGAGACAACGTTTCAGAAAAGGCATTGTAGCAAACCAAAAAAGAAATTTTAAGCGCAGCAGAGTAACCAGCGCACATACCTGTTAGCTCAGGTGAGTTTAAAAGGCTGCTGTTGATAACAAGGGCATTTGCTAAATAGATGGTGTGTGTGCAACAATATACTGAAAGGTCAATTATATTGTGCAGCTTATCTCACCACCTGTAGTTATTTAGGTGAAAGCTCCAAAATGCTTGCCTAATATGTCTGTTTATCCAAAAGGAAGTAAAAAGGGAGAGCTAGAAAGATAGCATTGCATCACATTACATGGCAATGCAATGCACAGTTGCTGAAGTTGAACCAAAATGAGCTTGTAATCTGGCTTCTGCAACTTTGAACATGAAAAATCCAATGAGGAGAAGAAAAGCAAAGCCAAAGAGTCCATCCCAAAATCCGACAAACAAGCAAAATGAACAAAAAACATTGAATTCAATTCTTTCTGATTTTAGAAACTGCATTAAAGAAGGGGTGCACCGGTCCTGGAGATACTGCAATACCAGGTCAATGCGTGGAGTGGACAGAGCAAGCTCTTTTTCCATCTCCCTGTTCTAAAAATCCATTTAATATATGGTCCCCAGATAGGGGACGTATCAGATATTAAACTGATAAGAACAGATTTTTTTTTTTGATTGAATATATCTTTTATTAGCACAAAAAATAAGTTAACAGACAGTGTACAGTGCCGCAGCCCAGTACACACAGAATTCTACATCATATTTACATAGCATGAGGATACGACGCACTAACTAGACACATCACACCCCTATGCTACACAAAACACTCAATCTGAAAGAAAAGCATGTCAATCAATACAGTACGACGAACCGTGATAAGGGATGGGGATTGGGAAAAAGGGGATGGGGAGGGGAAAATCACAGGCCCGAAGCTTTATTGAAAGACAAGACACATAAGGGGAGAGGGGGAGGAGGGGTTTAGTCCTCGTCCTCGTCCTCCGGACCGTCCATGATGGAATAGTCTCTGAGCAGGCTGTGGATCAGCCTGCGGCAGTCCTGGATGGACATCCTCTCCCTCCTCAAGATGAGCCGGTTCCTGGCGACCCAATCGGCATCCTTGAAGCAGTTCATAAGGCGCCAAGCCTCCTGGATGGCTCCGACGGTATGAACCCCAGGAAAGAGTCCGTAAAGCACAGAATGGTGCGATAGGCTCGCCCTGGGGACAGAGTTCCTCAGGTCGTCCTCAAGTGCAGTCAATAGGCGCTGTGCAAATCCGCAGTCCCAAAAAGTGTGCAAAGATGTTTCCTCCACGAAGGGGCACCTTGGGCAGTACCGGGTCTTGCACAGGTTCCGGGCATGCATGAATGACCGGACGGGCAGTCCGCCCTGAATCGCCATCCACGACAAGTCCTTGTGCCCGTTGGTCAGCCTGTCAGACGACACATTTGTCCACACAGTCTCCAGCGTGTCCTGGTGAAGTCCTGTGATGTTCTCCACGTCATCCTTGGCTCTGATTAGCTTGTGGATAGTTTTGGGCTTCCACAAGTCGGGCTTGAGTCCCTCCAGTTGATGCTCCCCCACAAATCGAACGACGTCTCCGTAGAACCATGGCGTCGTCCAGTTGTAGGGGAAGGAGCTGTCCCACTTGTCCCAGCCGAGTCGCCTCCAAAGAGGAAGCAGGAAGAAGCGAGACATGGACCTGCCCGCGGAGCCATTCTTGACTTGCAAAGTCCGGCGGACACAATCACACACAAAAGAGGATCGCAGGAGGGTGGGGATATCTGGAACGCCCTTCCCACCCTTGCGAGGCTCCTTGTACATGACGGCCCGCCTGACTCTGTCCATCTTGGATCCCCAGACAAAGTGAAACACTGTCCTGGTAATGGCCCTGCACACAGTGACGTGTGGGGGCCAGGCCTGCGCCGTGTACTGCAAGACGGGCAGGACCTCATTACGCAGGATGAGTGCCTTACCCTCACAAGTGAGGTGTCTGAGGCTCCAGAGTCCGATCCGTTGCTTCACCTTGGCCAAGCGTTCTTGCCAGGACTTGAGGGCCGCTCCTTCCTTCCCGAACCAGACTCCCAGCACCTTGAGGAAATCCGGTTGAATGTTGAAGGGGAAGGGGGCGGAGGAGGCCGGCTGCCAATCCCCGAAGAGCATGGCTTCCGACTTCCTGCAGTTGACTTTGGCCCCTGAAGCCCGGCCGAACCTCTCACACGTCTGGACGAGGGCGTCGACTGAACCACGATCAGCGCAGAAGACGGTGACGTCGTCCATGTAGAGCGAGCACTTGACCTCGTGTCGTCCCGGACCCGGTGCGGTGATCCCTCTGATCTCTCCATTCTGCCGGATAGCCTCTGCGAAGAGTTCTATAACACAAACAAAAAGAAGAGGTGATAGAGGGCAGCCTTGTCTGACCCCAGAGAGGACAGGGAAGGGGTCAGTCTTCCAGCCGTTCACCAACACCGAGCTGTGGATATCAAAATACATCAGACGGACATACGAACAAAACATGTTACCCAAACCTAACCGGTGCAGAGCTCGGCCCATGAACTCGTGGGAAACCCGGTCGAAGGCCTTCTCCTGATCCAAGGAGACCAGGGCCGCGTGTGCGCGGCGGACCTTGATGTACTCGACCGTGTCCCGCACGAGAGCGAGGCTGTCTGCGATGCGACGTCCAGGGATGCCGCAGGTCTGGTCCGGGTGGATGATCCGTCCGATGACCGTCTTAAGTCGTGTCGCCATCGTCTTGGCCAGGATCTTGTAGTCCACGTTGAGCAGAGTGATGGGACGCCAATTCCTCAGGTCGCACCTCTCTCCCTTCCGCTTGTACAGGATCGTGACCATTCCTTCCCTCAAAGATGGAGGCATTCTACCCTCCACCACCATCTCCTCGTACAGGTCCAACAGGTCCGGACAGATGAGGTCTCCCAGCGCTACATAGAGCTCCGCTGGAAGACCATCACTGCCCGGGGTCCTGCCGGTCCTAAAGGATTTAGCGGCAGAGAGCAATTCGCCCACCATCAGAGGTTTGTCCAAGGCTGCCGTGCCTGCAGGATCAAGATGGTTAGTGATACCTGACAGGAACTTATCAGCAGCGTCGGGGTCGGTAGTCTTGTGGGAGTAGAGTTCGCTGTAGAAGTCGCTGACGACCCTCATCACGTCCTCCTTCCCACGTCGCATGTTTCCGCTCTCGTCTCGCAGCTCGTTCAGGGGCGTGTGACCGGCATGAAGTTTCCTGAAAAAGAATGAGTTACATTTCTCACCCTTCTCCAGATTCTCCACTTTGGAACGGAAGATGATTCGCTTGGACTCCTCCTCAAAGTGCCTTTTCAGGCTCTTCTTGGTCTCCTCCAGCTCCTCCCTCACGTCCCAGCCGCAGTGAAGAAGGTCCTGCAGCGACCGCAGCTCGCGCTGCAGCCCTCTGAAGTCCCTCCTCTTCTCACACGCCTGTTGTCGACCCTTGGCCTGAAAGAAACAGCGAAACTCAAGTTTAACATATTCCCACCAATCAGAGACTGTTTGGAAGCTACCCTTGTAGGACTGCCACATTGCGTAGGCTGCTCTCAGCTCCTCCACGACTTCATCCTGAGCCAGCAGAGCACAATTCAGCTTCCAGGAGCCGGGGCCGGACGGAAAACCGTCGCCGAGGACACCTTGTAAGTGAATGGCTCTGTGGTCGGAGAAGAAGCAGGAGACCATCGAGTGCCTACTCTGCCTGACTGCCCGAGAGGTGAACACAAAGTCAATCCTGGAGCGGAGTGAGCCATCGGGTCGGCTCCACGAATAGTTCGTGGAGCCTCTCCCCATGGAGCCCACCACGTTCTGAAGAGAGGCCTCGGTTACCATCTCGATGAGCAGCTTGGACGTGATGTCCAACTTGGCAGATGTGCCAGAACTACGACCGTCCTCCTCGATGGGGCAGTTGAAATCCCCGGCCATCACTAAGGTCCTGGTGGTGGCAAGCTGAAGCCGCAGGGTCTGGAAAAGCTCCAAACGCTCATTCTTCAGTGGGGACGCATACACGTTGATGAACCTGACAGGTTCTCCCGCCCAGTTGCCATCTACAACAAGAGCCCTGCCGCAGATGAGCTCCTGGACGGACTCAAGCGTGAATGCGCCCCCCCTGATCAGAATTGCGACCCCCGCAGACTTGCAGTCACCCCCACCGGACCAGTAGGATGGACCGTGGGACCACTCCCTGGCCAGATGTTTGAAGGACCTAGAGGAGGGAAGGGAACATTCCTGCAACATATAAACATCACACAACTGGGAAGTAAGGAAGGCATAAATAGTCTGACGTCTGAACTTGTCCTTGATGCTCCTGACATTAATGGAAAATAAGTTAATATTAGCCATCATGTAGGGAAAAAAGAAAAAGTTAGCGCAGGCAATACACCTTAGTTACCACTCCGGTCGGGTGGTCCCTCGTCGGTGTTGACTGCTGGTGACGGGATCACCAGCAGGCCCTCTTCCTCCATCTGGTCAAGCAGCGCGGCCTCGATCTCGGCGACCACCAGTTCCTCCTCTTCTGGCTCGGCCACCAGGGTCTCAACCATGTGCTCCATCTCTTCTGGCTCAGGGAGGGTATCCTCCTTTTCGCCTACGAAATCCAGAATCTTCTTTTTGGAGGATTCAGTAGCAGGGCTGTCCTCCACCTTCCTCTTTCCCCGGGTTGGAACTGGGGAGACAAGAAGGGGAAAATCCTCCTCGGAATAGATAGCGGCGGGTGGAGGAAAGGTTAATTCCACCGCTACCATGGTCTGGGGAGCGAGAGTGGCTGCCGGGGCAGGGGAAAGGACACCTGCTGAGGAGTAGGGGAAGGAGGAAGAGGAAGTGGAATCCTCAGCAGGGGTGGCCGGGGTGGGGGGGGATTGGACGGGGGTGGCAGGGGGAGGGATCGAGAGAGGAGTGACAGAACTCTTACCCTCCTTTGACTTTTTCTTCTGCTTCGGAGCTGCTGGGACCGTCGCTGGGGCTTTGGCCACCGACTCCTTGACCGCTTTGGCCTTGGTCGTCTCGGCCTTGGCCGCTGGGGCCTTGGTCGTCGCGTCCTTGACCTTCACAGGCCTGGTCGTCGGGGCCTTGTCCTCCGTAGCTGGGGTCGTCGCAACCACCGATGCCCAGGATCTCTCACGCCTGGGGCAATCCTTGTACAGATGAGCCGCCAGCCCACACAGGTTGCAGGACGTCTTCTTCGGGCAGTCCTTCGAGCTGTGTCCCGTCACTCGACAAATCCTGCAGGCATCCTCCTTGCAGTCCTTCATCTCGTGGCCGTTCTTGCCGCATCTCCTGCAGTTCCGCGGCATGTCCGGGTAATAGATGAGGCCGTAGGAGTTGCCCAGGGAGAATGTCGGGGGCAGGTGCCGAAGTCCGTCTGAGTACGCCAGGTCCCTGTGAAGTCTAACGGTCACCGACCACTTACCTGTCCAGAAGCCGAGTCCATTCAGGATGTGAGAGGGTTCCTTCACAACCAAACAGAAGCGTCTCAGGAAGGTACAGATGTCTTGGCCTGGGGTGTGCGGGTTGCGCATGGAGACCGTGATCCTCCTTTCATCCCTCTGGATAGGGCAGCTACCTGTAAAGGCAGAGAAAGAATTATCCGGTCCTTTTGCGCTTACCATTTCCCAGAACCTCCTGCAGGTGTTCACAGTGGCGAAGGTGACGAAGAAGATCCCCGTCAAGAAGGTCTGGATGCTGAGGGTGTCCGACCTGGAGAAGCCTCGATCCAGCAGCATCTTCTGGCAGAACACGTCCGAGGACATGTCCGGCACCCTCCCATCCACTTCCTTCAGCTTCAGGGCCACCGTCTGCCGCATCCATGGCTCCAGGGCTGGAGCTTCGTGGCGGGGCTTCTGGGGTCCCTTCTGCTGGCCAGTCGTGGAGGCAGAGTCCTTGGGGTCAGAATCGGCTCCTGGCTGGGCCCTCCTGGCTGTCCCCAGCTCCAGGCTCTTCTTTTCGGCCTTCCTCGCAGCGCTTGCCATGGCTTTCCTCCTGCAGTTACTTCTTGGAGCTGGATCTGGAACTCTTCCCGGAATGGGTGGAGCTATGCAGATTCTTCTCCCGTCGTGTTCTGGACAAATTCCCCGAAAGGTCTTTGTCTCGATGATTTTCTTCCTCGAAGATTCCACAGGACAGCCCGATTCTTCTCCGAGTCTTCGTCTTCTTCTGGATTCTTTAGAGCTTCTTCCTCCCACCGATATCCGCCTTCGTTCTCCGATGTCAGCTGGGATCCGAAGCTCTTCTCCTTCCGAGTTCGATCGCTCTCGTCAAGTGTAGATCGTAGCTCTTGTGTTCTTAAAAGAACAGATACTACACTTGATCTTAGCCAAAAGGCCGAGAAGCGATAACCAGAATTGGTTTCAAACTACGGAGCCACCCAAGGATCCTGAAAAGTCCATTTGTGGAGATGAGCTCCTGGACTCCCGTTAAGAAGACATGTTGTCAACCTCTAGATCCCTTACATGCCTGCACTTTTCGGCTTGCTGCTGCTGCAATCCACGCGTTTTAGATCTGCATAACTCCACCTCTTTAAACACAGCACCTTCACCCCCTGCTGTTCCCACCCGCCTCAACACCGTTGGAAGGGAGGAGAACCAATTAAGGCGGGGGGTGGGGTGGAACGAGCAGCTGTGTACCCTTAGCAGGAGGGCTCCTGATTACATACCTCTCCTGCTGCTGCTGCTGCTGGCTGTCCAGCAGCAGACTGAAGGTGGCTGCTGCTGTGCACAGGTATATAAAGGCTCAGAGCCTATTATGACACGCGCAGCCAGCGTTCCATTGCCACATTCCATCTACTGCAGGCAGGATACCTGGCTGGCTGAATGTCGCTGAGAAGCTCACAGAGACCGCCATAAGCAACAGTTTAACAGAATGCCACAGACTAATCAACCAAACTTTTTGGGTTGGGTTCTCTTTTATAGTCTGCAGGCATTAAATGAAAGAAGTCAGTGTTCCAGCAGAAGGAGACAACGTTTCAGAAAAGGCATTGTAGCAAACCAAAAAAGAAATTTTAAGCGCAGCAGAGTAACCAGCGCACATACCTGTTAGCTCAGGTGAGTTTAAAAGGCTGCTGTTGATAACAAGGGCATTTGCTAAATAGATGGTGTGTGTGCAACAATATACTGAAAGGTCAATTATATTGTGCAGCTTATCTCACCACCTGTAGTTATTTAGGTGAAAGCTCCAAAATGCTTGCCTAATATGTCTGTTTATCCAAAAGGAAGTAAAAAGGGAGAGCTAGAAAGATAGCATTGCATCACATTACATGGCAATGCAATGCACAGTTGCTGAAGTTGAACCAAAATGAGCTTGTAATCTGGCTTCTGCAACTTTGAACATGAAAAATCCAATGAGGAGAAGAAAAGCAAAGCCAAAGAGTCCATCCGAAAATCCGACAAACAAGCAAAATGAACAAAAAACATTGAATTCAATTCTTTCTGATTTTAGAAACTGCATTAAAGAAGGGGTGCACCGGTCCTGGAGATACTGCAATACCAGGTCAATGCGTGGAGTGGACAGAGCAAGCTCTTTTTCCATCTCCCTGTTCTAAAAATCCATTTAATATATGGTCCCCAGATAGGGGACGTATCAGATATTAAACTGATAAGAACAGATACTACACTTGATCTTAGCCAAAAGGCCGAGAAGCGATAACCAGAATTGGTTTCAAACTACGGAGCCACCCAAGGATCCTGAAAAGTCCATTTGTGGAGATGAGCTCCTGGACTCCCGTTAAGAAGACATGTTGTCAACCTCTAGATCCCTTACATGCCTGCACTTTTCGGCTTGCTGCTGCTGCAATCCACGCGTTTTAGATCTGTATAACTCCACCTCTTTAAACACAGCACCTTCACCCCCTGCTGTTCCCACCCGCCTCAACACCGTTGGAAGGGAGGAGAACCAATTAAGGCGGGGGGTGGGGTGGAACGAGCAGCTGTCTACCCTTAGCAGGAGGGCTCCTGATTACATACCTCTCCTGCTGCTGCTGCTGCTGGCTGTCCAGCAGCAGACTGAAGGTGGCTGCTGCTGTGCACAGGTATATAAAGGCTCAGAGCCTATTATGACACGCGCAGCCAGCGTTCCATTGCCACATTCCATCTACTGCAGGCAGGATACCTGGCTGGCTGAATGTCGCTGAGAAGCTCACAGAGACCGCCATAAGCAACAGTTTAACAGAATGCCACAGACTAATCAACCAAACTTTTTGGGTTGGGTTCTCTTTTATAGTCTGCAGGCATTAAATGAAAGAAGTCAGTGTTCCAGCAGAGGGAGACAACGTTTCAGAAAAGGCATTGTAGCAAACCAAAAAAGAAATTTTAAGCGCAGCAGAGTAACCAGCGCACATACCTGTTAGCTCAGGTGAGTTTAAAAGGCTGCTGTTGATAACAAGGGCATTTGCTAAATAGATGGTGTGTGTGCAACAATATACTGAAAGGTCAATTATATTGTGCAGCTTATCTCACCACCTGTAGTTATTTAAGTGAAAGCTCCAAAATGCTTGCCTAATATGTCTGTTTATCCAAAAGGAAGTAAAAAGGGAGAGCTAGAAAGATAGCATTGCATCACATTACATGGCAATGCAATGCACAGTTGCTGAAGTTGAACCAAAATGAGCTTGTAATCTGGCTTCTGCAACTTTGAACATGAAATATCCAATGAGGAGAAGAAAAGCAAAGCCAAAGAGTCCATCCCAAAATCCGACAAACAAGCAAAATGAACAAAAAACATTGAATTCAATTCTTTCTGATTTTAGAAACTGCATTAAAGAAGGGGTGCACCGGTCCTGGAGATACTGCAATACCAGGTCAATGCGTGGAGTGGACAGAGCAAGCTCTTTTTCCATCTCCCTGTTCTAAAAATCCATTTAATATATGGTCCCCAGATAGGGGACGTATCAGATATTAAACTGATAAGAACAGATACTACACTTGATCTTAGCCAAAAGGCCGAGAAGCGATAACCAGAATTGGTTTCAAACTACGGAGCCACCCAAGGATCCTGAAAAGTCCATTTGTGGAGATGAGCTCCTGGACTCCCGTTAAGAAGACATGTTGTCAACCTCTAGATCCCTTACATGCCTGCACTTTTCGGCTTGCTGCTGCTGCAATCCACGCGTTTTAGATCTGCATAACTCCACCTCTTTAAACACAGCACCTTCACCCCCTGCTGTTCCCACCCGCCTCAACACCGTTGAAAGGGAGGAGAACCAATTAAGGCGGGGGGTGGGGTGGAACGAGCAGCTGTCTACTCTTAGCAGGAGGGCTCCTGATTACATACCTCTCCTGCTGCTGCTGCTGCTGGCTGTCCAGCAGCAGACTGAAGGTGGCTGCTGCTGTGCACAGGTATATAAAGGCTCAGAGCCTATTATGACACGCGCAGCCAGCGTTCCATTGCCACATTCCATCTACTGCAGGCAGGATACCTGGCTGGCTGAATGTCGCTGAGAAGCTCACAGAGACCGCCATAAGCAACAGTTTAACAGAATGCCACAGACTAATCAACCAAACTTTTTGGGTTGGGTTCTCTTTTATAGTCTGCAGGCATTAAATGAAAGAAGTCAGTGTTCCAGCAGAGGGAGACAACGTTTCAGAAAAGGCATTGTAGCAAACCAAAAAAGAAATTTTAAGCGCAGCAGAGTAACCAGCGCACATACCTGTTAGCTCAGGTGAGTTTAAAAGGCTGCTGTTGATAACAAGGGCATTTGCTAAATAGATGGTGTGTGTGCAACAATATACTGAAAGGTCAATTATATTGTGCAGCTTATCTCACCACCTGTAGTTATTTAGGTGAAAGCTCCAAAATGCTTGCCTAATATGTCTGTTTATCCAAAAGGAAGTAAAAAGGGAGAGCTAGAAAGATAGCATTGCATCACATTACATGGCAATGCAATGCACAGTTGCTGAAGTTGAACCAAAATGAGCTTGTAATCTGGCTTCTGCAACTTTGAACATGAAAAATCCAATGAGGAGAAGAAAAGCAAAGCCAAAGAGTCCATCCCAAAATCCGACAAACAAGCAAAATGAACAAAAAACATTGAATTCAATTCTTTCTGATTTTAGAAACTGCATTAAAGAAGGGGTGCACCGGTCCTGGAGATACTGCAATACCAGGTCAATGCGTGGAGTGGACAGAGCAAGCTCTTTTTCCATCTCCCTGTTCTAAAAATCCATTTAATATATGGTCCCCAGATAGGGGACGTATCAGATATTAAACTGATAAGAACAGATCAGGTTTCAACATATTTTATTAAGTGCGTAAAAGATGGTTTACAATCAAAAACAACAACACAAACAGTACATTATTAAAACACAGAATTCCACCCATAAAAACCCCATATACGATTAGCATCCCTCCTCCCAATACATTTGACATCCCTCAAGTAATAAATATTCATCTGGCTAAAAGCAATTTTAAGACAATCCTTCACAGAAATAGCATCACGTTTAAAAAGTAAAATATTGCGTGCCTTCCAAAGGGCGTCTTTAAAACAGTTAATCATACACCAACATATACAATACTGTTGAGGGGTCGGACATTTAAAAAGGCCATATAAAACATATTCATGGTTAAAATCTCTTAAACCGCAAGTCCATTTTAAAAGAATCCCAACTTTGTGCCAAAGTTCCTGTGCAAATGGGCAATTCCACATAAGGTGCAAGGTGGTTTCGTCATTAACACATGAGTCTCTGGGGCATTTGGCTCTGGCCACCAGGCCTCTCCTTTGTTGAAATTCTCTGGTGGGGAGGCACTGGTGGACCACCATCCATGCGATGTCCTTATGTCCATTTGCTAAGAATTTCCCGAAGACATTCTTCCAAACTTGCTTCGATCTCTCTTCTGAGAAATTTACTATGGGAGTCACATCTTCATTCCTCCTCAGAAAAGATAAAAGCTTCTTGCGGTCTTTAAAAATGTCCATATTAAAATCACCAAGGCTATAAAATCGAACAGTCTTTTCTAAGATTGCTTGGTGTTTGGGGGGGCATAGTAAAACAGGGGAATTCAACGACAACTTAAACCATCTTTTAAAAATCATCCCACAAGTATATTTTAAAAAATAACTTAGCGCACTATTACCATTAAAATGTTTGAAACAAAAGCAGAAATAATTTAAATACAAATAAATATGTAAATCGGGGACATACCTTCCGCCGTTCATTTTATTCTTCCTCATTATTTCTCGCCTTAATTTTTCCATTTTGGAGTTCCATAAAAACATAAAGATCATCCTAGTCATTTTTTTAATTAAAACATCAGAGGGGGGGTACACCATAGCTATATACAGTATGAGGGGTAACAACACTGATTTTATAATTAAAATTTTCCCCTCCATTGTTAGGGACCTCAAACCCCAAAATGATATTTTCTTTGACATTTTTTCTATGACATTCTCCCAGCTTTGAGTTCCCACATTCTCCTCGTTAAAAACAACTCCAAGAATTTTTACATTGTCTCGTTTTATAGTGAGCTGCGGGAGTTGGGCGGTGTCCCAGGATCCCAAAGTCAGACATTCAGATTTATTTAAATTAAGTTTAAAACCGGATGCCTGGGAAAAAAAATCAATGCGCAACACCGCCCTCCGGAGGGAAGCAGGGTCCACGCACACAACCGTCACGTCATCCATGTAGCCAAAGACTCTCACATCACTGCCACCTCCGCCTGGAACAGGAACCCCTCTAATCACTTTGTCTTTCCTTATTGCGCTCAGCAGGGGCTCCATGGCGCAGATGAACAGGATGGGCGACAAGGGGCATCCCTGCTTCACTCCGGACTCAAGGGGAACTCCATCTGTTAAAAAGCCATTAAGAGAAATTTGACTAAAACAATTTTTATATAAAATCTTAATACAATTTAAAAGCATATTAGGGATACCCATTCTTTTTAAAACTCTAAAAAGAAATCTATGAGAGACTCTATCGAAAGCTTTTTCAAAATCTAGGGCTAAAAGAGCTACATTTTGACCCCGGTCTCTGGAATACCAAATTACATCCCTTAATACGTTTAAAACCTCTGAAATACTTCTGCCTGGTACACTACAAACCTGCTCAGGCTGGATTAGTTTGGCAATGACACTCCTGAGCCGGTCTGCAACCACCTTAGCAAGTACCTTGTAATCAACATTTAGGAGAGTTATGGGTCTCCAATTCGCTAGAGTACTGCGGTCACCTTTTTTATATATCAAAGACACCACTCCTCTCCTCCACGAAAATGGCAACTGTTCACAAATAAAAACTTCTTTAAAAAGCATAAAAAGTTCCTCTTTTAAAATGTCCCAAAAAGTAAGGTAAAATTCTACAGGTAGTCCATCACACCCAGGTGCTTTGCCCTTAGAGAAACTTTTAAAAACATAAAATAATTCCTCTAAAACAATATCGCGTTCTAAAAACTCCTGGTCTGTAAAATTTAACTTAAAATCGAGATCATTAAGAGCATCAGATAAAAAGGACTCATCTATACACTTTTTACTAAAAAGATGCTTATAAAAGTTAAAAGTAGCATTCAACATTCCCTGCATAGATGTTTCACCCTCTAGATTTGTGATCACTTCTCTTTTATCCATGACTTTTTTGAAGAAGAAGCGAGAGCACTTCTCCCCCTCCTCCAAGTGCTGCACTCTAGAGTTAAAAATAATCTCTTTCCCCTTTGTGTCTATGCAGTTCTGAATTTCAGTTTTTAGGCTAGCAATATCATCTCCCACCTCCACCCCTAGCTCTTTGAATTTAAAAAGTGTTTGCAGTTTGGTGTTAAGATCACTAAAACATCTTTTTTTCTCGCTAGCTTTACGTCTCCCTGCTTTTATAAAAAACATTCTGACTTTTTTTTTCAAATTTTCCCACCAGGTTACCATAGGGGCATCAGAAGGTTTTTGTCGCCGCCAGGCTTGATAGGCTTTACCAAAGTCTTGTCGAATCAGAGGGTCCTCCAGCAGGTAAGTACTTAGACGCCAGAGGCCCCTGTTGACCCTCTGTTCATCCCGGTATTCTAGATGCACCTCCAAGCCCTTATGGTCAGAAAATATATTTGATGTTAAAACACATTTTACAGGGTTAAAATCATCTGATAGGAAAATAAAATCGATCCTGGAGGACACCCCTCTTCCGGACCACGTATAACCAGGGTCCGTCGGCAGGAGTGACCTCCACGCATCGCATAATTTAAAATCAGTTATAAAATCTTTCAATAGATGACATGACTTATCCAATTTGCGTAAAGGGTCACCCCCTGCTCGTTGTTCACTAGCACAAAGACAATTAAAATCACCCCCTACGACCAGGGGAGATGACCCAGTACAGTACAATGGCAATATCCCAAATAAATTAATTCTCTCTTGCTTATCAGGGGGAGCATAAATATTCATTACACGTAGGGTAAAACCATTAAATTTAAAATGCACTAAAACCACTCTGCCTGGTACTATTTCTGTGACAGCATTTATAGTAATATTTCTCCCACGACAGAGGAAGCCCATCCCCGCTGACTTGTTGTCATTGGAGCCAGACCAGATGGAGGGCCCCAGTCTCCAATCTGTCTTGATATCATTATAATTTAGTGCATGTTGTATCCCGCATTCCTGTAATAAACATATGTCAAAGTCAGTGGTTTCTAAATACTTGAATAGAGCAGCCCTACGAACTGGGCTCTTTAATGACCTCACATTCAGTGAGACAAGTCTTATTGTGGGCATTCATAGGTCAGGGTGGTGGATCTTCCATGAGGACACCTGACTCAAAGCCCTGTATATCAAATTGCTCCAGGACATCCGGGCTAGATGACCCAAACGACTCGATATTCTGTGAGCCGGCGGTTGCCCCCTCGTAGGTCACGGTTCCCAGCCACATTCCAGGAGACGCTGGGGATTCGACATTCCGTCTCTTTTTCGGGGCAGACTCCACTAGGTCACTGGTGCAGTCCTCCTCTTCCTCCACCTCCTCCAGGGGGGGAGACTGGTCCATCAGGACAAGATCAGCAACACAGATTTCCTGATGTTCGCCACCTAGAAGCAAAGCCCCCTCATCTGGCTGGCTAATCGCCCTGGAAGATCCTGAGGCCATCGCTGCGTGGTCCCCTGTAGCCAACCGCACAGGGGCACCACCCTCCAGCCCAACAGGATCGGTATCGGGAACCATCGATACGGAGGATACCCTCCCAGAAGGAGGACCCCCCCGCTCCGGTCCATGCGAGGTCCGCCCATCGTTAAGGGACTTCGATGCAGGTGCCGCCCCAGAGGGGCCTCCGGCTCCCTGCTCCATCCCAGCCTTCTCGCCCTTCGAACCGCCCTCCGACGCCGGCCTGCCAGTGAAGACCGGTGGGCGCATCGGCTCAGCTTCAGAAGATGCAGCTTCTGCGTAGGTCCTGGTCCTGGTCCTGTTGGGGCATCCTCGGAACATGTGCCCCGCCTCACCGCAGAGATTACATTTCCTCCCAGCGGGACAGTCCTTCATTAAATGTCCGTAACAGCTGCAATTATTGCAGCGGTCTACTTTCCTGCCCGAGCAGGACGTTTGGGTATGACCCATTTGTCCACAGTTCCTGCAACATACTGGCATTCCAGGATAAAATAAGTAGCCTCTGCTCTTACCGATTACGAAGGTTGAGGGAGGGTGTAGCATTCCTCCCACTCCACTAAGGTCCCTCTTTAGACGGGCCATATACCTTCTCTTGCCGCACCAGAAGCCTACCGCGTTCTTCACAGTACCCAGGTATCTCAGATCATCACAATAGCGGGTAAGGTAGGTCGAGATGTCTGCAGCTTCCACAAAGGGGTTCGGGAAATGCACCACGATGGGGATCTCGTCATAAGCATACAAGAGACAAAAGGTTAGTCCATCCAACTCATCTAAGTAGTTTTTCTCGTTTACCTTTTGTACGAGTTGCTGACAGCATCCCTGGCTCTTGAAGGTGATGGTGTATGTCCCCTTGTACTCGTTGTCCTGGAAGCAGAATATGTCTTCCCGCCGAAACTCCAGAACTCCAAGAAGAATCCTATGGCAGATGTAGTCCAAATTCTTCTCCATCCTCGATGCTGCTCCAACTTCAATCCTCACGGTGTTCCGCATCCGGGCATCACCCGATGAATATGTGAGCGTTGCCGGCATCCTTCACTCATGAACGTACCGACTCTTCTCTCTGAAAGGCGCAAGCCTTCATGGGATCCCTTCCCGTTGCTCCCGGACTAATCCTTCCTCCCAATAGCAGCAGGGGGGTTAAGTCCCTCCGAAGAGGAACGATCCCCCCAGGCCGAGAGAAAGGGTACCAAGAGCACCTCACAGGCAAGACCACACAGGTAAACCTGATAGATCGTGCCAAAAGGCCGAGAAGCGATAACCAGAATTGGTTTCAAACTACGGAGCCACCCAAGGATCCTGAAAAGTCCATTTGTGGAGATGAGCTCCTGGACTCCCGTTAAGAAGACATGTTGTCAACCTCTAGATCCCTTACATGCCTGCACTTTTCGGCTTGCTGCTGCTGCAATCCACGCGTTTTAGATCTGCATAACTCCACCTCTTTAAACACAGCACCTTCACCCCCTGCTGTTCCCACCCGCCTCAACACCGTTGGAAGGGAGGAGAACCAATTAAGGCGGGGGGTGGGGTGGAACGAGCAGCTGTCTACCCTTAGCAGGAGGGCTCCTGATTACATACCTCTCCTGCTGCTGCTGCTGCTGGCTGTCCAGCAGCAGACTGAAGGTGGCTGCTGCTGTGCACAGGTATATAAAGGCTCAGAGCCTATTATGACACGCGCAGCCAGCGTTCCATTGCCACATTCCATCTACTGCAGGCAGGATACCTGGCTGGCTGAATGTCGCTGAGAAGCTCACAGAGACCGCCATAAGCAACAGTTTAACAGAATGCCACAGACTAATCAACCAAACTTTTTGGGTTGGGTTCTCTTTTATAGTCTGCAGGCATTAAATGAAAGAAGTCAGTGTTCCAGCAGAGGGAGACAACGTTTCAGAAAAGGCATTGTAGCAAACCAAAAAAGAAATTTTAAGCGCAGCAGAGTAACCAGCGCACATACCTGTTAGCTCAGGTGAGTTTAAAAGGCTGCTGTTGATAACAAGGGCATTTGCTAAATAGATGGTGTGTGTGCAACAATATACTGAAAGGTCAATTATATTGTGCAGCTTATCTCACCACCTGTAGTTATTTAGGTGAAAGCTCCAAAATGCTTGCCTAATATGTCTGTTTATCCAAAAGGAAGTAAAAAGGGAGAGCTAGAAAGATAGCATTGCATCACATTACATGGCAATGCAATGCACAGTTGCTGAAGTTGAACCAAAATGAGCTTGTAATCTGGCTTCTGCAACTTTGAACATGAAAAATCCAATGAGGAGAAGAAAAGCAAAGCCAAAGAGTCCATCCCAAAATCCGACAAACAAGCAAAATGAACAAAAAACATTGAATTCAATTCTTTCTGATTTTAGAAACTGCATTAAAGAAGGGGTGCACCGGTCCTGGAGATACTGCAATACCAGGTCAATGCGTGGAGTGGACAGAGCAAGCTCTTTTTCCATCTCCCTGTTCTAAAAATCCATTTAATATATGGTCCCCAGATAGGGGACGTATCAGATATTAAACTGATAAGAACAGATACTACACTTGATCTTAGCCAAAAGGCCGAGAAGCGATAACCAGAATTGGTTTCAAACTACGGAGCCACCCAAGGATCCTGAAAAGTCCATTTGTGGAGATGAGCTCCTGGACTCCCGTTAAGAAGACATGTTGTCAACCTCTAGATCCCTTACATGCCTGCACTTTTCGGCTTGCTGCTGCTGCAATCCACGCGTTTTAGATCTGCATAACTCCACCTCTTTAAACACAGCACCTTCACCCCCTGCTGTTCCCACCCGCCTCAACACCGTTGGAAGGGAGGAGAACCAATTAAGGCGGGGGGTGGGGTGGAACGAGCAGCTGTCTACCCTTAGCAGGAGGGCTCCTGATTACATACCTCTCCTGCTGCTGCTGCTGCTGGCTGTCCAGCAGCAGACTGAAGGTGGCTGCTGCTGTGCACAGATATATAAAGGCTCAGAGCCTATTATGACACGCGCAGCCAGCGTTCCATTGCCACATTCCATCTACTGCAGGCAGGATACCTGGCTGGCTGAATGTCGCTGAGAAGCTCACAGAGACCGCCATAAGCAACAGTTTAACAGAATGCCACAGACTAATCAACCAAACTTTTTGGGTTGGGTTCTCTTTTATAGTCTGCAGGCATTAAATGAAAGAAGTCAGTGTTCCAGCAGAGGGAGACAACGTTTCAGAAAAGGCATTGTAGCAAACCAAAAAAGAAATTTTAAGCGCAGCAGAGTAACCAGCGCACATACCTGTTAGCTCAGGTGAGTTTAAAAGGCTGCTGTTGATAACAAGGGCATTTGCTAAATAGATGGTGTGTGTGCAACAATATACTGAAAGGTCAATTATATTGTGCAGCTTATCTCACCACCTGTAGTTATTTAGGTGAAAGCTCCAAAATGCTTGCCTAATATGTCTGTTTATCCAAAAGGAAGTAAAAAGGGAGAGCTAGAAAGATAGCATTGCATCACATTACATGGCAATGCAATGCACAGTTGCTGAAGTTGAACCAAAATGAGCTTGTAATCTGGCTTCTGCAACTTTGAACATGAAAAATCCAATGAGGAGAAGAAAAGCAAAGCCAAAGAGTCCATCCCAAAATCCGACAAACAAGCAAAATGAACAAAAAACATTGAATTCAATTCTTTCTGATTTTAGAAACTGCATTAAAGAAGGGGTGCACCGGTCCTGGAGATACTGCAATACCAGGTCAATGCGTGGAATGGACAGAGCAAGCTCTTTTTCCATCTCCCTGTTCTAAAAATCCATTTAATATATGGTCCCCAGATAGGGGACGTATCAGATATTAAACTGATAAGAACAGATTTTTTATTTTAATCGAAAGCCCGAATTCGTGTACAAAACCCGAGTGCGCTTAAAAAAGTGACAAGTGCCACAAAAAAAGTGCACTAGGATGCTGGTCTTCTTGAAACCCTCTCCAAAAGGAGAAGGGTCCCCCAAACCATTCCCCGTCCCTCCGAGCCAAAAGGCCACAGCGAGGAACAGGGACAAAAAGCCACCTCCAGCCGAAGCCAGAGGCGACCCAATCTTACCCCCAGCACCTGCCCGAGTTCTCACCCGAGCAAGGCACTGGGAGCCAAAGACTGTGCTCCCCTCCCGGAAGAGGGGAGCCAACAACGCTGTCCTCCCGAAAGAGGAGAGCCAGGGGGGTTCAGGGGGGAGCGGAACCTGATGGCCACACACTCCCCCCCTAGACCTGACAAGAGAGGAACCCGTAAGGGAACCGCATCCCGACAAAATCCTAGTAGGACGTGACACACGTGAATAAGTGGACACACAGTGACAAAGAAATTAAATAAATAGTGAAGGTTTCACAGTATAATACTGCCCGGACCTTCGACCAGGAATTGAAAAATTCCCCATCCTAAGGCCAGAAGGCCCGGAATAAGGGTGTGTGCGAAGAAAGAAAATTTGAAGTGCTTGTGCAAATGTGCCATAAACTCAAGTGGGGTTCCCAATCCCAGTGAGTTAAGGCACCCCAGGGTCACCACTCCTGGGGCACTTCACACTTCGGGCTTTCGATCTTCCCCGGCCCAATGGCGTCGATCCTGGGGGGCCATGCTTTCCACCAGATGACTATATTAGCCACCTGGCGTACTAACAAGCGCCTAAACCCCAGTGTGCATAATGTATCAATCTACTAGGGCGGCCAACATCCAAAACCGCCTTTTCGAAAGATACTACACTTGATCTTAGCCAAAAGGCCGAGAAGCGATAACCAGAATTGGTTTCAAACTACGGAGCCACCCAAGGATCCTGAAAAGTCCATTTGTGGAGATGAGCTCCTGGACTCCCGTTAAGAAGACATGTTGTCAACCTCTAGATCCCTTACATGCCTGCACTTTTCGGCTTGCTGCTGCTGCAATCCACGCGTTTTAGATCTGCATAACTCCACCTCTTTAAACACAGCACCTTCACCCCCTGCTGTTCCCACCCGCCTCAACACCGTTGGAAGGGAGGAGAACCAATTAAGGCGGGGGGTGGGGTGGAACGAGCAGCTGTCTACCCTTAGCAGGAGGGCTCCTGATTACATACCTCTCCTGCTGCTGCTGCTGCTGGCTGTCCAGCAGCAGACTGAAGGTGGCTGCTGCTGTGCACAGGTATATAAAGGCTCAGAGCCTATTATGACACGCGCAGCCAGCGTTCCATTGCCACATTCCATCTACTGCAGGCAGGATACCTGGCTGGCTGAATGTTGCTGAGAAGCTCACAGAGACCGCCATAAGCAACAGTTTAACAGAATGCCACAGACTAATCAACCAAACTTTTTGGGTTGGGTTCTCTTTTATAGTCTGCAGGCATTAAATGAAAGAAGTCAGTGTTCCAGCAGAGGGAGACAACGTTTCAGAAAAGGCATTGTAGCAAACCAAAAAAGAAATTTTAAGCGCAGCAGAGTAACCAGCGCACATACCTGTTAGCTCAGGTGAGTTTAAAAGGCTGCTGTTGATAACAAGGGCATTTGCTAAATAGATGGTGTGTGTGCAACAATATACTGAAAGGTCAATTATATTGTGCAGCTTATCTCACCACCTGTAGTTATTTAGGTGAAAGCTCCAAAATGCTTGCCTAATATGTCTGTTTATCCAAAAGGAAGTAAAAAGGGAGAGCTAGAAAGATAGCATTGCATCACATTACATGCAATGCAATGCACAGTTGCTGAAGTTGAACCAAAATGAGCTTGTAATCTGGCTTCTGCAACTTTGAACATGAAAAATCCAATGAGGAGAAGAAAAGCAAAGCCAAAGAGTCCATCCCAAAATCCGACAAACAAGCAAAATGAACAAAAAACATTGAATTCAATTCTTTCTGATTTTAGAAACTGCATTAAAGAAGGGGTGCACCGGTCCTGGAGATATTGCAATACCAGGTCAATGCGTGGAGTGGACAGAGCAAGCTCTTTTTCCATCTCCCTGTTCTAAAAATCCATTTAATATATGGTCCCCAGATAGGGGACGTATCAGATATTAAACTGATAAGAACAGATACTACACTTGATCTTAGCCAAAAGGCCGAGAAGCGATAACCAGAAATGGTTTCAAACTACGGAGCCACCCAAGGATCCTGAAAAGTCCATTTGTGGAGATGAGCTCCTGGACTCCCGTTAAGAAGACATGTTGTCAACCTCTAGATCCCTTACATGCCTGCACTTTTCGGCTTGCTGCTGCTGCAATCCACGCGTTTTAGATCTGCATAACTCCACCTCTTTAAACACAGCACTTTCACCCCCTGCTGTTCCCACCCGCCTCAACACCGTTGGAAGGGAGGAGAACCAATTAAGGCGGGGGGTGGGGTGGAAGGAGCAGCTGTCTACCCTTAGCAGGAGGGCTCCTGATTACATACCTCTCCTGCTGCTGCTGCTGCTGGCTGTCCAGCAGCAGACTGAAGGTGGCTGCTGCTGTGCACAGGT
This sequence comes from Phyllobates terribilis, assembly GCF_046119375.1. Lineage (NCBI taxonomy): Eukaryota > Metazoa > Chordata > Amphibia > Anura > Dendrobatidae > Phyllobates > Phyllobates terribilis. The sequence goes on along the minus strand of NW_027362928.1, from coordinate 828,584 downwards.
ATATAAAGGCTCAGAGCCTATTATGACACGCGCAGCCAGCGTTCCATTGCCACATTCCATCTACTGCAGGCAGGATACCTGGCTGGCTGAATGTCGCTGAGAAGCTCACAGAGACCGCCATAAGCAACAGTTTAACAGAATGCCACAGACTAATCAACCAAACTTTTTGGGTTGGGTTCTCTTTTATAGTCTGCAGGCATTAAATGAAAGAAGTCAGTGTTCCAGCAGAGGGAGACAACGTTTCAGAAAAGGCATTGTAGCAAACCAAAAAAGAAATTTTAAGCGCAGCAGAGTAACCAGCGCACATACCTGTTAGCTCAGGTGAGTTTAAAAGGCTGCTGTTGATAACAAGGGCATTTGCTAAATAGATGGTGTGTGTGCAACAATATACTGAAAGGTCAATTATATTGTGCAGCTTATCTCACCACCTGTAGTTATTTAGGTGAAAGCTCCAAAATGCTTGCCTAATATGTCTGTTTATCCAAAAGGAAGTAAAAAGGGAGAGCTAGAAAGATAGCATTGCATCACATTACATGGCAATGCAATGCACAGTTGCTGAAGTTGAACCAAAATGAGCTTGTAATCTGGCTTCTGCAACTTTGAACATGAAAAATCCAATGAGGAGAAGAAAAGCAAAGCCAAAGAGTCCATCCCAAAATCCGACAAACAAGCAAAATGAACAAAAAACATTGAATTCAATTCTTTCTGATTTTAGAAACTGCATTAAAGAAGGGGTGCACCGGTCCTGGAGATACTGCAATACCAGGTCAATGCGTGGAGTGGACAGAGCAAGCTCTTTTTCCATCTCCCTGTTCTAAAAATCCATTTAATATATGGTCCCCAGATAGGGGACGTATCAGATATTAAACTGATAAGAACAGATACTACACTTGATCTTAGCCAAAAGGCCGAGAAGCGATAACCAGAATTGGTTTCAAACTACGGAGCCACCCAAGGATCCTGAAAAGTCCATTTGTGGAGATGAGCTCCTGGACTCCCGTTAAGAAGACATGTTGTCAACCTCTAGATCCCTTACATGCCTGCACTTTTCGGCTTGCTGCTGCTGCAATCCACGCGTTTTAGATCTGCATAACTCCACCTCTTTAAACACAGCACCTTCACCCCCTGCTGTTCCCACCCGCCTCAACACCGTTGGAAGGGAGGAGAACCAATTAAGGCGGGGGGTGGGGTGGAACGAGCAGCTGTCTACCCTTAGCAGGAGGGCTCCTGATTACATACCTCTCCTGCTGCTGCTGCTGCTGGCTGTCCAGCAGCAGACTGAAGGTGGCTGCTGCTGTGCACAGGTATATAAAGGCTCAGAGCCTATTATGACACGCGCAGCCAGCGTTCCATTGCCACATTCCATCTACTGCAGGCAGGATACCTGGCTGGCTGAATGTCGCTGAGAAGCTCACAGAGACCGCCATAAGCAACAGTTTAACAGAATGCCACAGACTAATCAACCAAACTTTTTAGGTTGGGTTCTCTTTTATAGTCTGCAGGCATTAAATGAAAGAAGTCAGTGTTCCAGCAGAGGGAGACAACGTTTCAGAAAAGGCATTGTAGCAAACCAAAAAAGAAATTTTAAGCGCAGCAGAGTAACCAGCGCACATACCTGTTAGCTCAGGTGAGTTTAAAAGGCTGCTGTTGATAACAAGGGCATTTGCTAAATAGATGGTGTGTGTGCAACAATATACTGAAAGGTCAATTATATTGTGCAGCTTATCTCACCACCTGTAGTTATTTAGGTGAAAGCTCCAAAATGCTTGCCTAATATGTCTGTTTATCCAAAAGGAAGTAAAAAGGGAGAGCTAGAAAGATAGCATTGCATCACATTACATGGCAATGCAATGCACAGTTGCTGAAGTTGAACCAAAATGAGCTTGTAATCTGGCTTCTGCAACTTTGAACATGAAAAATCCAATGAGGAGAAGAAAAGCAAAGCCAAAGAGTCCATCCCAAAATCCGACAAACAAGCAAAATGAACAAAAAACATTGAATTCAATTCTTTCTGATTTTAGAAACTGCATTAAAGAAGGGGTGCACCAGTCCTGGAGATACTGCAATACCAGGTCAATGCGTGGAGTGGACAGAGCAAGCTCTTTTTCCATCTCCCTGTTCTAAAAATCCATTTAATATATGGTCCCCAGATAGGGGACGTATCAGATATTAAACTGATAAGAACAGATACTACACTTGATCTTAGCCAAAAGGCCGAGAAGCGATAACCAGAATTGGTTTCAAACTACGGAGCCACCCAAGGATCCTGAAAAGTCCATTTGTGGAGATGAGCTCCTGGACTCCCGTTAAGAAGACATGTTGTCAACCTCTAGATCCCTTACATGCCTGCACTTTTCGGCTTGCTGCTGCTGCAATCCACGCGTTTTAGATCTGCAGACTCCACCTCTTTAAACACAGCACCTTCACCCCCTGCTGTTCCCACCCGCCTCAACACCGTTGGAAGGGAGGAGAACCAATTAAGGCGGGGGGTGGGGTGGAACGAGCAGCTGTCTACCCTTAGCAGGAGGGCTCCTGATTACATACCTCTCCTGCTGCTGCTGCTGCTGGCTGTCCAGCAGCAGACTGAAGGTGGCTGCTGCTGTGCACAGGTATATAAAGGCTCAGAACCTATTATGACACGCGCAGCCAGCGTTCCATTGCCACATTCCATCTACTGCAGGCAGGATACCTGGCTGGCTGAATGTCGCTGAGAAGCTTACAGAGACCGCCATAAGCAACAGTTTAACAGAATGCCACAGACTAATCAACCAAACTTTTTGGGTTGGGTTCTCTTTTATAGTCTGCAGGCATTAAATGAAAGAAGTCAGTGTTCCAGCAGAGGGAGACAACGTTTCAGAAAAGGCATTGTAGCAAACCAAAAAAGAAATTTTAAGCGCAGCAGAGTAACCAGCGCACATACCTGTTAGCTCAGGTGAGTTTAAAAGGCTGCTGTTGATAACAAGGGCATTTGCTAAATAGATGGTGTGTGTGCAACAATATACTGAAAGGTCAATTATATTGTGCAGCTTATCTCACCACCTGTAGTTATTTAGGTGAAAGCTCCAAAATGCTTGCCTAATATGTCTGTTTATCCAAAAGGAAGTAAAAAGGGAGAGCTAGAAAGATAGCATTGCATCACATTACATGGCAATGCAATGCACAGTTGCTGAAGTTGAACCAAAATGAGCTTGTAATCTGGCTTCTGCAACTTTGAACATGAAAAATCCAATGAGGAGAAGAAAAGCAAAGCCAAAGAGTCCATCCCAAAATCCGACAAACAAGCAAAATGAACAAAAAACATTGAATTCAATTCTTTCTGATTTTAGAAACTGCATTAAAGAAGGGGTGCACCGGTCCTGGAGATACTGCAATACCAGGTCAATGCGTGGAGTGGACAGAGCAAGCTCTTTTTCCATCTCCCTGTTCTAAAAATCCATTTAATATATGGTCCCCAGATAGGGGACGTATCAGATATTAAACTGATAAGAACAGATACTACACTTGATCTTAGCCAAAAGGCCGAGAAGCGATAACCAGAATTGGTTTCAAACTACGGAGCCACCCAAGGATCCTGAAAAGTCCATTTGTGGAGATGAGCTCCTGGACTCCCGTTAAGAAGACATGTTGTCAACCTCTAGATCCCTTACATGCCTGCACTTTTCGGCTTGCTGCTGCTGCAATCCACGCGTTTTAGATCTGCATAACTCCACCTCTTTAAACACAGCACCTTCACCCCGTGCTGTTCCCACCCGCCTCAACACCGTTGGAAGGGAGGAGAACCAATTAAGGCGGGGGGTGGGGTGGAACGAGCAGCTGTCTACCCTTAGCAGGAGGGCTCCTGATTACATACCTCTCCTGCTGCTGCTGCTGCTGGCTGTCCAGCAGCAGACTGAAGGTGGCTGCTGCTGTGCACAGGTATATAAAGGCTCAGAGCCTATTATGACACGCGCAGCCAGCGTTCCATTGCCACATTCCATCTACTGCAGGCAGGATACCTGGCTGGCTGAATGTCGCTGAGAAGCTCACAGAGACCGCCATAAGCAACAGTTTAACAGAATGCCACAGACTAATCAACCAAACTTTTTGGGTTGGGTTCTCTTTTATAGTCTGCAGGCATTAAATGAAAGAAGTCAGTGTTCCAGCAGAGGGAGACAACGTTTCAGAAAAGGCATTGTAGCAAACCAAAAAAGAAATTTTAAGCGCAGCAGAGTAACCAGCGCACATACCTGTTAGCTCAGGTGAGTTTAAAAGGCTGCTGTTGATAACAAGGGCATTTGCTAAATAGATGGTGTGTGTGCAACAATATACTGAAAGGTCAATTATATTGTGCAGCTTATCTCACCACCTGTAGTTATTTAGGTGAAAGCTCCAAAATGCTTGCCTAATATGTCTGTTTATCCAAAAGGAAGTAAAAAGGGAGAGCTAGAAAGATAGCATTGCATCACATTACATGGCAATGCAATGCACAGTTGCTGAAGTTGAACCAAAATGAGCTTGTAATCTGGCTTCTGCAACTTTGAACATGAAAAATCCAATGAGGAGAAGAAAAGCAAAGCTAAAGAGTCCATCCCAAAATCCGACAAACAAGCAAAATGAACAAAAAACATTGAATTCAATTCTTTCTGATTTTAGAAACTGCATTAAAGAAGGGGTGCACCGGTCCTGGAGATACTGCAATACCAGGTCAATGCGTGGAGTGGACAGAGCAAGCTCTTTTTCCATCTCCCTGTTCTAAAAATCCATTTAATATATGGTCCCCAGATAGGGGACGTATCAGATATTAAACTGATAAGAACAGATACTACACTTGATCTTAGCCAAAAGGCCGAGAAGCGATAACCAGAATTGGTTTCAAACTACGGAGCCACCCAAGGATCCTGAAAAGTCCATTTGTGGAGATGAGCTCCTGGACTCCCGTTAAGAAGACATGTTGTCAACCTCTAGATCCCTTACATGCCTGCACTTTTCGGCTTGCTGCTGCTGCAATCCACGCGTTTTAGATCTGCATAACTCCACCTCTTTAAACACAGCACCTTCACCCCCTGCTGTTCCCACCTGCCTCAACACCGTTGGAAGGGAGGAGAACCAATTAAGGCGAGGGGTGGGGTGGAACGAGCAGCTGTCTACCCTTAGCAGGAGGGCTCCTGATTACATACCTCTCCTGCTGCTGCTGCTGCTGGCTGTCCAGCAGCAGACTGAAGGTGGCTGCTGCTGTGCACAGGTATATAAAGGCTCAGAGCCTATTATGACACGCGCAGCCAGCGTTCCATTGCCACATTCCATCTACTGCAGGCAGGATACCTGGCTGGCTGAATGTCGCTGAGAAGCTCACAGAGACCGCCATAAGCAACAGTTTAACAGAATGCCACAGACTAATCAACCAGACTTTTTGGGTTGGGTTCTCTTTTATAGTCTGCAGGCATTAAATGAAAGAAGTCAGTGTTCCAGCAGAGGGAGACAACGTTTCAGAAAAGGCATTGTAGCAAACCAAAAAAGAAATTTTAAGCGCAGCAGAGTAACCAGCGCACATACCTGTTAGCTCAGGTGAGTTTAAAAGGCTGCTGTTGATAACAAGGGCATTTGCTAAATAGATGGTGTGTGTGCAACAATATACTGAAAGGTCAATTATATTGTGCAGCTTATCTCACCACCTGTAGTTATTTAGGTGAAAGCTCCAAAATGCTTGCCTAATATGTCTGTTTATCCAAAAGGAAGTAAAAAGGGAGAGCTAGAAAGATAGCATTGCATCACATTACATGGCAATGCAATGCACAGTTGCTGAAGTTGAACCAAAATGAGCTTGTAATCTGGCTTCTGCAACTTTGAACATGAAAAATCCAATGAGGAGAAGAAAAGCAAAGCCAAAGAGTCCATCCCAAAATCCGACAAACAAGCAAAATGAACAAAAAACATTGAATTCAATTCTTTCTGATTTTAGAAACTGCATTAAAGAAGGGGTGCACCGGTCCTGGAGATACTGCAATACCAGGTCAATGCGTGGAGTGGACAGAGCAAGCTCTTTTTCCATCTCCCTGTTCTAAAAATCCATTTAATATATGGTCCCCAGATAGGGGACGTATCAGATATTAAACTGATAAGAACAGATTTTTTTTTTTTGAAAGCCCGAATTCGTGTACAAAACCCGAGTGCGCTTAAAAAAGTGACAAGTGCCACAAAAAAAGTGCACTAGGATGCTGGTCTTCTTGAAACCCTCTCCAAAAGGAGAAGGGTCCCCCAAACCATTCCCCATCCCTCCGAGCCAAAAGGCCACAGCGAGGAACAGGGACAAAAAGCCACCTCCAGCCGAAGCCAGAGGCGACCCAATCTTACCCCCAGCACCTGCCCGAGTTCTCACCCGAGCAAGGCACTGGGAGCCAAAGACTGTGCTCCCCTCCCGGAAGAGGGGAGCCAACAACGCTCTCCTCCCGAAAGAGGAGAGCCAGGGGGGTTCAGGGGGGAGCGGAACCTGATGGCCACACACTCCCCCCCTAGACCTGCCAAGAGAGGAACCCGTAAGGGAACCGCATCCCGACAAAATCCTAGTAGGACGTGACACACGTGAATAAGTGGACACACAGTGACAAAGAAATTAAATAAATAGTGAAGGTTTCACAGTATAATACTGCCCGGACCTTCGACCGGGAATTGAAAAATTCCCCATCCTAAGGCCAGAAGGCCCGGAATAAGGGTGTGTGCGAAGAAAGAAAATTTGAAGTGCTTGTGCAAATGTGCCATAAACTCAAGTGGGGTTCCCAATCCCAGTGAGTTAAGGCACCCCAGGGTCACCACTCCTGGGGCACTTCACACTTCGGGCTTTCGATCTTCCCCGGCCCAATGGCGTCGATCCTGGGGGGCCATGCTTTCCACCAGATGACTATATTAGCCACCTGGCGTACTAACAAGCGCCTAAACCCCAGTGTGCATAATGTATCAATCTACTAGGGCGGCCAACATCCAAAACCGCCTTTTCGAAAGATACTACACTTGATCTTAGCCAAAAGGCCGAGAAGCGATAACCAGAATTGGTTTCAAACTACGGAGCCACCCAAGGATCCTGAAAAGTCCATTTGTGGAGATGAGCTCCTGGACTCCCGTTAAGAAGACATGTTGTCAACCTCTAGATCCCTTACATGCCTGCACTTTTCGGCTTGCTGCTGCTGCAATCCACGCGTTTTAGATCTGCATAACTCCACCTCTTTAAACACAGCACCTTCACCCCCTGCTGTTCCCACCCGCCTCAACACCGTTGGAAGGGAGGAGAACCAATTAAGGCGGGGGGTGGGGTGGAACAAGCAGCTGTCTACCCTTAGCAGGAGGGCTCCTGATTACATACCTCTCCTGCTGCTGCTGCTGCTGGCTGTCCAGCAGCAGACTGAAGGTGGCTGCTGCTGTGCACAGGTATATAAAGGCTCAGAGCCTATTATGACACGCGCAGCCAGCGTTCCATTGCCACATTCCATCTACTGCAGGCAGGATACCTGGCTGGCTGAATGTCGCTGAGAAGCTCACAGAGACCGCCATAAGCAACAGTTTAACAGAATGCCACAGACTAATCAACCAAACTTTTTGGGTTGGGTTCTCTTTTATAGTCTGCAGGCATTAAATGAAAGAAGTCAGTGTTCCAGCAGAAGGAGACAACGTTTCAGAAAAGGCATTGTAGCAAACCAAAAAAGAAATTTTAAGCGCAGCAGAGTAACCAGCGCACATACCTGTTAGCTCAGGTGAGTTTAAAAGGCTGCTGTTGATAACAAGGGCATTTGCTAAATAGATGGTGTGTGTGCAACAATATACTGAAAGGTCAATTATATTGTGCAGCTTATCTCACCACCTGTAGTTATTTAGGTGAAAGCTCCAAAATGCTTGCCTAATATGTCTGTTTATCCAAAAGGAAGTAAAAAGGGAGAGCTAGAAAGATAGCATTGCATCACATTACATGGCAATGCAATGCACAGTTGCTGAAGTTGAACCAAAATGAGCTTGTAATCTGGCTTCTGCAACTTTGAACATGAAAAATCCAATGAGGAGAAGAAAAGCAAAGCCAAAGAGTCCATCCCAAAATCCGACAAACAAGCAAAATGAACAAAAAACATTGAATTCAATTCTTTCTGATTTTAGAAACTGCATTAAAGAAGGGGTGCACCGGTCCTGGAGATACTGCAATACCAGGTCAATGCGTGGAGTGGACAGAGCAAGCTCTTTTTCCATCTCCCTGTTCTAAAAATCCATTTAATATATGGTCCCCAGATAGGGGACGTATCAGATATTAAACTGATAAGAACAGATACTACACTTGATCTTAGCCAAAAGGCCGAGAAGCGATAACCAGAATTGGTTTCAAACTACGGAGCCACCCAAGGATCCTGAAAAGTCCATTTGTGGAGATGAGCTCCTGGACTCCCGTTAAGAAGACATGTTGTCAACCTCTAGATCCCTTACATGCCTGCACTTTTCGGCTTGCTGCTGCTGCAATCCACGCGTTTTAGATCTGCATAACTCCACCTCTTTAAACACAGCACCTTCACCCCCTGCTGTTCCCACCCGCCTCAACACCGTTGGAAGGGAGGAGAACCAATTAAGGCGGGGGGTGGGGTGGAACGAGCAGCTGTCTACCCTTAGCAGGAGGGCTCCTGATTACATACCTCTCCTGCTGCTGCTGCTGCTGCTGGCTGTCCAGCAGCAGACTGAAGGTGGCTGCTGCTGTGCACAGGTATATAAAGGCTCAGAGCCTATTATGACACGCGCAGCCAGCGTTCCATTGCCACATTCCATCTACTGCAGGCAGGATACCTGGCTGGCTGAATGTCGCTGAGAAGCTCACAGAGACCGCCATAAGCAACAGTTTAACAGAATGCCACAGACTAATCAACCAAACTTTTTGGGTTGGGTTCTCTTTTATAGTCTGCAGGCATTAAATGAAAGAAGTCAGTGTTCCAGCAGAGGGAGACAACGTTTCAGAAAAGGCATTGTAGCAAACCAAAAAAGAAATTTTAAGCGCAGCAGAGTAACCAGCGCACATACCTGTTAGCTCAGGTGAGTTTAAAAGGCTGCTGTTGATAACAAGGGCATTTGCTAAATAGATGGTGTGTGTGCAACAATATACTGAAAGGTCAATTATATTGTGCAGCTTATCTCACCACCTGTAGTTATTTAGGTGAAAGCTCCAAAATGCTTGCCTAATATGTCTGTTTATCCAAAAGGAAGTAAAAAGGGAGAGCTAGAAAGATAGCATTGCATCACATTACATGGCAATGCAATGCACAGTTGCTGAAGTTGAACCAAAATGAGCTTGTAATCTGGCTTCTGCAACTTTGAACATGAAAAATCCAATGAGGAGAAGAAAAGCAAAGCCAAAGAGTCCATCCCAAAATCCGACAAACAAGCAAAATGAACAAAAAACATTGAATTCAATTCTTTCTGATTTTAGAAACTGCATTAAAGAAGGGGTGCACCGGTCCTGGAGATACTGCAATACCAGGTCAATGCGTGGAGTGGACAGAGCAAGCTCTTTTTCCATCTCCCTGTTCTAAAAATCCATTTAATATATGGTCCCCAGATAGGGGACGTATCAGATATTAAACTGATAAGAACAGATACTACACTTGATCTTAGCCAAAAGGCCGAGAAGCGATAACCAGAATTGGTTTCAAACTACGGAGCCACCCAAGGATCCTGAAAAGTCCATTTGTGGAGATGAGCTCCTGGACTCCCGTTAAGAAGACATGTTGTCAACCTCTAGATCCCTTACATGCCTGCACTTTTCGGCTTGCTGCTGCTGCAATCCACGCGTTTTAGATCTGCATAACTCCACCTCTTTAAACACAGCACCTTCACCCCCTGCTGTTCCCACCCGCCTCAACACCGTTGGAAGGGAGGAGAACCAATTAAGGCGGGGGGTGGGGTGGAACGAGCAGCTGTCTACCCTTAGCAGGAGGGCTCCTGATTACATACCTCTCCTGCTGCTGCTGCTGCTGCTGGCTGTCCAGCAGCAGACTGAAGGTGGCTGCTGCTGTGCACAGGTATATAAAGGCTCAGAGCCTATTATGACACGCGCAGCCAGCGTTCCATTGCCACATTCCATCTACTGCAGGCAGGATACCTGGCTGGCTGAATGTCGCTGAGAAGCTCACAGAGACCGCCATAAGCAACAGTTTAACAGAATGCCACAGACTAATCAACCAAACTTTTTGGGTTGGGTTCTCTTTTATAGTCTGCAGGCATTAAATGAAAGAAGTCAGTGTTCCAGCAGAGGGAGACAACGTTTCAGAAAAGGCATTGTAGCAAACCAAAAAAGAAATTTTAAGCGCAGCAGAGTAACCAGCGCACATACCTGTTAGCTCAGGTGAGTTTAAAAGGCTGCTGTTGATAACAAGGGCATTTGCTAAATAGATGGTGTGTGTGCAACAATATACTGAAAGGTCAATTATATTGTGCAGCTTATCTCACCACCTGTAGTTATTTAGGTGAAAGCTCCAAAATGCTTGCCTAATATGTCTGTTTATCCAAAAGGAAGTAAAAAGGGAGAGCTAGAAAGATAGCATTGCATCACATTACATGGCAATGCAATGCACAGTTGCTGAAGTTGAACCAAAATGAGCTTGTAATCTGGCTTCTGCAACTTTGAACATGAAAAATCCAATGAGGAGAAGAAAAGCAAAGCCAAAGAGTCCATCCCAAAATCCGACAAACAAGCAAAATGAACAAAAAACATTGAATTCAATTCTTTCTGATTTTAGAAACTGCATTAAAGAAGGGGTGCACCGGTCCTGGAGATACTGCAATACCAGGTCAATGCGTGGAGTGGACAGAGCAAGCTCTTTTTCCATCTCCCTGTTCTAAAAATCCATTTAATATATGGTCCCCAGATAGGGGACGTATCAGATATTAAACTGATAAGAACAGATACTACACTTGATCTTAGCCAAAAGGCCGAGAAGCGATAACCAGAATTGGTTTCAAACTACGGAGCCACCCAAGGATCCTGAAAAGTCCATTTGTGGAGATGAGCTCCTGGACTCCCGTTAAGAAGACATGTTGTCAACCTCTAGATCCCTTACATGCCTGCACTTTTCGGCTTGCTGCTGCTGCAATCCACGCGTTTTAGATCTGCATAACTCCACCTCTTTAAACACAGCACCTTCACCCCCTGCTGTTCCCACCCGCCTCAACACCGTTGGAAGGGAGGAGAACCAATTAAGGCGGGGGGTGGGGTGGAACGAGCAGCTGTCTACCCTTAGCAGGAGGGCTCCTGATTACATACCTCTCCTGCTGCTGCTGCTGCTGGCTGTCCAGCAGCAGACTGAAGGTGGCTGCTGCTGTGCACAGGTATATAAAGGCTCAGAGCCTATTATGACACGCGCAGCCAGCGTTCCATTGCCACATTCCATCTACTGCAGGCAGGATACCTGGCTGGCTGAATGTCGCTGAGAAGCTCACAGAGACCGCCATAAGCAACAGTTTAACAGAATGCCACAGACTAATCAACCAAACTTTTTGGGTTGGGTTCTCTTTTATAGTCTGCAGGCATTAAATGAAAGAAGTCAGTGTTCCAGCAGAGGGAGACAACGTTTCAGAAAAGGCATTGTAGCAAACCAAAAAAGAAATTTTAAGCGCAGCAGAGTAACCAGCGCACATACCTGTTAGCTCAGGTGAGTTTAAAAGGCTGCTGTTGATAACAAGGGCATTTGCTAAATAGATGGTGTGTGTGCAACAATATACTGAAAGGTCAATTATATTGTGCAGCTTATCTCACCACCTGTAGTTATTTAGGTGAAAGCTCCAAAATGCTTGCCTAATATGTCTGTTTATCCAAAAGGAAGTAAAAAGGGAGAGCTAGAAAGATAGCATTGCATCACATTACATGGCAATGCAATGCACAGTTGCTGAAGTTGAACCAAAATGAGCTTGTAATCTGGCTTCTGCAACTTTGAACATGAAAAATCCAATGAGGAGAAGAAAAGCAAAGCCAAAGAGTCCATCCCAAAATCCGACAAACAAGCAAAATGAACAAAAAACATTGAATTCAATTCTTTCTGATTTTAGAAACTGCATTAAAGAAGGGGTGCACCGGTCCTGGAGATACTGCAATACCAGGTCAATGCGTGGAGTGGACAGAGCAAGCTCTTTTTCCATCTCCCTGTTCTAAAAATCCATTTAATATATGGTCCCCAGATAGGGGACGTATCAGATATTAAACTGATAAGAACAGATACTACACTTGATCTTAGCCAAAAGGCCGAGAAGCGATAACCAGAATTGGTTTCAAACTACGGAGCCACCCAAGGATCCTGAAAAGTCCATTTGTGGAGATGAGCTCCTGGACTCCCGTTAAGAAGACATGTTGTCAACCTCTAGATCCCTTACATGCCTGCACTTTTCGGCTTGCTGCTGCTGCAATCCACGCGTTTTAGATCTGCATAACTCCACCTCTTTAAACACAGCACCTTCACCCCCTGCTGTTCCCACCCGCCTCAACACCGTTGGAAGGGAGGAGAACCAATTAAGGCGGGGGGTGGGGTGGAACGAGCAGCTGTCTACCCTTAGCAGGAGGGCTCCTGATTACATACCTCTCCTGCTGCTGCTGCTGCTGCTGGCTGTCCAGCAGCAGACTGAAGGTGGCTGCTGCTGTGCACAGGTATATAAAGGCTCAGAGCCTATTATGACACGCGCAGCCAGCGTTCCATTGCCACATTCCATCTACTGCAGGCAGGATACCTGGCTGGCTGAATGTCGCTGAGAAGCTCACAGAGACCGCCATAAGCAACAGTTTAACAGAATGCCACAGACTAATCAACCAAACTTTTTGGGTTGGGTTCTCTTTTATAGTCTGCAGGCATTAAATGAAAGAAGTCAGTGTTCCAGCAGAGGGAGACAACGTTTCAGAAAAGGCATTGTAGCAAACCAAAAAAGAAATTTTAAGCGCAGCAGAGTAACCAGCGCACATACCTGTTAGCTCAGGTGAGTTTAAAAGGCTGCTGTTGATAACAAGGGCATTTGCTAAATAGATGGTGTGTGTGCAACAATATACTGAAAGGTCAATTATATTGTGCAGCTTATCTCACCACCTGTAGTTATTTAGGTGAAAGCTCCAAAATGCTTGCCTAATATGTCTGTTTATCCAAAAGGAAGTAAAAAGGGAGAGCTAGAAAGATAGCATTGCATCACATTACATGGCAATGCAATGCACAGTTGCTGAAGTTGAACCAAAATGAGCTTGTAATCTGGCTTCTGCAACTTTGAACATGAAAAATCCAATGAGGAGAAGAAAAGCAAAGCCAAAGAGTCCATCCCAAAATCCGACAAACAAGCAAAATGAACAAAAAACATTGAATTCAATTCTTTCTGATTTTAGAAACTGCATTAAAGAAGGGGTGCACCGGTCCTGGAGATACTGCAATACCAGGTCAATGCGTGGAGTGGACAGAGCAAGCTCTTTTTCCATCTCCCTGTTCTAAAAATCCATTTAATATATGGTCCCCAGATAGGGGACGTATCAGATATTAAACTGATAAGAACAGATACTACACTTGATCTTAGCCAAAAGGCCGAGAAGCGATAACCAGAATTGGTTTCAAACTACGGAGCCACCCAAGGATCCTGAAAAGTCCATTTGTGGAGATGAGCTCCTGGACTCCCGTTAAGAAGACATGTTGTCAACCTCTAGATCCCTTACATGCCTGCACTTTTCGGCTTGCTGCTGCTGCAATCCACGCGTTTTAGATCTGCATAACTCCACCTCTTTAAACACAGCACCTTCACCCCCTGCTGTTCCCACCCGCCTCAACACCGTTGGAAGGGAGGAGAACCAATTAAGGCGGGGGGTGGGGTGGAACGAGCAGCTGTCTACCCTTAGCAGGAGGGCTCCTGATTACATACCTCTCCTGCTGCTGCTGGCTGTCCAGCAGCAGACTGAAGGTGGCTGCTGCTGTGCACAGGTATATAAAGGCTCAGAGCCTATTATGACACGCGCAGCCAGCGTTCCATTGCCACATTCCATCTACTGCAGGCAGGATACCTGGCTGGCTGAATGTCGCTGAGAAGCTCACAGAGACCGCCATAAGCAACAGTTTAACAGAATGCCACAGACTAATCAACCAAACTTTTTGGGTTGGGTTCTCTTTTATAGTCTGCAGGCATTAAATGAAAGAAGTCAGTGTTCCAGCAGAGGGAGACAACGTTTCAGAAAAGGCATTGTAGCAAACCAAAAAAGAAATTTTAAGCGCAGCAGAGTAACCAGCGCACATACCTGTTAGCTCAGGTGAGTTTAAAAGGCTGCTGTTGATAACAAGGGCATTTGCTAAATAGATGGTGTGTGTGCAACAATATACTGAAAGGTCAATTATATTGTGCAGCTTATCTCACCACCTGTAGTTATTTAGGTGAAAGCTCCAAAATGCTTGCCTAATATGTCTGTTTATCCAAAAGGAAGTAAAAAGGGAGAGCTAGAAAGATAGCATTGCATCACATTACATGGCAATGCAATGCACAGTTGCTGAAGTTGAACCAAAATGAGCTTGTAATCTGGCTTCTGCAACTTTGAACATGAAAAATCCAATGAGGAGAAGAAAAGCAAAGCCAAAGAGTCCATCCCAAAATCCGACAAACAAGCAAAATGAACAAAAAACATTGAATTCAATTCTTTCTGATTTTAGAAACTGCATTAAAGAAGGGGTGCACCGGTCCTGGAGATACTGCAATACCAGGTCAATGCGTGGAGTGGACAGAGCAAGCTCTTTTTCCATCTCCCTGTTCTAAAAATCCATTTAATATATGGTCCCCAGATAGGGGACGTATCAGATATTAAACTGATAAGAACAGATACTACACTTGATCTTAGCCAAAAGGCCGAGAAGCGATAACCAGAATTGGTTTCAAACTACGGAGCCACCCAAGGATCCTGAAAAGTCCATTTGTGGAGATGAGCTCCTGGACTCCCGTTAAGAAGACATGTTGTCAACCTCTAGATCCCTTACATGCCTGCACTTTTCGGCTTGTTGCTGCTGCAATCCACGCGTTTTAGATCTGCATAACTCCACCTCTTTAAACACAGCACCTTCACCCCCTGCTGTTCCCACCCGCCTCAACACCGTTGGAAGGGAGGAGAACCAATTAAGGCGGGGGGTGGGGTGGAACGAGCAGCTGTCTACCCTTAGCAGGAGGGCTCCTGATTACATACCTCTCCTGCTGCTGCTGCTGCTGGCTGTCCAGCAGCAGACTGAAGGTGGCTGCTGCTGTGCACAGGTATATAAAGGCTCAGAGCCTATTATGACACGCGCAGCCAGCGTTCCATTGCCACATTCCATCTACTGCAGGCAGGATACCTGGCTGGCTGAATGTCGCTGAGAAGCTCACAGAGACCGCCATAAGTAACAGTTTAACACAATGCCACAGACTAATCAACCAAACTTTTTGGGTTGGGTTCTCTTTTATAGTCTGCAGGCATTAAATGAAAGAAGTCAGTGTTCCAGCAGAGGGAGACAACGTTTCAGAAAAGGCATTGTAGCAAACCAAAAAATAAATTTTAAGCGCAGCAGAGTAACCAGCGCACATACCTGTTAGCTCAGGTGAGTTTAAAAGGCTGCTGTTGATAACAAGGGCATTTGCTAAATAGATGGTGTGTGTGCAACAATATACTGAAAGGTCAATTATATTGTGCAGCTTATCTCACCACCTGTAGTTATTTAGGTGAAAGCTCCAAAATGCTTGCCTAATATGTCTGTTTATCCAAAAGGAAGTAAAAAGGGAGAGCTAGAAAGATAGCATTGCATCACATTACATGGCAATGCAATGCACAGTTGCTGAAGTTGAACCAAAATGAGCTTGTAATCTGGCTTCTGCAACTTTGAACATGAAAAATCCAATGAGGAGAAGAAAAGCAAAGCCAAAGAGTCCATCCCAAAATCCGACAAACAAGCAAAATGAACAAAAAACATTGAATTCAATTCTTTCTGATTTTAGAAACTGCATTAAAGAAGGGGTGCACCGGTCCTGGAGATACTGCAATACCAGGTCAATGCGTGGAGTGGACAGAGCAAGCTCTTTTTCCATCTCCCTGTTCTAAAAATCCATTTAATATATGGTCCCCAGATAGGGGACGTATCAGATATTAAACTGATAAGAACAGATACTACACTTGATCTTAGCCAAAAGGCCGAGAAGCGATAACCAGAATTGGTTTCAAACTACGGAGCCACCCAAGGATCCTGAAAAGTCCATTTGTGGAGATGAGCTCCTGGACTCCCGTTAAGAAGATATGTTGTCAACCTCTAGATCCCTTACATGCCTGCACTTTTCGGCTTGCTGCTGCTGCAATCCACGCGTTTTAGATCTGCATAACTCCACCTCTTTAAACACAGCACCTTCACCCCCTGCTGTTCCCACCCGCCTCAACACCGTTGGAAGGGAGGAGAACCAATTAAGGCGGGGGGTGGGGTGGAACGAGCAGCTGTCTACCCTTAGCAGGAGGGCTCCTGATTACATACCTCTCCTGCTGCTGCTGCTGCTGGCTGTCCAGCAGCAGACTGAAGGTGGCTGCTGCTGTGCACAGGTATATAAAGGCTCAGAGCCTATTATGACACGCGCAGCCAGCGTTCCATTGCCACATTCCATCTACTGCAGGCAGGATACCTGGCTGGCTGAATGTCGCTGAGAAGCTCACAGAGACCGCCATAAGCAACAGTTTAACAGAATGCCACAGACTAATCAACCAAACTTTTTGGGTTGGGTTCTCTTTTATAGTCTGCAGGCATTAAATGAAAGAAGTCAGTGTTCCAGCAGAGGGAGACAACGTTTCAGAAAAGGCATTGTAGCAAACCAAAAAAGAAATTTTAAGCGCAGCAGAGTAACCAGCGCACATACCTGTTAGCTCAGGTGAGTTTAAAAGGCTGCTGTTGATAACAAGGGCATTTGCTAAATAGATGGTGTGTGTGCAACAATATACTGAAAGGTCAATTATATTGTGCAGCTTATCTCACCACCTGTAGTTATTTAGGTGAAAGCTCCAAAATGCTTGCCTAATATGTCTGTTTATCCAAAAGGAAGTAAAAAGGGAGAGCTAGAAAGATAGCATTGCATCACATTACATGGCAATGCAATGCACAGTTGCTGAAGTTGAACCAAAATGAGCTTGTAATCTGGCTTCTGCAACTTTGAACATGAAAAATCCAATGAGGAGAAGAAAAGCAAAGCCAAAGAGTCCATCCCAAAATCCGACAAACAAGCAAAATGAACAAAAAACATTGAATTCAATTCTTTCTGATTTTAGAAACTGCATTAAAGAAGGGGTGCACCGGTCCTGGAGATACTGCAATACCAGGTCAATGCGTGGAGTGGACAGAGCAAGCTCTTTTTCCATCTCCCTGTTCTAAAAATCCATTTAATATATGGTCCCCAGATAGGGGACGTATCAGATATTAAACTGATAAGAACAGATACTACACTTGATCTTAGCCAAAAGGCCGAGAAGCGATAACCAGAATTGGTTTCAAACTACGGAGCCACCCAAGGATCCTGAAAAGTCCATTTGTGGAGATGAGCTCCTGGACTCCCGTTAAGAAGACATGTTGTCAACCTCTAGATCCCTTACATGCCTGCACTTTTCGGCTTGCTGCTGCTGCAATCCACGCGTTTTAGATCTGCATAACTCCACCTCTTTAAACACAGCACCTTCACCCCCTGCTGTTCCCACCCGCCTCAACACCGTTGGAAGGGAGGAGAACCAATTAAGGCGGGGGGTGGGGTGGAACGAGCAGCTGTCTACCCTTAGCAGGAGGGCTCCTGATTACATACCTCTCCTGCTGCTGCTGCTGCTGGCTGTCCAGCAGCAGACTGAAGGTGGCTGCTGCTGTGCACAGGTATATAAAGGCTCAGAGCCTATTATGACACGCGCAGCCAGCGTTCCATTGCCACATTCCATCTACTGCAGGCAGGATACCTGGCTGGCTGAATGTCGCTGAGAAGCTCACAGAGACCGCCATAAGCAACAGTTTAACAGAATGCCACAGACTAATCAACCAAACTTTTTGGGTTGGGTTCTCTTTTATAGTCTGCAGGCATTAAATGAAAGAAGTCAGTGTTCCAGCAGAGGGAGACAACGTTTCAGAAAAGGCATTGTAGCAAACCAAAAAAGAAATTTTAAGCGCAGCAGAGTAACCAGCGCACATACCTGTTAGCTCAGGTGAGTTTAAAAGGCTGCTGTTGATAACAAGGGCATTTGCTAAATATATGGTGTGTGTGCAACAATATACTGAAAGGTCAATTATATTGTGCAGCTTATCTCACCACCTGTAGTTATTTAGGTGAAAGCTCCAAAATGCTTGCCTAATATGTCTGTTTATCCAAAAGGAAGTAAAAAGGGAGAGCTAGAAAGATAGCATTGCATCACATTACATGGCAATGCAATGCACAGTTGCTGAAGTTGAACCAAAATGAGCTTGTAATCTGGCTTCTGCAACTTTGAACATGAAAAATCCAATGAGGAGAAGAAAAGCAAAGCCAAAGAGTCCATCCCAAAATCCGACAAACAAGCAAAATGAACAAAAAACATTGAATTCAATTCTTTCTGATTTTAGAAACTGCATTAAAGAAGGGGTGCACCGGTCCTGGAGATACTGCAATACCAGGTCAATGCGTGGAGTGGACAGAGCAAGCTCTTTTTCCATCTCCCTGTTCTAAAAATCCATTTAATATATGGTCCCCAGATAGGGGACGTATCAGATATTAAACTGATAAGAACAGATACTACACTTGATCTTAGCCAAAAGGCCGAGAAGCGATAACCAGAATTGGTTTCAAACTACGGAGCCACCCAAGGATCCTGAAAAGTCCATTTGTGGAGATGAGCTCCTGGACTCCCGTTAAGAAGACATGTTGTCAACCTCTAGATCCCTTACATGCCTGCACTTTTCGGCTTGCTGCTGCTGCAATCCATGCGTTTTAGATCTGCATAACTCCACCTCTTTAAACACAGCACCTTCACCCCCTGCTGTTCCCACCCGCCTCAACACCGTTGGAAGGGAGGAGAACCAATTAAGGCGGGGGGTGGGGTGGAACGAGCAGCTGTCTACCCTTAGCAGGAGGGCTCCTGATTACATACCTCTCCTGCTGCTGCTGCTGCTGGCTGTCCAGCAGCAGACTGAAGGTGGCTGCTGCTGTGCACAGGTATATAAAGGCTCAGAGCCTATTATGACACGCGCAGCCAGCGTTCCATTGCCACATTCCATCTACTGCAGGCATTATACCTGGCTGGCTGAATGTCGCTGAGAAGCTCACAGAGACCGCCATAAGCAACAGTTTAACAGAATGCCACAGACTAATCAACCAAACTTTTTGGGTTGGGTTCTCTTTTATAGTCTGCAGGCATTAAATGAAAGAAGTCAGTGTTCCAGCAGAGGGAGACAACGTTTCAGAAAAGGCATTGTAGCAAACCAAAAAAGAAATTTTAAGCGCAGCAGAGTAACCAGCGCACATACCTGTTAGCTCAGGTGAGTTTAAAAGGCTGCTGTTGATAACAAGGGCATTTGCTAAATAGATGGTGTGTGTGCAACAATATACTGAAAGGTCAATTATATTGTGCAGCTTATCTCACCACCTGTAGTTATTTAGGTGAAAGCTCCAAAATGCTTGCCTAATATGTCTGTTTATCCAAAAGGAAGTAAAAAGGGAGAGCTAGAAAGATAGCATTGCATCACATTACATGGCAATGCAATGCACAGTTGCTGAAGTTGAACCAAAATGAGCTTGTAATCTGGCTTCTGCAACTTTGAACATGAAAAATCCAATGAGGAGAAGAAAAGCAAAGCCAAAGAGTCCATCCCAAAATCCGACAAACAAGCAAAATGAACAAAAAACATTGAATTCAATTCTTTCTGATTTTAGAAACTGCATTAAAGAAGGGGTGCACCGGTCCTGGAGATACTGCAATACCAGGTCAATGCGTGGAGTGGACAGAGCAAGCTCTTTTTCCATCTCCCTGTTCTAAAAATCCATTTAATATATGGTCCCCAGATAGGGGACGTATCAGATATTAAACTGATAAGAACAGATACTACACTTGATCTTAGCCAAAAGGCCGAGAAGCGATAACCAGAATTGGTTTCAAACTACGGAGCCACCCAAGGATCCTGAAAAGTCCATTTGTGGAGATGAGCTCCTGGACTCCCGTTAAGAAGACATGTTGTCAACCTCTAGATCCCTTACATGCCTGCACTTTTCGGCTTGCTGCTGCTGCAATCCACGCGTTTTAGATCTGCATAACTCCACCTCTTTAAACACAGCACCTTCACCCCCTGCTGTTCCCACCCGCCTCAACACCGTTGGAAGGGAGGAGAACCAATTAAGGCGGGGGGTGGGGTGGAACGAGCAGCTGTCTACCCTTAGCAGGAGGGCTCCTGATTACATACCTCTCCTGCTGCTGCTGCTGCTGGCTGTCCAGCAGCAGACTGAAGGTGGCTGCTGCTGTGCACAGGTATATAAAGGCTCAGAGCCTATTATGACACGCGCAGCCAGCGTTCCATTGCCACATTCCATCTACTGCAGGCAGGATACCTGGCTGGCTGAATGTCGCTGAGAAGCTCACAGAGACCGCCATAAGCAACAGTTTAACAGAATGCCACAGACTAATCAACCAAACTTTTTGGGTTGGGTTCTCTTTTATAGTCTGCAGGCATTAAATGAAAGAAGTCAGTGTTCCAGCAGAGGGAGACAACGTTTCAGAAAAGGCATTGTAGCAAACCAAAAAAGAAATTTTAAGCGCAGCAGAGTAACCAGCGCACATACCTGTTAGCTCAGGTGAGTTTAAAAGGCTGCTGTTGATAACAAGGGCATTTGCTAAATAGATGGTGTGTGTGCAACAATATACTGAAAGGTCAATTATATTGTGCAGCTTATCTCACCACCTGTAGTTATTTAGGTGAAAGCTCCAAAATGCTTGCCTAATATGTCTGTTTATCCAAAAGGAAGTAAAAAGGGAGAGCTAGAAAGATAGCATTGCATCACATTACATGGCAATGCAATGCACAGTTGCTGAAGTTGAACCAAAATGAGCTTGTAATCTGGCTTCTGCAACTTTGAACATGAAAAATCCAATGAGGAGAAGAAAAGCAAAGCCAAAGAGTCCATCCCAAAATCCGACAAACAAGCAAAATGAACAAAAAACATTGAATTCAATTCTTTCTGATTTTAGAAACTGCATTAAAGAAGGGGTGCACCGGTCCTGGAGATACTGCAATACCAGGTCAATGCGTGGAGTGGACAGAGCAAGCTCTTTTTCCATCTCCCTGTTCTAAAAATCCATTTAATATATGGTCCCCAGATAGGGGACGTATCAGATATTAAACTGATAAGAACAGATACTACACTTGATCTTAGCCAAAAGGCCGAGAAGCGATAACCAGAATTGGTTTCAAACTACGGAGCCACCCAAGGATCCTGAAAAGTCCATTTGTGGAGATGAGCTCCTGGACTCCCGTTAAGAAGACATGTTGTCAACCTCTAGATCCCTTACATGCCTGCACTTTTCGGCTTGCTGCTGCTGCAATCCACGCGTTTTAGATCTGCATAACTCCACCTCTTTAAACACAGCACCTTCACCCCCTGCTGTTCCCACCCGCCTCAACACCGTTGGAAGGGAGGAGAACCAATTAAGGCGGGGGGTGGGGTGGAACGAGCAGCTGTCTACCCTTAGCAGGAGGGCTCCTGATTACATACCTCTCCTGCTGCTGCTGCTGCTGGCTGTCCAGCAGCAGACTGAAGGTGGCTGCTGCTGTGCACAGGTATATAAAGGCTCAGAGCCTATTATGACACGCGCAGCCAGCGTTCCATTGCCACATTCCATCTACTGCAGGCAGGATACCTGGCTGGCTGAATGTCGCTGAGAAGCTCACAGAGACCGCCATAAGCAACAGTTTAACAGAATGCCACAGACTAATCAACCAAACTTTTTGGGTTGGGTTCTCTTTTATAGTCTGCAGGCATTAAATGAAAGAAGTCAGTGTTCCAGCAGAGGGAGACAACGTTTCAGAAAAGGCATTGTAGCAAACCAAAAAAGAAATTTTAAGCGCAGCAGAGTAACCAGCGCACATACCTGTTAGCTCAGGTGAGTTTAAAAGGCTGCTGTTGATAACAAGGGCATTTGCTAAATAGATGGTGTGTGTGCAACAATATACTGAAAGGTCAATTATATTGTGCAGCTTATCTCACCACCTGTAGTTATTTAGGTGAAAGCTCCAAAATGCTTGCCTAATATGTCTGTTTATCCAAAAGGAAGTAAAAAGGGAGAGCTAGAAAGATAGCATTGCATCACATTACATGGCAATGCAATGCACAGTTGCTGAAGTTGAACCAAAATGAGCTTGTAATCTGGCTTCTGCAACTTTGAACATGAAAAATCCAATGAGGAGAAGAAAAGCAAAGCCAAAGAGTCCATCCCAAAATCCGACAAACAAGCAAAATGAACAAAAAACATTGAATTCAATTCTTTCTGATTTTAGAAACTGCATTAAAGAAGGGGTGCACCGGTCCTGGAGATACTGCAATACCAGGTCAATGCGTGGAGTGGACAGAGCAAGCTCTTTTTCCATCTCCCTGTTCTAAAAATCCATTTAATATATGGTCCCCAGATAGGGGACGTATCAGATATTAAACTGATAAGAACAGATACTACACTTGATCTTAGCCAAAAGGCCGAGAAGCGATAACCAGAATTGGTTTCAAACTACGGAGCCACCCAAGGATCCTGAAAAGTCCATTTGTGGAGATGAGCTCCTGGACTCCCGTTAAGAAGACATGTTGTCAACCTCTAGATCCCTTACATGCCTGCACTTTTCGGCTTGCTGCTGCTGCAATCCACGCGTTTTAGATCTGCATAACTCCACCTCTTTAAACACAGCACCTTCACCCCCTGCTGTTCCCACCCGCCTCAACACCGTTGGAAGGGAGGAGAACCAATTAAGGCGGGGGGTGGGGTGGAACGAGCAGCTGTCTACCCTTAGCAGGAGGGCTCCTGATTACATACCTCTCCTGCTGCTGCTGCTGCTGGCTGTCCAGCAGCAGACTGAAGGTGGCTGCTGCTGTGCACAGGTATATAAAGGCTCAGAGCCTATTATGACACGCGCAGCCAGCGTTCCATTGCCACATTCCATCTACTGCAGGCAGGATACCTGGCTGGCTGAATGTCGCTGAGAAGCTCACAGAGACCGCCATAAGCAACAGTTTAACAGAATGCCACAGACTAATCAACCAAACTTTTTGGGTTGGGTTCTCTTTTATAGTCTGCAGGCATTAAATGAAAGAAGTCAGTGTTCCAGCAGAGGGAGACAACGTTTCAGAAAAGGCATTGTAGCAAACCAAAAAAGAAATTTTAAGCGCAGCAGAGTAACCAGCGCACATACCTGTTAGCTCAGGTGAGTTTAAAAGGCTGCTGTTGATAACAAGGGCATTTGCTAAATAGATGGTGTGTGTGCAACAATATACTGAAAGGTCAATTATATTGTGCAGCTTATCTCACCACCTGTAGTTATTTAGGTGAAAGCTCCAAAATGCTTGCCTAATATGTCTGTTTATCCAAAAGGAAGTAAAAAGGGAGAGCTAGAAAGATAGCATTGCATCACATTACATGGCAATGCAATGCACAGTTGCTGAAGTTGAACCAAAATGAGCTTGTAATCTGGCTTCTGCAACTTTGAACATGAAAAATCCAATGAGGAGAAGAAAAGCAAAGCCAAAGAGTCCATCCCAAAATCCGACAAACAAGCAAAATGAACAAAAAACATTGAATTCAATTCTTTCTGATTTTAGAAACTGCATTAAAGAAGGGGTGCACCGGTCCTGGAGATACTGCAATACCAGGTCAATGCGTGGAGTGGACAGAGCAAGCTCTTTTTCCATCTCCCTGTTCTAAAAATCCATTTAATATATGGTCCCCAGATAGGGGACGTATCAGATATTAAACTGATAAGAACAGATACTACACTTGATCTTAGCCAAAAGGCCGAGAAGCGATAACCAGAATTGGTTTCAAACTACGGAGCCACCCAAGGATCCTGAAAAGTCCATTTGTGGAGATGAGCTCCTGGACTCCCGTTAAGAAGACATGTTGTCAACCTCTAGATCCCTTACATGCCTGCACTTTTCGGCTTGCTGCTGCTGCAATCCACGCGTTTTAGATCTGCATAACTCCACCTCTTTAAACACAGCACCTTCACCCCCTGCTGTTCCCACCCGCCTCAACACCGTTGGAAGGGAGGAGAACCAATTAAGGCGGGGGGTGGGGTGGAACGAGCAGCTGTCTACCCTTAGCAGGAGGGCTCCTGATTACATACCTCTCCTGCTGCTGCTGCTGCTGGCTGTCCAGCAGCAGACTGAAGGTGGCTGCTGCTGTGCACAGGTATATAAAGGCTCAGAGCCTATTATGACACGCGCAGCCAGCGTTCCATTGCCACATTCCATCTACTGCAGGCATTATACCTGGCTGGCTGAATGTCGCTGAGAAGCTCACAGAGACCGCCATAAGCAACAGTTTAACAGAATGCCACAGACTAATCAACCAAACTTTTTGGGTTGGGTTCTCTTTTATAGTCTGCAGGCATTAAATGAAAGAAGTCAGTGTTCCAGCAGAGGGAGACAACGTTTCAGAAAAGGCATTGTAGCAAACCAAAAAATAAATTTTAAGCGCAGCAGAGTAACCAGCGCACATACCTGTTAGCTCAGGTGAGTTTAAAAGGCTGCTGTTGATAACAAGGGCATTTGCTAAATAGATGGTGTGTGTGCAACAATATACTGAAAGGTCAATTATATTGTGCAGCTTATCTCACCACCTGTAGTTATTTAGGTGAAAGCTCCAAAATGCTTGCCTAATATGTCTGTTTATCCAAAAGGAAGTAAAAAGGGAGAGCTAGAAAGATAGCATTGCATCACATTACATGGCAATGCAATGCACAGTTGCTGAAGTTGAACCAAAATGAGCTTGTAATCTGGCTTCTGCAACTTTGAACATGAAAAATCCAATGAGGAGAAGAAAAGCAAAGCCAAAGAGTCCATCCCAAAATCCGACAAACAAGCAAAATGAACAAAAAACATTGAATTCAATTCTTTCTGATTTTAGAAACTGCATTAAAGAAGGGGTGCACCGGTCCTGGAGATACTGCAATACCAGGTCAATGCGTGGAGTGGACAGAGCAAGCTCTTTTTCCATCTCCCTGTTCTAAAAATCCATTTAATATATGGTCCCCAGATAGGGGACGTATCAGATATTAAACTGATAAGAACAGATACTACACTTGATCTTAGCCAAAAGGCCGAGAAGCGATAACCAGAATTGGTTTCAAACTACGGAGCCACCCAAGGATCCTGAAAAGTCCATTTGTGGAGATGAGCTCCTGGACTCCCGTTAAGAAGACATGTTGTCAACCTCTAGATCCCTTACATGCCTGCACTTTTCGGCTTGCTGCTGCTGCAATCCACGCGTTTTAGATCTGCATAACTCCACCTCTTTAAACACAGCACCTTCACCCCCTGCTGTTCCCACCCGCCTCAACACCGTTGGAAGGGAGGAGAACCAATTAAGGCGGGGGGTGGGGTGGAACGAGCAGCTGTCTACCCTTAGCAGGAGGGCTCCTGATTACATACCTCTCCTGCTGCTGCTGCTGCTGGCTGTCCAGCAGCAGACTGAAGGTGGCTGCTGCTGTGCACAGGTATATAAAGGCTCAGAGCCTATTATGACACGCGCAGCCAGCGTTCCATTGCCACATTCCATCTACTGCAGGCAGGATACCTGGCTGGCTGAATGTCGCTGAGAAGCTCACAGAGACCGCCATAAGCAACAGTTTAACAGAATGCCACAGACTAATCAACCAAACTTTTTGGGTTGGGTTCTCTTTTATAGTCTGCAGGCATTAAATGAAAGAAGTCAGTGTTCCAGCAGAGGGAGACAACGTTTCAGAAAAGGCATTGTAGCAAACCAAAAAAGAAATTTTAAGCGCAGCAGAGTAACCAGCGCACATACCTGTTAGCTCAGGTGAGTTTAAAAGGCTGCTGTTGATAACAAGGGCATTTGCTAAATAGATGGTGTGTGTGCAACAATATACTGAAAGGTCAATTATATTGTGCAGCTTATCTCACCACCTGTAGTTATTTAGGTGAAAGCTCCAAAATGCTTGCCTAATATGTCTGTTTATCCAAAAGGAAGTAAAAAGGGAGAGCTAGAAAGATAGCATTGCATCACATTACATGGCAATGCAATGCACAGTTGCTGAAGTTGAACCAAAATGAGCTTGTAATCTGGCTTCTGCAACTTTGAACATGAAAAATCCAATGAGGAGAAGAAAAGCAAAGCCAAAGAGTCCATCCCAAAATCCGACAAACAAGCAAAATGAACAAAAAACATTGAATTCAATTCTTTCTGATTTTAGAAACTGCATTAAAGAAGGGGTGCACCGGTCCTGGAGATACTGCAATACCAGGTCAATGCGTGGAGTGGACAGAGCAAGCTCTTTTTCCATCTCCCTGTTCTAAAAATCCATTTAATATATGGTCCCCAGATAGGAGACGTATCAGATATTAAACTGATAAGAACAGATTTTTTTTAATTTGGCTATCCCCTGCAGAGGGATAAAACCGTTTATTAAAACTTTAACAAATTACAAGCATAATTAAACAAATACCAAACGTTAAAAGACAAATGAAATTTACAAAACAAAAAAATACAAAGATTTTAAATAATTAGGTTCCATTGGTCAACAAGCCATTTTTTGGAAATATGTACATTCTTCTTTTTGTCAATTAAATAATAAGTATACATTTCACATAAACATAAACTTAAAACATCATTCACTGATAAATCATCTTGTTTAAAAATAGCAATGTTGCGCGCTTTCCAGAGAGATGACTTGGCGCAGTTCACTGTCTTCCAAGCCATTGTGTACTGGTCCATTGTGGGGCATTCCATAAGTCCGTATAGCACAGTTTTATATGTAAAGTCCTTGAGGTCTGCCACCCTTTCCAGTAGGGGGAGCAGTCTTCTCCAGAAATCCTTTGCAAAATTACATGTCCATAATAGATGTTCCACCGTTTCCTCGTCTTGGCATCCGGCTCTTTGGCAGATGGCAGACCTCACAAATCCTCTTCTGTATTGGAATGCCCGGCAAGGAAGACAGCGGTGCATGCAACTCCAAGCCAGATCTCTCTGTTCATTAAAAAGATAAAAAATGTTAATCATTTTCCAGATAGACATAGATTTGTCATCATCATATCTGTCAACATTACATATTTCCTCACTTTTACGTATTTCTTTAATTAGTTTCTTACTATTTCTTAATTCCTCTATTTTCTTAGTCCCTAAATTAAAATCGGACACTATTTTCCTTAAAATCTCATAATGCGTCGACAAAATAAAAGCATGGGGCACAGATATATTAACTTCATACCATCCAAACTTTCTCATAAAAAATCCTGTATTAAAACGCATAAAAAAGGACCAATAGTGATTCTTAAAAAGGGCATTAAAACAGTAAACGAACAGATGGATTAAAAGAAAGCTATTAAAATCTGGAAAATCTTTACCACCTTTTACTTTTGATTTCATCACGATTTCTCTTTTCAGCTTTTCCATTTTTGAATTCCAAAAGAAGGTAAAACAGGTTTTGGTTATCTTTTTTAAAACATTAACAGGCGGGGGGAAAACCATGCTAAGATACAATAAAAGAGGTAAAATCACCATCTTTAAAACCAATACTTTACCCTCCATTGTAAGTCTCCTCATGTTCCACATACATATTTTCGTATTTACTTTCTGTGTAACTGTTTCCCAACTATTATAACCATCATTATTTTCAGTGAATGATATACCTAAAATGGAAATGGATTCGGAGACATTAATTGGTACATCACGTAAAATCATCCCCCCAACACTTAAAATGTTACACTTATTAAAATTGATTTTAAAACCAGAAGCTAGACAAAAGGATTGCACTTGATGGAGAGTGGCCGTAAGTGATGGTGCATCTGTACACAAGACCGCCACGTCATCCATGTAGCCTACAACCTTGGCCTCCAAACCACCGCTTCCAGGCAGAGGGACACCGCATATCTGTTTATTTTGGCGTATTGCACATAACATTGGTTCCAGTGCACAGATAAACAGTAGGGGGGACAGAGGGCATCCCTGTTTCACCCCTGACCGTAAAAATACCTCTTGTGTCTTAAAACCATTCACTAAAATCTTACTTGTACAATCCTTGTAAAATGCTTTAAGCGATAGTAAAAACCCTTCTGGTATGCCCATTTTCTCTAAAACTTTAAAAAGATAAAAGTGTGAGACACGGTCAAATGCTTTTTCAAAATCAATAGATAAAATCGCCATTTTCCCCTTTCTGTCTTTCACATCCTCAATACAGTCTTTCACTAAATTCAGATTGTCCCATATACTGCGCCCCGGCACCCCACACACTTGATTAGAATGAATAACTTTGCTGATGACTTCTTTTAGACGATTTGCACAAATTTTAGCCATTATTTTATAGTCACAATTTAAAAGTGTTATTGGTCTCCAGTTTTCTAATTTTGATTTATCACCTTTTTTGTATAGGAGGGAGACTTCACCTTTCTTCCAGGAATTTAATAAAACCTTATTATTAAAAACCTCAGTAAACAAATAAAACAAATCATCTTTTAAAATATCATAAAAACATACATAAAATTCTATTGGGATGCCATCAGGACCAGGGGCCTTTCCAGTTTTAAAACTTTTAATAGTTTTTAACACTTCTTGTTCCGTTAAAACTTGGGATAAAAACTCTTGGGATGCGGGATCTAAAACAGCTGTTAGTCCTTGCAGCGAATCATCCATTAATTTATTATCTATATTTTTTCCATTAAAAAGATTAGAAAAAAAAACCTCAACTTTACCCAGCATATTTTTTATATTATTCTCACCATCTATATGGTCAATTATCACTTTTTCTTTTTTATTTTTCCTAAAAAAATATCTGGAACACTTTTCATTTTCTTCTATATGTTGTACTCTAGAACGAAAAATTATCTCTTTTCCTTTTTGTTCTAGCCATTTTGAAATCTCTTCTTTTAAGTTTGAAATATCAAGTTGTACATCTATCCCATTGTCTCTGAGCTTAAATAATGTTTGTAGGCGGGTATTTAAAATTCTATATTCTTCATATTTTTCTTTGGCTCTACATATACTCTTTTTAATAAAAAAGTCTTTTATTTTTACTTTCATTCTATCCCACCATACACTCATAGTCTCATTTGTTTTTTTCCCTTTTCTACATTTCCTATAAAACTCAATAAAATCTGATAAAATCTGCGGGTCGGTTAAAAGGGATACGTTCATTTTCCAGCTTTTCTTACCACATTTTTTGTTGTCATTTACTTTTATGGTAAAGGATAAAAGTTTATGGTCTGAAAATATATTAGTTAAAACTTCACATTTGGCAGGTATTGTTTTATCTGAACCAAAAATAAAATCAATCCTAGAGCTACAATTAGCATTGCTCCAAGTGAAACCGGCGTCCTCTGGGCTGTCACTATGACACTCTTTATATATGTCTATCAATTTAGCATCTTTGACTATATCATGTAGCATACCTGAGGTTTTATCGTAGTTCCTGCTTACAGAGCTGGAGCGCCGGTTTTCACCTTTTAAAACACAATTAAAATCCCCTGCTAAGATAAAAGGTTCAGAGTTATTAATAAATAATGGTAAAAGATCAAGCATTTCGGCTCTTTCATTTTTCTCTGGGGATCTATAAAAATTTAAAAACTGCCATCTAATACCATCAATAAAAGCTTTTACTAATAAAATACGACCTGGTAAAATTTCCTGAATAAAATCAATTAAAACGTTCCCTTTAAAAAGTATGGCTACACCCGCTGATCCTGCAGCATTCGATCCGGACCAGACAGATGGCCCACACTTCCACTCATCTTTATATTTTTGATATGACATTTCATGTGGGATATTACATTCTTGCAGAAAAAATACAGATGCAGTAAAACACGTAAAAAAATTAAAAAGAGCAGTTCTTCTCGTGTTAGATTTTATGCCTCTCACGTTGAGGGAAATACCTTTCAGTTCAGCCATCATTAGAAAATGTAGAAATTTTACTTAGGTAACTAAGAGCAACGGATTTACCTGTCCGATGAACCTGATCAGACCACTGGGCTTGCGCCTCCCTCCTCATCTGATAGTATCGTCACGAGAGTCTCCGTGGAGGAGGAAAGATTACCACATTTATATAAACCCGACGCTACACTGGCATAGCTCGGAGGGCTGGCTGGCAGAACCCGCTGGGTCTCCATTGGCTGGCCATGCAGTTCCTCATCAGGTGGGTCCCCGAGGGGTTCCGCCGCCCCTGTTTGACCTGTAGAAGGTCGTCCTATAGGAGGAGGATGCGCACAAGGCAGAGCCTCTGACTCTTCAGAGGCAGCAAGATCCCGGTCCCCACCTGTAGCAGCGGAGACCGAAACCCCTGAGGGTCCAGCGTCCACGTCCCCTTCTGGAGAAGTGTCCATCTGTTCACCTCCTGCTGCCTCCTCCGAACCACCCTTTTTCTTTTTCTTAGGACCCACCTTTATCCACTCAGCGCCCTCAGCACTAGGAGACCCAGACTGGGCATGGGCTTCTGTGTCGGCCTTTTGCCGGTCCCTTTTGACCTTACCAGTAGTGCCCTTCTGCTCCTTCTCAGCCCTCCTTTTGGACTCCCGCAGGTCCTGCAGCCAGGTTTTGGGATTTGGTATTTTACCTGTCATAGACTCTGGAGACACTTCACTATTTGGTACGCCCTTATTGTCTCCAGAGGCTCCAGGTTGTTGTTCCTCCTCCTGAGGGGTGGTCTGATCTTTTGGTCCTTGGTCGGACGTCTTGGACTTCCCCTTTTGCTCATCTTCCCGAAATCTGTGAGGGCAAGAAAAATAAAAGTGACCTGGAGTCTGGCAAAAACTGCATTTCTTTTCCTTAGGGCATTCTTTTGTCTCATGTTCTTCACTAGCACAATTTCTACATGATACATGACAGTTTTCTTTTGAATGACCATAGCGCCCACAATTTCTGCAATATACTGGCATCCCAGAAAAGAAGAAATCCCCATTTGTTTGCCCAATTTTGAAACGGGCAGGGGGGAGCCGTATACCACCTGGTGTATTTGGATCTCTTGTACACTTCACAAGGAATTTCCACTTAGATGTCCATATGTTATATTCGTTTAATATCTTCCCAATACATTTAACACTTTTAAAATAAATTGCTAGAAATGACATTACTTCTGGAGCAGAAACAAAGGGAGAAAATATTTTTACAATAACCAGTCTTACCTCATCCAGGACGTGCTCAACAATTTGTATCCCTTTCAAAACAGGACTATTTTCAACTTTTTTTAACTTTTCTAGTACATCTCTAAAAATACCTTCTCCGGTGAATGTGATGTCATAGTCACCTCTTCTGGGATAATCCTGGATGGAGAGAATTTCATTCCTTTGTACGCCAAGAAGGTTCCTGAGCACGTCCTGGACTACATACCCTAATTTCCTCATATCCGAGCCACCCGCCGTGAAGTGAACTCGGATAGAGTTTTTTAGCCTCGCATAAAGAGGCACGAGGTTAGGGTCAACCTCCATGGAAAAACGCAACAAGGTTGCAAATTGCAGCCGCTTGCAATCTGCGCTCCCAGTGTTCTTGCAGCGAAAAACACCTGGAAGCTGGGGGATCGCAACTCGTTACCCTGGGACTAAGCCCTCTCCCTAATAGCAGCAAGCAGGCTAAGTCCACCAAAGTGGACGATCCTGCCAGGCCAAGGAGAGGGGTACCCGAGTGCCCTTCAACCACAATCTCCTGCAATAAAGCACTTGATCGTAGCCAAAAGGCCGAGAAGCGATAACCAGAATTGGTTTCAAACTACGGAGCCACCCAAGGATCCTGAAAAGTCCATTTGTGGAGATGAGCTCCTGGACTCCCGTTAAGAAGACATGTTGTCAACCTCTAGATCCCTTACATGCCTGCACTTTTCGGCTTGCTGCTGCTGCAATCCACGCATTTTAGATCTGCATAACTCCACCTCTTTAAACACAGCACCTTCACCCCCTGCTGTTCCCACCCGCCTCAACACCGTTGGAAGGGAGGAGAACCAATTAAGGCGGGGGGTGGGGTGGAACGAGCAGCTGTCTACCCTTAGCAGGAGGGCTCCTGATTACATACCTCTCCTGCTGCTGCTGCTGCTGGCTGTCCAGCAGCAGACTGAAGGTGGCTGCTGCTGTGCACAGGTATATAAAGGCTCAGAGCCTATTATGACACGCGCAGCCAGCGTTCCATTGCCACATTCCATCTACTGCAGGCAGGATACCTGGCTGGCTGAATGTCGCTGAGAAGCTTACAGAGACCGCCATAAGCAACAGTTTAACAGAATGCCACAGACTAATCAACCAAACTTTTTGGGTTGGGTTCTCTTTTATAGTCTGCAGGCATTAAATGAAAGAAGTCAGTGTTCCAGCAGAGGGAGACAACGTTTCAGAAAAGGCATTGTAGCAAACCAAAAAAGAAATTTTAAGCGCAGCAGAGTAACCAGCGCACATACCTGTTAGCTCAGGTGAGTTTAAAAGGCTGCTGTTGATAACAAGGGCATTTGCTAAATAGATGGTGTGTGTGCAACAATATACTGAAAGGTCAATTATATTGTGCAGCTTATCTCACCACCTGTAGTTATTTAGGTGAAAGCTCCAAAATGCTTGCCTAATATGTCTGTTTATCCAAAAGGAAGTAAAAAGGGAGAGCTAGAAAGATAGCATTGCATCACATTACATGGCAATGCAATGCACAGTTGCTGAAGTTGAACCAAAATGAGCTTGTAATCTGGCTTCTGCAACTTTGAACATGAAAAATCCAATGAGGAGAAGAAAAGCAAAGCCAAAGAGTCCATCCCAAAATCCGACAAACAAGCAAAATGAACAAAAAACATTGAATTCAATTCTTTCTGATTTTAGAAACTGCATTAAAGAAGGGGTGCACCGGTCCTGGAGATACTGCAATACCAGGTCAATGCGTGGAGTGGACAGAGCAAGCTCTTTTTCCATCTCCCTGTTCTAAAAATCCATTTAATATATGGTCCCCAGATAGGGGACGTATCAGATATTAAACTGATAAGAACAGATACTACACTTGATCTTAGCCAAAAGGCCGAGAAGCGATAACCAGAATTGGTTTCAAACTACGGAGCCACCCAAGGATCCTGAAAAGTCCATTTGTGGAGATGAGCTCCTGGACTCCCGTTAAGAAGACATGTTGTCAACCTCTAGATCCCTTACATGCCTGCACTTTTCGGCTTGCTGCTGCTGCAATCCACGCGTTTTAGATCTGCATAACTCCACCTCTTTAAACACAGCACCTTCACCCCGTGCTGTTCCCACCCGCCTCAACACCGTTGGAAGGGAGGAGAACCAATTAAGGCGGGGGGTGGGGTGGAACGAGCAGCTGTCTACCCTTAGCAGGAGGGCTCCTGATTACATACCTCTCCTGCTGCTGCTGCTGCTGGCTGTCCAGCAGCAGACTGAAGGTGGCTGCTGCTGTGCACAGGTATATAAAGGCTCAGAGCCTATTATGACACGCGCAGCCAGCGTTCCATTGCCACATTCCATCTACTGCAGGCAGGATACCTGGCTGGCTGAATGTCGCTGAGAAGCTCACAGAGACCGCCATAAGCAACAGTTTAACAGAATGCCACAGACTAATCAACCAAACTTTTTGGGTTGGGTTCTCTTTTATAGTCTGCAGGCATTAAATGAAAGAAGTCAGTGTTCCAGCAGAGGGAGACAACGTTTCAGAAAAGGCATTGTAGCAAACCAAAAAAGAAATTTTAAGCGCAGCAGAGTAACCAGCGCACATACCTGTTAGCTCAGGTGAGTTTAAAAGGCTGCTGTTGATAACAAGGGCATTTGCTAAATAGATGGTGTGTGTGCAACAATATACTGAAAGGTCAATTATATTGTGCAGCTTATCTCACCACCTGTAGTTATTTAGGTGAAAGCTCCAAAATGCTTGCCTAATATGTCTGTTTATCCAAAAGGAAGTAAAAAGGGAGAGCTAGAAAGATAGCATTGCATCACATTACATGGCAATGCAATGCACAGTTGCTGAAGTTGAACCAAAATGAGCTTGTAATCTGGCTTCTGCAACTTTGAACATGAAAAATCCAATGAGGAGAAGAAAAGCAAAGCCAAAGAGTCCATCCCAAAATCCGACAAACAAGCAAAATGAACAAAAAACATTGAATTCAATTCTTTCTGATTTTAGAAACTGCATTAAAGAAGGGGTGCACCGGTCCTGGAGATACTGCAATACCAGGTCAATGCGTGGAGTGGACAGAGCAAGCTCT
The DNA here is from genome assembly GCF_046119375.1 of Phyllobates terribilis. NCBI lineage: Eukaryota > Metazoa > Chordata > Amphibia > Anura > Dendrobatidae > Phyllobates > Phyllobates terribilis. Next base: position 794,217 of record NW_027362928.1, on the reverse strand, counting down.
TTTTCCATCTCCCTGTTCTAAAAATCCATTTAATATATGGTCCCCAGATAGGGGACGTATCAGATATTAAACTGATAAGAACAGATTTTTTTTTTGTTTTGAAAGCCCGAATTCGTGTACAAAACCCGAGTGCGCTTAAAAAAGTGACAAGTGCCACAAAAAAAGTGCACTAGGATGCTGGTCTTCTTGAAACCCTCTCCAAAAGGAGAAGGGTCCCCCAAACCATTCCCCGTCCCTCCGAGCCAAAAGGCCACAGCGAGGAACAGGGACAAAAAGCCACCTCCAGCCGAAGCCAGAGGCGACCCAATCATACCCCCAGCACCTGCCCGAGTTCTCACCCGAGCAAGGCACTGGGAGCCAAAGACTGTGCTCCCCTCCCGGAAGAGGGGAGCCAACAACGCTCTCCTCCCGAAAGAGGAGAGCCAGGGGGGTTCAGGGGGGAGCGGAACCTGATGGCCACACACTCCCCCCCTAGACCTGCCAAGAGAGGAACCCGTAAGGGAACCGCATCCCGACAAAATCCTAGTAGGACGTGACACACGTGAATAAGTGGACACACAGTGACAAAGAAATTAAATAAATAGTGAAGGTTTCACAGTATAATACTGCCCGGACCTTCAACCGGGAATTGAAAAATTCCCCATCCTAAGGCCAGAAGGCCCGGAATAAGGGTGTGTGCGAAGAAAGAAAATTTGAAGTGCTTGTGCAAATGTGCCATAAACTCAAGTGGGGTTCCCAATCCCAGTGAGTTAAGGCACCCCAGGGTCACCACTCCTGGGGCACTTCACACTTCGGGCTTTCGATCTTCCCCGGCCCAATGGCGTCGATCCTGGGGGGCCATGCTTTCCACCAGATGACTATATTAGCCACCTGGCGTACTAACAAGCGCCTAAACCCCAGTGTGCATAATGTATCAATCTACTAGGGCGGCCAACATCCAAAACCGCCTTTTCGAAAGATACTACACTTGATCTTAGCCAAAAGGCCGAGAAGCGATAACCAGAATTGGTTTCAAACTACGGAGCCACCCAAGGATCCTGAAAAGTCCATTTGTGGAGATGAGCTCCTGGACTCCCGTTAAGAAGACATGTTGTCAACCTCTAGATCCCTTACATGCCTGCACTTTTCGGCTTGCTGCTGCTGCAATCCACGCGTTTTAGATCTGCATAACTCCACCTCTTTAAACACAGCACCTTCACCCCCTGCTGTTCCCACCCGCCTCAACACCGTTGGAAGGGAGGAGAACCAATTAAGGCGGGGGGTGGGGTGGAACGAGCAGCTGTCTACCCTTAGCAGGAGGGCTCCTGATTACATACCTCTCCTGCTGCTGCTGCTGCTGGCTGTCCAGCAGCAGACTGAAGGTGGCTGCTGCTGTGCACAGGTATATAAAGGCTCAGAGCCTATTATGACACGCGCAGCCAGCGTTCCATTGCCACATTCCATCTACTGCAGGCAGGATACCTGGCTGGCTGAATGTCGCTGAGAAGCTCACAGAGACCGCCATAAGCAACAGTTTAACAGAATGCCACAGACTAATCAACCAAACATTTTGGGTTGGGTTCTCTTTTATAGTCTGCAGGCATTAAATGAAAGAAGTCAGTGTTCCAGCAGAGGGAGACAACGTTTCAGAAAAGGCATTGTAGCAAACCAAAAAAGAAATTTTAAGCGCAGCAGAGTAACCAGCGCACATACCTGTTAGCTCAGGTGAGTTTAAAAGGCTGCTGTTGATAACAAGGGCATTTTTAACATCTGTTTGAGGGTACCGTTGAATCGCTCACACAAACCATTGGTCTGTGGGTGATACGCGCTCGATACCAAATGCTGCTCCTGCATTTTCTTACATAGGGCCTCCATTAAGTGTGACATGAACTGGGTCCCCTGGTTGGTAAGCATCTCCCTGGGAAATCCTACTCGCGAAAAGATGGCCAAGAGGGCATCCGCCACCTTATCCACCCTAATTGAGGACAGGGCTACTGCCTCCGGATACCGGGTAGCATAGTCTACCACGGTAAGGATGAAACATTTTCCAGAGCTGCTGGGTATGGCCAGTGGTCCCACAATGTCCACAGCAATCCTCTGGAAAGGCTCCTCTATCACTGGCAAGGAGATCAGGGGGGCTTTGGGGGCCGGCCCTGACTTTCCCACTCTTTGACATGTGGTACAGGAGCGACAGTAGTTCACCACATCTGTCCTCATTTTGGGCCAATAAAAGTGATGAGACAGCCGGGCCTTGGTTTTGCTGACCCCCAAGTGTCCAGCGAGTAGAATTTCATGGGCGATCCGCAACAACTCATCCCTGAATTGGTAGGGGACGACCAGGTGTCTTTCCCTCAGCCACTCCTGTTGGGGTGTACAGGGAACTGTCTACCGGTACAACCTCCCTTGGTCCCAGAATACCCTCTCCTTATCCGACTCGGAGGTGGGTTCCTCAGCGAGGCTCCTTAACGTCTCCAGGCTAGCATCTGAGTGCAGAGCTGCCTGAAACTCCTGGCTGGAGGAAACCAGAAATGAGGTTAAGGCCACATCCTCACTGGGACCCTCTGGGACCGGCCCTGGGTCCATACATGATCCTGTTATTCCTCTGCTCGAGAAGGGTCCAGAAGGCAGGGCGTTACTTGCATTCTGGGCACTCTGACTGCAGGTAACAGCGGCTATATAGGCCGTCTCCCCGGGGAATAACACCGTCTCATTAGCCTGCGAGGCCATGAGAACTACTTCTCCATCATCCTCCATTACCTCAGGCACAGTGCTACGTATGGGGCAGCGACTATCAGCCAGGTCACCTTCTGTTGTGACTAGTGTTGAGCCACCCCCGTAGTGTTCGAGTTCGGTTCGGTTCGTCGAACACCCGTGTGTTCGCCGAACTGTTCGTCGAACTGTTCGTCGAACACCTTCGAACACCGTTAAAACCAATGGCAGGCAAACAAAAACACATAGAAACACATAGAAAACACCTTCAAAGGTGTCCAAAAGCTGACAAACTGCTCAGAAGACACAACTAACACATGGAAAAGTGACAAGTACATATAGTCATGCGAAAAGAAAAGAGGTGGAGGAGTAAAAGGAGGGGGAGACACAGATATAGGCATGTCATGCCCTTCTAAAATCCAAAAAGTGAGAAGCCGAGACGGCCAGTCCGCTCCTGCCCGTGCCACCTCCGTGTCGCCGGGTTTGTGCCAGAGCCGCGGTGAACCCTGACGGCCAGCCCCCCTCTCCCAATACTGGTGCCTGTCCGCTGGTGGGTCGAGAGAGCCCCCTGTGGTGGAGGCAGCTCTAAGCTTTTTAATTTAAATTGTCCCTCTAATTTGAATGAATACACTTTAAATCCATTTACAAGGATCTATTGGAGGGCAAGTCTCATGCCAGCAGCCGCGTAATTCCAGCTCCAGTAGCATCCACTAAAGCTGCTGCAGTTAAAAAGCTTTTATAAGGATCGAGCTCGGCTGTCCACCGCAAGGCATCCTAGTGCCAGTCCCAGCCCCTATGCCTTGGGGTGCCTCCTGATGCTCTTCACTGAGTATCCCGTGGTCCCAAAGCATTTCCTTTGAAAAAATTAAGTGTCCAAACTACAGGTGGTGTAGCTTGCTTAACAGCCGGGATAATCCGCTGACTAGCAGACACTGCTACTAGGCACAAAGTATTTCCTGGGCTAGATGCAGTTAAAAATTTGTAAGTAGATACTCTCGTTGGATGCTGAGAAAGCATTCCATAGAGTCTCCTGGCACGCCATATATGATTCTCTTAAAAAGCTTGGGGTAGGGGTCTAGGGGACCCTTTTATAGCCAAAATCACGGCCCTGTATCACAATACGTCACCTAGGCTGAAGATAAATGGAACTGTAGCACCGAGGGCTCGGTTGCTACAGACGTATTGCACCTCACCCAGAGGTGTGATATCTCACTCTCAGATAAGGATGGAGTGTGGATCAGGACCCGACACCTGCATGCATTACACCACATTGCCGTGGGGCAGGGCGACCAATATGCCCCTGAGATGGGCACGACAGTCCCTGTCCCTGGCTGGAGTGGGGGGAGGGAACACTGAGGAAGGGGAACCCTGCAGTGCAGGAGCAGGGAGGAAGCAGTTCCTGGGTGCATTGAGAAGGGAGTATAAAAGGTGGGCACCATCTTAGTTCAGTGCAGAGAAGTCTGAGCAGAAGTGGCAGGGAGCAGGGGCTCTGCATGAGCTCTGCTCCGGAGGCGGGCCTAGTAACAGAGGCCCAGGCCTGCAAGAGGGAGAAGGAAGGAAGAGGAGCGGAGAAGGCTCCAGGAACGAGGAATGAAGGGATCCCAGGGGTGCGGACGGGCGAGTCGCCACCACACGCCCGAATCCACCTGCGTGGAGGGGTCAGGCCAAAGGGGGAGACCGGTCCCCGAACTAGTGGAGGCAGGAAAGACCCTCAGCTAGAAACCGGAGGCTCTGACATTTTATGTGGCGCAGCCCCTTGCTCCACCCGCTAGGAAGGCACCACATAGGGTCAGGGAAACTGGCGCCAAGTTTACCAAGAGGAGGCCCGAGGCAGCCGGACAGAAGTGTTGGTAAGAAAGGCCAGACAAAGGACACACAAAGGGGGTCCTGTGAAGCGCTCCAAAGTTATCTGGGAGTTGTCTGAGCCCCTCACCTGGTGAGCACAGTACAACGTGGGCAGCCGTTACCTGCAGACGTGGTCTGGATAATAAGAACTGTGAGTAAAGGCCCTGAACTGCATCACTGACTCCGTGTCGTTACTGCTGCTGCCCTGCACCATCACCCCCATCCTCCGCATACACTGCCCTGAGGCTATACTCCTACCGTGGGGAGTTATGCTACGCTCTGCTGCACCCACAACACCAGCCTTAGCGGTCTGCCCTGTAGCGGCGGTTCACTCTGACCGCAATCCACGGGTGGCGTAGTCGGACATTTAAACATCAAAACCACATAAATAGTTCCGCCACTGGTTTGACCGCCCTGAGCCACGGAACCGGATCGCCGCCACGAAGACTACAACCACCAGCATCCACCAAAAAGGGTCCGGCTCCGGGTGTCCCAAGGCCCAGGGGGTGCGTCAGAACATTTTCATCACCTTTCACAATCACCAATGGGACAAGGCAGGGATGTCCTCTGTCCCCTCTCTTATACATCCTAGTGACGGAGCACCTGCTCTCATCAATTCGCCATAACCCCAATATTAGGTGGATTGAGGTGGGAGGCACCGAGTACAAGTGCTCTCTATTTGCTGATGATGTCCTAGTATATATCACTCAATCACATATATCCATCCCTGCTGTTATGGCTGAAATAGATCACTTTGTTACATGGTAAAATTTTAAAATCAATGCAGCGAAGTCTGAGGCCCTCGATGTCTCCCTCCCTAAATCCATATAGGATTCCATCCAGTCCAACTTTCCCTTTGCCTGGCCCTCACAGGGTATCAAATACTTAGGAATTCCTATTCATAGAGACCTCTCCCATCTATGTTATCTTAATTTTGGGCCCTTTATTGAACAATTCCATACAGACCACGGTTGGCAAGTTAGAACTGTAAGATTCACTACGTGAACCACTGGTGTTTTGTGGAAAAGCACATGTACACCGCGTTCCAAATTATTATGCAAAAAGTGTTTAGGAGCGATAAGGGAAGAATTTGTTTGTTTGTCAGTTAAACTCATTGATGGTGATGTGTGTCAGGGCTCTTTATATCACTGTAAGCAATTGCAGACACCTGTGCTAATTAGTTTGGCAGGTGTGTCCAATGAAAGGCAAGACTACTTAAGAAGGCTCTCTCACATTATTAAGCAGCCTACATTTTCTGCCAAAATGGGAAAGAAAAAGGATGTGTCGGCTGCTGAGAAGCAACAAATTGTGGAGTGTTTAGGTCAAGGCATGACTACAATCAACATTGTGCGATGATCAGGATGAAGTGTCTTGGCAATCAAGAAGTATGTAGCTGATTCACAGTACACACGTGTGCGTGCTGATAAGGGCAAATTGAGGACTCTTTCCTACAGGCAATTACGTCAGGTTGAAAGAGCAGCGGCAAAAAAGCCTTGTCATAGCAGCAGACAAGTTTTTGAAGCTGCTTGTGCCTCCAACGTCCCCCGAACAACAAGATGCAGGGTCCTTCAGAGGTTTGCAGCTGTGCATACGCCATCCTGTCGACCTCCTCTATCCACTTCACACAAGCAGAAACGGCTCCAGTGGGCCAAACATTACATGAAGACTGATTTCAAAACTGTTTTGTTCACGGATGAGTGCCGTGCAGCGCTCGATGGTCCAGATGAATGGAGTGGAGGATGGCTGGTTGATGGACACCCCACGCAAACACGGCTACAGCGCCAACAAGGAGGAGGTGGAGTAATATTTTGGGCTGGAATCATGGGGAGAGAGATTGTCGGCCCCTTTAGGATCCCTGAAGGCGCTAAAGATGAACTCCATAATGTATGTGGATTTTCTCAAACAGCACTTCCTGCCATGGTTCAAGAAGAAGAACCGTGTATTTCACAGCAAGATCATTTTTCTGCATGATAATGCACCATCTCATGCTGCACATAAAACATCTGCATCTCTGGCTGATATGGGCATAAAAGGGGACAAACTTATGGTGTGACCCCCATGCTCCCCTGACCTCTACCCCATTCAGAACCTTTGGAGCATCATTAAAAGGAGTGTCTATGATGGCGGGAGGCAGTTCACATCTAAGCAACAGCTCTGGGAGGGTATTCTGTCCTCATGCAAAACAATTGAAGCAGAAACCATCCAAAACCTGACAAATTCAATGGACGAGAGAGTTCAGAAGCTCCTTTCGAACAAGGGGTCCTATGTGAAAATGTAACATCACCTAGAATAAAGTTTTGAGTTGAAAACTGTTTGATTTCAGTTTCTAACAACCTGCTAATGCTTATAATTTCAAAAATGACCATTTTTTTGGTCTTTATTAAAATGAAAAGGTTGATCGAAAAGTTTGGGGGATCTAAGAGTGTGGCAACCCAGTAGTCATGATTACTTCGAATTCTGACAATATGAGGGTCATGCTGCAGGTAGTGCAGCAAGAAGGCACTTATGTGTCTTGCGCATCTCGGAGCCCCAAAATTATTTTCCGGGCTAGATGCAGCTAAAAATTATTTTTAATTTTAAATCTGGTGAAGCTTATTATAGATGGCCTAATAGGATCAGTGCTGCACACTGCTACAAAGCCCAAATTATTTTCCAGTCAAGATACAGATAAACATGATTAGTAATTTGAAAGCTTAAAACGGTTGGTAGGGTGATTTTAACCAATCATCAAGCTTTTACTCTCCCCAGGATGACACAGGGGTAGAAAAGTCGTTTCGGATCCATGATTTGTTCATCTTTATGAACGTGAGTCTGTCTACATTATCAGTGGAGAGCCGCGTGCGCTTATCTGTCAGCACACCACCAGCAGCGCTGAACACACGTTCAGACAGAACGCTGGCTGCGGGGCATGACAAGATCTCCAAGGCGTAAGTGGCTAGCTCCGGCCATTTATCCAGATTGGAAGCCCAAAAAGAGCAAGGGTCCAGTGACACAGTCGTGGCTTCAATGTTTACTTGGAGATACTCCTGTACCATCGTCTCTAGGCGTTGACTATGTGTCAGACTTCTTGTCTCCTGTGGCCTTGCAAAGGATGGGCTAAAAAAGTGGTGAAATGATTCCGCAAAATTGATGTTACCAGCAGATACTGTGGTTCTGTTACGGTTTGAGTGCTGAACACTTGACGGTCCCACGGTTGGCAAGTTGGAACTGTGAGATTCACTACGTGCACCACTGGTATTTTGTGGAAAAGCACATGTAAGATTCTGCAACAGTCTCTGCTGATACTCCTGCATGCGTGCATCCCTTTCTATGGCAGGAATAATTTCTGCAAATTTACTTTTGTACCGGGGATCTAACAGTGTGGCAACCCAGTAGTCAGGATTATTTCTAATTCTCACAATTCGAGGGTCATGTTGCAGGTAGTGCAGCAAGAAGGCACTCATGTGTGTTGCGCATCCAGGAGCACCAAGTCCCTGTTGTGTTGGTGGCGAGGTAACAATCATGCTTCCTTCCTCTGTCCTCTCCCCCCAACCTCGCACAACAGAAATGTGATCAAGGTCTCCCTCATCTGATGAGTCTTCCATCAGTTCGTCCTCCACTTCTTCCTGGGCTCCTGCACCTTCCTCACTAGTTTGGCTGCTACCATGCGCCCTGGTAAAATCATCTCCCCCACCCTCACATGCCTGCCGCCTTGGTGCTGCCGACCGTCTGGACCTTGCAGATGTTAGCCCTTCCGCATACAACTCCTCCTCCTCTACTTCCTCCACCTCCTCTTGTGCCACCACCTGACTCCGAATTCTGTTTAACATGTGCTCCAGCATGTAAATCACCGGAATAGTCATGCTGATAATGGCATCGTCAGCACTAAACATCTTCGTCGCCATTTCAAAACTGTGCAGAAGGGTGCATAGGTCCCTGATCTGAGACCACTCCTCCAGCGTGATTTGCCCCACCTCTGAATCTCGTTGGCCCAGGCTATACGTCAGAACGTATTGCACCAGGGCTTGTCGGTGCTGCCACAGTCGCTGCAACATGTGCAGAGTTGAATTCCACCGGGTAGGCACATCGCATTTTAGCCGGTGAAGTGGCAGGCCCAACGACTTCTGTAGAGATGTAAGTCGCTGAGCTGCGGGATGTGAACGGCGGAAGTGAGCACACAGCGACCGTGCCCTCTGCAGAAGGCCATCTAGTCTGGGATAGTGGGCTAAAAATTGCTGGACAACCAGGTTCAACACGTGAGCCATACAAGGCACGTGTGTGACATTGCCCCGGCGAAGGGCCGCACCCAGGTTTGCAGCATTGTCGCACATGGCCTTCCCTGGTTTCAGGTCCAGTGGAGACAACCATTCATGAAATTGGTTCTCCAGAGCTGACCACAACTCCTCAGCTGTGTGACTCACATTTCCCAGACATTTCAATGTAAAAACGTTGAGCCCTACTGCCAGCATAGTAAGGAGGTGTGCAGGATCCCTTCTGCGCAGTTAGAAAGCTTGTGGCATGACCAGACAGGCTTTGGGTGCAGGTGGAAGACCGAGAGGAGGTTGAGGAGGCAGAAGCAGTGGAGGAACTTTGACATAAAGAGGATTGACGCACAACTCGTGGGGACGGCAAGACTTGGACAGCAGCCCCTTGTCCTGCTATCACCATAGTTACCCAGTGCCCAGTCAGCGACATGTAACGCCCCTGTCCATGCCTACTCGTCCAAGTGTCTGTGGTGAAATGCACCCTGTCACACACAGAGTTTCTCAAAGAAGCGGTGATGTTGTGTGCGACATGCTGGTGGAGCGCAGGCACACCTTTCTTTGAGAAGTAGTGCCGACTGGGCATCTGGTACTGGGGCACTGCGACGGACATAAGGTCTCGAAAATCCTCTGTGTCCACCAGGCGGAAAGGCAGCATTTCTGTAGCCAAGAGCTTGCAGATGGTGAAATTCAACCTCTTAGCTTTCTCATGGCTAGGAGGAAATGGTCTTTTACTTGTCCACATCTGAGGGACCGAGGGCTGGCTATTGTGCTTAGACGGGGTTGATAAGGGTGTCCCCGGCAAACTGCCGGTCTGTGAGGAAGATGCAGGCGGACATGTTAGGTTGCCTTGATCCAAAGGTGGTGCTATCGATGTCGGACAGCGCTCAAGACCAGCTGGTGTTACCACCTCCAAAGAAAATGATGACCTGCCAATCACGCTGGCTGTTGCGGGTAAAGAGGTGGCAGGTCTGCGCCCCAAAACATGTGTGACTGCTGTCCCCCCAGTCACAGAGGATGAAGAGGCCGCGGATGCACAAGATATGGCAGACGGTGGTTGGCCCGGCCGGCTAGGCCGCATTGTAGCACACTGAGCTTCCCACTGCAACTTATGCTTCATGTCCATGTGCCGGTTCATGCATGAAGTACTCAAACTATGTATTTTTTGGCCTCTACTTAGCTTTTGCTGACAAATGTTACAGATAACACGAGTTGGGTCATCTTTATCGATCTGAAAAAATGCCCAGGCTATGCAAGGCTTAGCACCCATGCGACCTGAAGAGCCACCACGACTTGTGGTGAGAGGCAGAGTTGTGTTTGAGGATGCAGTTGTTGACGTGCTTCCAGTACTACGTCTCTGTCCAGGAAGGCGCAACCTGACCTCGTCGTCACTAGCATCTTCCTCCACCTCCTCTGCTGACCTCATCTCTTGGCTGACTGTGGGTTGACAGTAAGTGGGATCTCCGACCTCATCATCATCACCCTGTGCGTTATCACACCCGTCGTCCTCAGAGCCAACCTGTTCCTGCCCTGACAAAAAACTAAAGTTGTCGCTCCAATCAGGTATTTGAGTCTTATCATCGTCTTCCTCATTGTCTCCACCAACAGGAGTTACAGTTTGGGAATGAGGGTCTACATTATGGTCAGAACCTTCTGCGTCTGGTCCTGGATCCGACTCATAAAGATTCTGGGCATCAGTGCAGATCATTTCCTCGTCTGGATTCACAGAAGCGCTGGAGTCGACCTCTGATTCCCAGGCTATAGTATGAGTAAACAGCTCTGCAGACTCAACCATCTGTTCTACCTCATACTCAGACGGGCAGCTGGAGATTTGGGAGCTGTGAGGAAGCAAGTGCGATTTGGGTGACACCTTTGAGGACTGGAGTATTTGTGATGTTGAAGTTGATGTGGAGGAGAGCCCACTTAAAGGAGCACTTGATATCCGTTGAAGCACCTGCTGTTTTTGTGCCTCATCTGGAATTTGTAGCGATTGGCGTGGCCGTAAGAAAGGGATCTTATCACATTGTCCGCTAAAAGAAGTAGACATTTTAGTTTGGCTGGAAGATGGTCTTTCTTCTGCACCTACCCCACGGACACAACCTTTTTTCCCCTTCCCAACACGCCTATTCCCCTTTCCACCAGCAGCAGGCCTTTTTCCACTCATTTTGGTGGTTAACTAATTCACAACTCTGGAGTTGTTTGCACAAAAAAACAATGGATGGTAACCGAGCAGAGCTGAGTGGCCAAACTGTGGTATTAGGCCAAAACTATTGGCTGGGTTAGATGCTGAAAAAAATTATTTTTAATTTGCAACCTGATGGAGGTCAGTATAGATGGACTAATAGACCAAGTCCCACACACCGCTAGAAGCCCAAATATTTTTTCAGAGCTAGATGCAGAAATTTTTTTTATTCAATTTGCAACCTGATGGAGGTCAGTATAGATGGACTAATAGACCAAGTCCCACACACTGCTAGAAGCCCAAATATTTTTTCAGAGCTAGATGCAGAAAAAAATTATTTTTAATTTGCAACCTGATGGAGGTCAGTATAGATGGACTAATAGACCAAGTCCCACACACCGCTAGAAGCCCAAATATTTTTTCAGAGCTAGATGCAGAAAAAAATTATATTCAATTTGCAACCTGCTGGAGGTCAGTATAGAAGGACTAATAGAACAAGTCCCACACACTGCTAGAAGCCCAAATATTTTTTCAGAGCTAAATGAAGAAAAAAATTATTTTTAATTTGCAACCTGATGGAGGTCAGTATAGATGGACTAATAGAACAAGTCCCACACGCTGCTAGAAGCCCAAATATTTTTTCAGAGATAAATGAAGAAAAAAATTATTTTTAATTTGCAACCTGATGGAGGTCAGTATAGATGGACTAATAGACCAAGTCCCACACACTGCTAGAAGCCCAAATATTTTTTCAGAGCTAGATGCAGAAAAAAATTATTTTTAATTTGCAACCTGATGGAGGTCAGTATAGATGGACTAATAGACCAAGTCCCACACACTGCTAGAAGCCCAAATATTTTTTCAGAGCTAGATGCAGAAAAAAATTATTTTTAATTTGCAACCTGATGGAGGTCAGTATAGATGGACTAATAGAACAAGTCCCACACGCTGCTAGAAGCCCAAATATTTTTTCAGAGATAAATGAAGAAAAAAATTATTTTTAATTTGCAACCTGATGGAGGTCAGTATAGATGGACTAATAGACCAAGTCCCACACACTGCTAGAAGCCCAAATATTTTTTCAGAGCTAGATGCAGAAAAAAATTATTTTTAATTTGCAACCTGATGGAGGTCAGTATAGATGGACTAATAGAATGATGAGATGCCCAAAAGATTTTACTTCACTAGGTGCAGTAAAAAAATTGGTATTCTATACACAGGTGGTATATCTTGCAACACAGATAGGCTACTCCACTGACTAACACACTCTGCAATAGGCCAAAAAGGATTAGCTTTGCTAGATTCAGCCAAATGCTGTGAAAAAAACTTGCACAGCACTGGCACAGACCTGCCTGGCAAAAACTGATAGGAACTGATGTAACCTAGTCCTGAAAAGGACTCCAATTACAATTAGTCTTTACTCCCACAATCTATCTATTTAAGAGCACAGACCTGCTTGATAAAAGTCGTAGGAAATGCTGTAACCTAGTCCTTAAAAGGACTGCAATCACAACTATTCCCTACTCCCAAGCTATCTGTATATTTGTGCGAAAATTGGCTTGAAATTAACAAGGTATAGCGCACACAGCAACAGCGGTGCCGTCTAACACGCAGCTGCAGCAGTGAGAAAATGGTGGCGACGGGGAAAATGGCTTGGTCTTATAGGGCAAGGACATGTGACATACACTGCCAATCACACATGCCCTTGCTTGTGTGAAAAAAAGCACTTCGCTCCGTGTGTGCGCTGCTGATAGGCTGACAGATTGCACCTCCCCACTGCAAATGCGGGAAAGAGAAAAAAAAATGGAGATCTTCATTGTTCCTGCAGAGATCCATCCCCTGCCCCTCCCCCCGCCCCGCTGTACACTCAAACTGCGTATTAACATTAATTTTCATCATTACTGAGAAAAAATCCAGTTATGATTTTGGTGCACGAACAGTTATCGAACATAACCTCGAACAGCCGAATTTTTCTCAAATTGTTCGTGTTCGCCGACCGGCTCGAACACCGCCCAAAACAGCTCGAATTTGAGATTGGCGAACAGTTCGAGTAGAACAACGCTCATCTCTAGTTGTGACACTGGTCACTGGCACAGCACCACCTGCTTCATGGTCTTCGTGCCTCTCCCCATTACCCTTGGCACTGACATTTGCTCCTGCTAGGGGATCCTCAGCAACATCACCCCGCAGAGTGACATCGCTGAGTTCTCCTGCACCTTCCAATACAACATTATTAGTGTTGAGCGAACATGCTCGACACTGCTCGGTACTCGCCCGAGCATCACGCTACTCGGGATGTTCGGCGAGCTCCGAGCATTTCCGGGTTACTCGGGCGGGAGCTCGGGTCTCCGCCCTACATGTTTGGCGCTCTTTACAGAGCCAATGAACATGCAGGGATTGCCAGCCAGTCACTGTAATGCCGCAGCCATGTTGTTTGTGGGCATTACAGTGATTGGCTGGCCGCACAGCGTCACCTTGAGTATTTAAAACCGGGCGCCGCCATCTTGGACACAGTCGCTCCGGATCAGACAGTGTAGGGACAGCGCTGCTGATTTAGGGAGAGATATATGCTGCAAAATAGTTAGTGTAGGGTCTGTAAAGGCTGCCAGATCAAACAAACAGTCCTTCTCAGGACTAATATCCATCCCAGGTATATCAGGCAGGCAGGCAGGCTGTATAGGAGACGCAGTGGTTATACCAGCAAACGCTGCATTACAGTCCTGTGTGCTGCTCCTGTTGCTGAAATTGCTGGACTTAGCTCCAGGTCCCGGGGGCCAGGAAAAATCCTTTTTTTTATCTAAATCCTCTTTTTTTTTCCCTCCTTCACAATGTACAAATACCCATCTTATTAACCTTTTGGTGTCCCCCCCCCCCAAAAAAAAAAAGTGTGCCTCTGATTTTTCAGACACAAATATATCTGTTGAAAATAGTCTGGTGTAGGCCAGAGAAATAGAAGTGTGGTTTTGCAGTTCTATGGGCCATTTGTATCTAAAAAAAACAGTTTGAGTGTGTCGCTCACTGTTCAGCCGCAAATATATATATTTAAAAAAGTCTGGTATACACCAGTAAATTATTACTGTGGTTTTGATGTTCCACAGTAAAACATCTCTATTATCCTGTTTTTGGCATTTTTTGCTGTATAAAAATAATAATAGTGTCTCCCTGATTTTTCAGACACAAATATATCTGTTGAAAATAGTCTGGTGTAGGCCAGAGAGACAGAAGTGTGCTTTTGCTGTTCCACGGTAAAAAATCTCTATTATCCTGCTTTTTGCATTTTTTGCTGTAAAAAAAAAATAATAGTGTCTCCCTGATTTTTCAGACACAAATATATCTGTTGAAAATAGTCTGGTGTAGGCCCGAGAAATACAAGTGTGGTTTTGCAGTTCCACGGTTCAAACCTCTGTATTATCCACTTTTGGGCCATTTGTATCTAAAAAAAACAGTTTGAGTGTGTCGCTCACTGTTCAGCCGCAAATATATATATATTTTAAAAAGCCTGGTATACACCAGTAAATTATAATTGTGGTTTTGCCATCCCACGGTAAAAAATCTCTATTATTCAGGTTTTGGTAGTTTTTTCCGTAAAGAAAAACAGTAGTGTCTCCTGACTGTTGTGACACAAAAATATATCTGTTGAAAATAGTCTTGTGTAGGCCCGACATCCCAGTGTGGTTTCGCAGTTCCACGGGTCAAATCGCTGTACTATCCAGTTTTGGGCCTTTGGTATCTAAAAAAAAGCAGTTTGAGTGTGTCGCTCACTGTTGAGCCGCAAATATCTCTATTTAAAAAAGTGTGGTATACTCCAGTAAACAATAACTGTGGTTTTCCTCTTCCACGGTTCTAATCTACTCTTTATTACCCTTTTTCCATTGATAGTGCAAGTGTAAGCTATTTTACTTCATTTACAATGGGCAAGGTGCGTGGCAAGGGACGTGGAAGTGGACGTTTTGGTGATGGTTCGAGCAGAGGACGGGGCCGTGGCCAAGGTGAAAATGTGCCACAACCAACAGCCACATCTTCTCGCTCCCACTTCTTGACCGAATTACTAGGGAAGCACAGAACAACACCAGTATTGAGAACTGATCAGTGTGAACAGGTTATTAATTGGATAGCAGACAATACTTCCAGTTACCTGGGCACCACCACCTCCGGTCTGTCTTCCACACGGTCAACTCTTAGTAGCCGTGAGTCTCGACCGCATACTCCACCTCACCCTGATGCTCCTTCATCCCACCATGCCGAGTGTAGTCAGACAGCAAGTGATCCCACACTTGGACACTCTGAAGAGCTGTTCACTGGTCCATTTCCATATTTGGGCCCCTCGCCTGATACGCTTGAAGTGGTGGAAGAGGAGATCCCATGTTGCGATGCCCAAATATTTGAACAGCCACGGCCACAGGAAGTCAACGTTGGCAATCTGTCACAAGAGGTGGACGATGACGAGACACAATTGCCAGGAAGTGAGGAGGAGGATCGTGGTGCGCAAGTGGAAGATGAGGAGGTGGTGGATGATCTAGTAACTGACCCAACGTGGAAGGAGGACATGCAGAGTGAGGCCAGCAGCACACAGGGGGAGGGAGGCAGAGTACCCCAACAGGCAGGAAGAAGCAGTGTGGTGGCCGCAGACAGAAGGCAGGCAACCGTTCCCCGTAACACCAACACGAGGGACGTTGCCAGTACAAGCGGTAGGTCTTCCAGAGTCTGGAATTTTTTTAAAGACTCTGCTGATAACCCCAAAAAGGCCATATGTTCCACCTGCCATGCCAGCATCAGCAGGGGTGACAAAACTACCAGCCTGACCACCACCAGCATGATCAGGCACATGGCAGCAAAGCACCCGACTTTGTGGGGCGAAACCCAGGGTCCACGACCAGTGTCAGCGGGTGTCACCACTGCTTCTTCCACTGTTGTGCGTGCAATAGAACCCCCTGTTGTGTGTGCAAGGCAATCCCCTGTCCATACTGCATATAAAGATGCCCCCTCCTCTCAGTCTTCACTAGAGATGAGCGTTGTTCTACTCGAACTGTTCACCAATCTCAAATTCGAGCTGTTTTGGGGGGTGTTCGAGCCGTTCGGCGAACACGAACAATTTGAGAAAAATTCGGCTGTTCGAGGTTATGTTCGATAACTGTTCGTGCACCAAAATCATAACTGGATTTTTGCTCAGTAATGATGAAAATTAATGTTAATACGCAGTTTGAGTGTACAGCGGGGTGGGGGGAGGGGCAGGGGATGGATCTCTGCAGGAACAATGAAGATCTCCATTTTTTTTCTCTTTCCCGCATTTGCAGTGGGGAGGTGCAATCTGTCAGCCTATCAGCAGCGCACACACGGAGCGAAGTGCTTTTTTTCACACAAGCAAGGGCATGTGTCATTGGCAGTGTATGTCACATGTCCTTGCCCTATAAGACCAAGCCATTTTCCCCGTCGCCACCATTTTCTCACTGCTGCAGCTGCGTGTTAGACGGCACCGCTGTTGCTGTGTGCGCTATACCTTGTTAATTTCAAGCCAATTTTCGCACAAATCTACAGATAGCTTGGGAGTAGGGAATAGTTGTGATTGCAGTCCTTTTAAGGACTAGGTTACAGCATTTCCTATGACTTTTATCAGGCAGGTCTGTGCTCTTAAATAGATAGGTTGTGGGAGTAAAGACTAATTGTAATTGGAGTCCTTTTCAGGACTAGGTTACATCAGTTCCTATCAGTTTTTGCCAGGCAGGTCTGTGCCAGTGCTGTGCAAGTTTTTTTCACAGCATTTGGCTGAATCTAGCAAAGCTAATCCTTTTTGGCCTATTGCAGAGTGTGTTAGTCAGTGGAGTAGCCTATCTGTGTTGCAAGATATACCACCTGTGTATAGAATACCAATTTTTTTACTGCACCTAGTGAAGTAAAATCTTTTGGGCATAGCATCATTCTATTAGTCCATCTATACTGACCTCCATCAGGTTGCAAATTGAATATAATTTTTTTCTGCATCTAGCTCTGAAAAAATATTGGGCTTCTAGCTGTGTGTGGGACTTGTTCTATTAATCCATCTATACAGACCTCCATCAGGTTGCAAACTGAATATATTTTTTTCTGCATCTACCTCTGAAAAAATATTGGGCTTCTAGCTGTGTGTGGGACTTGTTCTATTAATCCATCTATACAGACCTCCATCAGGTTGCAAACTGAATATATATTTTTCTGCATCTACCTCTGAAAAAATATTCGGCTTCTAGCAGTGTGTGGGACTTGTTCTATTAATCCATCTATACAGACCTCCATCAGGTTGCAAACTGAATATATTTTTTTCTGCATCTACCTCTGAAAAAATATTGGGCTTCTAGCTGTGTGTGGGAATTGTTCTATTAATCCATCTATACAGACCTCCATCAGGTTGCAAACTGAATATATTTTTTTCTGCATCTACCTCTGAAAAAATATTGGGCTTCTAGCTCTGTGTGGGACTTGTTCTATTAATCCATCTATACAGATCTCCATCAGGTTGCAAACTGAATATAATTTTTTTCTGCATCTACCTCTGAAAAAATATTTGGGCTTCTAGCTGTGTGTGGGACTTGTTCTATTAGTCCATCTATACTGACCTCCATAAGGTTGCAAACTGAATATAATTTTTTTCTGCATCTAGCTCTGAAAAAATGTTTGGCCTTCTAGCAGTGTGTGGGACTTGTTCTATTAGTCCATCTATACTGACCTCCATCAGGTTGCAAACTGAATATAATTTTTTTCTGCATCTACCTCTGAAAAAATATTTGGGCTTCTAGCTGTGTGTGGGACTTGTTCTATTAGTCCATCTATACTGACCTCCATAAGGTTGCAAACTGAATATAATTTTTTTCTGCATCTACCTCTGAAAAAATATTTGGCCTTCTAGCTGTGTGTGGGACTTGTTCTATTAGTCCATCTATACTGACCTCCATCAGGTTGCAAATTGAATATAATATTTTTCTGCATCTAGCTCTGAAAAAATGTTTGGCCTTCTAGCAGTGTTCTGGGACTTGCTCTATTAGTCCATCTATACTGACCTCCATCAGGTTGCAAACTGAATATATTTTTTTCTGCATCTACCTCTGAAAAAATATTGGGCTTCTAGCTGTGTGTGGGACTTGTTCTATTAATCCATCTATACAGACCTCCATCAGGTTGCAAACTGAATATATTTTTTTCTGCATCTACCTCTGAAAAAATATTGGGCTTCTAGCTGTGTGTGGGACTTGTTCTATTAATCCATCTATACTGACCTCCATCAGGTTGCAAATTGAATATAATATTTTTCTGCATCTAGCTCTGAAAAAATGTTTGGCCTTCTAGCAGTGTGTGGGACTTGTTCTATTAGTCCATCTATACTGACCTCCATCAGGTTGCAAACTGAATATAATTTTTTTCTGCATCTACCTCTGAAAAAATATTTGGGCTTCTAGCTGTGTGTGGGACTTGTTCTATTAGTCCATCTATAGTGACCTCCATAAGGTTGCAAACTGAATATAATTTTTTTCTGCATCTACCTCTGAAAAAATATTTGGCCTTCTAGCTGTGTGTGGGACTTGTTCTATTAGTCCATCTATACTGACCTCCATCAGGTTGCAAATTGAATATAATTTTTTTCTGCATCTAGCTCTGAAAAAATGTTTGGCCTTCTAGCAGTGTGTGGGACTTGTTCTATTAGTCCATCTATACTGACCTCCATCAGGTTGCAAACTGAATATAATTTTTTTCTGCATCTACCTCTGAAAAAATATTTGGCCTTCTAGCTGTGTGTGGGACTTGTTCTATCAGTCCATCTATACTGACCTCCATCAGGTTGCAAATTGAATATAATATTTTTCTGCATCTAGCTCTGAAAAAATGTTTGGCCTTCTAGCAGTATGTGGGACTTGTTCTATTAGTCCATCTATACTGACCTCCATCAGGTTGCAAACTGAATATATTTTTTTCTGCATCTACCTCTGAAAAAATATTGGGCTTCTAGCTGTGTGTGGGACTTGTTCTATTAATCCATCTATACAGACCTCCATCAGGTTGCAAACTGAATATAATTTTTTTCTGCATCTACCTCTGAAAAAATATTTGGGCTTCTAGCTGTGTGTGGGACTTGTTCTATTAGTCCATCTATACTGACCTCCATAAGGTTGCAAACTGAATATAATTTTTTTCTGCATCTAGCACTGAAAAAATATTTGGCCTTCTAGCAGTGTGTGGGACTTGTTCTATTAGTCATCTATACTGACCTCCATCAGGTTGCAAATTCAAAATAATTTTTTGTCTGCACCTACCTCTGAAAAAATATTTGGCCTTCTAGCAGTGTGTGGGACTTGTTCTATTAATCCATCTATACTGACCTCCATCAGGTTGCAAACTGAATATAATTTTTTTCTGCATCTAACTCTGAAAAAATATTTGGCCTTCTAGCAGTGTGTGGGTCTCATTGTGTTAGGCCATCTATACCAAGCTCCACCAGCTTTTCAATTAATAATAATTTTTCGCTGCATCTAGCCCTGAAAATAATTTTTCTTCCCAATAGTGGTAGCAATAGAAATATGGGGCGCGCTCCTGGCTTACAAAAATATACGCTTCATAACAAAAAACACCAGCTTAGCGCACTGCATTAATAAGATGGCATCATCGTCTCTCCCAGTGCTAGGCCTACTACCCAGGCTAGCATTCCTGTGCCTAAAACACAATGTATGGGTCCACGCTAGCCACTATGCTGAGGGGTTTAAAGCTGCTGCTAACGCTTTATAACAATTCAATTGGCAGATTTTCACAGAGCTCTTCCACAAGGCCCACCCATCGGGACAACAGTTGCCCACCTTCCCTATGGGATCTAGTGGCGAATAGTTGATGCCATTAATCAGAGCGTCAGTTGCCCCGTCGACGTGGCAAGCATACGGTAAGGCATGGGAAGAGTGGACACGACTAGTAGCAGGCAGACGGGTTGACCAATGTGAACAAGCCAGATCACAAGTCACCATAGAATTTCTCCACCAGCTAATGATGAGGGGCATATCAGGGGCGTCAGCGCAGCGGTGTCTGACCGGAGTAGCATTTCACTTCCAACTACTGAATTGGGGAGATGTGACAAAGATTCATCATCAGACAATCCATAAAAGGGTGGAAAAGGGGTCAGCCAAGTCAGGAGTGTAGACGTCCCGTCCCGTGTCACTAAAACTGATTTCTCACATCATATCCCTAACACCATTAACATGACACTCACAATTTGAAGCAACACTACTGTCTACTGCATTTGTGATCGCCTTCTTCGGGGCGCTATGCATAAGCGAATTAGTCCCTCAATCCAAAATTAGCACCAGTGGAGGCTTATTACACCAGGACGTAGTCATAGGCAATAATGCAATACGTCTACGCATACACAAATCGAAAATGGTTCCAGCGGGCAGGGGCACTTGGGTACTTCTACAACCCACAAGCGGTACACTGAGTCGGGTAACAATAGTAAAACCATATCTAACCATCAGATCACAAAGTAATTTGTTCCTATCACACATTGATGGGACGCCATTATCAAGATACCAGTTCCAAGCTATATTTAATAAATGCATAACATCGGCAGGGAACCACCCCAAAGATTATGGGACACACTCATTCCGCATAGACGCGGCCACAGAAGCAGCAAGAGCAGGACTGTCAGAAACGGAAGTTCAGAGGATAGAGAGATGGTGATCCACGTGTTTGGCAAGATACATAAGACCGGACTTGTTATCCTAACGTGGTTTGTTTCTTTTACAGGTGACGCTAAGCCAACAGTGTGGGTGATAGGCCACTCGTATATATATTGGGCAGATTAAAGGGCGAAAGTTCGCCCAGGCGGGAGGAAATTAGAGTTTCATAACACATGTTTCAACTGGAGAGGTATTAGAGGCCTGCTATGGCCACAGGTACTAATGGAGGTAATCAAGGTAGGGAGAGAGGCAAGATGTCTGGTCATCTTAGTTATACAGGCCGGGGGAAACAACCTAGGTCATCACAAGAGCGCATAACTAATGGCAATAATGAAACTAGACACTGAGCGCTTCAGAGAATTTTTCACAAAACTAGCTATAGTATGGTCAGAGATTGTGCCGATAGCGGTATGGCAAGGTGCGCGAGACATCACGGCCATCGAATGGACAAGGCGGGTAATAAATATTCGGATGGCAAAATTTAGAAGAGACAGAGGCGGTGTAGTGGTACGACACCGACAACTGGAAGGAGATAAAGCAGGCCTCATACGGCCCGACGGTGTTCACTTAATGGATATTGGACTGGACATATTCCTGTCAGGACTCCAGGACGGAGTGGAACAAGCGTTAAGAGTGATGGGTGGGGGTCAGAGTCCTGCATACGAGTACGCAGGATCCTCCGTGGCCTGGAAATAGAAAGGACATGTTGGAGAGTTACACTTGTTGGCCAAGTTGCCGGAGTGGAGACCCAGGGCATGCTGCAACAAGCTGAATTATTTTAGAAATAAAATGTCTTTCTAATGGAATGAGTATAAAGAGTTAATAAAGCTGTGACCGATCCTCACCCATCCAGTTGTAAGAGTTACATTATTGTATTGTCAAGGAAAGGGGGGCGGTAGGGGGGCTGAGCGTCTGGGTTTGGTTGGGAGTCCCCACAGTCTGCCTAGGCTAGATGCATTTAAAAATTCTTATTAGATACACAGGCGGTGCAGCTTGCTTCGCAGCTGGGCTACTACGCCCAAAGTATTGCCTAGGCTAGATGCAGTTAAAAATTCTACGCTGACTAGCAGACACTGAAGATTTGGAGCAGACTTCTGAGTAAACAGCTCTTCAGACTCAATCATCTCAATCATCTGTGTTACCCCAAGCCATAGTGTATGTAGTTTCTTACAGTTAAAAGGGGGGGGGGAGCGACCCAACCCACCTGGAATTGACGATGCCAACGTCACGTAAGACACAGCAAGGGGACTCCAAAAAGAGTTTCCATTTTTTCCCAAAATTGTGGCACAGACACCACTTAACCCTAGAACGCATACCTGGGGCCTCGCAGTCCCGCCCTGTTAATTGTTTTCTATTTTCTGCAAGATTACTTTAGTTAGAATTTTGAAACTCTAGGTATTCTTCATGTATATAGTTGTTTGTCATTTGAGTTTGACTTATTCAATGTTATTTGCACACGGGCCTAAAAGGCCCCAGGTATATGAAAGTGTAGATTTTTATGGTCATGCGTTCTAGGGTTAAGTGGCATCAATTGCCCCACAGTTGCTTAAAACGGTTGGTGAGGTGATATTACCAAATCCTCAAGCTTTTAGCCTCCCAAGGATAACACAGGATTAGAAAAGTCCTTGCGAATCCATGATTTGTTCATCTTTATGAACGTGAGTCTGTCTACATTCTCAGTGGACAGCCGCGTGCGCTTATCTGTCAGCACACCATCAGCAGCGCTGAACACACGTTCAGAGAGAACACTGGCTGCAGGGCATGACAAGATCTCCAAGGCGTGAGTGGCGAGCTCCGGCCATTTTTCCAGATTGGAATACCAAAATGAGCAAGGGTCCAGTGACACAGTCATGGCTTCGATGTTCACTTGGAGATACTCCTGCACCATCCTCTCTAGGCATTGACTATGTGTCAGACTTCTTGTCTCCTGTGGCCTTGCAAAGGATGGTCTAAAAAAGTGGTGAAACGATTTCACAAAATTGCTGTTACCAGCAGATACTGTGTTACTGTTACGGTTTGAGTGATGAAGACTCGACAGTCCCGCGGTTGGCAAGTTAGAACTGTGAGATTCACTTCGTGCATCACTGGTGTTTTGTGGAAAAGCACATGTAAGATTCTGCAACAGCGTCTGCAGATACTCCTGCATGCGTCAATCCCTTTTTATGGCAGGAATTATTTCGGCAAATTTACTTTTGTACCGGGGATCTAAGAGTGTGGCAACCCAGTAGTCGAGATTACTTCGAATTCTGCAATCTGAGGGTCATGTTGCAGGTAGTGCAGCAAGAAGGCACTCATGTGTCTTGCGCATCCAGGAGGACCAAGTCCTTGTTGTGTTGGTAGCGAGGTAAGAATCATGCTTCTTTCCTCAGCCCTCTCCCCCCAACCTCGCACAACAGAAATGTGATCAAGGTCTCCCTCATCTGAGTCTTCCATGCCCATCGCCAGCTCATCCTCCACTTCTTCCTCGGCTCCTGCACCTTCCTCAACAGTTTGGCTGCTACCATGCGCCCTGTTTAATCCCTCTCCCCCACCCTCCCATGCCTGCCTCCTTGGTGCTGCCAACCGTCTGGACCTTGGAGATGTTATCCCTTCCGCATACGACTCCTCCTCTACTTCCTCCACCTCCTCTTGTCCGACCACCTGACTCTGAATTCTGTTTAATGTGTGCTCCAGCATGTAAATCACCGGAATAGTTATGCTGATAATGGCATCGTCGTCAGCACTAAACATCTTCGTCGCCATTTCAAAACTGTGCAGAAAGGTGTGTGGCGCCCCTGAGGGTGCAGTCACCACAGAGTTACTGCATCTCACCCAGAGGTGTGGTATCTCACCCTCAGGTAAGGAAGGCGTATGGCTCGGGACCCTAACACCTGCATCCAACACATACCCGCAGTGGGGTTAGGGCGAGATTGCTCCTAAGGGAGAGCACAGTCCCAGGTCCCTAGCTGGTGGGAGGATCCTATGTAGTGGGTGCTTAGGGGAGCAGCTTAGGGGAGCACATGACAGGGAGAGTATAAATAGGAAGCCATCTTAGAAAGAGCAAGCCAGTCAGAGGAGGAAAAGTGACAGGAGCAGAGGCTCGGCATGAGCTCTGCTCCGGAGGCGGGCCTAGCCTGGGAGGCCCAGGACTGAAGGAGAGAAGAGAGGAGTGGGAGCAGGAAGGCTCCAGGAACCGAAGGGACCCTAGGGCTACGGGCCGTGCAGAAGGCCACCTGTACTCCCGCTGCTACCAGGAGGTAGAGGGGTCAGGCCAGATAAGGGGAACCGGTCCCTCAACTAGAGGAGAAACAGCAAGGCTCAACTAGAAACCGGAGGCTGCAGCATTTCATGTACTGCAGGCAAAAGTCCACACCAGTCTCACTAAGAAGGTAGCCACATAGGACCCAGGGGACAGAACACAAGTCGCCCGCCAAGGCCCGAGGATACCGGATAGAAGTGTCACTGGGTGTGAGGTGCAGGGAGAAGGCCAGAGAAAGGACACACAGAAGGGGGTCCTGCTAAGTACTCCGGAGCTATCTGGGGGTGGACTGAGCCCCTCACTGAGTACGCACAGCACGACGGGTGAGATAGCTCTGGTACCTGTAATCTGGACTGCAACAACTGTGAGTAAAGATCTTGGGACTGCATCACACGGACTCTGTGTTCATTACTGACTCCCTGCACTACAACCACCATCATCCACCCACACTGCCCTGAAGCTACACTCTTCCTGTGGTGAGTAATAATACCATTGCAGCAAAACCACCAGCTTCAGAGTACTGTTCCGCAGCGGCGGCCCCTTTGGCCGCACTCCACAGGTGGCGTAGTCGGACATTATAAAATCCATATATACAAATTACCGTTGGATTGACCGCCCTGGGTCACGGACCGGGTCACCGCCACAGTGACTACAACCCCCAGCGTCTACCGGCCCGGCTCCGGGTACCCCACGGCCCAGGGGGCGCGTCAACTTCATAGGTCCCTGATCTGAGACCACTCCTGCTGTGTGATTTGCCCCACCTCTGGATCTCGTTGGCCCAGGCTATACGTCAGAAACTATTGCACCAGGGCTTGTCGGTGCTGCCACAGTCGCTGCAACATGTGCAGAGTTGAATTCCACCGTGTCGGCACATCGCATTTCAGCCGGTGAACTGGCAGGCCCAACGACTTCTGTAGAGATGTAAGTCGTTGAGCTGTGGGATGCGAACGGCGGAAGTGAGCACACAGCGACCGTGCCCTCTGCAGAAGGCCATCTAGTCCGGGATAGTGGGCTAAAAATTTATGGACAACCAGGTTCAACACGTGAGCCATACAAGGCACGTGTGTAACATTGCCCCGGCGAAGGGCCGCACCCAGGTTTGCAGCATTGTCGCACACGGCCTTCCCTGGTTGCAGGTCCAGTGGAGACAACCATTCATGAAACTGGGTCTCCAGAGCTGACCACAAGTCCTCAGCTGTGTGACTCACATTTCCCAGACATTTCAAAGTAAACACTGATGCCGTTGAGCCCTGCTGCCAGCATAGTAAGGAGGTGCGCAGTTAGAAAGCAGGTGGCATTACCAGACAGGCTTTGGGTGCAGGTGGAGGACCGAGAGGAGGTTGAGGAGGCAGAAGCAGTGGAGGAACTTCTAGATAAAGAGGATTGACGTACAACTCGCGGGGACGGCAAGACTTGGACAGCAGCCCCTTGTCCTGCTGTCACCATAGTTACCCAGTGCCCTGTCAGCGACATGTAACGCCCCTGTCCATGCCTACTCGTCCAAGTGTCTGTGGTGAAATGCACCCTGTCACACACAGAGTTTCTCAAAGAAGCGGTGATGTTGTGTGCGACATGCTGGTGGAGCGCAGGCACACCTTTCTTTGAGAAGTAGTGCCGACTGGGCATCTGGTACTGGGGCACTGCGACGGACATAAGGTCTCAAAAATCCACTGTGTCCTCCAGGCGGAAAGGCAGCATTTCTGTAGCCAACAGCTTGCAGATGGTGAAATTCAACCTCTTAGCTTTCTCATGGCTAGGAGGAAATGGTCTTTTACTTGTCCACATCTGAGGGACCGAGTGCTGGCTGTTGTGCTTTGACGGGGTTGAGTAGGGTGTCCCTGGCAAACTGCCGGTCTGTGAGGAAGATGCAGGCGGACATGTTAGGTTGCCTTGATCCAAAGATGGTGCTCTCGATGTCAGAGAGCTCTCAACACCAGCAGGTGTTTCCACTTCCCAATGAACTGACGACCTGCCAATCACACTGGCTGTTGCAGGTAAAGAGGTGGCAGGTCTGCGTCCAAAAACATGTGTGACTGCTGTCCCCCCAGTCACAGAGGATGAAGAGGCCGCGGATGCACAAGACGGGGCAGACGGTGGTTGGCCCAGCCTGCTAGGCCGCATTGTAGCACAGTGAGCTTCCCACTGCAACTTATGCTTCATATCCATGTGACGGTACATGCATGAAGTACTCAAACTATGGATTTTTTGGCCTCTACTTAGCTTTTGGTGACAAATATTACAGATAACACGAGTTGGGTCATCCTTATCGATCTGAATAAATGCCCAGGCTATGCAAGGCTTAGAGCCCATGCGACCTGAAGAGCCACTACGACTTGTGGTCAGAGGCGGAGTTGTGGTTGAGGATGCAGTTGTTGACGTGCTTCCAGTACTCCGTCTCTGTCCAGGAAGGCGCAACCTAACCTCGTCGTCAATAGCATCTGTGACGCCCCGCTGCGCTTGGTATCACAGATCCTAGAAGAGTGTATTGATGGAATCCTCCACAAGAGGCCCCCATAAACATTCACACATCTCCACCTTCCACCTCAGACCAGCAGAGGGAGCCCGTTAGGGATATAAATAGGGAAGGTGGAGCTAGGCAGTTCAGTTCCTCTGAAGAGTTCCTGCAGTAGAGAAGCCTAAGAGAGGTCAGTCTGCAGTGGAGCTCAGTCTAGTCTAGAGAACTCAGTTAATAGTTCAGCAGTGGAGCACGAGGCTCCTGCTAGCTAGATTCAGGGAGCCCAGATAGAGCTTAAGGTGTGCCGGCGTCATAAGATCGGTGAAGCGCGGCAAGCTGCCGTTAGTGTGTATAGCCTATTGAGGGCCCGAGTAGGCCGAAGGCGAGTGGCGAGTTAGTACATAAGGGGCAGAGGAGCTTAACCAGCTCACCCCGAAGCATTTACCGGACACCGGATCCGAGCTTACCGGGATCTCTATGACCCAGTAAGGCATAACCGGAATCCCTGGAGAACTACAAGTCCCAGGATCGCTAAGGTGCTGATACGTAACAGAGCCAGGAGACGCTTAGGCCCCGCATACTGGGAGCGTGAACTTCAAGAGAAGGCCCTACCACAAGGTCAGCCAGCGCAGGACAGAGACAAAGTTAGGCCTAGCTCCAGGCAGGTCAGAAACTTACTGCGCAGAGGCAAGAAACAGGAGGCCCTACACCCGCTCATTGGGGAGGATCCTGATATGCACCCTTCACCCTACAGTGCTCCAGGATGTGCCTGAATTTCCTCCAGTAAAAGGTACTGAAGTGACTACCGTGTCCGTTTCCGTTCTTGCTCTGACCCAGCTGGGTCTCGCCTGTCCTGCATTCCCCCTGCATACGCTGCCCTGAGACCTAGCTCCACCTGTGGGGAGCTATACCATCGAGCTGCCTTATCACGGGCCTCAGTGGACTGCTGCAGCGCTGGTGCTTCTCACCAGATACCACAGGTGGTGTCACAAACTCTTATAAAATTAACAATTATCCACCCTTTTAAAGAGTGACCCCAGGGTACGGGCCAGGGAGCCGACCACCGCGACATCCCAAAGGCCAGGCAAAGGCAAGGGTGACCTCATCGACTGGCTGACTGTGGGTTGACAGTAAGTGGGATCTCCAACCTTGTCATCATCACCCTGTGTGTTATCACACCCTTCGTCCTCAAAGCCAACCTCTTCCTGCCCTGACCGAAAAATCAAGTTGTCGCTCCAATCAGGTATTTGAGTCTCATCATCGTCTTCATCATTGTCTCCACCAACAGGAGTTACAGTTTGGGAACGAGGGTCTACATTATGCTCAGAACCTTCTTCATCTGGTCCTGGATCCGACTTATAAAGATTCTGGGCATCAGTGCAGATCATTTCCTCGTCTGGATTAACAGAAGCTCTGGAGCAGACCTCCGTTTCCCAGGCTATAGTATGAGTAAACAGCTGTGCAGACTCAACCATCTGTGTTACCCCATACTCAGACGGGCAGCTGGAGACTTGGGAGCTGTGAGGAAGCAAGTGCGATTGGGGTGACACCTCTGAGGACTGGAGTATTTGTGATGTTGAAGTTGAGGTGGAGGAGAGCCCACTTGAAGGAGCACTTGATATCCGCTGAAGCACCTGCTGTTTTTGTGCCTCATCTGGAATTTGTAGCGATGGGCGTGTCCGTAACAAAGGGATCGTATCACATTGTCCACGAAAAGAAGTCGACATGTTAGTTTGGCTGGAAGATGGTCTTTCCTCTGCAGATGTTACTCCTCCCCCACCGCGGGGGGCTCGACCCACCAGCGGACAGGCACCAGTATTAGGAGAGGGGGGCTGGCCGTCAGGGTCCACCGCGGCTCTGGCACAAACCCGTCGACACGGAGGTGGCACGGGCAGGAACGGACTGGCCGTGTCGGCTTCTCACTTTTTGGATTTTAGAAGGGCATGACATGCCTATATCTGTGTCTCCCCCTCCTTTTACTCCTCCACCTCTTTTATTTTCGCATGACTATATGTACTTGTCATTTTTCCATGTGTTAGTTATGTCTTCTGAGCAGTTTGTCAGCTTTTGGACACCTTTGAAGGTGTTTTCTATGTGTTTCTATGTGTTTTTGTTTGCCTGCCATTGGTTTTAACGGTGTTCGAAGGTGTTCGACGAACAGTTCGACGAACAG
The DNA here is from genome assembly GCF_046119375.1 of Phyllobates terribilis. Taxonomy (NCBI): domain Eukaryota; kingdom Metazoa; phylum Chordata; class Amphibia; order Anura; family Dendrobatidae; genus Phyllobates; species Phyllobates terribilis. The sequence continues at coordinate 765,709 of NW_027362928.1, read as the reverse complement.
TTTGGCGAACACACGGGTGTTCGACGAACCGAACCGAACTCGAACACTACGGGGGTGGCTCAACACTAGTCTTCACTTGTTATGGCAGTTTCTCAAGAAACAGCATCAACGTCCACGTCCACGTCCCACCGCAGCGTTCAATTGTCCATATCCCAGACCTTTGAACGAAAGCGGAAATTCGCAGCTAATGCCCCACAGGCCACAGTCCTAAATTCGCACATTTCACGACTGCTTGCATTGGAAATGCTGCCTTTTAGGCTGGTGGAGACGGAATCCTTCCGCAATCTTATGGCGGTGGCCGTCCCTCGGTACTCGGTCCCCTGCCGACACTATTTTGCCCGGTGTGCCATCCCCGCACTACACAAGCACGTGTCCCAAAGCATCTGCCGTGCCCTCAACAATGCAGTTACTGGGAGAGTCCACCTGACAACGGACACGTGGACAAGTGCTTGTGGCCAGGGACGGTACATCTCTCTGACGGCACACTGGGTAAACATAGTGGAAGCCGGGACCTAGTCGGACCTTGGGACGGAACACATCCTCCCCACACCGAGGATTGCGGGCCCTATGTCAGTCAGAGTTGCCCCCACAGTGTACAGCTCCTGCGCATCCTCCTCCTCCTCCTCCTCCTCCTCATGTTCAGCCTCCATCTCAGATATCACCACTAGTGTTGAGCCACCCCCGTAGTGTTCGGGTTCGGTTCGGTTCGTCGAACACCGGGATGTTCGAGGAACTGTTCGTCGAACTGTTCGTCGAACACCTTAGAACACCGTCGAACACCGTTAAAACCAATGGCAGGCAAACAAAAACACATAGAAACACATAGAAAACACCTGCAAAGGTGTCCAAAAGCTGACAAACTGCTCAGAAGACACTCTCTTTAAAAAAGCCGGCCGGCAAATTCAGCAGCGACATACACCGGTACCCGACAATTTAGACAAGAAGGAATAGAGCATCACACATAGATTAGATAGATAGAAACATGGTAGTCACACATATAAGAAGCACAGTGACAGTGTTGGTTACTGCACTTGTCATTTAGTGTAAAGGATTTATTAAAAAAAATATTAGTGTTTTCATGCACCGTCTCTTTAAAAAAGCCGGCCGGCAATTCAGCATCTGTACCCGACAATTTAGAACAGAAAGAATAGAGCTTCACACATAGATTAGATAGATAGAAACATGTCAGTCACATATATAATAAGTACAGTGATAGTGTTGCTTACTGTACTTGTCATTTAGTGTAAAGGATTTATTTAAAAAAATAATAGTGTTTTCATGCACTGTCTCTTTAAAAAAGCCGGCCGGCAATTCAGCAGCGGTACCCGACAATTTAGAACAGAAAGATAGAGCATCACACATAGATTAGATAGATAGAAACATGTCAGTCACATATATATGAAGTACAGTGATAGTGTTGGTTACTGTACTTGTCATTTAGTATTAAAATAAAGGATTTATTATTAAAAAAATTGGCGTGGGGTTCCCCTTAATTTTAGGCTCTAGCGGAGGTTAAGCAGACGGCTGGGGCAGATGTTTGAAGCCTGGGAAGGGGGTAATACCCACGGAGCTTCCCAGGCTACTAATATCAGCCCCCAGCTGAATACATAGCCTTTACTAGCTATTAAAATGGGGGACCCCCCAAAAAAAATGACGTGGGGTCCCCCCTAATTTAATAGCTAGCAAAGGCTAGGCAGACAGCTGGGGGCTGATATTAATAGCCCAGGAAGGGAGCCATGAATATTGGCCCCCTCCCAGGCTAGAAACACCAGCCGTCAGCCGCCCCAGAAATGGCGCATTCATAGGATGCGCCAATTCTGGCACTTAGCCACAAATGGACTTTTCAGGATCCTTGGGTGGCTCCGTAGTTTGAAACCAATTCTGGTTATCGCTTCTCGGCCTTTTGGCTAAGATCAAGTGTAGTATCTGTTCTTATCAGTTTAATATCTGATACGTCCCCTATCTGGGGACCATATATTAAATGGATTTTTAGAACAGGGAGATGGAAAAAGAGCTTGCTCTGTCCACTCCACGCATTGACCTGGTATTGCAGTATCTCCAGGACCGGTGCACCCCTTCTTTAATGCAGTTTCTAAAATCAGAAAGAATTGAATTCAATGTTTTTTGTTCATTTTGCTTGTTTGTCGGATTTTGGGATGGACTCTTTGGCTTTGCTTTTCTTCTCCTCATTGGATTTTTCATGTTCAAAGTTGCAGAAGCCAGATTACAAGCTCATTTTGGTTCAACTTCAGCAACTGTGCATTGCATTGCCATGTAATGTGATGCAATGCTATCTTTCTAGCTCTCCCTTTTTACTTCCTTTTGGATAAACAGACATATTAGGCAAGCATTTTGGAGCTTTCACCTAAATAACTACAGGTGGTGAGATAAGCTGCACAATATAATTGACCTTTCAGTATATTGTTGCACACACACCATCTATTTAGCAAATGCCCTTGTTATCAACAGCAGCCTTTTAAACTCACCTGAGCTAACAGGTATGTGCGCTGGTTACTCTGCTGCGCTTAAAATTTCTTTTTTGGTTTGCTACAATGCCTTTTCTGAAACGTTGTCTCCCTCTGCTGGAACACTGACTTCTTTCATTTAATGCCTGCAGACTATAAAAGAGAACCCAACCCAAAAAGTTTGGTTGATTAGTCTGTGGCATTCTGTTAAACTGTTGCTTATGGCGGTCTCTGTGAGCTTCTCAGCGACATTCAGCCAGCCAGGTATCCTGCCTGCAGTAGATGGAATGTGGCAATGGAACGCTGGCTGCGCGTGTCATAATAGGCTCTGAGCCTTTATATACCTGTGCACAGCAGCAGCCACCTTCAGTCTGCTGCTGGACAGCCAGCAGCAGCAGCAGCAGGAGAGGTATGTAATCAGGAGCCCTCCTGCTAAGGGTAGACAGCTGCTCGTTCCACCCCACCCCCCGCCTTAATTGGTTCTCCTCCCTTCCAACGGTGTTGAGGCGGGTGGGAACAGCAGGGGGTGAAGGTGCTGTGTTTAAAGAGGTGGAGTTATGCAGATCTAAAACGCGTGGATTGCAGCAGCAGCAAGCCGAAAAGTGCAGGCATGTAAGGGATCTAGAGGTTGACAACATGTCTTCTTAACGGGAGTCCAGGAGCTCATCTCCACAAATGGACTTTTCAGGATCCTTGGGTGGCTCTGTAGTTTGAAACCAATTCTGGTTATCGCTTCTCGGCCTTTTGGCTAAGATCAAGTGTAGTATCTGTTCTTATCAGTTTAATATCTGATACGTCCCCTATCTGGGGACCATATATTAAATGGATTTTTAGAACAGGGAGATGGAAAAAGAGCTTGCTCTGTCCACTCCACGCATTGACCTGGTATTGCAGTATCTCCAGGACCGGTGCACCCCTTCTTTAATGCAGTTTCTAAAATCAGAAAGAATTGAATTCAATGTTTTTTGTTCATTTTGCTTGTTTGTCGGATTTTGGGATGGACTCTTTGGCTTTGCTTTTCTTCTCCTCATTGGATTTTTCATGTTCAAAGTTGCAGAAGCCAGATTACAAGCTCATTTTGGTTCAACTTCAGCAACTGTGCATTGCATTGCCATGTAATGTGATGCAATGCTATCTTTCTAGCTCTCCCTTTTTACTTCCTTTTGGATAAACAGACATATTAGGCAAGCATTTTGGAGCTTTCACCTAAATAACTACAGGTGGTGAGATAAGCTGCACAATATAATTGACCTTTCAGTATATTGTTGCACACACACCATCTATTTAGCAAATGCCCTTGTTATCAACAGCAGCCTTTTAAACTCACCTGAGCTAACAGGTATGTGCGCTGGTTACTCTGCTGCGCTTAAAATTTCTTTTTTGGTTTGCTACAATGCCTTTTCTGAAACGTTGTCTCCCTCTGCTGGAACACTGACTTCTTTCATTTAATGCCTGCAGACTATAAAAGAGAACCCAACCCAAAAAGTTTGGTTGATTAGTCTGTGGCATTCTGTTAAACTGTTGCTTATGGCGGTCTCTGTGAGCTTCTCAGCGACATTCAGCCAGCCAGGTATCCTGCCTGCAGTAGATGGAATGTGGCAATGGAACGCTGGCTGCGCGTGTCATAATAGGCTCTGAGCCTTTATATACCTGTGCACAGCAGCAGCCACCTTCAGTCTGCTGCTGGACAGCCAGCAGCAGCAGCAGCAGGAGAGGTATGTAATCAGGAGCCCTCCTGCTAAGGGTAGACAGCTGCTCGTTCCACCCCACCCCCCGCCTTAATTGGTTCTCCTCCCTTCCAACGGTGTTGAGGCGGGTGGGAACAGCAGGGGGTGAAGGTGCTGTGTTTAAAGAGGTGGAGTTATGCAGATCTAAAACGCGTGGATTGCAGCAGCAGCAAGCCGAAAAGTGCAGGCATGTAAGGGATCTAGAGGTTGACAACATGTCTTCTTAACGGGAGTCCAGGAGCTCATCTCCACAAATGGACTTTTCAGGATCCTTGGGTGGCTCCGTAGTTTGAAACCAATTCTGGTTATCGCTTCTCGGCCTTTTGGCTAAGATCAAGTGTAGTATCTGTTCTTATCAGTTTAATATCTGATACGTCCCCTATCTGGGGACCATATATTAAATGGATTTTTAGAACAGGGAGATGGAAAAAGAGCTTGCTCTGTCCACTCCACGCATTGACCTGGTATTGCAGTATCTCCAGGACCGGTGCACCCCTTCTTTAATGCAGTTTCTAAAATCAGAAAGAATTGAATTCAATGTTTTTTGTTCATTTTGCTTGTTTGTCGGATTTTGGGATGGACTCTTTGGCTTTGCTTTTCTTCTCCTCATTGGATTTTTCATGTTCAAAGTTGCAGAAGCCAGATTACAAGCTCATTTTGGTTCAACTTCAGCAACTGTGCATTGCATTGCCATGTAATGTGATGCAATGCTATCTTTCTAGCTCTCCCTTTTTACTTCCTTTTGGATAAACAGACATATTAGGCAAGCATTTTGGAGCTTTCACCTAAATAACTACAGGTGGTGAGATAAGCTGCACAATATAATTGACCTTTCAGTATATTGTTGCACACACACCATCTATTTAGCAAATGCCCTTGTTATCAACAGCAGCCTTTTAAACTCACCTGAGCTAACAGGTATGTGCGCTGGTTACTCTGCTGCGCTTAAAATTTCTTTTTTGGTTTGCTACAATGCCTTTTCTGAAACGTTGTCTCCCTCTGCTGGAACACTGACTTCTTTCATTTAATGCCTGCAGACTATAAAAGAGAACCCAACCCAAAAAGTTTGGTTGATTAGTCTGTGGCATTCTGTTAAACTGTTGCTTATGGCGGTCTCTGTGAGCTTCTCAGCGACATTCAGCCAGCCAGGTATCCTGCCTGCAGTAGATGGAATGTGGCAATGGAACGCTGGCTGCGCGTGTCATAATAGGCTCTGAGCCTTTATATACCTGTGCACAGCAGCAGCCACCTTCAGTCTGCTGCTGGACAGCCAGCAGCAGCAGCAGCAGGAGAGGTATGTAATCAGGAGCCCTCCTGCTAAGGGTAGACAGCTGCTCGTTCCACCCCACCCCCCGCCTTAATTGGTTCTCCTCCCTTCCAACGGTGTTGAGGCGGGTGGGAACAGCAGGGGGTGAAGGTGCTGTGTTTAAAGAGGTGGAGTTATGCAGATCTAAAACGCGTGGATTGCAGCAGCAGCAAGCCGAAAAGTGCAGGCATGTAAGGGATCTAGAGGTTGACAACATGTCTTCTTAACGGGAGTCCAGGAGCTCATCTCCACAAATGGACTTTTCAGGATCCTTGGGTGGCTCCGTAGTTTGAAACCAATTCTGGTTATCGCTTCTCGGCCTTTTGGCTAAGATCAAGTGTAGTATCTGTTCTTATCAGTTTAATATCTGATACGTCCCCTATCTGGGGACCATATATTAAATGGATTTTTAGAACAGGGAGATGGAAAAAGAGCTTGCTCTGTCCACTCCACGCATTGACCTGGTATTGCAGTATCTCCAGGACCGGTGCACCCCTTCTTTAATGCAGTTTCTAAAATCAGAAAGAATTGAATTCAATGTTTTTTGTTCATTTTGCTTGTTTGTCGGATTTTGGGATGGACTCTTTGGCTTTGCTTTTCTTCTCCTCATTGGATTTTTCATGTTCAAAGTTGCAGAAGCCAGATTACAAGCTCATTTTGGTTCAACTTCAGCAACTGTGCATTGCATTGCCATGTAATGTGATGCAATGCTATCTTTCTAGCTCTCCCTTTTTACTTCCTTTTGGATAAACAGACATATTAGGCAAGCATTTTGGAGCTTTCACCTAAATAACTACAGGTGGTGAGATAAGCTGCACAATATAATTGACCTTTCAGTATATTGTTGCACACACACCATCTATTTAGCAAATGCCCTTGTTATCAACAGCAGCCTTTTAAACTCACCTGAGCTAACAGGTATGTGCGCTGGTTACTCTGCTGTGCTTAAAATTTCTTTTTTGGTTTGCTACAATGCCTTTTCTGAAATGTTGTCTCCCTCTGCTGGAACACTGACTTCTTTCATTTAATGCCTGCAGACTATAAAAGAGAACCCAACCCAAAAAGTTTGGTTGATTAGTCTGTGGCATTCTGTTAAACTGTTGCTTATGGCGGTCTCTGTGAGCTTCTCAGCGACATTCAGCCAGCCAGGTATCCTGCCTGCAGTAGATGGAATGTGGCAATGGAACGCTGGCTGCGCGTGTCATAATAGGCTCTGAGCCTTTATATACCTGTGCACAGCAGCAGCCACCTTCAGTCTGCTGCTGGACAGCCAGCAGCAGCAGCAGCAGCAGGAGAGGTATGTAATCAGGAGCCCTCCTGCTAAGGGTAAACAGCTGCTCGTTCCACCCCACCCCCCGCCTTAATTGGTTCTCCTCCCTTCCAACGGTGTTGAGGCGGGTGGGAACAGCAGGGGGTGAAGGTGCTGTGTTTAAAGAGGTGGAGTTATGCAGATCTAAAACGCGTGGATTGCAGCAGCAGCAAGCCGAAAAGTGCAGGCATGTAAGGGATCTAGAGGTTGACAACATGTCTTCTTAACGGGAGTCCAGGAGCTCATCTCCACAAATGGACTTTTCAGGATCCTTGGGTGGCTCCGTAGTTTGAAACCAATTCTGGTTATCGCTTCTCGGCCTTTTGGCTAAGATCAAGTGTAGTATCTGTTCTTATCAGTTTAATATCTGATACGTCCCCTATCTGGGGACCATATATTAAATGGATTTTTAGAACAGGGAGATGGAAAAAGAGCTTGCTCTGTCCACTCCACGCATTGACCTGGTATTGCAGTATCTCCAGGACCGGTGCACCCCTTCTTTAATGCAGTTTCTAAAATCAGAAAGAATTGAATTCAATGTTTTTTGTTCATTTTGCTTGTTTGTCGGATTTTGGGATGGACTCTTTGGCTTTGCTTTTCTTCTCCTCATTGGATTTTTCATGTTCAAAGTTGCAGAAGCCAGATTACAAGCTCATTTTGGTTCAACTTCAGCAACTGTGCATTGCATTGCCATGTAATGTGATGCAATGCTATCTTTCTAGCTCTCCCTTTTTACTTCCTTTTGGATAAACAGACATATTAGGCAAGCATTTTGGAGCTTTCACCTAAATAACTACAGGTGGTGAGATAAGCTGCACAATATAATTGACCTTTCAGTATATTGTTGCACACACACCATCTATTTAGCAAATGCCCTTGTTATCAACAGCAGCCTTTTAAACTCACCTGAGCTAACAGGTATGTGCGCTGGTTACTCTGCTGCGCTTAAAATTTCTTTTTTGGTTTGCTACAATGCCTTTTCTGAAACGTTGTCTCCCTCTGCTGGAACACTGACTTCTTTCATTTAATGCCTGCAGACTATAAAAGAGAACCCAACCCAAAAAGTTTGGTTGATTAGTCTGTGGCATTCTGTTAAACTGTTGCTTATGGCGGTCTCTGTGAGCTTCTCAGCGACATTCAGCCAGCCAGGTATCCTGCCTGCAGTAGATGGAATGTGGCAATGGAACGCTGGCTGCGCGTGTCATAATAGGCTCTGAGCCTTTATATACCTGTGCACAGCAGCAGCCACCTTCAGTCTGCTGCTGGACAGCCAGCAGCAGCAGCAGCAGGAGAGGTATGTAATCAGGAGCCCTCCTGCTAAGGGTAGACAGCTGCTCGTTCCACCCCACCCCCCGCCTTAATTGGTTCTCCTCCCTTCCAACGGTGTTGAGGCGGGTGGGAACAGCAGGGGGTGAAGGTGCTGTGTTTAAAGAGGTGGAGTTATGCAGATCTAAAACGCGTGGATTGCAGCAGCAGCAAGCCGAAAAGTGCAGGCATGTAAGGGATCTAGAGGTTGACAACATGTCTTCTTAACGGGAGTCCAGGAGCTCATCTCCACAAATGGACTTTTCAGGATCCTTGGGTGGCTCCGTAGTTTGAAACCAATTCTGGTTATCGCTTCTCGGCCTTTTGGCTAAGATCAAGTGTAGTATCTGTTCTTATCAGTTTAATATCTGATACGTCCCCTATCTGGGGACCATATATTAAATGGATTTTTAGAACAGGGAGATGGAAAAAGAGCTTGCTCTGTCCACTCCACGCATTGACCTGGTATTGCAGTATCTCCAGGACCGGTGCACCCCTTCTTTAATGCAGTTTCTAAAATCAGAAAGAATTTAATTCAATGTTTTTTGTTCATTTTGCTTGTTTGTCGGATTTTGGGATGGACTCTTTGGCTTTGCTTTTCTTCTCCTCATTGGATTTTTCATGTTCAAAGTTGCAGAAGCCAGATTACAAGCTCATTTTGGTTCAACTTCAGCAACTGTGCATTGCATTGCCATGTAATGTGATGCAATGCTATCTTTCTAGCTCTCCCTTTTTACTTCCTTTTGGATAAACAGACATATTAGGCAAGCATTTTGGAGCTTTCACCTAAATAACTACAGGTGGTGAGATAAGCTGCACAATATAATTGACCTTTCAGTATATTGTTGCACACACACCATCTATTTAGCAAATGCCCTTGTTATCAACAGCAGCCTTTTAAACTCACCTGAGCTAACAGGTATGTGCGCTGGTTACTCTGCTGCGCTTAAAATTTCTTTTTTGGTTTGCTACAATGCCTTTTCTGAAACGTTGTCTCCCTCTGCTGGAACACTGACTTCTTTCATTTAATGCCTGCAGACTATAAAAGAGAACCCAACCCAAAAAGTTTGGTTGATTAGTCTGTGGCATTCTGTTAAACTGTTGCTTATGGCGGTCTCTGTGAGCTTCTCAGCGACATTCAGCCAGCCAGGTATCCTGCCTGCAGTAGATGGAATGTGGCAATGGAACGCTGGCTGCGCATGTCATAATAGGCTCTGAGCCTTTATATACCTGTGCACAGCAGCAGCCACCTTCAGTCTGCTGCTGGACAGCCAGCAGCAGCAGCAGCAGGAGAGGTATGTAATCAGGAGCCCTCCTGCTAAGGGTAGACAGCTGCTCGTTCCACCCCACCCCCCGCCTTAATTGGTTCTCCTCCCTTCCAACGGTGTTGAGGCGGGTGGGAACAGCAGGGGGTGAAGGTGCTGTGTTTAAAGAGGTGGAGTTATGCAGATCTAAAACGCGTGGATTGCAGCAGCAGCAAGCCGAAAAGTGCAGGCATGTAAGGGATCTAGAGGTTGACAACATGTCTTCTTAACGGGAGTCCAGGAGCTCATCTCCACAAATGGACTTTTCAGGATCCTTGGGTGGCTCCGTAGTTTGAAACCAATTCTGGTTATCGCTTCTCGGCCTTTTGGCTAAGATCAAGTGTAGTATCTGTTCTTATCAGTTTAATATCTGATACGTCCCCTATCTGGGGACCATATATTAAATGGATTTTTAGAACAGGGAGATGGAAAAAGAGCTTGCTCTGTCCACTCCACGCATTGACCTGGTATTGCAGTATCTCCAGGACCGGTGCACCCCTTCTTTAATGCAGTGTCTAAAATCAGAAAGAATTGAATTCAATGTTTTTTGTTCATTTTGCTTGTTTGTCGGATTTTGGGATGGACTCTTTGGCTTTGCTTTTCTTCTCCTCATTGGATTTTTCATGTTCAAAGTTGCAGAAGCCAGATTACAAGCTCATTTTGGTTCAACTTCAGCAACTGTGCATTGCATTGCCATGTAATGTGATGCAATGCTATCTTTCTAGCTCTCCCTTTTTACTTCCTTTTGGATAAACAGACATATTAGGCAAGCATTTTGGAGCTTTCACCTAAATAACTACAGGTGGTGAGATAAGCTGCACAATATAATTGACCTTTCAGTATATTGTTGCACACACACCATCTATTTAGCAAATGCCCTTGTTATCAACAGCAGCCTTTTAAACTCACCTGAGCTAACAGGTATGTGCGCTGGTTACTCTGCTGCGCTTAAAATTTCTTTTTTGGTTTGCTGCAATGCCTTTTCTGAAACGTTGTCTCCTTCTGCTGGAACACTGACTTCTTTCATTTAATGCCTGCAGACTATAAAAGAGAACCCAACCCAAAAAGTTTGGTTGATTAGTCTGTGGCATTCTGTTAAACTGTTGCTTATGGCGGTCTCTGTGAGCTTCTCAGTAACATTCAGCCAGCCAGGTATCCTGCCTGCAGTAGATGGAATGTGGCAATGGAACGCTGGCTGCGCGTGTCATAATAGGCTCTGAGCCTTTATATACCTGTGCACAGCAGCAGCCACCTTCAGTCTGCTGCTGGACAGCCAGCAGCAGCAGCAGCAGGAGAGTTATGTAATCAGGAGCCCTCCTGCTAAGGGTAGACAGCTGCTCGTTCCACCCCACCCCCCGCCTTAATTGGTTCTCCTCCCTTCCAATGGTGTTGAGGCGGGTGGGAACAGCAGGGGGTGAAGGTACTGTGTTTAAAGAGGTGGAGTTATGCAGATCTAAAACGCGTGGATTGCAGCAGCAGCAAGCCGAAAAGTGCAGGCATGTAAGGGATCTAGAGGTTGACAACATGTCTTCTTAACGGGAGTCCAGGAGCTCATCTCCACAAATGGACTTTTCAGGATCCTTGGGTGGCTCCGTAGTTTGAAACCAATTCTGGTTATCGCTTCTCGGCCTTTTGGCTAAGATCAAGTGTAGTATCTGTTCTTATCAGTTTAATATCTGATACGTCCCCTATCTGGGGACCATATATTAAATGGATTTTTAGAACAGGGAGATGGAAAAAGAGCTTGCTCTGTCCACTCCACGCATTGACCTGGTATTGCAGTATCTCCAGGACCGGTGCACCCCTTCTTTAATGCAGTTTCTAAAATCAGAAAGAATTGAATTCAATGTTTTTTGTTCATTTTGCTTGTTTGTCGGATTTTGGGATGGACTCTTTGGCTTTGCTTTTCTTCTCCTCATTGGATTTTTCATGTTCAAAGTTGCAGAAGCCAGATTACAAGCTCATTTTGGTTCAACTTCAGCAACTGTGCATTGCATTGCCATGTAATGTGATGCAATGCTATCTTTCTAGCTCTCCCTTTTTACTTCCTTTTGGATAAACAGACATATTAGGCAAGCATTTTGGAGCTTTCACCTAAATAACTACAGGTGGTGAGATAAGCTGCACAATATAATTGACCTTTCAGTATATTGTTGCACACACACCATCTATTTAGCAAATGCCCTTGTTATCAACAGCAGCCTTTTAAACTCACCTGAGCTAACAGGTATGTGCGCTGGTTACTCTGCTGCGCTTAAAATTTCTTTTTTGGTTTGCTACAATGCCTTTTCTGAAACGTTGTCTCCCTCTGCTGGAACACTGACTTCTTTCATTTAATGCCTGCAGACTATAAAAGAGAACCCAACCCAAAAAGTTTGGTTGATTAGTCTGTGGCATTCTGTTAAACTGTTGCTTATGGCGGTCTCTGTGAGCTTCTCAGCGACATTCAGCCAGCCAGGTATCCTGCCTGCAGTAGATGGAATGTGGCAATGGAACGCTGGCTGCGCGTGTCATAATAGGCTCTGAGCCTTTATATACCTGTGCACAGCAGCAGCCACCTTCAGTCTGCTGCTGGACAGCCAGCAGCAGCAGCAGCAGGAGAGGTATGTAATCAGGAGCCCTCCTGCTAAGGGTAGACAGCTGCTCGTTCCACCCCACCCCCCGCCTTAATTGGTTCTCCTCCCTTCCAACGGTGTTGAGGCGGGTGGGAACAGCAGGGGGTGAAGGTGCTGTGTTTAAAGAGGTGGAGTTATGCAGATCTAAAACGCGTGGATTGCAGCAGCAGCAAGCCGAAAAGTGCAGGCATGTAAGGGATCTAGAGGTTGACAACATGTCTTCTTAACGGGAGTCCAGGAGCTCATCTCCACAAATGGACTTTTCAGGATCCTTGGGTGGCTCCGTAGTTTGAAACCAATTCTGGTTATCGCTTCTCGGCCTTTTGGCTAAGATCAAGTGTAGTATCTGTTCTTATCAGTTTAATATCTGATACGTCCCCTATCTGGGGACCATATATTAAATGGATTTTTAGAACAGGGAGATGGAAAAAGAGCTTGCTCTGTCCACTCCACGCATTGACCTGGTATTGCAGTATCTCCAGGACCGGTGCACCCCTTCTTTAATGCAGTTTCTAAAATCAGAAAGAATTGAATTCAATGTTTTTTGTTCATTTTGCTTGTTTGTCGGATTTTGGGATGGACTCTTTGGCTTTGCTTTTCTTCTCCTCATTGGATTTTTCATGTTCAAAGTTGCAGAAGCCAGATTACAAGCTCATTTTGGTTCAACTTCAGCAACTGTGCATTGCATTGCCATGTAATGTGATGCAATGCTATCTTTCTAGCTCTCCCTTTTTACTTCCTTTTGGATAAACAGACATATTAGGCAAGCATTTTGGAGCTTTCACCTAAATAACTACAGGTGGTGAGATAAGCTGCACAATATAATTGACCTTTCAGTATATTGTTGCACACACACCATCTATTTAGCAAATGCCCTTGTTATCAACAGCAGCCTTTTAAACTCACCTGAGCTAACAGGTATGTGCGCTGGTTACTCTGCTGCGCTTAAAATTTCTTTTTTGGTTTGCTACAATGCCTTTTCTGAAACGTTGTCTCCCTCTGCTGGAACACTGACTTCTTTCATTTAATGCCTGCAGACTATAAAAGAGAACCCAACCCAAAAAGTTTGGTTGATTAGTCTGTGGCATTCTGTTAAACTGTTGCTTATGGCGGTCTCTGTGAGCTTCTCAGCGACATTCAGCCAGCCAGGTATCCTGCCTGCAGTAGATGGAATGTGGCAATGGAACGCTGGCTGCGCGTGTCATAATAGGCTCTGAGCCTTTATATACCTGTGCACAGCAGCAGCCACCTTCAGTCTGCTGCTGGACAGCCAGCAGCAGCAGCAGCAGGAGAGGTATGTAATCAGGAGCCCTCCTGCTAAGGGTAGACAGCTGCTCGTTCCACCCCACCCCCCGCCTTAATTGGTTCTCCTCCCTTCCAATGGTGTTGAGGCGGGTGGGAACAGCAGGGGGTGAAGGTGCTGTGTTTAAAGAGGTGGAGTTATGCAGATCTAAAACGCGTGGATTGCAGCAGCAGCAAGCCGAAAAGTGCAGGCATGTAAGGGATCTAGAGGTTGACAACATGTCTTCTTAACGGGAGTCCAGGAGCTCATCTCCACAAATGGACTTTTCAGGATCCTTGGGTGGCTCCGTAGTTTGAAACCAATTCTGGTTATCGCTTCTCGGCCTTTTGGCTAAGATCAAGTGCTTTATTGCAGGAGATTGTGGTTGAAGGGCACTCGGGTACCCCTCTCCTTGGCCTGGCAGGATCGTCCACTTTGGTGGACTTAACCTGCTTGCTGCTATTAGGGAGAGGGCTTAGTCCCAGGGTAACGAGTTGCGATCCCCCAGCTTCCAGGAGTTTTTCGCTGCAAAAACACTGGGAGCGCAGATTGCAAGCGGCTGCAATTTGCAACCTTGTTGCGTTTTTCCATGGAGGTTGACCCTAACCTCGTGCCTCTTTATGCAAGGCTAAAAAACTCTATCCGAGTTCACTTCACGGCAGGTGGCTCGGATATGAGGAAATTAGGGTATGTAGTCCAGGACGTGCTCAGGAACCTTCTTGGCGTACAAAGGAATGAAATTCTCTCCATCCAGGATTATCCCAGAAGAGGTGACTATGACATCACATTCACCGGAGAAGGTATTTTTAGAGATGTACTAGAAAAGTTAAAAAAAGTTGAAAATAGTCCTGTTTTGAAAGGGATACAAATTGTTGAGCACGTCCTGGATGAGGTAAGACTGGTTATTGTAAAAATATTTTCGCCCTTTGTTTCTGCTCCAGAAGTAATGTCATTTCTAGCAATTTATTTTAAAAGTGTTAAATGTATTGGGAAGATATTAAACGAATATAACATATGGACATCTAAGTGGAAATTCCTTGTGAAGTGTACAAGAGATCCAAATACACCAGGTGGTATACGGCTCCCCCCTGCCCGTTTCAAAATTGGGCAAACAAATGGGGATTTCTTCTTTTCTGGGATGCCAGTATATTGCAGAAATTGTGGGCGCTATGGTCATTCAAAAGAAAACTGTCATGTATCATGTAGAAATTGTGCTAGTGAAGAACATGAGACAAAAGAATGCCCTAAGGAAAAGAAATGCAGTTTTTGCCAGACTCCAGGTCACTTTTATTTTTCTTGCCCTCACAGATTTCGGGAAGATGAGCAAAAGGGGAAGTCCAAGACGTCCGACCAAGGACCAAAAGATCAGACTACCCCTCAGGAGGAGGAACAACAACCTGGAGCCTCTGGAGACAATAAGGGCGTACCAAATAGTGAAGTGTCTCCAGAGTCTATGACAGGTAAAATACCAAATCCCAAAACCTGGCTGCAGGACCAGCGGGAGTCCAAAAGGAGGGCTGAGAAGGAGCAGAAGGGCACTACTGGTAAGGTCAAAAGGGACCGGCAAAAGGCCGACACAGAAGCCCATGCCCAGTCTGGGTCTCCTAGTGCTGAGGGCGCTGAGTGGATAAAGGTGGGTCCTAAGAAAAAGAAAAAGGGTGGTTCGGAGGAGGCAGCAGGAGGTGAACAGATGGACACTTCTCCAGAAGGGGACGTGGACGCTGGACCCTCAGGGGTTTCGGTCTCCGCTGCTACAGGTGGGGACCGGGATCTTGCTGCCTCTGAAGAGTCAGAGGCTCTGCCTTGTGCGCAACCTCCTCCTATAGGACGACCTTCTACAGGTCAAACAGGGGCGGCGGAACCCCTCGGGGACCCACCTGATGAGGAACTGCATGGCCAGCCAATGGAGACCCAGCGGGTTCTGCCAGCCAGCCCTCCGAGCTATGCCAGTGTAGCGTCGGGTTTATATAAATGTGGTAATCTTTCCTCCTCCACGGAGACTCTCGTGACGATACTATCAGATGAGGAGGGAGGCGCAAGCCCAGTGGTCTGATCAGGTTCATCGGACAGGTAAATCCGTTGCTCTTAGTTACCTAAGTAAAATTTCTACATTTTCTAATGATGGCTGAACTCAAAGGTATTTCCCTCAACGTGAGAGGCATAAAATCTAACACGAGAAGATCTGCTCTTTTTAATTTTTTTACGTGTTTTACTGCATCTGTATTTTTTCTGCAAGAATGTAATATCCCACATGAAATGTCATATCAAAAATATAAAGATGAGTGGAAGTGTGGGCCATCTGTCTGGTCCGGATCGAATGCTGCAGGATCAGCGGGTGTAGCCATACTTTTTAAAGGGAACGTTTTAATTGATTTTATTCAGGAAATTTTACCAGGTCGTATTTTATTAGTGAAAGCTTTTATTGATGGTATTAGATGGCAGTTTTTAAATTTTTATGGATCCCCAGAGAAAAATGAAAGAGCCGAAATGCTTGATCTTTTACCATTATTTATTAATAACTCTGAACCTTTTATCTTAGCAGGGGATTTAATTGTGTTTTAAAAGGTGAAAACCGGCGCTCCAGCTCTGTAAGCAGGAACTACGATAAAACCTCAGGTATGCTACATGATATAGTCAAAGATGCTAAATTGATAGACATATATAAAGAGTGTCATAGTGACAGCACAGAGGACGCCGGTTTCACTTGGAGCAATGCTAATTGTAGCTCTAGGATTGATTTTATTTTTGGTTCAGATAAAACAATACCTGCCAAATGTGAAGTTTTAACTAATATATTTTCAGACCATAAACTTTTATCCTTTACCATAAAAGTAAATGACAACAAAAAATGTGGTAAGAAAAGCTGGAAAATGAACGTATCCCTTTTAACCGACCCGCAGATTTTATCAGATTTTATTGAGTTTTATAGGAAATGTAGAAAAGGGAAAAAACAAATGAGACTATGAGTGTATGGTGGGATAGAATGAAAGTAAAAATAAAAGACTTTTTTATTAAAAAGAGTATATGTAGAGCCAAAGAAAAATATGAAGAATATAGAATTTTAAATACCCGCCTACAAACATTATTTAAGCTCAGAGACAATGGGATAGATGTACAACTTGATATTTCAAACTTAAAAGAAGAGATTTCAAAATGGCTAGAACAAAAAGGAAAAGAGATAATTTTTCGTTCTAGAGTACAACATATAGAAGAAAATGAAAAGTGTTCCAGATATTTTTTTAGGAAAAATAAAAAAGAAAAAGTGATAATTGACCATATAGATGGTGAGAATAATATAAAAAATATGCTGGGTAAAGTTGAGTTTTTTTTTTCTAATCTTTTTAATGGAAAAAATATAGATAATAAATTAATGGATGATTCGCTGCAAGGACTAACAGCTGTTTTAGATCCCGCATCCCAAGAGTTTTTATCCCAAGTTTTAACGGAACAAGAATAGTTAAAAACTATTAAAAGTTTTAAAACTGGAAAGGTCCCTGGTCCTGATGGCATCCCAATAGAATTTTATGTATGTTTTTATGATATTTTAAAAGATGATTTGTTTTATTTGTTTACTGAGGTTTTTAATAATAAGGTTTTATTAAATTCCTGGAAGAAAGGTGAAGTCTCCCTCCTATACAAAAAAGGCGATAAATCAAAATTAGAAAACTGGAGACCAATAACACTTTTAAATTGTGACTATAAAATAATGGCTAAAATTTGTGCAAATCGTCTAAAAGAAGTCATCAGCAAAGTTATTCATTCTAATCAAGTGTGTGGGGTGCCGGGGCGCAGTATATGGGACAATCTGAATTTAGTGAAAGACTGTATTGAGGATGTGAAAGACAGAAAGGGGAAAATGGCGATTTTATCTATTGATTTTGAAAAAGCATTTGACCGTGTCTCACACTTTTATCTTTTTAAAGTTTTAGAGAAAATGGGCATACCAGAAGGGTTTTTACTATCGCTTAAAGCATTTTACAAGGATTGTACAAGTAAGATTTTAGTGAATGGTTTTAAGACACAAGAGGTATTTTTACGGTCAGGGGTGAAACAGGGATGCCCTCTGTCCCCCCTACTGTTTATCTGTGCACTGGAACCAATGTTATGTGCAATACGCCAAAATAAACAGATATGCGGTGTCCCTCTGCCTGGAAGCGGTGGTTTGGAGGCCAAGGTTGTAGGCTACATGGATGACGTGGCGGTCTTGTGTACAGATGCACCATCACTTACGGCCACTCTCCATC
The DNA here is from genome assembly GCF_046119375.1 of Phyllobates terribilis. Classification (NCBI taxonomy): domain Eukaryota; kingdom Metazoa; phylum Chordata; class Amphibia; order Anura; family Dendrobatidae; genus Phyllobates; species Phyllobates terribilis. The sequence continues at coordinate 748,152 of NW_027362928.1, read as the reverse complement.
AAGTGCAATCCTTTTGCCTAGCTTCTGGTTTTAAAATCAATTTTAATAAGTGTAACATTTTAAGTGTTGGGGGGATGATTTTACGTGATGTACCAATTAATGTCTCCGAATCCATTTCCATTTTAGGTATATCATTCACTGAAAATAATGATGGTTATAATAGTTGGGAAACAGTTATACAGAAAGTAAATACGAAAATATGTATGTGGAACATGAGGAGACTTACAATGGAGGGTAAAGTATTGGTTTTAAAGATGGTGATTTTACCTCTTTTATTGTATCTTAGCATGGTTTTCCCCCCGCCTGTTAATGCTTTAAAAAAGATAACCAAAACCTGTTTTACCTTCTTTTGGAACTCAAAAATGGAAAAGCTGAAAAGAGAAATCGTGATGAAATCAAAAGTAAAAGGTGGTAAAGATTTTCCAGATTTTAATAGGTTTCTTTTAATCCATCTGTTCGTTTACTGTTTTAATGCCCTTTTTAAGAATCACTATTGGTCCTTTTTTATGCGTTTTAATACAGGATTTTTTATGAGAAAGTTTGGATGGTATGAAGTTAATATATCTGTGCCCCATGCTTTTAATTTGTCGACGCATTATGAGATTTTAAGGAAAATAGTGTCCGATTTTAATTTAGGGACTAAGAAAATAGAGGAATTAAGAAATAGTAAGAAACTAATTAAAGAAATACGTAAAAGTGAGGAAATATGTAATGTTGACAGATATGATGATGACAAATCTATGTCTATCTGGAAAATGATTAACGTTTTTTATCTTTTTAATGAACAGAGAGATCTGGCTTGGAGTTGCATGCACCGCTGTCTTCCTTGCCGGGCATTCCAATACAGAAGAGGATTTGTGAGGTCTGCCATCTGCCCAAGAACCGGATGCCAAGACGAAGAAACGGTGGAACATCTATTATGGACATGTAATTTTGCAAAGGATTTCTGGAGAAGACTGCTCCCCCTACTGGAAAGGGTGGCAGACCTCAAGGACTTTACATATAAAACTGTGCTATACGGACTTATGGAATGCCCCACAATGGACCAGTACACAATGGCTTGGAAGACAGTGAACTGCGCCAAGTCATCTCTCTGGAAAGCGCGCAACATTGCTATTTTTAAACAAGATGTTTTATCAGTGAATGATGTTTTAAGTTTATGTTTATGTGAAATGTATACTTATTATTTAATTGACAAAAAGAAGAATGTACATATTTCCAAAAAATGGCTTGTTGACCAATGGAACCTAATTATTTAAAATCTTTGTATTTTTTTGTTTTGTAAATTTCATTTGTCTTTTAACGTTTGGTATTTGTGTAATTATGCTTGTAATTTGTTAAAGTTTTAATAAACGGTTTTATCCCTCTGCAGGGGATAGCCAAATTAAAAAAAAAAATCTGTTCTTATCAGTTTAATATCTGATACGTCCCCTATCTGGGGACCATATATTAAATGGATTTTTAGAACAGGGAGATGGAAAAAGAGCTTGCTCTGTCCACTCCACGCATTGACCTGGTATTGCAGTATCTCCAGGACCGGTGCACCCCTTCTTTAATGCAGTTTCTAAAATCAGAAAGAATTGAATTCAATGTTTTTTGTTCATTTTGCTTGTTTGTCGGATTTTGGGATGGACTCTTTGGCTTTGCTTTTCTTCTCCTCATTGGATTTTTCATGTTCAAAGTTGCAGAAGCCAGATTACAAGCTCATTTTGGTTCAACTTCAGCAACTGTGCATTGCATTGCCATGTAATGTGATGCAATGCTATCTTTCTAGCTCTCCCTTTTTACTTCCTTTTGGATAAACAGACATATTAGGCAAGCATTTTGGAGCTTTCACCTAAATAACTACAGGTGGTGAGATAAGCTGCACAATATAATTGACCTTTCAGTATATTGTTGCACACACACCATCTATTTAGCAAATGCCCTTGTTATCAACAGCAGCCTTTTAAACTCACCTGAGCTAACAGGTATGTGCGCTGGTTACTCTGCTGCGCTTAAAATTTCTTTTTTGGTTTGCTACAATGCCTTTTCTGAAACGTTGTCTCCCTCTGCTGGAACACTGACTTCTTTCATTTAATGCCTGCAGACTATAAAAGAGAACCCAACCCAAAAAGTTTGGTTGATTAGTCTGTGGCATTCTGTTAAACTGTTGCTTATGGCGGTCTCTGTGAGCTTCTCAGCGACATTCAGCCAGCCAGGTATCCTGCCTGCAGTAGATGGAATGTGGCAATGGAACGCTGGCTGCGCGTGTCATAATAGGCTCTGAGCCTTTATATACCTGTGCACAGCAGCAGCCACCTTCAGTCTGCTGCTGGACAGCCAGCAGCAGCAGCAGCAGGAGAGGTATGTAATCAGGAGCCCTCCTGCTAAGGGTAGACAGCTGCTCGTTCCACCCCACCCCCCGCCTTAATTGGTTCTCCTCCCTTCCAACGGTGTTGAGGCGGGTGGGAACAGCAGGGGGTGAAGGTGCTGTGTTTAAAGAGGTGGAGTTATGCAGATCTAAAACGCGTGGATTGCAGCAGCAGCAAGCCGAAAAGTGCAGGCATGTAAGGGATCTAGAGGTTGACAACATGTCTTCTTAACGGGAGTCCAGGAGCTCATCTCCACAAATGGACTTTTCAGGATCCTTGGGTGGCTCCGTAGTTTGAAACCAATTCTGGTTATCGCTTCTCGGCCTTTTGGCTAAGATCAAGTGCAGTGATCTACCAGTTGCTGCCTTGGCCTTGGCTAGGAGGTGCCCAGGGTACCCGGCTCCTTGGCCTGGGGGGATCGCTTTGTCTAACGGCAGGGCTTCACCCTCCTGCTGCTATTGGGGAGTCGGATTAGTCCCTGGGCAACGAGAGGCGATCACCGTGTCACCACACATAGCTGTGGGGGGCAGTTCTTTTGGAGGAAGAAGATGGAGTTGCCGAGGAAGAGGAACTGTTTACGGTTCTATGTGAAGACGGAGTTGGAGGATTTTTCGTTGGAGGAGAATCAGATCTTGGATATTCTGTTCAAGTATGGGACGATCATTGAAGAGGACATTTTTTGTATGCAAGAAATCAAGTTTAAAAAGGTATTTGACGTAACACTGAAGTCTGAAGAAAAGTGTATTTGTCTTCTCAAGAATTGGGAAGGAAAAGAAATTGGCGTTAATGCTCTTTTTGCTGGAAGGCCGAAAAAGGTGGTTATCTGTATGGATGACCCCTTTGTAGAGATGGAGGAAGTGATGGAGTTTTTGAAGCCATGGAGTATTTTGGTAAAATTCCAGAAGGACTACTTAAATAAAGTGGGAGTCTGGAATGGGAAGAGAAGTTTCCTAGTTTGGGAAAATGGACAAAATGAACTAAGTTTAGGAAGGATTGTTATAAATGGTAAATGTGGATTCAGTTATGTGGAAAATGGTAAAAGAAGAATTGATAACGGGAAACCTGGATTTTGTTATGAGGAAGGTGGGAAAAAAGAGGAGAAAGGGAAAAAGATATTTGAAGAATCGTTTGAAGATTGTAAAGAGAAAGAAGACAAAGATATACAAGTAGTTGAAAATAAGAAGGAGTTTGTGGGAGAGAAGCAGGAGTTCTCAGGAGTTGGGGACTCTATGTTTTGCAGACTGGAGAGAGTACCTAGAAGTAAAGACGTTAAGGAAAAAAGGAAGGTGGATGATAAGGGAAAAGAGAAAGTATATGCAGGATTGTGTTGATACCAGTGCTGAAGGTGAAGAAGATGAAAAGATATTGCTGCAAGGTTTTGACTGGAAATTGTTGGACATGTCATGGAGGAAGAAGAAACGTGGAAGAAGAAAAATGTTGAGTTGATGTTTTTGTTGGAAGTTTTTTGTTGTTGACGTAAGGATATGTTATGTTATGTTTTATTTATTAATTATCATTAAATTTTCTTAAAAAAAACAAAAAGTTGAATTCGGATGATGAAGGCGTAGGCGACATTTTTTGGTTATCCATGCAAATGGAATTTAATTTATGTCGCGTCTTCTGACGCATTCAATTGAAAAAAAAAAAATCTGTTCTTATCAGTTTAATATCTGATACGTCCCCTATCTGGGGACCATATATTAAATGGATTTTTAGAACAGGGAGATGGAAAAAGAGCTTGCTCTGTCCACTCCACGCATTGACCTGGTATTGCAGTATCTCCAGGACCGGTGCACCCCTTCTTTAATGCAGTTTCTAAAATCAGAAAGAATTGAATTCAATGTTTTTTGTTCATTTTGCTTGTTTGTCGGATTTTGGGATGGACTCTTTGGCTTTGCTTTTCTTCTCCTCATTGGATTTTTCATGTTCAAAGTTGCAGAAGCCAGATTACAAGCTCATTTTGGTTCAACTTCAGCAACTGTGCATTGCATTGCCATGTAATGTGATGCAATGCTATCTTTCTAGCTCTCCCTTTTTACTTCCTTTTGGATAAACAGACATATTAGGCAAGCATTTTGGAGCTTTCACCTAAATAACTACAGGTGGTGAGATAAGCTGCACAATATAATTGACCTTTCAGTATATTGTTGCACACACACCATCTATTTAGCAAATGCCCTTGTTATCAACAGCAGCCTTTTAAACTCACCTGAGCTAACAGGTATGTGCGCTGGTTACTCTGCTGCGCTTAAAATTTCTTTTTTGGTTTGCTACAATGCCTTTTCTGAAACGTTGTCTCCCTCTGCTGGAACACTGACTTCTTTCATTTAATGCCTGCAGACTATAAAAGAGAACCCAACCCAAAAAGTTTGGTTGATTAGTCTGTGGCATTCTGTTAAACTGTTGCTTATGGCGGTCTCTGTGAGCTTCTCAGCGACATTCAGCCAGCCAGGTATCCTGCCTGCAGTAGATGGAATGTGGCAATGGAACGCTGGCTGCGCGTGTCATAATAGGCTCTGAGCCTTTATATACCTGTGCACAGCAGCAGCCACCTTCAGTCTGCTGCTGGACAGCCAGCAGCAGCAGCAGCAGGAGAGGTATGTAATCAGGAGCCCTCCTGCTAAGGGTAGACAGCTGCTCGTTCCACCCCACCCCCCGCCTTAATTGGTTCTCCTCCCTTCCAACGGTGTTGAGGCGGGTGGGAACAGCAGGGGGTGAAGGTGCTGTGTTTAAAGAGGTGGAGTTATGCAGATCTAAAACGCGTGGATTGCAGCAGCAGCAAGCTGAAAAGTGCAGGCATGTAAGGGATCTAGAGGTTGACAACATGTCTTCTTAACGGGAGTCCAGGAGCTCATCTCCACAAATGGACTTTTCAGGATCCTTGGGTGGCTCCGTAGTTTGAAACCAATTCTGGTTATCGCTTCTCGGCCTTTTGGCTAAGATCAAGTGTAGTATCTGTCCTTATCAGTTTAATATCTGATACGTCCCCTATCTGGGGACCATATATTAAATGGATTTTTAGAACAGGGAGATGGAAAAAGAGCTTGCTCTGTCCACTCCACGCATTGACCTGGTATTGCAGTATCTCCAGGACCGGTGCACCCCTTCTTTAATGCAGTTTCTAAAATCAGAAAGAATTGAATTCAATGTTTTTTGTTCATTTTGCTTGTTTGTCGGATTTTGGGATGGACTCTTTGGCTTTGCTTTTCTTCTCCTCATTGGATTTTTCATGTTCAAAGTTGCAGAAGCCAGATTTTAAGCTCATTTTGGTTCAACTTCAGCAACTGTGCATTGCATTGCCATGTAATGTGATGCAATGCTATCTTTCTAGCTCTCCCTTTTTACTTCCTTTTGGATAAACAGACATATTAGGCAAGCATTTTGGAGCTTTCACCTAAATAACTACAGGTGGTGAGATAAGCTGCACAATATAATTGACCTTTCAGTATATTGTTGCACACACACCATCTATTTAGCAAATGCCCTTGTTATCAACAGCAGCCTTTTAAACTCACCTGAGCTAACAGGTATGTGCGCTGGTTACTCTGCTGCGCTTAAAATTTCTTTTTTGGTTTGCTACAATGCCTTTTCTGAAACGTTGTCTCCCTCTGCTGGAACACTGACTTCTTTCATTTAATGCCTGCAGACTATAAAAGAGAACCCAACCCAAAAAGTTTGGTTGATTAGTCTGTGGCATTCTGTTAAACTGTTGCTTATGGCGGTCTCTGTGAGCTTCTCAGCGACATTCAGCCAGCCAGGTATCCTGCCTGCAGTAGATGGAATGTGGCAATGGAACGCTGGCTGCGCGTGTCATAATAGGCTCTGAGCCTTTATATACCTGTGCACAGCAGCAGCCACCTTCAGTCTGCTGCTGGACAGCCAGCAGCAGCAGCAGCAGGAGAGGTATGTAATCAGGAGCCCTCCTGCTAAGGGTAGACAGCTGCTCATTCCACCCCACCCCCCGCCTTAATTGGTTCTCCTCCCTTCCAACGGTGTTGAGGCGGGTGGGAACAGCAGGGGGTGAAGGTGCTGTGTTTAAAGAGGTGGAGTTATGCAGATCTAAAACGCGTGGATTGCAGCAGCAGCAAGCCGAAAAGTGCAGGCATGTAAGGGATCTAGAGGTTGACAACATGTCTTCTTAACGGGAGTCCAGGAGCTCATCTCCACAAATGGACTTTTCAGGATCCTTGGGTGGCTCCGTAGTTTGAAACCAATTCTGGTTATCGCTTCTCAGCCTTTTGGCTAAGATCAAGTGTAGTATCTGTTCTTATCAGTTTAATATCTGATACGTCCCCTATCTGGGGACCATATATTAAATGGATTTTTAGAACAGGGAGATGGAAAAAGAGCTTGCTCTGTCCACTCCACGCATTGACCTGGTATTGCAGTATCTCCAGGACCGGTGCACCCCTTCTTTAATGCAGTTTCTAAAATCAGAAAGAATTGAATTCAATGTTTTTTGTTCATTTTGCTTGATTGTCGGATTTTGGGATGGACTCTTTGGCTTTGCTTTTCTTCTCCTCATTGGATTTTTCATGTTCAAAGTTGCAGAAGCCAGATTACAAGCTCATTTTGGTTCAACTTCAGCAACTGTGCATTGCATTGCCATGTAATGTGATGCAATGCTATCTTTCTAGCTCTCCCTTTTTACTTCCTTTTGGATAAACAGACATATTAGGCAAGCATTTTGGAGCTTTCACCTAAATAACTACAGGTGGTGAGATAAGCTGCACAATATAATTGACCTTTCAGTATATTGTTGCACACACACCATCTATTTAGCAAATGCCCTTGTTATCAACAGCAGCCTTTTAAACTCACCTGAGCTAACAGGTATGTGCGCTGGTTACTCTGCTGCGCTTAAAATTTCTTTTTTGGTTTGCTACAATGCCTTTTCTGAAACGTTGTCTCCCTCTGCTGGAACACTGACTTCTTTCATTTAATGCCTGCAGACTATAAAAGAGAACCCAACCCAAAAAGTTTGGTTGATTAGTCTGTGGCATTCTGTTAAACTGTTGCTTATGGCGGTCTCTGTGAGCTTCTCAGCGACATTCAGCCAGCCAGGTATCCTGCCTGCAGTAGATGGAATGTGGCAATGGAACGCTGGCTGCGCGTGTCATAATAGGCTCTGAGCCTTTATATACCTGTGCACAGCAGCAGCCACCTTCAGTCTGCTGCTGGACAGCCAGCAGCAGCAGCAGCAGCAGGAGAGGTATGTAATCAGGAGCCCTCCTGCTAAGGGTAGACAGCTGCTCGTTCCACCCCACCCCCCGCCTTAATTGGTTCTCCTCCCTTCCAACGGTGTTGAGGCGGGTGGGAACAGCAGGGGGTGAAGGTGCTGTGTTTAAAGAGGTGGAGTTATGCAGATCTAAAACGCGTGGATTGCAGCAGCAGCAAGCCGAAAAGTGCAGGCATGTAAGGGATCTAGAGGTTGACAACATGTCTTCTTAACGGGAGTCCAGGAGCTCATCTCCACAAATGGACTTTTCAGGATCCTTGGGTGGCTCCGTAGTTTGAAACCAATTCTGGTTATCGCTTCTCGGCCTTTTGGCTCAGATCAAGTGTCTGGACATCAGGTTCCTTGAGTGCTAGCCCTCGGCCTTCCAGCATCGCCACTCCGGTGGCTTAAGCTGGATGCTGCTATAGGGGGAGAGTGAGGAGGAAACGGGAAGGCGATTTCCGTGGCTGACTATGGGAGTCAAGCTGAAATTTGCTGGGACCGGGGACCCCCGGGTCAAGAATGGATTTCGCATTGAGATTTCCGAGGAGAAGAAGGGACATTTTTCCATGTCCTACCTGGTGAATGCCATCTTCTATGAAGCATTGAAGATTAAGAAGTCGGACATTCTTTGCCTGCAGGAATTTAGAAGTCATGGAAGGTATGTGCTGGTTCTTTCTACTATGGCTGCTTGCCAAAATCTTTATAGAACCTTGAAAGGCCATACTGAGAACTCCCTCCTAGATGGACTCACTTTTACTGTCCTCTATTCAAAGGGGGATGTTCCTGTTGTTGTGTTTATGCACAATCCCTTTATCCCCCAGGAGGACATTACTGTATTCTTGAGGAGGCATTGTACTTATGTGCATTTTTCCCACAAGATCTCGAATGAAGAAGGCTTGTGGACTGGCAAATACAAGTACTTTGTTCGTTTTGCTACAGACCCCGAGGGGCCAGGGGGCATACATTATCCTCCTATGAGTTTCTCTATTGGGAGAGACACTGGTTTCTTGTACTTTCCTGATGCTCCTTTTTTCTGCAGAAGATGTAACAAGTATGGTCATGTCCAGGAGTCCTGCAGGTATCCGCCAACCTGCAGGAGGTGTAACACGTCTGGTCATATGGCGAAAGACTGCAAGAACCAGGTAAAGTGTGATGCTTGTGGTGAGGAGGGGCATGTTCTTAGGCAGTGTCAAGCTAGAACCACTCCTAAGTCTTTTGCTCAAGTGGTCGCGGAGGGGCCTGCTGTTCCTTCGACTTCTACTAGGGTTCCACAAGGTCCCCTTCCGGATGTCGGGGAGGCAACTGCTCCCCAAGAGGAAGAGGATGGCACTCAGATGGACGACATATTTGAAGATGCCCAGCTTCAGCCTCCTGCGTCAGGAGGCTTTGACATGGTGATTCCAGAGGTGATGTCACCTTTCCCTCCCCAGTTTGGTGTCCGTGGTGAGGGGGAAATGGACTTGTCCAATTCTCCTGTCATATCTTGGTGCAATACTGCTTCAGAGGAGATCGGGGGCGGTGGCCAAGGGGACTTGTCTGCTGTCCGTTTCTCTGATGAGGAGGATCCTGATGTGGTCAAGAAGAAGCCAAGGACTGAGTGTTCATCCATTGCTGCCGTGTGTGATAGCCCGGTGGACTCTCGTGCTTACCCGTCAGATGTATTTTCTCCTGACATTGTTACATTTGGCATTCAGCCAGATGGTAATAGCTTTGCTTTGCTTGATGAAGTTTGAGTTGATGTTTTCTTTCTTTTTTTTTCAGGTTATGTGTGATCCCCTTTAGTTATGCCGCATCATTCTGGATGGGACATTGTGTCCCTTAATGTTAGGCAAATTAGATCTGTTACCCGAAGAACAACAGTTCTGGATTATCTAAAGGGTTTGAGTGCAGATGTCTATTGTCTACAAGAGTGTGGGATTACTGAATCTCCAGGGGATAAGGACCGGCCTTATGGCCAGTATGTTTGGTCGGGGTCCAGCTTTAACAAAAATGATGGTGTGGGGATTTTAGTTGGTAATAAGAATATTACTATTGATAGTTACACGGTTGTGGAGGTGGGTCGCTGCATTATTGTTTTTTTGAGTTATAGGGGGTGGAAGGTTAGAATGATTAATTTATATTGTCCTACTAAAAAAGAGGAGCGGCTTGCTCTTCTTGAGAAATTGAGTTTTTTTCTCCCTGGAAAAATTCCTACAGTTTTTGTTGGTGACTGTAATTGTGTCACAGAAGGTAATGTGGACATTACGGGAAAAAAGTTATCTCAACTTATTTCTGATTTTTCTTTCTTAGACGCTGCAATACTTGAGTATGGCATTCCACCACCGCCTACATATTATGCTGACCGTGGTAATATTTCATCGAGGATAGATAGGATGTTATTTTCCAAAAATATGGTTTGTTCAAGTTATGTTCAACATAAGGTACCTTTTTCTGATCATGAGTGTTTGCGTGGAGTTTTTAGTGCGAATGGGGACATGGTGTTTGGGGGTGGGGTTTGGAAATTGAATACGAGGTTGTTGGAGGATGAGGAGGTGATGAGTGAGTTGGAGAAAAGGTATGCAAGTTGGAGGTGGCGTAAGCGTGATTTTGGTAGTGTGCTTGAATGGTGGGATTGGGTGAAATTACAGTTAAAAACTTTCTTTAAAAAATGGGGCTACAAAAAAGCTGCCAGATATCGTAATAGATTTAATGACTTAAGTAGACGGATTGATTGGTTGCGTGGGTGTGTTAGGAAAGGAATGGATATGTCTGATCAGCTTGAGGTTGCTAAGAATGAGTTAAAATGTCTTCTGGATGAAAAAGGTAAAGAGATTATTTACCGTACCAAGTTAGAGCATTTGGAAAAGAATGAAAAGTGCACCAGGTACTTTTTTAAAAAAATGAATGGAAGGAAGTTGGATTTGAGTGAAGTGGTAGGTGAAGATGGATCTAGTGTGGTTGGGAAGAATGTGTTGAATGAGGTGAATGGCTTCTATAGTAAGTTGTACGATGAGAAATGGATTGATCCTGGACTTGTGTCGCATGTATTGAGTGGTATGGAGAAGAGACTTGGTTCGGATGAATGTGATGCTTTGTGTGAGGATGTTATTTTGGATGAGGTGAGGAATGTTGTTATGAGTGCTAAAAAGAATAAGACGCCTGGGAAGGATGGGTTGCCTGTGGAGCTGTATGTGAAAGCTTGGGAGTTTTTGGGTAAGGACTTGACTGAGGTTTGTAGGTATATGTGGATGAATGGTGTTTTGTGTGACAGTATGAAAGAGGGTATAGTGGTTCTTGTGTTTAAGAAGGGTGAGAAAAAGCGTTTGGAGAACTGGAGACCCATATCATTGCTTAACGCTGATTATAAGGTCTACAGTAAATTGTTAGCAAATCGTATGCGTGAGGTGATTGGTAGGGTTGTGGAGGATGACCAAGTGTGTGCCGTGCCTGGTCGGAGTATAAGTGATAATTTGTTATTGTTAAGGGATATGCTTGGGGATTGTAAGACTAGAAAGCAGAAGTGTATGGTGTTAGCAATTGATTTCGAAAAGGCTTTTGATAGAGTTTCGCATGTGTTTCTGTTTAAAGTATTGGAGAGGATGGGTTTCCCTAGGGTTTTTCTGAATGGAGTTAAGTCTTTATATGATTATGTGTCAAGTGAGTTTTTAGTGAATGGATGGTTGTCTGACAAAGTGATGATTAGGTCTGGTGTAAGACAGGGGTGCCCTATGTCCCCTGTCTTGTTTGTATGTGTGATTGAGCCTTTGCTGTGTTTAGTGAGACGTGAGAAAATGATGAGAGGATTCTTAGTGCCTGGGAGTGGTGGTAAGCATGTGAAGGTGTTAGGTTACATGGATGATGTTGTGATGGTGAGTGAAAGTATGGCTTCAATGAGTAGGGTGAGGTTGCTTTTGGATTTTTTCTGTGGTGCATCAGGTTTTAGAGTTAACTGGACTAAGTGTAGTTTCAAATGCTTTGGAGATGACAGTATTCGTATGGAAGGTGTTAAGTATGAGGAGAGTGCAATTAAGGTTTTAGGGGTATTTTTCAATGATGATCTGAAAGGAAATGAGAGTTGGGACGAGTGTGGTATGCGTGTTGAGCGAAAATTGAATTTTTGGAGAATGAGAGATCTTTCTTTGCGGGGCAAAGTTCTAGTTATCAAAGCAGTGATCTTACCCATTCTGCTTTTTGTGGCCATAATTTTTCCATCCCCTTTTAGGAAAGTGAAGAGAGTTGAGAAAATGATTTTTTCCTTTTTCTGGTGCAGCAAGATGGAGAAGCTGAAGAGGGAAAGCCTTTATAAGGCCTGCCAGCATGGTGGTTTGGGATTTCCTAATGTTGAGGTTTTTTTAGGGCTCCATTATATTAAGACGATTGTGGTATTGTTGGGTAAAGGTAATAAGGGTGCATGTATGGCAAGTTATTCTGCAGGATGGATGTTGTATGGGTTAGGTTGGAGAAAGAGGGATGCGAGAGTGCCTGTGTCTTTTAAGTGTCCGGTGTGGTATGAGGTGATTGAGAAGTTTGTCAAGAAGTATGATTTGCTGAGTGTGCCGGTGGATGAGTTTAGAATGACTAAGAGGGTGTATAGGAAATTGTGTGCAAATGAGGTCGAGTCTAATATTGTTGGTTTGAGAGGGAATGAGGTTGCGGATGCTTGGAGAAAGTTGGGTATGTATGGGATGTCCAACAAACAGAAGGATGTAGTGTGGATGGCGTTTCACAATATTCTTCCAGTGAGAGACATTCAAAAGAAGAGAGGTTTGATTAGGTCGGATGTTTGTCCAAGAGATGGATGTAATGGTTGTGAGACGGTTATGCATCTGATGTGGAATTGTGATTTTGCGCAAGACGTGTGGAAATGTGTAGGGGGGTTGTGTAGGAGTTTGGCAGGAGTGACTTTTGTGGATTGGCGTGTGGTTATGTTTGGTACTGGTGCAAGTGGACGTGTAAAGGAGAGAGTTTTGTGGTTAATTATGGCTTGTGTGTTAGAAAGTTTGTGGGATGTGAGGAATCTTTGTGTATTTAAAAGGAAATCAATTACAGTAAATGAATGTATTAGGATTATTTTTTCTAGGCTATTTTTGATTTACAAGATGGATAGTAGTAGCGGTGGTGGAACAGATGCCGAGGGAATATGGAAATTTAAAAAGTGGAGGCATATTGTAAAATTTCAGTGATCTTTTGGTTTATATTAATAAGATGTTCTTCTTTCTGTAATATTAGGTTACTTTATGCTTAATAAATATGGCCATGATGATGAGAAGTTTTTTTTGCAACAGTTTTGGTATATCCTACTGATTTGCTATAAAACTAACCTGAATGGTTTAAAAAAAAAAAAAAAAATCTGTTCTTATCAGTTTAATATCTGATACGTCCCCTATCTGGGGACCATATATTAAATGGATTTTTAGAACAGGGAGATGGAAAAAGAGCTTGCTCTGTCCACTCCACGCATTGACCTGGTATTGCAGTATCTCCAGGACCGGTGCACCCCTTCTTTAATGCAGTTTCTAAAATCAGAAAGAATTGAATTCAATGTTTTTTGTTCATTTTGCTTGTTTGTCGGATTTTGGGATGGACTCTTTGGCTTTGCTTTTCTTCTCCTCATTGGATTTTTCATGTTCAAAGTTGCAGAAGCCAGATTACAAGCTCATTTTGGTTCAACTTCAGCAACTGTGCATTGCATTGCCATGTAATGTGATGCAATGCTATCTTTCTAGCTCTCCCTTTTTACTTCCTTTTGGATAAACAGACATATTAGGCAAGCATTTTGGAGCTTTCACCTAAATAACTACAGGTGGTGAGATAAGCTGCACAATATAATTGACCTTTCAGTATATTGTTGCACACACACCATCTATTTAGCAAATGCCCTTGTTATCAACAGCAGCCTTTTAAACTCACCTGAGCTAACAGGTATGTGCGCTGGTTACTCTGCTGCGCTTAAAATTTCTTTTTTGGTTTGCTACAATGCCTTTTCTGAAACGTTGTCTCCTTCTGCTGGAACACTGACTTCTTTCATTTAATGCCTGCAGACTATAAAAGAGAACCCAACCCAAAAAGTTTGGTTGATTAGTCTGTGGCATTCTGTTAAACTGTTGCTTATGGCGGTCTCTGTGAGCTTCTCAGCGACATTCAGCCAGCCAGGTATCCTGCCTGCAGTAGATGGAATGTGGCAATGGAACGCTGGCTGCGCGTGTCATAATAGGCTCTGAGCCTTTATATACCTGTGCACAGCAGCAGCCACCTTCAGTCTGCTGCTGGACAGCCAGCAGCAGCAGCAGCAGGAGAGGTATGTAATCAGGAGCCCTCCTGCTAAGGGTAGACAGCTGCTCGTTCCACCCCACCCCCCGCCTTAATTGGTTCTCCTCCCTTCCAACGGTGTTGAGGCGGGTGGGAACAGCAGGGGGTGAAGGTGCTGTGTTTAAAGAGGTGGAGTTATGCAGATCTAAAACGCGTGGATTGCAGCAGCAGCAAGCCGAAAAGTGCAGGCATGTAAGGGATCTAGAGGTTGACAACATGTCTTCTTAACGGGAGTCCAGGAGCTCATCTCCACAAATGGACTTTTCAGGATCCTTGGGTGGCTCCGTAGTTTGAAACCAATTCTGGTTATCGCTTCTCGGCCTTTTGGCTAAGATCAAGTGTAGTATCTGTTCTTATCAGTTTAATATCTGATACGTCCCCTATCTGGGGACCATATATTAAATAGATTTTTAGAACAGGGAGATGGAAAAAGAGCTTGCTCTGTCCACTCCACACATTGACCTGGTATTGCAGTATCTCCAGGACCGGTGCACCCCTTCTTTAATGCAGTTTCTAAAATCAGAAAGAATTGAATTCAATGTTTTTTGTTCATTTTGCTTGTTTGTCGGATTTTGGGATGGACTCTTTGGCTTTGCTTTTCTTCTCCTCATTGGATTTTTCATGTTCAAAGTTGCAGAAGCCAGATTACAAGCTCATTTTGGTTCAACTTCAGCAACTGTGCATTGCATTGCCATGTAATGTGATGCAATGCTATCTTTCTAGCTCTCCCTTTTTACTTCCTTTTGGATAAACAGACATATTAGGCAAGCATTTTGGAGCTTTCACCTAAATAACTACAGGTGGTGAGATAAGCTGCACAATATAATTGACCTTTCAGTATATTGTTGCACACACACCATCTATTTAGCAAATGCCCTTGTTATCAACAGCAGCCTTTTAAACTCACCTGAGCTAACAGGTATGTGCGCTGGTTACTCTGCTGCGCTTAAAATTTCTTTTTTGGTTTGCTACAATGCCTTTTCTGAAACGTTGTCTCCTTCTGCTGGAACACTGACTTCTTTCATTTAATGCCTGCAGACTATAAAAGAGAACCCAACCCAAAAAGTTTGGTTGATTAGTCTGTGGCATTCTGTTAAACTGTTGCTTATGGCGGTCTCTGTGAGCTTCTCAGCGACATTCAGCCAGCCAGGTATCCTGCCTGCAGTAGATGGAATGTGGCAATGGAACGCTGGCTGCGCGTGTCATAATAGGCTCTGAGCCTTTATATACCTGTGCACAGCAGCAGCCACCTTCAGTCTGCTGCTGGACAGCCAGCAGCAGCAGCAGCAGGAGAGGTATGTAATCAGGAGCCCTCCTGCTAAGGGTAGACAGCTGCTCGTTCCACCCCACCCCCCGCCTTAATTGGTTCTCCTCCCTTCCAACGGTGTTGAGGCGGGTGGGAACAGCAGGGGGTGAAGGTGCTGTGTTTAAAGAGGTGGAGTTATGCAGATCTAAAACGCGTGGATTGCAGCAGCAGCAAGCCGAAAAGTGCAGGCATGTAAGGGATCTAGAGGTTGACAACATGTCTTCTTAACGGGAGTCCAGGAGCTCATCTCCACAAATGGACTTTTCAGGATCCTTGGGTGGCTCCGTAGTTTGAAACCAATTCTGGTTATCGCTTCTCGGCCTTTTGGCTAAGATCAAGTGTAGTATCTGTTCTTATCAGTTTAATATCTGATACGTCCCCTATCTGGGGACCATATATTAAATGGATTTTTAAAACAGGGAGATGGAAAAAGAGCTTGCTCTGTCCACTCCACCCATTGACCTGGTATTGCAGTGTCTCCAGGACCGGTGCACCCCTTCTTTAATGCAGTTTCTAAAATCAGAAAGAATTGAATTCAATGTTTTTTGTTCATTTTGCTTGTTTGTCGGATTTTGGGATGGACTCTTTGGCTTTGCTTTTCTTCTCCTCATTGGATTTCTCATGTTCAAAGTTGCAGAAGCCAGATTACAAGGTCATTTTGGTTCAACTTCAGCAACTGTGCATTGCATTGCCATGTAATGTGATGCAATGCTATCTTTCTAGCTCTCCCTTTTTACTTCCTTTTGGATAAACAGACATATTAGGCAAGCATTTTGGAGCTTTCACCTAAATAACTACAGGTGGTGAGATAAGCTGCACAATATAATTGACCTTTCAGTATATTGTTGCACACACACCATCTATTTAGCAAATGCCCTTGTTATCAACAGCAGCCTTTTAAACTCACCTGAGCTAACAGGTATGTGCGCTGGTTACTCTGCTGCGCTTAAAATTTCTTTTTTGGTTTGCTACAATGCCTTTTCTGAAACGTTGTCTCCTTCTGCTGGAACACTGACTTCTTTCATTTAATGCCTGCAGACTATAAAAGAGAACCCAACCCAAAAAGTTTGGTTGATTAGTCTGTGGCATTCTGTTAAACTGTTGCTTATGGCGGTCTCTGTGAGCTTCTCAGCGACATTCAGCCAGCCAGGTATCCTGCCTGCAGTAGATGGAATGTGGCAATGGAACGCTGGCTGCGCGTGTCATAATAGGCTCTGAGCCTTTATATACCTGTGCACAGCAGCAGCCACCTTCAGTCTGCTGCTGGACAGCCAGCAGCAGCAGCAGCAGGAGAGGTATGTAATCAGGAGCCCTCCTGCTAAGGGTAGACAGCTGCTCGTTCCACCCCACCCCCCGCCTTAATTGGTTCTCCTCCCTTCCAACGGTGTTGAGGCGGGTGGGAACAGCAGGGGGTGAAGGTGCTGTGTTTAAAGAGGTGGAGTTATGCAGATCTAAAACGCGTGGATTGCAGCAGCAGCAAGCCGAAAAGTGCAGGCATGTAAGGGATCTAGAGGTTGACAACATGTCTTCTTAACGGGAGTCCAGGAGCTCATCTCCACAAATGGACTTTTCAGGATCCTTGGGTGGCTCCGTAGTTTGAAACCAATTCTGGTTATCGCTTCTCGGCCTTTTGGCTAAGATCAAGTGTAGTATCTGTTCTTATCAGTTTAATATCTGATACGTCCCCTATCTGGGGACCATATATTAAATGGATTTTTAAAACAGGGAGATGG